>NC_047033.1:4533380-5733380 GCF_902652985.1 Pecten maximus | reverse complement strand
TACGCTTGATGTTTTGTCTCTGAAACTTTTGAAATTGAGTTTTGTGTCGATTTGTTGAATCACGCTTTCAACTGACATTTTTGTAATATAATCCGGATGTTATCTGATATATGTTCGATTAATCTAAACTGAAACTAGCATTTCTTACAGGCATTTTTTCCAAACTGATATGTGTAAACTTTTCATTTTGAAATTCTTATTCCGTACATGTATCACATTATGCGATTTTGCGGTTAGGCCAGACTTACCCAGGCTCTCGTGAACGTGTCTAACGGTATCTATAAATGAGAAATATGTTGAATAAATATATGTCTACAAATTTGCAAAAAAAAAAAAAAAAAAAATATTGTCATGCACTATACGAAAATGTTTGTTTGGACATGTAGTTTCTCAAAAAATCAACAATCGTTTGATGTAGATGCATCAGTTTTCTTCTATAGAGTTAATTTGTGGTAAGATGCAGCAGGGAATAATTCTTAGTCATACAAACACCATCAAACCTGCCATGCTGTTATACTCACACGTGTGTACAGCTTATTTTGTTTTTAACCTTGAAATGTAAATGGCGGTTGTGAATAACAGAACACCACAAATATGGCACAAAGATAGGCACTTCAATCAATAATAATTTTCTTATATCGTACTTTTCTGACATGTGATCATAGTAGGAAGGACGTTTTTAAGACAAATTTTTAAACTGGTGAGTGTAAGGCCTTTTTTACCAGAAATATGCATCTTTTACCCCAACTCAACGGTTAAACATTTCCTCCTTAAAACAGTCTTCTTGTCAAGTCCTAGAGTTCATTATAGTATCTAATGCGAACATTTTTGATGTCTGAAATGTCTTCTGACATGCCACACAAGTGTGATAATATTCGCAACAGCCATTTGCATTTCAAGGTCAAAATGAATATTGTAAATTCAAATCTGGTCATTGACACTTGTGAACGAAACAGCATGGCTCTTTTGTGCAATATATGACATATGAGCCCCCCCCCCCCCCGCGAACATGCATTTTCGCATGTTTTGTTGAAATTAAATAATTTAACAAATTACATGTCAACAGCAAGTTCCATGGTCAGCAATGATACATACTAAAAGTAGACCAAGTTATTTCTGTTAAATTTCACCATAGCAGGGATTTATAGGCTTGTAAAACATCACCTGTATCTCCAGATGTGCTATTCAAATGACTCTTAGGTGTACTAGTATGTACACATTGAGAAATCGTGACCCTTACGAATGTGCAGCATACAACATATTACCGTGCAATTGTGACTCAAAGGTTCCAGTTCGAATGCCATAATCTGTTCTGATCGTGTCGCCCGATATTTCCATGCCCTTCTTTTTGCCCTTTTGCCCATGCTCTTAATTTCATTTAGTATACTACCTCTGGGTTGCTAGTTTGAAACCTATGTGGGGTCAGTTGCCAGGTACTGACCGTAGGCCGGTGGTTTTTCTCCTGGTACTCCGGCTTTCCTCCACCTCCAAAACCTGGCACGTCCTTAAATGACCCTGGCTGTTAATAGGACGTTAAACAAAACAAACCAAACCAATCATTTTGTATAGAGTTAGAGATGGACTCGTTTCTAGTCTTCGCTTTCGTTTCTGTGATGGTATTAGGGGAAGGTCGTAATCCCGACTAGGAGGTAGGATACAAGAGAAATGCATATCTTATGGCTCAGAAAATTTCATAAATCGAACATCAATCTCTAATCGACACCAACAAGAAGAAAACAATCATAAGAGTTTAAAAACAGCTGGAAGAAACACCATTTTACTGAACTGCAACACTCCTGCCAAGTTTCTGAAGTGCACACACTGTTCAAGGTCATAGGGAACGATTCTCAATGTGTAACCTATGTGAAAAGAAATCGAAGTTTTCCTATCATTTGGAAGAGTGTCTATTTTATTTGATTTAATTGGTTAACTTCCTAGTATCATTGGAACTTACAAGTTTATCCAGTTCCTGATACGAAAACAGATTTGACATATGACGTGCATAGAACATTAAATATTTTGCCCAAAATATCTATTTTTGGTATCTTGTTGCGAGTTTAGGCAATGTCCCAATGGGCCTGTTTGGGCATTATGCATTCCATTTAAAAATGAAGTCTAGATTTCGTCCTGTCAAGCGTAATGACATTAGACGAAGATAACTGTGCTTTTTCGACGCATGCGTCTTTTGTTGTTTCTTTTCATGTAATGATCTAAAATTGAATATTGTTTCTCTCGTGCGCCACGATACCTTTGTGTGACTTGGCCAATGGTTTGCCGAATCGAGCTGTATCTATATTTTTGTAATGCTGAGATTATCCATTTCGTCTTATATACAGTAATATATACACATGTTAATCTGAAATACCTTACAAGACTGGCCTCCCTTACAAGACTGGCCTCATCAGGCTTGACACAATCTTACCAACCATTGCCTACGCCCCTTCTGGTCACCCTCAACACCTGTCAATTCTCATTAGCTCCCTCCCTGACCCCGGTCACCCTCAACACCTGTCAATTCCCATTAGCTCCCTCCCTGACACTGGTCACCCTCAACACCTGTCAATCCTCATTAGATCCCTCCCTGACCCTGGTCACCCTCAACACCTGTCAATCCTCATTAGCTCCCTCCCTGACCCTGGTCACCCTCAACACCTGTCAATTCTCATTAGCTCCCTCCCTGACCCTGGTCACCCTCAACACCTGTCAATCCTCATTAGATCCCTCCCTGACCCTGGTCACCCTCAACACCTGTCAATCCTCATTAGATCCCTCCCTGACCCTGGTCACCCTCAACACCTGTCAATCCTCATTAGCTCCCTCCCTGACCCTGGTCACCCTCAACACCTGTCAATCCTCATTAGATCCCTCCCTGACCCTGGTCACCCTCAACACCTGTCAATCCTCATTAGCTCCCTCCCTGACCCTGGTCACCCTCAACACCTGTCAATCCTCATTAGTTCCCTCCCTGACCCTGGTCACCCTCAACACCTGTCAATCCTCATTAGATCCCTCCCTGACCCTGGTCACCCTCAACACCTGTCAATCCTCATTAGATCCCTCCCTGACCCTGGTCACCCTCAACACCTGTCAATTCTCATTAGATCCCTCCCTGACCCTGGTCACCCTCAACACCTGTCAATTCTCATTAGATCCCTCCCTGACACTGGTCACCTTCAACACCTGTCAATCCTCATTAGATCCCTCCCTGACCCTGGTCACCCTCAACACCTGTCAATTCTCATTAGCTCCCTCCCTGACCCTGGTCACCCTCAACACCTGTCAATCCTCATTAGATCCCTCCCTGACCCTGGTCACCCTCAACACCTGTCAATCCTCATTAGCTCCCTCCCTGACCCTGGTCACCCTCAATACCTGTCAATCCTCATTAGTTCCCTCCCTGACCCTGGTCACCCTCAACACCTGTCAATCCCCATTAGCTCCCTCCCTGACCCTGGTCACCCTCAACACCTGTCAATCCTCATTAGATCCCTCCCTGACCCTGGTCACCCTCAACACCTGTCAATCCTCATTAGATCCCTCCCTGACCCTGGTCACCCTCAACACCTGTCAATCCTCATTAGCTCCCTCCCTGACCCTGGTCACCCTCAATACCTGTCAATCCTCATTAGTTCCCTCCCTGACCCTGGTCACCCTCAACACCTGTCAATCCCCATTAGCTCCCTCCCTGACCCTGGTCACCCTCAACACCTGTCAATCCTCATTAGCTCCCTCCCTGTCCCTCAGACCTTCATGGTTAACATTTGATTTAAGTTCACCAAATTCCTTCATTCATGATCACAATTTAATCCTAAAATAACCTAATGTTCCGATGACCTCTCCTGACACTCTCTACAGACGGCCGCAGCCATCAGGTCTTACCTTATGAAACCATGAGCTACAATTAATAAGCGCAATTATAATTTAGCGGAAGGCTTTAAATGCGAATAGCGGTAAAATAACATCACCGCTAAAATATGTACGTTTACAGTATATCAACAATGAAACCATCACATATCCTCGCACCACCGATAATAATAGACACAATAATGTTGTACGGTACCGGAAATCTTCACCGATAATACTGTACTACATGTACATGTACGTACCTTATATGATGTAAACAGTGTTCATGGTCAGTGCGGCGCTTGTAAAATTATGCATCAAGCGATGACGTCAATATATTCCTGGTAAGCGGGATGTTTATAAGACATCGATACTTTGGTTTATAGACGTAACCTTAAGACTGTCCTGTTTACTTTGAACCTCACGTGACATGTATTCACAACGATTCTACAGTATCCATATAGTTGCCGTGCTAGCTTGATGACGTCACATACGATAAAATAAATAAGACTAGGGGTCAGCTGGAATATCATTCATATCGCATCCATTGCTGTGTGTGTCTGGGCATTGTTTATCAACATCACGTACATCCAACATCTCCATGTAATCACCTGTGCACACCTGTTGTCAATGCGCATGTCCGTCAGGAAGCAGCACATGTTCTTTAATTACAGAGAACGGATGTGAAAATGGTAGATGAGTAATTGCATTCCAGTCAGGATCGATAGCTGCAGCACAGCATATAATACACAGGCAGGCTGTAAACAATGCTCCAACACAGGTGTATATAGCACGCACCTGTAGTGACTCATTCGGCCTCACGTGGACGGACTGAGTGAGTGACCGAGGGGACAGAGACTGCGGGGCGGGGGGGGGGGGGGGGGGGGGGGGGATGGCCATCGTGGGTGTTTGGGCGTGGGGATGAAGGGGAAGGTCGGAACAGGTGTGGTAATTACGGGCATGGGAGCTTTGCGGATGACGGTTATTTTGGGTGCGGAGCCGTGGGGATAGGGAGTAGGGGGCAGGGGGTACAGAGGTGAAGGGGTGGGGGGATGTTATAGTAGTGGGCGATGGGATTGTGGCGCAGAAGATGGCGGCTATCGTTTGTCGATGTGTTGTCAATGAAATGGAGTGAAGGTTGGACAGGGGTTGACGATGATGGGCAGTGGGTTGACAGAGGGTGACGGCAACCAAGGTCAGGAGATAGGGGTGGTGATGGGCGATGGCTGATGACTGGAGAACCAGCAGGTCTGTGTGTTGATACAAGTAATAACGTAAGGTGCTACATCTCCGACAACAGTATTATTATGATCGATTGATAACAGAACCATGCTTGTGTACTGTATACATGAACGTTATCATCACCTTACAAAGGTCTGAACTTATACCATCTTCATCTTTTAACTTTAAGTGAAAAGTAAATTGTATCTCTGAGAAATGATATCATATTCCGTCTCTATATATACATGTACATGTAGTTATTATGGTTCAGTTCGCTGCCAATCCCTTTGTTATATGACTGTCCAACGATACATATCTGTACCCGCGTCGGTGAAGGATCTTTAACTAGGGGCTTCCATACCTGATAATCCTTTATCCAATTATCCATGTAGGCCATTATTCTTATTATGTTATCTTGAATGTACACTTTTTTTATTCAACACAATTTGCAAGTTATAATCTCTCTAGTTAGGCGCGAGGAGTCTTAGTATAAGATTGTTTGTTTTTGTTTGTTTGTTTTTGTTTAACGTCCTATTAACAGCATTATCATTTAAGGACGTGCCAGGTTTTGGAGGTGGAGGAAAGCCGGAGTACCCGGAGAAAAACCACCGGCCTACGGTCAGTACCTGGCAACTGCCCCACGTAGGTTTCGAACTCGCAACCCAGAGGTGGAGGGCTAGTGTTAAGTGTCGGGACACCTTAACTACTCGGCCACCGCGGCCCCTTCCTTAGTATAAGAGGAAGCAAAATTATCTGGAGAAACCCATAGTCGAGCAAGAGACCCCCATATCTTTTCACGTCCGAACGGGGAATCGTACCCCGGTCGCCTAGGTGAAAATGAGTTGTGTTACATTTAAAACTGTGCCATAAGACCATTTCAGGTAAATATATCGTAAGTTTTTATTGCTACAACGATCTGATTGGTTAATTGTTGATGCACGAGACACTTGTGTGATATATGTTAATATAGACTGACTTACTCCCTGGTATAATATTTGATATCCGGAACACAAGTTTTGATATCAATGATGATATTGTATTTAATGAAGATTTTTTTTATACATTACTGCAAAGCATTAAAGAGCATTTCGGTATAATGTTTATGCTATTAAATTAATCAAATGACTATGAGTAAAAAAATTACCAACAAAAAATTGAAAGTCCTACGGTTACATTAAATGGTCGATACCATGCATTGTATTTAACTTTTGTGTTCTTTAAAATTAAAATTTGGAAAGAAGTGAAGCGATGGAAAATACCGTATACAGACATAAAATCTACAATTTTATTCAAACCTAGATTAAATGTGGGCGAATACAGACACTGTTTCTGACTTAAAACCATAAAAAAATTATTTAAGTTAATCATTTTCTAAAATTAAATCGTCTAAAATGCAACTCCACCTAATCATGATTAGAACTCCCTCCAAAGTACCTCGTACATATCTAACTCCGTATTACATGTATTACAACCCCAGTCGCGTGATCTGTAATCTCTTAAGGATGGGCGTTTAACTGATTTATAGCAGGAAGATGTTTATAAAGTATAAAACGCAAATAGTCAGGTGTCCGAGTTCATTATCATTACCGTTGGATGATATACTGTACTAGCGAGCATGCATTGTCACGCGCGTGTACAGCCCGCCCAGGGACCTGACGTGATGATATGTAAAAGCGATGTTCTTATATACTAACCCGAGTTACCTCTGACCCCGACACCGGGCTTAGACATTCTGACATATATCCGGTTTATGGATTAAATTCAATGGCCATAGATAAAACAGTGTTAATATGTAAATCACGTCGGTAATTGGCAGAAATATTTTCCAATTTTTACAGGGACAGTCATTCCGGCATACACAATCTGATGTATGAGCTTGATATAATGAGCGAAGAGAGTCGTGATAGCTCAGTCGGTTAGAGCGCCGGCCACGTAATCCAAGGGGAAGGTCTGAGGGGCGCGGTTCGATGCTCCCTACCCGTGTCGGGTGACATGTGACAGCCTAACGCATGTTGTTCAGTGAGGTAGTCACCAGCTACTACCTCACACCAAAATGACCATGGTTGTTCACGGGGCGATAAACCCAGTAAAACAAACAAGTGTTATGATCCTTAATGTAATGGAATTGTTTTCGCCTTATTTCGCTTTAACAACTAGAAAACATTTTATATATTTTATCGCGATTAATGAGTTCAGCTTTAATTTACATTAGTTCACGAAACCTGAAATATCTACAATGATTACTAATATATGTATGACCATATAGCCAATGTTATCTATAACAGACACTGACTATTGGCAAGGCCAGGTGTTATCGACTAAATTCCTGAAGACGCTGGTTAAATATTAAAATGTATATATCAATGTCAGTCATCATAAACAATTATAATCATTTCTCTTACCAGAACTACATATGTATAAAAGTTTTTTTTTTTTTTTTTACCTTTTTTTTTATCCAAAATGACTCAAAATCGATACAAGATGGCTTCATTCATATCGAATATTTTTTAAGAGTATGTTAATATCTAAATTCATAAATTAAGTTTAAGCACGGACTTAGAAATTAATCTAACAATGTAATTAGGTTACATGATTTTCCAACAGGAAGAAAAGTAAGGAATCATAGAGATAGTTTATTTACGTTAGATTTGAGTAATTAGGAGTCCAAATCCGTGGTTACATCTACATTTAATTAACAGAAACACAAAAATAGTTTATTTCCCTTAAATTTGAGTAGAATTAGCGATAACACAAAAATAGTTTATTTCCCCTAAATTTGAGTAGAATTAGTGGAAACACAAAATGGTTTATTTCCCTTAAATTTGAGTAGAATTAGCGATAACACAAAATAGTTTATTTCCCCTAAATTTGAGTAGAATTAGCGATAACACAAAATAGTTTATTTCCCCTAAATTTGAGTAGAATTAGTGGAAACACAAAATGGTTTATTTCCCTTAAATTTGAGTAGAATTAGCGGAAACACAAATATAGTTTATTTACTCTAAATATGAGAATAATTAGTTTAAAACAAATATAGTAAATTGTACTGTAAATTTGAGTAGAATTAGCCGAAAAACAAGCTAGTTTATTTACCCCCAATTTAAGTAGAATTAACGGAAATACACAAAATATTCTAATTTCCCCTTAATTTTGATAAGAATAAGCAAAAACAAAAAACAAAATTCATTTTACCCGAAATTTGAGTAGACTAAGCGGAAACACAGAAATAATTTACCTTACATTTGAGTAGAGCTTGTATAAGGTGTGTCTCTTGTACATATCCAATGTGATATGAAGGTGTGTTTTGTTCTCGTGAAGACACGTGCACACGACACCATTGATCTACTCCTTACACACGCAATCATCACAAATAACGCCATCTGTTGCACAAATATTCATCAAGATATTATTTCGAACGATCGGCAAAAAGCTGACTGACTCACATTTCCCTAATGATTCCTGTACCTGGTTGAGAATTTACAGAAACACATTGATAATTTAATACGTCTAATTTGGAAAATAAACAGAGGTTTGCTATTTACTTTGTACTTTCGGCGGTGTATGAGAGAGATGTTTTGTTCATTCAGAATCGCGTCACGATTTTCATATTAAACGACGTTGACTTTACAAATTAGTTTCCTTATTCGATTATAATTCAAACATTTACAATTACAGTATAAATTGACTTTTGGGTGGGTAACAGGCCTGCTTTAAAAAAAAAAAAACTTATTTGTGTGAATGGAACATTGTGTTAATGCATCATCACGATATTATGGTTGTACCTAACCCACTCAATCATCCTTGAAGTATTCTTAAATTTGGAATACAAGTAAAAGGTAAATAAATAAAGATGTAAGGTTTATCACCCCGTGAACAGCCATGGCCATTTCAAAGCGGGGTTTCCTGGTAGTAGTTGGTGACTACCTCAGTGAGCAACATTCGGGAGGCCCGTCGCATGTCGTCCAGACCAATAACTGTAGAGTGTCTTGCCCAAGGACACAACCGTGATAGCACAGGCAGGTAAATTTCTCAGCTTCCCGAGAAACGCAAACCGACACGGGTAGGGACCGTCGAACCACGCACCTCGGATCTGTAACCCACTGAGCTATCGCGGTCCCCTTAGGCTATAAAATCAATATGTGTGTGTGTGTGTGAGGGTGTGTGTTATTAATAAATTATCCATAAATTCAATGCAAACCCAAATTAAAGCCTGGTGTTACATTATTTGCTAGATTTTCAAAAACAGACTAAAACATCACGTGAACGAGTAATTTCCATGGGATATATTTATATCTTTTTTTAAAGAAGTTGATATATACAAACGTATAACAAATTCTGTAGAAAGCAAAATCTCTGGAATAAAATCAGATCCTTAAATTTAAATCGTCAGGGAAATAAGCTGAATTCTGAAATGAAAGCACACATTGTAGGATGAAATCAATGTTTATGTGAATCTCCAGAACATTTGGGCTTTCACAAACAGCTGAAATTTTCGATTTTTAAAGATAAAAAAAACCATGAATTTTTAATTACTAGCATACTTCGCGCTACTTACCTGTATTGGTCTTTTACTGTTTTGATTGATTTCCGTACTGAAACACCGGTTTTGGGTGTGCAGCCTCCTTCGGGATATGTTCTATGAAGCCTTCTATCCGAAAATAGCTGAACAAGACGAAGTCTTTCTTCTTTTGGTATGTTATGTGAATTACAGTCCTTTTTCTGGAAACAGCCGAAGAAGGCGATCTTCTCGCTTCCTTTGTTTATGTTCTATGCAGTCTCGTATCCAGACACAGTCGAACAAGGCGATGTCCTCACTTCCTTTGGGAATGTTCTATGTTTGATGAGTTACGTACCTTATCCAACAACAGCCGAACAAGATGATGTCCTTACAGCAACTTGAGTATTTGATAACACATTATTTGAAATACAATATATTCAGTGCCGAATCTAGGTATGACATAAAAAAGGACTGACAGTTACAGGTAAGGCAGCCACACCCAATGTTTCTATACTGGGTCAATGATAACGTCCCATTGCGGAAAGTCCTGGTCCTGCACTCGTGTTACCTGTAACATATATTGATCGAGCGCCAATTGAATCGTAGTTGTGAAATATACACGTGAGTGTGGCGAGTGTATACTGAAGGGGCGTAGTCCTTGTATTGTCGCAGTCGGGTATAATTTATAGGGTGTCGAGTTGGACTCCCGTGGTGTGGCTTAATCAAGCTTAACAGGGGTCGCACGAATACAATGTTATCGTAAAACAACAACCTAACTTAGTCACTTCTAGCAGGAAACATTAAGGTTTATGCTATCAACATTTACCCCAGTAGTCTAGAAGCCTGAAGTTTTATTTTGTTTTTAGGGAATCTGACATAGTCAAAGTTGAAATCTGAATCTAAGGACCTGATAATGTGCAAAAGCGTCGAACTATTTTGCTTGAAATATATTTGAATATTCCGTGCAATAACTAATATCAGCAGGAGACAATGGGCAATACGTTTGCTTGCTGTATTCAAAACTTATTGAGTATCTTTCATCTGGCCTCGATATGTATATCATCGTACCCGCCATTGTCCCTTAGAGATCCACATTTTTCGTTCCCGATATATCGAGAGCGAAACCCTTGGATTTCGGAGATGCTGCAGCAAGGAAGATCAGACATGGTCCAAACATCAGGCATATACAAGTATTATATTTTTTAATGAGTTGGCTTCATAGTGCAATGTCCCTGGCCAGATAGTTTGGTTGGATTTGCCCGGACGTGTGATGTCCATTGACATATAATTAGGTTGGTTTGGCCTCGATGTGTGATGTCTAAAGATACGTATTGTTTAGCATATTGCTATTAATGTTAAAGTCTCTTGATCCAATAGGGTTGGCCCGGTGTTGTGGTTAAAACGTCATGATTCCGTATTCTGACGACCTCATTATTGTTTTTGATTGGTTTGGCCTGGTAATGTGATGACCTTAATATCGATATTTGATTGGTTTTATCTGGTGATGTGGTGTCCAAATTATCGATATTTGATTGGTTTGGCCTGGTGTTGTGGTGTCCTTAATGTCGATATTTTATTGGTTTTACCTGGTGATGTGGTGTCCAAATTATCGATATTTGATTGTTTTGGCCTTGTGTTGTCCTGACCTTAGTATCGATATTTGATTGATTTGACCTTGTGTTGTCCTGACCGTAATATCGATATTTGATTAGTTTGGCCTGGTGTTATGATGACCTTAGTATCGATATTTGATTAGTTTGGCCTGGTGTTGTGGTGATCTTAATATCGGTATTTGATTGGTTTGGCCTGTTGTTGTGGTGACCTTAGTATTGATATTTGATTGGTTTGGCCTGGTGTTGTGGTGTCTAAAGTTTCGATATTTGATTGGTTTGGCCTGATGTTGTGGTGTCTAAAGTTTCGATATTTGATTGGTTTGGCCTGGTGTTGTGGTGTCCAGAGTTTCGATATTTGATTGGTTTGGCCTGGAGTTGTGGTGACCTTAATATCGATATTTGATTGGTTTGGCCTGTTGTTATGATGACCTTAATATCGATATTTGATTGGTCTGGCCTGGAGTTGTTTTGACCTTAGATTGGATATTTGATTGGTTTGGCCTGGTGTTGTGGTGTCCTTAATATCGATATTTGATTGGTTTGGCCTGTTGTTGTGATGACCTTGATATCGATATTTTATTGGTTTGGCCTGGTGTTGTTTCGACCTTAGATTGGATGTTTGATAGGTTTGGCCTGGTGTTGTGGTGACCTTAGTATCGATATTTGATTGGTTTGGCCTGGAGTTGTGATGACCTTAATATCGATATTTGATTGGTTTGGCCTGGAGTTGTTTTGACCTTAGATTGGATATTTGATTGTTTTGGCCTGTTGTTGTCCGCGCCTTAGTATTCATATTTGATTGGTTTGACCTGGTGTTGTTTTGACCTTAGATTGGATATTTGATTGTTTTGGCCTGGTGTTGTGGTGTCCTTAATATCGATATTTGATTGGTTTGGACTATTGTTGTGATGACCTTAATATTGATATTTGATTGGTTTGGCCTGGTGTTTTGGTGTCATTAATATCGATATTTGATTGGTTTGGCCTGTTGTTGTGATGACCTTAATATCGATATTTGATTGTTTTGGCCTGGTGTTGTGGTGTCCTTAATATCGATATTTGATTGGTTTGGACTGGTGTTGTGGTGACCTTAATATCGATATTTGATTGGTTTGGCCTGGTAATGTGATGACCTTAATATCGATATTTGATTGGTTTTACCTGGTGTTGTCCTGACCTTAATATCGATATTTGATTGGTTTTACCTGGTGTTGTGATGACCTAAGATTGGATATTTGATTGGTTTGGCCTGGTGTTGTGGTGTCCTTAATTTCGATATTTTATTGGTTTTACCTGGTGATGTGGTGTCCAAATTATCGATATTTGATTGTTTTGACCTTGTGTTGTCCTGACATTAATATCGATATTTGATTAGTTTGGCCTGGTGTTATGATGACCTTAGTATCGATATTTGATTAGTTTGGCCTGGTGTTGTGGTGACCTTAATATCGGTATTTGATTGGTTTGGCCTGTTGTTGTGGTGACCTTAGTATTGATATTTGATTGGTTTGGCCTGGTGTTGTGGTGTCTAAAGTTTCGATATTTGATTGGTTTGGCCTGATGTTGTGGTGTCTAAAGTTTCGATATTTGATTGGTTTGGCCTGGTGTTGTGGTGTCCAGAGTTTCGATATTTGATTGGTTTGGCCTGGAGTTGTGGTGACCTTAATATCGATATTTGATTGGTTTGGCCTGTTGTTATGATGACCTTAATATCGATATTTGATTGGTCTGGCCTGGAGTTGTTTTGACCTTAGATTGGATATTTGATTGGTTTGGCCTGGTGTTTTGGTGTCCTTAATATCGATATTTGATTGGTTTGGCCTGTTGTTGTGATGACCTTGATATCGATATTTGATTGGTTTGGCCTGGTGTTGTTTCGACCTCAGATTGGATGTTTGATAGGTTTGGCCTGGTGTTGTGGTGACCTTAGTATCGATATTTGATTGGTTTGGCCTGGAGTTGTGATGACCTTAATATCGATATTTGATTGGTTTGGCCTGGAGTTGTTTTGACCTTAGATTGGATATTCGATTGTTTTGGCCTGGTGTTGTGGTGTCCTTAATATCGATATTTGATTGGTTTGGACTGTTGTTGTGATGACCTTAATATTGATATTTGATTGGTTTGGCCTGGTGTTGTGATGACCTTAGTATTGATATTTGATTGGTTTGGCCTGTTGTTGTGATGACCTTAATATCGATATTTGATTGTTTTGGCCTGGTGTTGTGGTGACCTTAATATTGATATTTGATTGGTTTGGTCTGGTGTTGTGGTGTCATTAATATCTATATTTGATTGGTTTGGACTGTTGTTGTGATGACCTTAATATTGATATTTGATTGGTTTGGACTGGTGTTTTGGTGACCTTAATATCGATATTTGATTGGTTTGGCCTGTTGTTGTTTTGACCTTAGATTGGATATTTGATTGGTTTGGCCTGGTGTTGTTTTGACCTTAGATTGGATATTTGATTGGTTTGGCCTGGTGTTGTTTTGACCTTAGATTGGATATTTGATTGGTTTGGCCTGGTGTTGTGATGAACTTAATATCGATATTTGATTGTTTTGGCCTGGTGTTGTGGTGTCCTTAATATCGATATTTGATTGGTTTGGCCTGTTGTTGTGATGACCTTAATATTGATATTTGATTGGTTTGGTCTGGTGTTGTGATGACCTTAATATTGATATTTGATTGGTTTGGCCTGTTGTTGTGATGACCTTAATATCGATATTTGATTGGTTTGGTCTGGTGTTGTGATGACCTTAATATCGATATTTGATTGGTTTGGTCTGGTGTAGTGGTGTCCTTAATATTGATATTTGATTGGTTTGGCCTGTTGTTGTGATGACCTTAATATCAATATTTGATTGGTTTGGTCTGGTGTTGTGATGACCTTAATATCGATATTTGATTGGTTTGGTCTGGTGTTGTGATGACCTTAATATCGGTATTTGATTGGTTTGGTCTGGTGTTGTGATGTCATTAATATCGATATTTGATTGGTTTGGCCTGGTGTTGTGGTGTCATTAATATCGATATTTGATTGGTTTGGACTGTTGTTTTGATGACCTTAATATTGATATTTGATTGGTTTGGCCTGGTGTTGTGATGACCTTAATATTGATATTTGATTGTTTTGGCCTGGTGTTGTGATGACCTTAATATCGATATTTGATTGGTTTTACCTGGTGATGTGATGACCTTAATATCGATATTTGATTGGTTTGGCCTGGTGTTGTGATGACCTTAATATCGATATTTGATTGGTTTGGACTGTTGTTGTGATGACCTTAATATTGATATTCTATTGTTTTGGCCTGGTGTTGTGATGACCTTAATATCGATATTTGATTGGTTTGGCCTGGTGTTGTGATGACCTTAATATCGATATTTCATTGGTTTGGCCTGGTGTTGTGATGACCTTAATATTGATATTCTATTGTTTTGGCCTGGTGTTGTGATGACCTTAATATCGATATTTGATTGGTTTGGCCTGGTTTTGTGATGACCTTAATATCGATATTTGATTGGTTTGGACTGTTGTTGTGATGACCTTAATATTGATATTTGATTGTTTTGGCCTGGTGTTGTGGTGTCCTTAATATCGATATTTGATTGGTTTGGTCTGGTGTTGTGATGACCTTAATATCGATATTTGATTGGTTTGGCCTGGTGTTGTGGTGTCATTAATATCGATATTTGATTGGTTTGGCCTGGTGTTGTGGTGTCATTAATATCGATATTTGATTGGTTTGGCCTGGTGTTGTGATGACCTTAATATCGATATTTGATTGTTTTGGCCTGGTGTTGTGGTGTCCTTAATATCGATATTTGATTGGTTTGGACTGTTGTTGTGATGACCTTAATATCGATATTTGATTGGTTTGGCCTGGTGTTGTGGTGTCATTAATATCGATATTTGATTGGTTTGGCCTGGTGTTGTGATGACCTTAATATCGATATTTGATTGGTTTTGACTGTTGTTGTGATGACCTTAATATCGATATTTGATTGGTTTGGCCTGGTGTTGTGATGACCTTAATATCGATATTTGATTGGTTTGGCCTGGTGTTGTGGTGTCATTAATATCGATATTTGATTGGTTTGGCCTGGTGTTGTGATGACCTTAATATCGATATTTGATTGGTTTGGACTGTTGTTGTGATGACCTTAATATCGATATTTGATTGGTTTGGCCTGGTGTTGTGATGACCTTAATATCGATATTTGATTGGTTTGGCCTGGTGTTGTGATGTCATTAATATCGATATTTGACTGGTTTGGCCTGGTGTTGCTCTGACCTTAATATCGATATTTGATTGGTTTGGCCTGGTGTTGTCCTGACCTTAATATCGATATTTGACTGGTTTTGCCTGGTGTTGTCCTGACCTTAATATCGATATTTGATTAGTTTGGCCTGATGTTGCTCTGACCTTAATATCGATATTTGACTGGTTTTGCCTTAGTATTGATATTTGATTGGTTTGGCCTGGTGTTGTCCTGACCTTAGTATTCATATTTGATTGGTTTTGCCTGGAGTTGTGGTGATCTTGGTATCGATATTTGATTGGTTTGGCCTGGTGTTGTGGTGATCTTGAAATCGATATTTGAATAGTTTGGCCTTGTGTTGTCATGACATTTTTTAATATCAGCATTATATATTTTGAATTAATCATTACATGATTTCGTTTCAATTGTACTTTCTTCATTATATGATATGATGTTATCGTTGTTTTCTTGTTTTAATTTGATCATTCAATCCATTACACGATTTAGTGTAACCATTAAATATATATCATTCTGAAAAAATATCAATTTATAATTGTCAGCCTCAGCACTAAGAAACGTGCGTTTGCCTCCCTTTGCCCTAGTTCTGTTTTGAGATCTGGCCTCGTTCCATAAAATCCGAGTTTTTTTTGCTTTATCAGAATCTGTTGTTGAGTGACATTCCGTATTGATCAGTTTATCTCTAAGGTCGATATTAGACTATACGCACTTTTTACAAAATGAGACGTTAAAAACCTCAACTCCGTCAGCGAAACACCTGTATCTTTGGAGGACATATCTAGACGTACCTTGGCAGTAACTATTAATTTACATATACGGAGTGATTAGTATAGCCACCTAGGTGAAAGGCAAGTGTGTTACCACTTTGAACCATTTGCTTAATTTAAGTTTTTATGCTATATCTTCGGCTCTGAATACCTGTGCTCCATTGAAAAGAATAGGCCGTGACACATTTTTATACAATACCAAACGTTACTGATTTCACTCTGTTACGACCCTCCGAACGTTCCTTTCTATATATTTAGAAATAAAGTGCACGAATAATTAACAATCAATCAATCAATTTATTTATTAAGGTGTTCCACAATAGATGATAGAGTTCAATGCTGAGAAATTATCATTAAAAAAATATTGCTCTATCAAATAAAACGCTCGTTGCTTTACAACAATTATTCTTTCTCACATTGCCCCGTTTCCTTAAATTACTAACACACAAAAACATTGAACTGTCTTCATCCACGTCCATTGGAAAATGATTTTGAAGAAATCGGTGTCATTGTGCGATGAACCAGTGAGGTCATTTGTATTTAAAGTGAGGCAGAACTATCCTGTTCGAGCTGTTCTTCTTCATATATACAAATGGTAAACTGATAAACGGAATTTTATATAGTAGTAAATTATGTCAATTAACAATCAAATACTATGTTATCTTTACATTTTGGTGGCAAAGCCACGATATAAACTAAGTAAAAAGATTTGCAGTCTATGTAAGCATACGTGACACCCAAAACGTGACATACATCAATCCATGCCGCGCATGAATATATTCACGCACCGGAACTACCTGTAACTAACGTAAACAATCATATGGCTCTATGAAAAAAAGCCTAGGACTCCGTCGATTTTTAATGTTAAATAAAAAGTATCGAAAAGAAATTTGATACAATATTTTTACACAAATAATGAAAAGAATTGAACAGACTGTGTTTTTTTTCGTATTATTTCAATGCACTTTTTTGTTTGCCAACCTGCACGTGACAGACGAATTTTGAAAAAATAGGCTGTTCCATTTGTCGAACCCCATTGACGAAGTCGCTGAATATTGGCAATTTTTATAACAAAAAAATATGTTGAGAATGTAAATATAAGCATTAAACTGTCTTTTTTTGTGTGTGGTCGTTATAGATGCCAAAACTTTGCAAACAAACGTGTCATATTGTGTGTGCTAGCACAATATGACACGTTTGTTTGCAAAGCTCTGGCATCTATATCGACCATAGCCACAAAAAAAGACAGTTTACTCCTTAAATATATGACTTTTAGGGCTCACACAACTAAATATTTTACGATGTGTTATTACCAGTGACTCCATCCCTTAACATCAAGAACATACGGGTACTTGAAAGACAGTAACCCTTACATTTACAGTACACTGGGGAACCCCCACATGGGGAATTCCCACCTTTTTTTTACACTTGGAATCCTACGTCATTCTATTTTCAGTAGGGGTGTATATTTTTGATTTTCCAAATCTCAAGACCCCCACTCTTTACTCTCATAATCATATAGAAAGTACAAATCTCATATTTTAATTGCTCAGTATAACAGCGAGGCTGAGAAACACATTTTCCTCAGGGACTTGGTTCAGCGCTGATTGGCTGATTTAGTTGTGCAAGTCTTTTAACATAATACGTATCATCGTCGTCGTCGTCGTCGTCTGTCATCACCATCACCACCACCATCATCACCATCACCACCACCACCATCATCATCACCATCACCACCACCACCATCATCACCACCACCACCATCATCACCACCACCAGCAGCAGCAGCAGCAGCAGCAGCAGCACCACCACCAGCAGCACCAGCACCACCAGCACACCACCACCACCACCCAGCAGCAGCAGCAGCAGCAGCACCACACACCAGCAGCAGCAGCCGCAGAAGCAGCAGCACCACCACCACTCAGCAGCACCCATCACCACCACCACCACCACCATCATCATCATCATCATCATCACCACCACCATCATCATCATCATCATCATCATCATCACCACCACCATCATCACCATCACCACCACCACCACCACCATCATCACCATCATCACCACCATCATCATCATCATCATAATCGACACTGAACGCACGCTATATCGAGTATTCAACCATATGTTGCGTTGTTCACCATACAAGTTCAGAATATTACATCGGCGATAAATCTTGTGTACGGTTTGAAGGAAATGTGTTCATTGTATCTTTGAACACTGCTTTGAATTATTAACATAATTGCCATCAATACAATGAACCTGTACGATTATACATATGTCAGGAACAAAAGATATAACGCTAGTGTATTCCGTGCAAATATATTTAATACATATCAGACAATAGAAAAAAACTCCAGTAAGTACAGTTAAATACTAAAAAAAAAATCCCATTCTCCAATTTTAGAGACTCTGGTCTCGACCAGGGGACAGAAACCAGCCTTCTTCATATTCGCGAACTCTCTACTTAAGACCAAAAGAAAGGCAGTTTCTAGGGAGACATTAAAAGGAATGAGAGCAGAAATCCCAAAGGGTTCCAGCAATTTTAATTTCCCATAGGGTTCGGCCTAAAGATTCTTTTACACTTACAGGCCACTCATAGATACATTGCTTTGTATCATCAAAGTTGGTTCCCTTGGCTATACATTTAACGCAAATTTATCTATGATACACTTACCTAATTAACTATTATTACGTTACACAATGCTAAACAGTTCTTGTCAGAAAATTGATTCAGCGGCTGCAAGTGCATTTCATATTTGTGGCTATCAGGGAACACGGCTATATATATGGTTATTAGCGATGTATTCGTCCCTGTGAACTAATGAAACCAAGTTTAACTATTTTACTTCACTTTACAATATTTAAATGCAAAACAGATTTTCCTATATACATTGCCGTTTTTTTTTTATAAAAATACATGGTGATACTACCATTTTATCAATCAATTTCAATTACTTTACACAAAATTCCTGATCATTAATTTTGGGCAACTTATTTTATACTGTTTGGAGATATTTTTTAGCAAATAATTACGAATGAACTACAATAAGAAGTTGTATTTTAGATCCTCAGAAAATGTACTGTAAACGTGATTATTTTCGCGGGGGTTAAATTCGCGATAATTTTCGCGAGGGTTAAATTCACGATATCGATATGTACACTATACGCGTGTGGTACACTGTAGTTTTTGCGATCGATACATCTTCGCTATTTCCATTTGTAGCTCGAGATTACGCAAATTGATATCAAATAATACGGGTGGGGGAAATTTTCGCGATTAAAAGGACTCTGCGTATTTAGCGTAATTTTCACCCTCGCGTACAGTTCCACGTTTATAGTATTTGTTTCTTAGGCCATTTGGAAATCCCACATTTATTCACCTCGTGCGATGGGGAGGTAAGCACAATATTTACATCCTACTTGTAGGATATATATCTAAACAAAAGCAGGTTTTAGTAAAAAAAATCATTACACTGTATTATACCTTAGCTTTAATGCCAATTTTGTTGCTATGCAACCAGGATGCAAGTCGAGAAATGTCCATGGTCACAATGACAACTACGGGAAAACATAACATTATTACACCAACAACTCCGATATACTTCGAGGACGTGCGGTCATCAGGTGCAGATATCAACTTCCTTTTGTTTGCGCTTGTCTGTTTCTTATCGATGGTTAGCTCTCTCTTGAGAGTTTTAATCTGCTCCTCCAGTTCCTCTTTGGTTTTTGGGGTAGTGGCGTTCGCTCGGCAATTGCATTCACAGGGAGGACAACTTGATGGTGTTCCGAAAGTAGAAGACTCTGTTTCTAATGTCAAAAGGAATGAAAAGCAACAATGATAAAGATGGCATCACGTTATTGTTATTGTAGATGTTACTTATAACGACCCATCAACACTGATATGGTCATTAAAGGCAATATATGGTAATAAAAATGGTATTAAACGGAACAATATCGAGAAAGCAAAATAAATAAAAAATAACAAATGCGGATATATGGTTTATCATATCTTATAGTGTATTTGATGACGTTGTGTTTCTTTTAACAAACATAAATCGCAATGTATAAATGTTATATAAAAACAGAAAGAGTTCTTACTTTGCGTTAATTCCGTGGATTCCATCGTTGTTGACGTGGAACAGACGTTAACTTTGAAGAATGAAACCATCTTATTAGTAACATATGAATGATTGTTTCACTTAGGCTAAAAAGTATTTTATCACATATTGCCATTGGAATAAAAACGATCATTACATGAAATGTACACTTTTGGTTGTTGAAAAATAGTGCTATCGTTATTGTTTTCATTCCATCATACCTTACAGCAAAACACCAATGAAAATGCAGAACACGAATGACTCAATACAATCGACCAACCAGAAAGCTCGAAAAAGAAATCGGATCTGAGCACTCAAGGACAATAAAGAAAAAATGCAAAAAAAAAAAAAAAAAAAATGCAAAAAAAATGCAAAAAAAAAAAAAAATTAACATAATATAACGTCTCACAATTTCTCTTGAAAACAAAACTTTTTAGAGATAAAGTTAAAATCTTATTATTATATCGATTATATATGCTTAGTCAGACAGAGAAATAATTCAGTTTTTGTTATACATACGAGATCTCATTGACGCGTTATGATTTCAACGAAATCAACCTAGATGAAAAATGTGTGTTAATTAATTATCAATATAAACATGCAGTTCCCCGAGATTGTAAAGTAACATGTAGGTAGGGCGTAAGAATTGTTTTGCCTGGTTCTTTTCCATGACCGGGTCATACTTAAATCTATAAAAATTGCAGTTGCTACTCTCGCTCAACGCTCGGCATTTTGGGTGTGGGACGATTGGTTCGCCCGTTGTTAGTATAATGTGACCGGGTGGGGTGTCCTGCACGATGTCTTCGGCAGTACGCTTCAGTGAGGTAGCACTATAGAGTCAGCATCAGTTCCGCGCTTTATCTCATTAATGAGACAATCAGGAACATACTACCTCTCCTAAAACACACATAAACTACACGTATGTATTTGTATGACACATACGTCAGTTATAAATGAACTAGACAATGAATGAAATGACATTTTATTATATCCAAGAACATTTAATAAAAAAATAGAATGCCTATATATCTCAATCAAGGACAAAGTCCATTATTTTACAATAGTGTCTCATACTCTAAACCTCTTCATTATATAATTTTAAAATAATGTAAATACGGACTAGAGAAGAATGCTGATGACGTATCAGTAATTGTTACGTCATCAATATATGTGCACATATTTACTTATAAATATTCATGAATACGATGTAATATCTATATGATCATTTATACAGTCGCGCACTCACAGGACACCCTCCTGGAATGACCAGAAAAGTTTGCTCGATAAACTCTATGTAAAAAAAAAAAAAAAAACAATGAATACAACAGGTACATATGTACACTCTGTAGCTGTTTGAAATGCAGTTTGATACTTCTTAAGTGCGAAATTTATGTACATGAATGCTATGTCAAACTATATTTGGTCATTTACAGCAAAAAACAGGGGGAATCAACATACATTGTATAACTGAAAATCAAAAATTGAAAAAAAGAAGGTAACTGTTGATATGGAAACCATTGCGAATGTACAAGGGAAATACAGCCTAATGTTTCAGATGTGCAAGTGTCTTTGTTACAAAAATGAGGGTTTCTTTAGAAAGTAATGTATATACATCTGTACGTATAAGTAAAGATTTGATGACTTCTTCATGGATAAATATATTTGAACAGATGGAATTTAAAAAATGTACATATTACGATTGAGGGCTCAAAATCATTGTCGTTAAAATAACAATGTTAAGCTAAAAGAAAATTTACCAAACACCTGTACTTCGCAAAGTGTCAACGGTCCAGTCGATTCTTCATCTTTTTCTATGAAAACGATCTGTCCAGCGGACCCAAATGGGAAAGATCTGGTTTCGCCGTTGCCGATTGGGTTAGGTACTTTCGTGCATTTGCTGTCATCAACGTTGTCTATTGTTGAATTTGTTAAGCAGATTGTGAAATTGCTTAGTCTCCTATCTGAAAGATCCAATATTATAAGAAGCTATACATTTTATTAATCCATCCTGCAATATATTCGCTTCAAGCATTTCCCACATAATGCATTACGATGAATTAGATAGAATATGATATTTTCAAAATACAGCTACTAGAAACTTTTCAAAATATCAAGCACACTCCTGTTCACGAATTGAAATTGGAGGGTGTGAATATTGAGGCGAAAATATTCTAATTAATACCGAATGGAGTCTTGTGTCTAAATGACTGTGTGTTGCCAAGACGGAATATGAATATAAATTGCTGCTGTAATATATGATGATTGTGCAACATTAATTCTTTATTGTGCGGTTACTACCGGGTTTAACATAATTGAAGATATGTAAGAAACTGTTTCCATTCGACTTACCCGATAAGCAGTCAATCGATATTAATGTAAACTTTATTTTATTCATTCATTGGTAACACATGAAAAGTAGACACAATCAGAAAAAAAATACAGCATGAAATGGATTCAGAAACAAGTTTTTTAAAAACTTATATTAATCCGTCTCCGTTATTGACTCATCAATTTAGCATGGTAACAAAGTGGGAGAATGAATATGAATATTGAAATAACTCTATATTGGAAAGAGACAGGTAGTGGGAAATGATAAGATGAGAAGGGAAAGAGAAAGAGGGAGACTGCCGATACCATTGTTCATTTAAAAAGAACTGCATGCTGATACAACTGTGAAAACGATAAATACAGAGTTGAAACGTGGAATTAATCGAATCTCTTGGAGCTGATAATGAATTGTTGCACACATTTAAAAATCAAGGAATTTTCGTCAAAAGTTAAGTTGTTGCTGCCAAAAAATAATATTTCTGTCGAAATAGGATGATTTAGGGCAAAGAGGGAACGATTTCGAAGGTCGGAAAAAAGTCTACAATGTAATAAAAAATGTTCGTTAGTTTCATCAACTTGACAGTAGGAGCAAAGTGGACTATTTACCAGATTCCTACGAAACAAATAATATTTTAGTGAACTGCACTCCATCCTCAATCTTGCATGGTGAATCTGACCCAATCTACTGCCGATAAGAAAATATGGTGGGACTTTAAGATTTTGTGCGTTTAGATGATATTTTAGTTTTGTTATTGAGGGACTGGTTTTTATTCCATCAGGAAGTGCATTCCAAAGACTAATTACAGATGGCAGAAAGGATTTCATGAAAAGGCTTGTGCGACCGGAAGGTGGACGGAAATTATTACCTAATCTAGTGTTATGATCATGAATATTATTATTTCGATGAGGAAGTAATTCTTGAAGATACTGGGGAAGGAAACCATGAACTATTTTATGAAAGTGGATAATCTTGTGATGTTTGCGTCTTTGTTCTAGTGGAAGCCAGCCTGTTTCAAGATAAAGTTTTACCCTACTAGTAAGTCTAGTTCCACCAGTAACAATCCTTGCTGCTTCTAATTGAAGATCTTCTAATATGTCTGATTGGGCTTTGGAGAGATTGTCCCAGATTATGTCTCCATATTCAAAAATTGGACGAATCATAGAAAAATACAGAGTTTGAAGTGATGCACGATCTAAAGTAAACTTAAATCTACGTAGCATATTTAATTTGGGTGAAATTTTAGATTTTAGAAAATTTATGTGAACCGTCCACCCACCATTTTCCGAAAGAAATAAACCAAGATGTTTATGTGAGGTAACAGCAGTAAGTAAGGTATTAGTCATAGTTAATGGAGGATGTAGTGGGTTATTTGTCTTTTTAGATATTAATAAGGTTTCAGTTTTTGCAGGATTAAATTTAACCAACCACTTAGATGACCATTCATGAATCTTATTTAAATCGTGATTTAAAATATCTGTAGTGTTTCTAACTGTATCGACAATGACGTATAAGGATGTATCGTCTGCAAATAACTTTATATTAGCTCTTATGTCTTCCACAATATCGTTAATGAATATTAAAAACAACAACGGGCCAAGAATTGAACCTTGGGGAACTCCGGCTTTTACATTTGACCAATTAGAGAATTTACCATTAATTACTACTCTTTGTTTTCGATGAAGAAGATAATTTTTGAGCCAATTTAGTAGAGAACCCCTTATCCCAATACATGACAATTTACATAAAAGTCCCTTATGCCAAACACGATCGAATGCTTTACTAACATCAAAAAATACCATTCTTATTTCTTTACCATTATCTAAATCAGAGTAAATATCATGAGTGATAGCAAGTAGTTGATTAATGGGTGAATCGCAACGCCTGAATCCAGATTGGAAAGGGGAGAGTAGAGAGTGAGTATGTAAGAAATTGTAAACATATTTATAAACACATCTTTCCATGAGTTTACCAATAATGGAAAGTAATGAAATAGGTCTATAATTAGTTAAGATGGATTTACATTCTTTTTTGTGCACAGGCGTGACATTAGCTGACTTCCATTCTGTAGGAAAGATACCAGATTCGAGAGATTTGTTAAATAAAGAACAAAGAGGTTTACATATAATATCAGCAGATTCCTTGAGTAATCTAGCATTTACAAGATCAGGACCAATGGCTTTAGAACAATCGATATTGTGAAAATATGTGTCATTAAATCCAGGTCACGTGTATATTTACATTGTATTTCATTTCAGTGGAAGTTACCTGCTACATTTGCTAACATTCACGAAAGAAGAACGGCATCCTGACTTGACAGTAGTATTTTAAATTGCTGAAGTCGCATGTCAATCATAAAGGATACAATAAGATGTTAACATATGGAAATGCCTCTCGGGAGAGTCATACTACGGCAGACAAATTAAAAGATCAATTCACTTTCATGAGCTGTAACAATGAGTATTTGCTATAACGATATTAAGAACGTACAGACATTGGGATCACGCCGGTTTGTTATAGTGATATTGAGTACGTACAGACATTGGGATCACGCCGGTTTGTTATAGTGATATTAAGTACGTACAGACATTGGGATGACGCCGGTTTGTTATAGTGATATTGAGTACGTACTGACATTGGGATCACGCCGGTTTGTTATAGTGATATTGGGTACGTACAGACATTGGGATGACGCCGGTTTGTTATAGTGATATTAAGTACGTACAGACATTGGGATCACGCCGGTTTGTTATAGTGATATTAAGTATGTACTGACATTGGGATCACGCCGGTTTGTTATAGTGATATTAAGTACTACAGACATTGGGATCACGCCGGTTTGTTATAGTGATATTAAGTATGTACATACATTGGGATCACGCCGGTTTGTTATAGTGATATTGAGTACGTACAGACATTGGGATCACGCCGGTTTGTTATAGTAATATTAAGTACGTCCGTGTACAGACATTGGGATCACGCCGGTTTGTTATAGTGATATTAAGTATGTACATACATTGGGATCACGCCGGTTTGTTATAGTGATAATGAGTACGTACAGACATTGGGATCACGCCGGTTTGTTATAGTAATATTAAGTACGTACAGACATTGGGATCACGCCGGTTTGTTATAGTGATATTAAGTACGTACATACATTGGGATGACGCCGGTTTGTTATAGTGATATTAAGTACGTACAGACATTGGGATCACGTCGGTTTGTTATAGTGATATTAAGTACGTACAGACATTTGGATGACGCCGGTTTGTTATAGTGATATTGAGTACGTACAGACATTGGGATCACGCCGGTTTGTTATAGTGATATTGAGTACGTACATACATTGGGATCACGCCGGTTTGTTATAGTGATATTAAGTACGTACAGACATTGGGATCACGCCGGTTTGTTATAGTGATATTGGGTACGTACAGACATTGGGATCACGCCGGTTTGTTATAGTGATATTGAGTACGTACATACATTGGGATGACGCCGGTTTGTTATAGTGATATTGAGTACGTACGGACATTGGGATGACGCCGGTTTGTTATAGTGATATTGAGTACGTACAGACATTGGGATCACGCCGGTTTGTTATAGTGATATTAAGTACGTACAGACATTGGGATCACGCCGGTTTGTTATAGTGATATTGAGTACGTACATACATTGGGATGACGCCGGTTTGTTATAGTGATATTGAGTACGTACAGACATTGGGATCACGCCGGTTTGTTATAGTGATATAAAGTACGTACAGACATTGGGATCACGCCGGTTTGTTATAGTGATATTAAGTACGTACAGACATTGGGATCACGCCGGTTTGTTATAGTGATATTGAGTACGTACATACATTGGGATGACGCCGGTTTGTTATAGTGATATTGAGTACGTACAGACATTGGGATGACGCCGGTTTGTTATGTTGATGCTGTTAATTTTCTCTATAGAACCAAGGTCCACTTCCCACCGTCTCTTGCCAGTATCTTGTGTATGGGTACACGATTCCTTCCCAAAATCGGTGTCCATATTTCCATCTATAGCCCTCTCCGCATCTGCATCGTGAGTCGTAGATGATTGGGAAGCATTTTTGTTCAATGCCACGTTTTTAAGCGTACACACATTCTCTGAATAATAAAAGAAAAGAAAATCAACACTTCCGCGTGCATACGAGTTGGGATTGTAAAAGAACAGTTCTTACTCAAACTGGATAAAAGAACGATATAGAAATAATAACAGCGGAAAATACCGGAGAAGAATCCGGTCCTCCGATGCAACATTTTAAAATTGATGTTAGTTCTTTGAAGGATATTTTTTTTCTTTACAATTTTCGAATCATAAATCAACTAAGACCATATATATATACATATTACCTGATTGATAATTATACGATCAGAGTATATTGCGTTTCCATCGAAGTAAGTAACAAAGAATAACACTGAACAAGAAATATCTTTAAAAAAGATAAACGGCATAGTTTTAATGCTGGTGGTTATAACGTAAAACTGCTGGTGAAATAAATCAACGAACTAATGCGTTTCAGAACGGATAACAAAATTAGATCAGTTTGAATAATTTTTGGTGATAAAAAGACTGCATTTGAATCAAGAATATAATTTCATTAATTTGTTATTTGAAAAGATACATCCACTTATTTAGCTTGCATTCTTAACTTTGTTTCGTTTTTAACTGCATATCTGCATTGTGCATTTACCGCTACATTGACCAATCACATACTTCACATTGACCAGTAACGCCACCTGTCGCGTCATATCCGGGGCCAAAGAGGAAAAGTTAAGCTTCACCGATGACACCCGCCAAACAAATCTAGGTCAAACCCAAGTGAAATCAGTGTATTCAGCTATATATGCGGCTAACTAGGTGGACTTTTGATATTAGTCAATCTACATATTACAGCTGCTGTTGTTTTTCAGTTATTGCGGTACAGTTTTGAGTTAATAGTATATATAGTATATTAGTAAAAGTATTATTGTCCTTGCATGTGACTGGTGTTTGACAGATGTATAAATGAATAGATGAATATCAGATGGTCCAAAGATGATATGAGTTTAGGGATCTTACATATTTGGGAACAAAGAAGAAATATTTTTCTCTCATATCTCGCCATGTTGGATAGAGTTTGCCCATGTAAGATAGCTATGTAAGATAAATCTATCTTACATAGCATTTCACGCGCGTGGATTAATCTGCGTTCAAGGGGGACAACTCTCACAACGTCGTCTGCTTGTGTTCACAGCCGACAGTCCTTATCGTCGGTGTCGGTTTTGAAACGTTGGACTTAACTATAAAAATACATACATTCTTAGATAAATATATATCATATCAGCAGTAAATCAATAGGGCTACACGGTTAAACGATTAGACATTTCATCTGAGCGAACATATAACTCCGTTACTGTAACAAACAGTTAGACTACGCCTACAGGCCTGTTGTAACAGTTACAGTACAATACAGACTTGCCTACCCGACAGATTTGTCATTTGTCATTAAAAACATGTAAACACACACAATCACCTGGCAATGACAGGAAGTAAAATAAAAGCCATACATAAAAAAATATAAAAAAGAAAATGTCAAACGTCACAACCTATGAAATGGTTCCGTTTGCGTCAGCAGGGGGCCCTGGAATGTTGTTTACTCTACGGTACTGTCAGTAACTGTTAGGCCTACTCAGTAACCTGTGTATTTGGAAGTTGGGAATTGGCTCTTAAATGAACGAACATTCGGTAAAAGTGACACCCCTCGATGTTCATATAAAAAATATTTATTTCAATTGTAACTCAGAGTCTATATTTGTGTAGAGTAACCATGAAAACTAACTGCCATCCTAGCCTTTCAATATGATCATCGTTAGCCTATCGACTGACCTACCTTCGTCATTCCATCAAGACAACCGGTTAAACACATATAATCCTATGTCACAGAAAAGATCGAATACTCGTATAGAGTCACTGTTCGCTGGTTCACACACGAAGTTGCCAAAATCACAGTGAATTTAAAATTACCAGCCACGAAACATCGCCGCGTCATGGCGATCGAGATCGACATCACTCTCATTGAACTATGAATGGAATTCCAATGACAGTCGTGACGTCATGCAGTGACGTAGTATTTTATAAAAAAAAAATTGACTTGACATTTAAAAGTACAGTGTGTTCTGTGAAATGATTAAATATGTCGAGGTGCAAATCAAATTATATGTGAAGTTGGGAAACTCATTTCAGCGTTGGCTTTCAGTATTGTTGATAGAACTTCTTTTTCTCGGATGTTGACAATTTGATCACGGCCACGTAAAAGTCGGTCAAGTTAGGTTCCTACGGTAATTTTTATCGGCGAATTGTTCATTCGTTCATCACTTAACCACAAAATGAATGAAATTTGTGTGCAAACATTGTTTGCCAAAAATAGGGTATGATCTTTCAGAATATCACAAGTATATTTAGTAAAAACGTCAAATAAAGAAATTAAAAAATTGAAGAAAATGGATGGCTGAGGGATACTTTCGCCAGAAATACGGTAATGATATGAGAGAAAAAGACTCTTTCATTATGTGTGTATGTAGGATAGGGATATTCCACCCTCGGGATCACAAAATGTGGTAAAACCCTCGGCAAGCCTCGGGTTTCACCACATTTTGTGACCCCTCGGGTGGAATGTCCCTATCCTACATATACACATATGAAAGAGTCTTATAATATTTAAGCTGGATACACGTAATTAATCAGAACGTTTATTTGTTAATTAGAAACTGCGTCATTGTGTCATTATCATTACCGTTTTTCGTTGTCAGAGTGCAAGTTGAAGGACCTTAAATCGGCGAAAGTTCAATGTCCGGATTAGGGTCAAAAGTGTAAAGTCATCTGTCAAGACGCATTTAGCACCATATATTAGTGTTATACTGTACAACAGCTGCCTGACGGACGGATACAATTTCAGCTATTCCTTCTCTTATTCCGATTACTAGAATACTGTATCAGTTACACGACAGATGATAAATAAATTTTACACGATTTAATCAATCGCTTCAATTATTCATCAGGTAACATTGTAGTTTCATTTTATTGGATACGTCCTCATTGTTAATCGTTACACTATGTAATCAAAAGTATCACTTTCGATTATGTTATTTCATCAATGTTCTAAACAAGACCGTTTATCTGTTATATTATTAAAACTGAAGGATCATTATTTCATAGCAGTCATCCAAACCATCATACAGATACTTGGTTTGGTTTGGTTTATTTTGTTTAACGTCCTATTAACAGCTAAGGTCATTTAAGGACGGCCTCCATGCATGCGTGTGGTGAGTGCGTATGTGTGTTTTGGGAGGCTGCGGTATGTTCGTGTTAAGTCTCCTTGTGATAGGCTGGAACTTTTGCCGATTTATAGTGCTACCTTACTGAAGCATACTGCCGAAGACACCCAGCAGCACACCCCACCCGGTCACATTATACTGACAACGGGCGAACCAGTCGTCCCACTCCTAATATGCTGAGCGCTAAGCAAGGAGCAGCAACTACCATTTTTAAAGACTCTGGTATGTCTCGGCTAGGGGACAGGGCCCAAAGCCTTCCTCACAGGGGCGAACGCTCAACTAAAGGCCAAAAGTGAGGCATTGTCAAGGGAGACATTAGGAAGAAGAAAGTTGTTCAGAAAGAAGAGAAAAGATAAGATCCCAAATTTAGTCGCCTCTTACGATCATGCAATGGGGGCAGCAGGTACAATTCTTACGCCCTACCTGCAGGGCAGACATCATACAGATACAAATTGATTTTGGGAAAGATGGAAAATATAGGACTATCTCAAAACCCATGTTGTTTTATTAGGGTTAGATATAAAGATATATTTCACTAACCATGGTGATGTAGTAGGGTAAATTATAAAGATCTATTTCACTAACCATGGTGATGTGGTAGGATGAATTATAAAGATCTATTTCACTAACCATGGTGATGTAGTAGGATGAATTATAAAGATCTATTTCACTAACCCTGGTGATGTAGTAGGATGAATTATAAAGATCTATTTCACTTACCATGGTGATGTGGTAGGATGAATTATAAAGATATATTTCACTAACCATGGTGATGTAGTAGGATGAATTATAAAGATCTATTTCACTAACCCTGGTGATGTAGTAGGATTAATTATAAAGATCTATTTCACTTACCATGGTGATGAAGTAGGATGAATTATAAAGATCTATTTCACTAACCATGGTGATGTGGTAGGATGAATTATAAAGATCTATTTCACTTACCATGGTGATGAAGTAGGATGAATTATAAAGATCTATTTCACTTACCATGGTGATGAAGTAGGATGAATTATAAAGATCTATTTCACTAACCCTGGTTATGTAGTAGGATGAATTATCAAGATCTATTTCACTAACTATGGTGATGTAGTAGGATGAATTATAAAGATCTATTTCACTAACCATGGTGATGTAGTAGAATGAATTATAAAGATCTATTTCACCAACCATGGTGGTGTAGTAGGATGAATTATAAAAATCTATTTCACTAACCATGGTGATGTAGTAGGATGAATTATAAAGATCTATTTCACTAACCATGGTGATGTGGTAGGATGAATTATAAAGATCTATTTCACTAACCATGGTGATGATGTAGGATGAATTATAAAGATCTATTTCACTAACCATGGTGATGTGGTAGGGGATTCACAAAGATCTATTTCACTAACCATGGTGATGTAGTAGGATAAATTATAAAGATCTATTTCACCAACCATGGTGATGTAGTAGGATAAATTATAAAGATCTATTTCACCAACCATGATGATGAAGTAGGATGCATTTAAAGATCTATTTCACCAACCATGATGATGAAGTAGGATGCATTATAAAGATCTATTTCACTAACCATGGTGATGTAGTAGGGGATTCACAAAGATCTATTTCACTAACCATGGTGATGTAGTAGGATGAATTATAAAGATCTATTTCACCAACCATGGTAATGTGGTAGGATGGATTGTAAAGATCTATTTCACTAACCATGGTGATGTAGTAGGGGATTCACAAAGATCTATTTCACTAACCATGGTGATGTAGTAGGATGAATTATAAAGATCTATTTCACCAACCATGGTGATGTAGTAGGATGAATTATAAAGATCTATTTCACCAACCATGGTGATGTAGTAGGATGAATTATAAAGATCTATTTCACCAACCATTGTGATGTAGTAGGGGATTCACAAAGATCTATTTCACTAACCATGGTGATGTAGTAGGATGAATTATAAAGATCTATTTCACCAACCATGGTAATGTGGTAGGATGGATTGTAAAGATCTATTTCACTAACCATGGTGATGTAGTAGGGGATTCACAAAGATCTATTTCACTAACCATGGTGATGTAGTAGGATGAATTATAAAGATCTATTTCACCAACCATGGTGATGTAGTAGGATAAATTATAAAGATCTATTTCACCAACCATGATGATGAAGTAGGATGCATTTAAAGATCTATTTCACCAACCATGATGATGAAGTAGGATGCATTATAAAGATCTATTTCACTAACCATGGTGATGTAGTAGGGGATTCACAAAGATCTATTTCACTAACCATGGTGATGTAGTAGGATGAATTATAAAGATCTATTTCACCAACCATGGTAATGTGGTAGAATGAATTATAAAGATCTATTTCACTAACCATGGTGATGTAGTAGGGGATTAACAAAGATCTATTTCACTAACCATGGTGATGTAGTAGGATGAATTATAAAGATCTATTTCACCAACCATGGTGATGTAGTAGGATGAATTATAAAGATCTATTTCACCAACCATGGTGATGTAGTAGGATGAATTATAAAGATCTATTTCACCAACCATTGTGGTGTAGTAGGATTAATTATAAAGATCTCTTTCACCAACCATGATGATGTAGTAGGATGAATTATAAAGATATATTTACATTTACACTGCAGCCCCACTATATAACTTTACCAAGCTCACTTGGAAGTTATGAGTCCATAACTTCCAAATCTTTATTATGACGTCATTAATATAGTGACGTCATAATTGTCACGTCGGCGATAACAAAAGATGGCTGTTGAAAAGGCTGTTTCGTCTTTGACGATAATAATTTGTTCATTCATCGTTGGAGCAAAATTCGTGGATATAGTCTTTAGAAATCGTTGTCAAATGTAAATATAAGCTAGCGCGCTTCATTAAATTTGCCTTTGTCCAGTTGGCATTCATCAGCCCATAACTTCCAACTGAAAGCAGTTCAATGCTTAACTATTTCACTAACTATGATGATGTAGTAGGGGATTCACAAAGATCTATTTCACCAACCATGGTGATGTAGTAGGATGAATTATAAAGATATATTTCACTAGCCCTGGTTATGCAGTAGGATTAATTATAAAGATCTATTTCACTAACCATGGTGATGTAGTAGGAGATTAACAAAGATCTATTTCACCAACCATGGTAATGTAGTAGGAGATTAACAAAGATCTATTTCACTAACCCTGGTTATGTAGTAGGATGAATTATAAAGATCTATTTCAGTAACCATGGTGATGTAGTAGGATTAATTATAAAGATCTATTTCACTTACCATGATGATGTAGTAGGATGAATTATAAAAATATATTTCACTAACCATAATGATGTAGTAGGGGATTCACAAAGATCTATTTCACTAACCCTGGTGATGTGGTAGGATGAATTATATAGATCTATTTCACCAACCATGGTGATGTAGTAGGATGAATTATAAAGATCTATTTCACCAACCATGGTGATGTAGTAGGGGATTCACAAAGATCTATTTCACTAACCATGGTGATGTGGTAGGGGATTCACAAAGATCTATTTCACTTACCATGATGATGTAGTAGGATGAATTATAAAGATCTATTTCACCAACCATAGGGGTGTTGTAGGATGAATTATAAAGATCTATTTCACTAACCATGGTGACGTTGTAGGGTAAATTATCAAGATAATTTAACTATGTGATGTAGTAGGGAAATTACATAGAGGTTGAAATATATGTTATATTTAACGGAAAACCATTCAATTTTCTTTTTATTGCATTTTATTAACATAAAAACAAAATTTTATTAAAAAAAACATCGAAAAACTAATAGTCAAAAAGTGCGGGAATCAGTAATGACGTCATCTCTTTGTGACGTTACTCCACGTCAACTTGACGGCGCCATTTTGAAAGGACTTTTCAGCGCAATTTAAGCGTTTTCTGCTGTTATCTGAGAATCTGTGCATGAATAGCCAACGTCAAGTGAGTATTTTGTCAAGAACTAGTCTGAATATTTCAGAAATACAGCAAAATAACCAATTTATCTATCTCCGATTCGATTGGAAAAATCGGCAGGTTTCAACGAGGTAAATACAAAGGTCCGCTCTGATTGGTCAAAAACGGAAAACCTTATATTTTCACTACAAAACTTATATTTTCAATGCAAAATCTTATATTTTCACTGCAAAATCTTATAGTTTCACTGCTTATCGCTGCAGCTACATCTCTCTACAAATGTTTGCGCTTGTTCCAATGTATTGATTCAATATAAAAAAAAACGAATTCAGTTTTCTGTCTGGAAAAGTTTACGGCTCATGATGTACTGTATATGTAATACCTGGAGACGATCAATACCATTCAGGAATAATTGATTCGAAAATCGCAGATTTGGTCACGGTATTTCATCAGAAAATAAGGTGCTGTGTTTAACAATGCTCATTTCAATTATTTCGAGATCCCCACCTTCTATAATTCACTAAGGGACTGTTGATGACGTTGCGAAGCGGTTTCTACAGCCCCACTGTTACCAATTTTAGCGTTTGTCGCGGGGCATTTTTCAGTCTCCCCAGAGTTGGTCGAAGCCTATCAACAAGGAATCCATGTAATGCGTGTTTTGAGCGTTTCCTGTTGGTTGTCTACAAAACTTGACATGTGATGATAATTGTTTTCCAAATATTTAAGCAATTTAAGTACATCACTTGGATTATTAGAATGAAATTGACAAGAACACATATCTTTGGTTGTATATATATATAAATAACAACAGACCTGGCAGAGGAGCAGTCTGCTCGTTATCATGGATGATTGTTTGTTCTTTTTATCACATTGATACCTAATTTGCTGTAGAATGTTAATACTTGGAATTAGCATACAGCTTTCAAATAAATACTTTGTAAAATCATTTTTAAGAGAAAAATAAGGTTCTGTTTGAACATTATATATATAAAGAATGAAAACTGACAGTTAAAACATAAAAAATATATAGGGTAATTACAGTCTTAGAAAAGAAAGATACAGACCGAACATTTCGACACAATCCTGCAAAATTGAATACATAATTGCTACAGAAATCAAAGGATTCATTTCATAGTAAGTCGTTATTTTGATATGTCGGATTTCCTTTCACAATTACTTTTTCCAGGTGAATGAAATTGAGGAGAACACATGTCTTTGGTTGTATCTATATAAAAATAACCCCAGGCCTGGCAGAGGAGCAGTCTGCTGGTAAGCATTGTTAGTTTTCCGAGGACGGATCTTCTTTCACAAATATTTTACCCAGGACGGTTAATCTTTTAGAATTACTTTTCCCAGGACAGATAGCCTTTCACAATTACTTTTCCCAGGACAGATAGCCTTTCACACTTACTTTTCCCATGACGGATCTTCTTTTAAAATCACTTTACCCACAATGGATCTCAGTTCACAATTATTTTATCCAGGACGGATCATATTTTAGAATTACTTATCGCAGGATGGTCGCCCTTCACAATTACTTTACGCAGGACGGATCGCCCTTCACAATTACTTATCGCAGGACGGATAGCCCTTCACAATTACTTTACGTAGGATGGATCGCCCTTCACAATTACTTTACGTAGGACGGATAGCCTTTCACAATTACTTTACGTAGGACGGATAGCCTTTCACAATTACTTTACGTAGGACGGATAGCCTTTCACAATTACTTTACGTAGGACGGATAGCCTTTCACAATTACTTTACGTAGGACGGATAGCCTTTCACAATTACTTTACGTAGGACGGATAGCCGTTCACAATTACTTTACGTAGGACGGATAGCCTTTCACAATTACTTTACGTAGGACGGATAGCCTTTCACAATTACTTTTCCCCGAACGGATTATCTTTTACAATTACTTTACCAAGGACAGATAGCCGTTCACAATTACTTTACGTAGGACGGATTATCTTTCACAATTACTTTACGTAGGACGGATCCCCTTTCACAATTACTTTACCAAGGACAGATAGCTTTTCACAATTACTTTACCCAGGACAGATAGCCTTTCAGAATTACAAAAGGTCCGTAATCACTAAAATTTAGAATTCACTATAGAACGTTAAGTACATGCGTACAGACAGGATACGATAAACTTCGATGGCTATTTATAGCCTCACGACCAATGATTATGTAATTGCAACTGGCTTGGCTTTATTATGTAGTAATTGACGTCATCACAACAGCAAATTTAATAGCCTTATATGTGCCAAAGTTGATTTGCTGCCTGCATTGCAATATTTGGTATTCTTCGAAGTTTCTGTCTTCTTTTCTTCGATTTTCTTTCTCTTATTGTTGCTAGCCACCTTATTCCCTAGATGTTATTGAGACGTTTGAATTCATTTGAATAGTGAAACATTTCAGAACATAGACATTGACCTAACGTTCGTTTGAAATCTAATATTGAAAATGATGAAATGTATTGAATTAAGGGCCTCTATCCAAACTCTCAAGTCAAGTCTTAATATTATTTGACCTATTTCGAGTTTTTTGGTCGCCTTAGCACTTTGAATACGTAATAACAATGACGTGTCAAACAAGGACGAAACAGTTAGATGATACAGTTTATTTTATTCTGACTCGCTAAATTTGTTTTGACGATAGGCGTTTTTATATCGTGTGTCTTTTGTAGAAACATTGAAGAATCTTCCTGAATGGTATTGTAATGTTGATGTAGTGAAAATTACTTACCACCGTGACTTTTCCAGATCCAAACAAAATGCAGGAACAGAATAAAGAATTCCATTATGATAGTTTTATAGTCATTTCCTTTTGAAAACTGTTTCTTTTTAGTATCCGATTAAACCGCTATAATCGTTCCTCTCTTAATACCCTGATAAGGCGTGGTGATATTGTTGTCCTGTCTCATACGCATGAACCAATGACGAATGTGTCTCTTTAGTATATGTTATATTTTAGACACCACACAAGCACGTGCATACATCAACATGTAGAACTTGATAAAGCGATGCGTCACCATCCGCGTAGTTGTTATATACTCTGCTTCTACAATATGACTAGATTGTGTTCTCGATAATTTTACCCGGGTTTAGGATGGACATGTATATTTTACACAAGTATCATATTGATATTGATCATATTATGGTTATAAATTATGGTTATACGCGAGGTGAATGTGCATTATCGATTTAAAAGTTTATCAAATAAACATGATATTGTTTTTGGAGCGTCGCAGTTCTGTCCACCGGTACATGTATATACATGTATACCACTTCACAGTTGCTGACCTCAAAGGTTTCCTAACCGATAGATCTTTTCTTCCTTCCTTCCCTTGTACCAAGGACATCCGAGGTGATGTATATGAGGAATATGAAGAAATCAATCAATCAATCAATAATTCGGCTGTTGTCAGAATTGAAACTGTTGACCTCAGTCATCTTTGATAACGTGAAAGCGTACCTCCTGTTTTTTTTATTGCAGATTATGCAAAGCAAGCAAAAAATGTAACTTTAAACATTGAACTGTTTCTAAATTCTAGCAAAAAGTCAATATAGACTTACGTTATTTGTGACAGATATATAATCGCCGTAAGGGGCATATAATATCAGTTTCAACTTTATTTTATTATCATAAATTGAAATTGTATATACATGTATACAACATGAATGATTCAGAAACATGTACTAGGTATTTATGTAAATCCGTCTCCGTGTGTTTATAGATAGCTAATGAAACAGTGCTGACAATTTCATATGTGCCGGGGAGAGAATGAGACGATGCTGGGGGAATTTCATTTCAGGAACAATATAATATTGATCTGACATCTAAATAATATGCGTTTTGACTCTATACACTAGCTTCTGACATAATAGCTTCATATTTAAATGTATGAAATGCATGCAGGTGTACTACATTCTCATTATAGGGTAACTGTCCGCTTTATTATTCCTGCTTGACATTTAAATAAAGCAAATAAATCAAATATTAATAATTAAAAATGACGTACGGGAATAATACACAAAGCGTTGGACCAATCCTCATGATATATACAATATTCACGAAAATGTATTGTTTAAACTATCGACAAGCTTACAGATATAGGACGTTCAATGGCATGATTTGTTATACTTGATTTTAATTTGGTAGGAAGTCAAAACTGTACACAGCTCATGATTATGAAACTATTTGTTCATATCTCCTCCCAGATACGACGCATTCTCTGCCATATACAAATTTTCATCCACCATATTTATGCTATTTTAAAATGAATATAATTTTTTTAATAAGATATATGCCCCCCCCCCCCTTCCTTTTTTACACAAGGATCAAACAATCACACATTAAAATCTAGAAACATCAGTTATTTTCATGATAACTGTACAAATTAGCTTTCATGTATATTAATTAAAATTCTCCCGTACAAATAAAATTACCTCCTAAAATGGTCGCGGTCATAGCTCTCTTTGCCATCTCAAATGACACCTGAAATCATTGGAATGCATTATGCAAATAAAATTAATTTGGAACAGTACCTAGATAAAACACTAAAACACAGTGAATCACGAATTTATCATCAACAGACGATTCGTCCTAAAATGATTATATATGAAAACAGCGTAGCAACCCACTAAAAATCTGCAGAATCATTGAAATGACGCGTCTGTTTCGGAACACATGGTCCTATTTTAATAACCTTTTTATGAAAATCTAGACTACCCTCATTTTTTCGATTTTGAAAGGACACAAGGAACACATCTTTTAATGGTTATACACTGGTCGAAAAGATCTTAAATATCTTTAAGCAGTTTAGCTTTGGTATTTTAAACGTGCCAACAATAGCTATGGTCATTTAAGAACGGCGTCCCCTGTGGGTAAGAGGCAAACACGGAGTGTGAGGACAGTTAGATATTATAGTGTTTTGGGAAGCTGTGGAATGTTCATGTTACAGTAAAACATAGATAAGTAAAAGTTTATGGAAACATGTAAAACATTCGACTTATCCGGTGTTTCGTACGGACATGAATATCTTTAAGCAGTTTAGCTTTGGTATTTTAAACGTGCCAACAACAGCTATAGTCATTTAAGGACGGCGTCCCCTGTGTGTAAGAGGCAAACACGGAGTGTGAGGACAGTTAGATATTATAGTGTTTTGGGAAGCTGTGGAATGTTCATGTTACAGTAAAACATAGATAAGTAAAAGTTTATGGAAACATGTAAAACATTCGACTTATCCGGTGGTTCGTACGGACATGAATGACCCTAATTTTCCTCGGTTGTCAATCATGCAAAATGGTGGGCCAAAGCAATATATAAAAGACCAAATATTTGATAACATAACAATGAGTTCTGAACGATTTAAAACTGATATGCCCACGGAGGCCAGAAGAATACAACCATCGTGTGATAATCAATTGTCATGTCACAAACGTGAATACACACCAACACTCATGTTGACATTATCGGGATGAATGCCGGCCTGTCATGTATACACTTTTGTATTAAGCATATTCGTATCATCCCATAGTATTAACAGTTAAATAATATAAGGGTAGTCATTTCCTATGGTATATGACGGCCTCTCATATATACGAGATGCGTGCGTGTGGTGAATGTTCTTTGTGTTTGGCGACTATTTAGTGCTACCTCACCGAAGCATACTCCTAAAATACCCAGCAGTATACCCGACCAGGTCATCATACTAACAACGGGCGAACCAGTCTTCCTTGCCCCTTAAACGTTGAACGTTAATTAGCAGTTAGAACTACTGATTTTATAGACTCTGCCAGGGAACACCACCAGAAGCTTCCTCACAGGTGGACAACTAGGGCCAAAAGTGATGCAGTGTCAACTGTCAAGAGAGTCATCAGGAAAAAGTTGCTAGAAAAAAGAGAAATATCAAATTCTGTCGCCTCTTAAGATCCTGCAATCGGGGATGCAGGTACGATTCTTTTACCCTATATGCAGTTCAGTATAGTACATGTAGCCAATACTAAAAATGTGATATTGAATATATAACTTGATAGTAGAATTTTTACTGCATTCCACCAAGATCAAATCCTTGTTTAACAACGTACTTTGCTTAACATGTAATTTATAGTTAAGGAAAATATAACGTACATTGTACATGACATCTTACTGCACACTGTATAATACACGGCATTGTATTATGTATCTGTTACATGATACACGTACATTCTATGTATATTTACATACTGTGTTGTATTTGCCCATATGTCGTTAGTAAACAAAATTGTATTTATGAGACTGTATACTACAATTTACGATGATTCGGTCAGTGTAGAAATACAGCTCGAGGTGGTGTAAGTGTAATAGGGTGCGTCCGTCCGGACCGACCGTTCCGGGCCAGCATCGGCGAGACAAAACTGAGTGATCGTATAGTGTTTAAATTACCAAATCTACCGACACTGTGGCCAGCGGACATGTCCGGCGAACCACCCCTGCTGTTACAGTCAGCTTCAATCCATACCCAAGTCCCTCGGATGTGGAGGAGTTTACAAGTCACAAACCAATCAACACTTTGTATAAAGTTAACTAAGGTTTATTAAAGTAAACATATTTAATGATATAGGCAAAGTATGTACATATGTAGAGTAGACAGATAGTAAATGGTTAGAAATCACTGCCCCAGTAGTCTCCCACGCGCTAATAAACACATCCAACACCCCATACCGTGATCCCCCATCCAGCACTAACGTGACCTACACCCTATCGTCCCCTAACGTAGGTGTGCTGTTGTCAGCACATGTGCGGCACTGGTGTTCAGCACCTTGTGGCAACGTTGTCGAAGCCTGGTTTGTGGAGAGGGTATCCTCTCCTGAGGTGTTGAACGGTTATCCGGCCATGCAAGTCCCCGATTATCACTGTGCAGCCCCTTTTATACTCCAGCCCCCTGGTCCTACATGCAACCTGCATCCCTGCATCGCATACCCATTCTGATTGGACAAATCTATGGCATATGCGTAGTAAGGTCGGAACCTCTTCCGGCAACTCACCAAGATCCGGTCGTCTCGAAAGTAAACACCCCTGTAAACTTAGACAGCACCGGTGATAGCGACAAATACACAACCGGAAGTATACGCGGAATGTATAGCCCTACCGTACCGTTTGGTTGCAATTAAAGGATAGTACTATTAAAGGGACTCACAGTGATAACGGTATAACAACTGATACTGATAAGTCATAGTAAGGCTATAGTGACCTGTTCTCCCACATTCCTCCCCCCTTAAGATCAAAGTATCATTTTCTTGAAAATATAACTTTGTCTATACGGTCACCAAGACCACCTTAGGGGTCAACCTTTGGAATGGGTAAAAGTTTAAATCGGTATATGAACCAAATTAACCATTCACCCCAAAATGAACAGAGCAGAGTTAAGACAATCGTGAAATATAAGAACAAAACTCCTTAAAGAACAAACATTATGATCCAGTATCATGTGTAATAAGTTTTTTCCTCTACTATTAAAGTGAAATTCACATACATATGGAGCAGGCAGTACTGACCTTCATGTATAGTGTACCTGTCGTAAATTAGACACAAAACAAAATAGCACCACCTAGTAATACTGCTATCTACTGCCCCCTTAAGAACAATAACATATAAAAAACATCAAATTCCTGAAATAAAACGCATAAACACATACAATAAACACATTTTGCAGGTACAATCCAGATGCTTAAATTACCAGAGTTCGTTTCACATAACTGTAACTGATTAACACAGTCACAAGTAAAAACACTGCATTACGCTTATTAACTCAAGAACGTCCTCCGGGTTTCGGGTTTCGGAGATCCTCTTCCTTCTCGGTTCCTGTATCCTCACGGAGGTACGTAACGTCTCCTGGATTACCTCTGATGACGTGATGACAATAGACCAAATAGAACTGGTACAGTTCCTCGAGGCCAAAGCCAATGGAGACGTTTGATGAGCTGGTGTTGCTACATGGGTATATCACATATATGGCACACACATGTAAATGACCGGTGTCCCGAAACTCGTTAAGGTCACCTGAGGACAAACTTGTGCCAATCCTCACAGTAGGGAGGTCCAGCGCTGGTCAGTCAGATCCGGTCTGGAAATCTGATACCCGTGGTAACTGTGGCGTTTCTAAGGGCTCTCCTTGCCCTGGCTGGTCAGATACACACATGTTGGCCCTTAGGTGGTCTAACTCCCTTTCATCCCTGACCATCTAAGTAGTGCTACGCTTATTACCCCTGCCAATTGATGCTAAGAGAGATTAGATGCAGTTTTTGTACATGCACATTTCCCTTTGCTTCCCTACATCTTTAGGTTCTCAAGTAGAATTCAATACTGACGACTGGTAACAGTCGCTCTGATTGTTATGCCTGTATATGATACCTCTTTCCCGGGTAATTACATGTAATTACAATAATACCAGGTGACTATATACTGTATCCCGATTATCATGCGATTTAAATATGTAAATAATATCTGAACAAGTAATATCTACATGTACTAGAATACTATAAAGATAACTACCTATAGTTACGGAGGGTACCAAACCCTTGGTTTACCAGCTATAATAAACCGAGCTGTCGGACAACACCCCTACTTATCTAGTATTATCATAAATTCTGAGCATACAGTTTTGTGTGTAGCGGTAGTATCTACAGGGCAAGTGTGACATAACGGGCTTGATATAATTATACCAATTAAAGTTAACCCAATCAATCCTATTGTCACCATGACAATCATAGCTTTTACTAAGATAACACCATTACTAACAAGGTTAGCCTTCTCGTGACCATTGTTTGATACCGAGACTTCTCACGATTCCTCTGCTAACTTATAGTTCTCCTCATTAGTGTTTATATCCCCAGTACTACTACATGTCTGAAGTTTACTTTTGATTTCAATATCTAACCCTTTAGATACTTAACCACTACCTCAGTACATGTAGGTTTAGCTTCAGTTTTATTGACTCTCTCGTTAGGCCTAATTGGTTGGTTGGTTGGTTGGTTGGGGGGGGGGGGGGGGGGGGGGGGGGGGGGGGGGGGGGGGGGGGGGGGTGTACATAAGGTCCATGATCAATAAAATTTAGAATTCACTATAGACCGTTAAGTACATGCGTACAGACAGGATACGATAAACTTCGATGGCTTCAATAGCCTCACGACCAAAGATTATGTAATTGCAACTGGCTTGGCTTATTATGTAGTAATTTACGTCATCACAACAGTAAATTTAATAGCCATATATGTGCCAAAGTTGATTTGCTGCCTGCATTGCAATATTTGTTATTCTTCAAAGTTTCTGTCTACTTTTCTTCGATTTTCTTTCTCTTATTGTTGCTAGACACCTTATTCCCTAGATGTTATTGAGACGTTTGAATTCATTTGAATAGTGAAACATTTCAGAACATAGACATTGACATAACGTTCGTTTGAAATCTAATATTGAAAATGATGAAATGTATTGAATTAAGGGCCTCTATCCAAACTCTCAAGTCAAGTCTTAATATTATTTGACCTATTTCGAGTTATTTGGTCGCCTTAGCACTTTGAATACGTAATAACAATGACGTGTCAAACAAGGACGAAACAGTTAGATGATACAGTTTATTTTATTCTGACTCTATCGCTAAATTTGTTTTGACGATAGGCGTTTTTATATCGTGTGTCTTTTGTAGAAACATTGAAGAATCTTCCTGAATTGTATTGTATTGTTGATGTAGTGAAAATTACTTACCACCGTGACTTTTCCAGATCCAAACAAGATGCAGGAACAGGATAAAGAATTCCATTATGATAGTTTTATAGTCATTTCCTTTTGAAAACTGTTTCTTTTTAGTATCCGATTAAACCGCTACAATCGTTCCTCTCTTAATACCCTGATAAGGCGTGGTGATATTGTTGTCCTGTCTCATACGCATGAACCAATGACGAATGTGTCTCTTTAGTATATGTTATATTTTGTTACACCACGCAAGCACGTGCATACATCAACATGTAGAACTTGATAAAGCGATGCGTCAACATCCGCGTAGTTGTTATAAACTCTGCTTCTACAATATGAATAGATTGTGTTCTCGATAATTTTACCCGGGTTTAGGATGGACACGTATATTTTACACAAGTATCATATTGATATTGATCATATTATGGTTATAAATTATGGTTGTACGCGAGGTGAATGTGCATTATCGATTTAAAAGTTTATCAAATAAACATGATATTGTTTTTGGAGCGTCGCAGTTCTGTCCACCGGTATATACATGTATACCACTTCACAGTTGCTGACCTCAAAGGTTTCCTAACCAATAGATCTTTTCTTCCTTCCTTCCCTTGTACCAAGGCCATCCGAGGTGATGTATATGAGGAATATGAAGAAATCAATCAATCAATCAATAATTCGGCTGTTGTCAGAATTGAAACTGTTGACGTCAGTCATCTTTGATAACGTGAAAGCGTACCTCCTGTTTTTTTATTGCAGATTATGCAAAGCAAGCAAAAAATGTAACTTTAAACATTGAACTGTTTCTAAATTCTAGCAAAAAGTCAATATAGACTTACGTTATTTGTGACAGATATATAATCGCCGTAAGGGGCATATAATATCAGTTTCAACTTTATTTTATTATCATAAATTGAAATTGTATAGAACATGAAGGATTTAGAAACAAGTACTTGTTACTTATGTAAATCCGTCTCCGTGTGTTTATAGATAGCTAATGAAACAGTGCTGACAATTTCATATGTGCAGGAGAGAGAAAGAGAAAGGGTGAAAGGGTTTAGAAAGGGATAATGCTGGGGGAATTTCATTTCAGGAACAATGTAATATTGATCTGCCATCTAAATAATATGCGTTTTGATTCTATACACTAGCTTCTGATATAATAGCTTTCTACTTAAATTTATGAAATGCATGCAGGTGTACTACATTCTCATTATAGGGTAACTGTCCGCTTTATTATTCCTGCTTGACATTTAAATAAAGCAAATGAATCAGATATTAATAATAAAAAATGACGTACGGAAATAATACACAAAGCGTTGGACCAATCCTCATGATATATACAATATATACGAAAATGTATTGTTTAAACGATCGACAAGCTTATCAGAAATAGGACGTTCAATGGCATGATTTGTTATACTTGATTTTAATTTGGTAGGAAGTCAAAACTGTACACAGCTCATGATTATGAAACTATTTGTTCATATCTCCTCCCAGATACGACGCATTCTCTGCCATATACAAATTTTCATCCACCATATTTATGCTATTTTAAAATGAATATAATTTTTTTAATAAGATATATGCCCCCCCCCCCCTTCCTTTTTTACACAAGGATCAAACAATCACACATTAAAATCTAGAAACATCAGTTATTTTCACGATAACTGTACAAATTAGCTTTTATGTATATTAATTAAAATTCTCCCGTACAAATAAATTTCCTCATAACATGGTCGCGGTCATACATGTAACTCTCTGTGCCATCTCAAATGACACCTGAAATCATTGGAATGCATTATGCAAATAAAATTAATTTGGAACAGTACCTAGATAAAACACTAAAACACAGTGAATCACGAATTTACCATCAACAGACGATTCGTCCTAAAATGATTATATATGAAAACAGCGTAGCAACCCACTAAAAATCTGCAGAATCATTGAAATGACGCGTCTGTTTCGGAACACATGGTCCTATTTTAATAACCTTTTTATGAAAATCTAGACTGCCCTCATTTTTTCGATTTTTGAAGGACACAAGGAACACATTCTTTAATTGTTATACACTGGTCGAAAAGATCTTAAATATCTTTAAGCAGTTTAGCTTTGGTATTTTAAACGTGCCAACAATAGCTATGGTCATTTAAGGACGGCGTCCCCTGTGGGTAAGAGGCAAACACGGAGTGTGAGGACAGTTAGATATTATAGTGTTTTGGGAAGCTGTGGAATGTTCATGTTACAGTAAAACATAGATAAGTAAAAGTTTATGGAAACATGTAAAACATTCGACTTATCCGGTGTTTCGTACGGACATGAATGACCCTAATTTTCCTCGGTTGTCAATCATGCAAAATGGTTGGCCAAAGCAATATATAAAAGACCAAATATTTGATAATATAACAATGAGTTCTGAACGATTTAAAACTGATATGCCCACGGAGGCCAGAAGAATACAACCATCGTGTGATAATCAATTGTCATGTCACAAACGTGAATACACACCAACACTCATGTTGACATTATCGGGATGAATGTCGGCCTGTCATGTATACACTTTTGCATTAAGCATATTCGTATCATCCCATCGTATTAAAAGTTAAGTAATATAAGGGTAGTCATTTCCTATGGTATAGGACGGCCTCTCATATATACGAGATGCGTGCGTGTGGTGAATGTTCTTCTTTGTGTTTGGCGACTTTATAGTGCTACCTCACCGAAGCATACTCCTAAAATACCCAGCAGTATACCCGACCAGGTCATCATACTAACAACGGCGAACCAGTCTTCCCTGCCCCTTAAACGTTGAACGTTAATTAGCAGTTAGAACTACCGATTTTATAGACTCTGCCAGGGAACACCACAACTTCCTCACAGGTGGACAACTAGGGCCAAAAGTGATGCAGTGTCAACTGTCAAGAGAGTCATCAGGAAAAAGTTGCTAGAAAAAAGAGAAATATCAAATTCTGTCGCCTCTTAAGATCATGCATTTGGGGATGCAGGTACGATTCTTTTACCCTATATGCAGTTCAGTATAGTACATGTAGCCAATACTAAAAATGTGATATTGAATATATATTTACATTCTGTGTTGCATTTGCCTATATGTCGTTAGTAAACCAAATTGTATTCATCAGAGTGTATACTACAATTTACAGTGATTCGGTCAGAGTAGGGATACAGCCGCAGGTGTTGCTGGTCAAAACAATGGTCCCCAGTTACATTCGGCCAGGAGAGATTTCGAATGCTAGCATTTATCTACGTAAACCACCACAAAAAAAGCAACGCAAGTTATGAGAGTAAAATTTAAAAATAGAAAAAAATGCAGCTCTATTCCTGATCTATAGGAAGTAATCAAATTGTCACTGTCGTCACACAGGGACTCGTTGTCGAATTGTCAGAAATGCTAGACACGACAACATTTAAAGTCCAGCCTTTAAAAAAAAAAAACATCTTGCGAAAAATCGGCAATATCGACATGGTTTCTGGTTGTGTATGCATACTGAATTATAGTTATGTGGTTATTCACTGATGTCAAAGGCCTACCTTACTCCAAAATCGAGCCCCTGTGAAGTTGAACATCATCTGCTAAGTTAGCGACACTGATGTGACCGGTTAGACTGGATTCTGTTTCTAATGAAATATCCTTGAAATCGTTTTCACCTGCTGTCAAGACGACGTTCATTTAGAATTTAAGAGATGATATTCCTCTGAAAATAACGTAGATCCAGTCGATAGAAACATAAGTGTTTCCGAGGAATCGAGTCTGTCCTGTGCAGTACCCATTCAACGCCGCATCACTTCTAAATGTTAACCGTATATCATGCGCCGAAAAACGGCTTTATTTTTAAACAAGCAGAAATTATGCTATTGTGAACAATTTGAAAATATCTACAAACGTTTATAAAATATAATATAAAGCCAAATTGTGCAAAAAACATTTCATGTGATTGCTATTGATAACGACATGAGGGACTATATTATTCCTTCTGGAAATTTTGGCTGTTCCGGTATTTGAACTTGATGACGTCAGTGATAGGAGAAGCGGCAAATTCAAACGCGTCTTAAGCTACAGTAAATAAAATAAAATTATGAATGTAAATATAAGCATTGAACTGTTACCAAATGGTAGTATACAGTCGATATGAATACAATTTGGGTGACAGATAAATAGAATGTCGCCCTACTTGATAGTAGAATTTTCACTGCATTCCACCAAGATCAAATCCTTATTTAACAACGTACTTTGCTTAACATGTAAGTTATAGTTTAGGAAAATATAACGTACATTGTACATGACATCTTACTGCACACTGTATAATACACGGCATTGTATGTATGTATCTGTTACATGATACACGTACATTCTATGTATATTTACATACTGTGTTGTATTTGCCCATATGTCGTTAGTAAACAAAATTGTATTTATGAGACTGTATACTAAAATTTACAGTGATTCGGTCAGTGTAGAAATACAGCTCGAGGTGCTGTAAGCTAAAACAATGGCCGCTAGTTAGCTCTCTGGACGGAGTCCTGGAGAGCTTACGCAGTCATTCTCATGTTTTTGCCGGAAGTAGAATTATTAAAATTTTGTGGACAGAGGATATCAGAAACAATGGGACTGTCAGAATGGATTTCAAGACACATGATTGGGGTCGACACGAACTAGATTTGACAAGAAGTTTGAGTTGTTAAATTTACGGTGTCATTTTGGACATACTCGGTGTCACAGGGACATGCCGAACGTTATTCTGAGGAGTTATGAGGCAAAGTTCCTATATCAACCCACTGTAATGTGTATATAGTAATGTGCTGCAACACACGTATCCCTGTGCCGCTGCAAAAAATTGCTGCTATGCGTGTTACTTTATACACATTATGTCGTCTGCTACAGTGTACAGTGTCTCGCGAGGTATACGTATACGTCCCTGGCAAACACTGATATTTTCCAATTGTTTATGAATGGATTTTCACAAAATCTGTCCATTTGTTATAAAATAACCATAGTGTCTTCTCATAATATTAACTTAATTTCTTGAAAGCAAGGACTTTCATGCATTGTTAATTTCCGTGTGACGACCTTTTTTGGAATTATGTAATGAAATAAAATCAAATTAAAATAATAAATTATGAATTATGATTATACACAACGGAAAATAGTGAAAATATTATGAGATGAAACAGGAAACAATTCTCTATAAGAGTAAAAAATTTCATTTAAAACGATCAATACACAAAGTCAGGAAAATTTATTGAAAAAGTTGAAAATACAAAGAATATATAGCAAAATTAAAAAGATTTGAAAGACTAAAATTGGCACGTAACTGTATATACAAACAAGCTGGATTTCAAATCAACGTCCAGAGAGCTACGAGGCCCTTGGCCTCTTGTTACTTTCGGCCTAGATAGCTTTCGAATGTTAGCAGTAATGAGGGTAAGCTTTTATATATAAAAAAACAACAAAAAACAAAAAAGAAAGACGAAGTCGACACAAAATTATTATAAGATCAAATTTGTCAATTCCGTCACACTCACAGGGGCTAGTTCCGAAATTTTCAGAATGTTAGACCATGCAGAATTTGAAAAAAAATCTAGTGAAAAATCGGGAATATCGTCATAGTTTCAGGTTGTGTATGTATACTGGATTTTAGTTTTGTCAAAGGCCTACCTTACTTCAAAATCGAGCCCCTGTGAAGTTGAACATCGTCTGCTAAGCTAGCGACACTGAAGTGACCGGTTAGACTGGAATCTGTTTCGAACGAAATATCCTTGGAATCGTTTTCACCTATTGTCAAAACAACTTTTCATTTAGAATTAAAGAGCTGACATTCTTCTGAAAAAATCGTAATTTCAGTCGATAAAAACATTAGTGTTTCCTTGAAATCGAGTCTATCCAGTGATACCGGTACCCGTTCAACGCCGCATCACTTCCTAATGATAACCGTATATCATTACGCAGGAAACGGCGTTTGAATTTAAACAATCAGAAATTATACAATGGTCAACAATTTCACGATATCTACAAACGTACATGAAATATAGAATAGAATCAAATTTGTGCAAAAAACACTTTATGTGTTTGCTATCAATAACGACATGAGAGACTATATTATTCCTTGTGAAAATTTTGGCTGTTCTGGTATTTGAACTTGATGGCGTCGGTGATAGAGTAAGCGGCAAATTTAAACGCGTCATAACCTACAGTAAATAAACAAATATGAGAATGTCAATACAATCATGTTACACAACTGTAACCAAATTACCTAACAGGCGACATTCTATCAATCCGTCGCCCAAACTGTATTCATACTGACTCTATACTACCATTTGGTAACAGTTCAATGCTTAAATGAATCTTGTCACGTGATATCTTCATACTGTTTAAGTATTCAAATATATTCAACATTCTAAGGTCACATGCATATAACACGATCGTTAAATTGAAAAAAAAAAAAATATATTAAATACATTAAATTTTATGTGTATGCAATAGAAATATGATTCAAAGGTAAATGCACTCGCGCGTCGCGGGTCGTGTGTATAAAAGGAATGCATTATTTGTGGTCCTCTCAATTCTCCGGATATACACTCACCTGCTCATTCGTTACCGTCCGAACCAGGAGTGTTTTAGTATTACAGGTTTGCATTCCTCTTTTTTTATTCAACATAATGACAGTAATGTTTTGCAGTAGTTTGTTACAGAAATGATAAACGCTCAATATATTGATAGATAAATGTTTATCATTTGCTATAACAGGAGGCTTTTGTGTGTAGTATTAAGCACGTGAATACCAATAAAGTAAGTGTGTTGAAAATGTGTGATAGAGAAAATATCATTATGATCGTATGAATTTGCACGGTGCCATTATTTACTTTTCTGAATTTGAGTGACATGTAGATTAAATGATTCTATATAAATGTACAAAGATAGAACTAAATGTTTGAGACCAAAATAGATATAATAAGAATCAAACGGGTCTGATCTGACTAGTAATTAATGTTCCAGATGATTAAACATTTATTCTAGTTTTGTTCTGAATTTAGAAAATTAATTAAAAAATTAAATAAGTGAGCACTAACCTAGTGTCACTAATAACCAATTATTATTCAAACGTGATCAAAAAATTTTGAAATATTTGAGGAATATTTGATTTTTTACTTTCTAATACATGTGCAACAGAGTTTTGTTTATCAAAATACAATTATAGCAACAGTATGTACATGTATGTTTAACAGAAAGTCATAAGAGATACTTGTGTATATTCTGAACCGATGTGCTATTGACGGACTAATTGCTCTGTAGTTAAGTTTACAGTGGTGTGGATAAATAGAGAAAATCAAGCAATGTCTTAAACAATATCAAATATATTTCATGAGGGTGGCTAATATTTTGAAAAAACCCACAAACTTTCAGCCACACGAGTTAAATATATTTGGTATTACTGAAGGTACTGTTAGATAGTCTGTTTATTACATTTGATGGCAAAATAGAAAGAGATTTATTAAGAGTTCACACCGTTTCTTGTGTTATATCCCCATAATATGATAAATATATTCCATCTAATCCTTAGATATTGATATTTCCATGGTAAAAAAATCGTTAGTTAAAAGTCAATGCTAGTATTGATGCTCGAAAATCTTGATTTCTCCTTGTTGTATTCTTTTTTTATATATTTAATTTGAATGAAAAAAATAAATTATAATCAAAATTTAGTATATAAAGGTTAAGTTTATAATTTCCATAACAAGGTGTTTCGAATACACATCACAGGCTGTTGAAAATAAATCACAAGATGAATATAGCTTGAAGTCAGCCTGTTTACATACCATGTTTGAAACAAAAATAATTAAATAAATGACGGTCTATTTTAACGTCACATTTCATTGGTACACTCCCAGAGGCTTCACTTTTCAAAGGTTTATCTAGTCAAAGAGGTGTCCCTTTTATCCGTCATATAATGCATTTGTTGTTCTTGGATGATAATTTTACCAACCGTATATATAGTCAATGTTTGATGAGATTAAACATGCAATTAGCCTCAATTGTGAGAAGTTACTTATTTTTCTATGCAAAATTAAAACCTTCAGATATTAAAATATATTTTACCAACTGGATTTTTCGGAAAACATATCTACAATCCAATCTACCTCAGCCTCTGTCTAACGTCATCGGCAAATGTTTCGCCTACCTCTTACTCTATAATACGAAATGCTCATGTGTGTTTTCTGATTTGGAGCTTTCAAATTATTTGTTTGCTGCAAGCTTTCTTTGTTAGCTTATTGAACAATTATATACGACTGAGGAGAATAACTAACAGGCCAATTGTAATTTTGGATATAAACGTTGTTGATATATATCCAAATCTCTGAACAGGTATATCAGGGAACGCGGGGGTAAACAATGTACGGTAATTTAAGAATTATTGATATCTTACTTGAAAAAAAAAAAAAAATAAATAAAAATAAGTGTCGACCTTGGAAGGATTCTATCTTAAAAGTTTTGTAAAATAGATATGAATGTAGTTAAAGGTTGTGTGTATAAATATATGTGATGTGTATGTACCAAATTGAAGTTGTCATCATATTTGACATAGTAATCTTTATATAGCAACAGGCACCATAAATTCTGCTTTAGTAATGCTTTCCTCATTAATGGCGATCTATTGATATTATGTTTGTTCTTTTTTCAGATATCTATCAAGATATTTACTCAGTTTTCATCATGGCCCGATTATTAACAGAAGATGGTAATTTTATGTTTAAAAGTGTTTCTCGATTCAACGGAGAAGCTTTGCCATGTCTACATACATACAAGGATGTTATAAACAATAGCATAGCCGATATGGATTTTTCAAAACAGAGAAAACCAAGTTTGGATGACTACGCATGTCAGAATATGATTAACAGTGATGGTTCACTAAGAAGAAATACTAAACTATCGCGTTAAGGAAAGGACACAAGTGAAGAAGTAGAAATTCTCGACAGAGCGTTATAACACAATTTGAAAGTCACTGGAAATGTATTGCATTGATCAAGATAGATATCTGCTTCAAAATTCAAGACCAAACAAAAAGTTCGATAACGGATATTACCGATGTTTTTCAATTTTCCTATATTTTTAAATACAGATATTTTTTCATTTGCACTAGACTTTGTTATCTTTAAGCTTATATGAGTTTTTGTAGTTTAGATATTTTGTCCATACGTGTACCATCTAATCCGTGATAAATGGGAAATATATTTTAATTCATTGTTCTGCATATAGTTATAAGGTAATATACCTACATATGGTGTGATTGTGATATGTATTTAAGATCAAATTTAAAAGAGCTATTAAAACAGGATATGTTTACCATATCACCCTGTGTGTTAGCCGAGAGATAGTTATGACTAGTTTCTTTCTCATTCCTTTTTTGTTATGCATCTGTTGAATGTCACAAAAGTGAATCCATATATCGTTCTAGATGACATATATGTATAACAAAGACACGTTGTGAGGCAAAACCTGCAAAAATAAATGACAAGAGCTAGACCTTTGAATTTTGATGAGAAATATTACTCTTTATAATACGCGAAGGTCAATGACATCCAAGGTAATTGTATAAATTAATGTCTTAAACAATATACATCGTATGCATACTTAATTCTGACAAAAATCTAGAATGATAATTAAATATGTCTGTTTGGAATAGGTCAGTACCTATATAGGTCGCTATGTTATGTGAATATATATAATATTAAAATGTTTTGATCATGCGCTCTTAGTTTCATGGTTTAGTATACAGCCATTGGGTTGCATATTTTTTCATCTGTACAATGTGTTTTATGGAAAACGTGTTGGGTAGTTGGATTATTTCGAGTGTCAAAACTAGGCTACATGCAAACAGATGCACTGAGTATGTTATAGACCTACATTTAGCATTGGATCAGCTATAAACCCATCATATGTGTTGGTGCCACTGTGACAAACATCATGGATCGTTCCTTCCTCATTCCATCTGCATTACTCATCGGCTGTTTGTCTTAAAAGTGACTTTGAAGTCTTTCATATAGGCATGAACACGATATCTTGCAAGATTAAGGATTTCAGAATTATCAAGATTTGTAAGGTACATTCCAACGTAGCGATAACTGACATTACCTTTATCAGAAGATATAGAGGTTACACAACAAATGATTGTTGGATATGGAATTTATTTCACTCGAGTAGGTTCGTTTTTCAAATTTACAAAAGACACGAGCTTTAGAGCGTGTCTTTTGTTACTTTAAAAAAAAACCTTACGAGTGTGAAATAAAATCCAAATCTAAAAATCGTGAGTCGTGTGACTTGTTTCTACCACAATGATATCGGCTGGAATCAAAGGGGAACGTGGCAAAGTTTAATTTCGCGCATGCAAATAAGGTGTACAAATGGATTCCGGGCCCCGGTGATATGACGTCATTCGATTATTGATGATGTCAATAACGATTGCAGTTCGGGTCAAAGGTCACCGTGTCAACTAATCAAAACGTGTATAAACGGAATGTTATTCAACAGTTGTAATGATTATTTCATGCCTTGGGAGTTGAATAACACCCACCTAATGTGATAGAAACAAGTTTAATAGTCCTGACATACTTTATGTACAAGATAATGAAACAGAGACAAATAACACCAAACATTAAGGGATCAACAGAAACGTCAGAAAAAGGGACAAACGACAAACAACTGGAACATCCTCAACTAATCAGTCAAGGGATAAGGAAACGAAACCAAGCTTCCATTCGGCATCCTTTTCATTTTTTCTGTGTAAAACCGACATCCATCCAGCACCTTATGACATAGTATAGATACCGTTCACTCAAGATCACGTGAAGGTATCTACCCCAATCTCGGCGGAATTATTCAGATGGGAAATATTACAAGACGGTTTCGATGAAGTTTGTCAAAAATGAAACCTAATTCCACATGTAAATGTGGTGTTAGATGAATCGTACTCAACTTATTACTCTTACGTCACGTTGATATCATCAGGGAAAAATGGGTTTTTGTCGGACTAAACATATTCCGATCCTATATCAGATGTTAAAGATCTTAATGAGCAAATATCTGGAAGGTATTGATGGACCGAAAGTTGTGCCATTGGTACGCAAGAAATGATGACATTATAGGATTCGAGGAAAATGATAGTTGAATGGACTCGACGTTCAATGAAATTACCGTGTTGTTTCCTTGGACAGTTCATCATATTCCGGGCGTAAGACATCTACGTTTTACAGTATCAAAAACACATTAAGGACAAAAGATTAATCAAAGTGCTTACAAAGACATGTTCTATAATTAACACAAATAAAAACAGAAAAAATAGTCCTATTTTTCTCATGTGTGACGGCTTTATATACACGCTGTGTGTCATTGGAGCGGTAGGATATCTTTTTAACGTGTACTGAAGATATCATTAGACTGGTTGTTTTCCCTTGTCATTAATTCTCTCTCAAGGCTCTCAAAGAACTGGTAGCGCGTAGCATTGTTATTTGTCCATCGGTCAATTTTGATCTGATGACGAACGTATTACGTATCTAAGACGCTTTGAACATTTGTTGCTTTTGTATCGGACATCTAATTGAAACTCATATCACAGATAAATGCATTGCACAATTTTTAATATTTACATCTCTCCCTTCTTTTGCTTAGTAAACTCTGACTGCGAATAAAGTAGCATATACGCAGTGAAAAAAGGCTCAGCGGATTAATAATCGCGGGAACTGGTAACATGATTATGACGTCGTCTATATGTGACGTTACCGGAACGTCAACTAGACGGCGCCATTTTGAAAGTACTGATCAACGCAATGTTAGCATTTTCTCCTGTTACCGGATGATCTCTGCACAAAAACCTAAGGTCTAGTGAGTATTTTGTCAAAAATTAAACTGAATATTGCGGAAATGGGTGCATATTTAACTTCTCCACGAGGTAAGCTAACAACAAATGGCTGAAGCGTACAGTTCTTAGTACATTTGATCACGTCACTACTAAATCTATGTCAATAGACGCTGTTCTGGACAACCATAGTTAATCTGAGACGGAAATGGTGGATTGTGAATATATCAATTTATTAAAGATGTAAAAGGTATTAAACAAAAATGTTGAATTGTTTCTTTAAACTTTGTTAACAATACTGGTGTCTGTAAGTAGATTCACTGGAACTTATTATCTTAGCAACCATGGCTGCCGTAGTTACCAACGTCGCAACACCCACTAAATTTTATGTTCTTCGTACTGTATTTAAACGATTTGTTTAATGCACATTGTACATATAAGGATTGTGCCTCATTTGGACTGCGTATACGGTAGTATGCCCGCCGTTGGTAAAGAACACATTCCATGGAGCGCTAACGCGCTTATCATTTGAAATGTTCGTTGCCAACTGCGGCCATACTACCGTATACGCAGTCAAAATGAGGTACAATCGTAAATGTCCACCATGAACGCTCTTGGATCTCTTCACGTTCCCAAATACACTTTTGAACAAGTTAACTAGAAAACACTTTCGGCGAAGTGTCTTGACAACAGAAATTGTCTCTGAAACAAACCACGACATAGTAGCAAGCTACACGATACTAGTCCTGTATACAGAAAGCATTTTTTATTAATAGAATACAATCGAAAGTACTGTACTGTACAGATATGTCTTCCTATATACCAAATACATATTTTCTTTAATGAAAGTTTTTACTTTCATATTCCTGCTCGGCTATCATGGCAACGATGAGAAACATTACCACATTACTTTTACTACTATCTTGTACTCATAACTGAACACCTTTTAAATTTTGTAGATTTTGCTGAGCACCTGAATGTTTTCCAGAAAAATATTGGCTAAAAGTGAAATAGCCTAAAACGCAATATTTGGGTATTTTCCCGATGATATATGTTTTTAAAAGGAAATTCATTGAGATGCAGTCGAAAGTTTACAGATGAAAAAATCGTTTAATCATTCAAGGTCCCTTATTGAAAAAATGATTGAGATGTTGAAAATCTCTAACGATGTAAATGTTGTTAAAATTACCAGTTATGTGGCTTTACTAAATGTGTGAGTGACCTGAAATGTCATATAGTACAGAAGGCGGTTTGTACTTTGATTTAAAAGGTGTAAAGAACACAATTAGTCATACAACATAGTAACCTGTGAAATAATTACAAGAAAATGCTAGTGTTATATTCAAGTTCCTTATAATAACGCAGGGCAACATTAATATTGATGTGTGCTATTGCATGATATATATTTTAATATTGAAATGTATTACAATACCGGTTACGATAAACGATACACAACTTGAGCATGTATGAACTATATAAAAAACCCAATATGTACAACACATTAGCCAGATGAGGTTGGCTCACCATCAACAAGAGTAACAAAACATGCATTTAAATCGACCATTTATTCGCAGTTTGCAGACAAATTTATGAACATCATCCAAAATAATCAAAATGCTGTTGCCTAGATTCAAATATTCAATCAGGTAAACCTTGAAGTGAAAACTGTTTACTTCGATTTGCTAGTTGATCATGCAAGGTCATACACAAACAAAATGGACATCTATTTTCAAAATTCCAACGCTCGAATAAAATTTTTTCTGACATTGCATTGCAATTTTATATCAACTTGAAAAAAATGATTGAACTTGTGATTACACATGCGGAATATGATCTAGGAGTTATCACGAAAACAAACATATCGTTCAAAAATATTTCTAATTATTGTCATATACACTGTATATATACATGTACTATATATACAATTTATATACCCCCTAACAAAGTGAGGAGGTATAGCTGGGAAAAACTGTCTGTCTGTCATTTAATGTCCCATAGCTCATAGCTCCCTTGATACTTGTTGTTGAAACTTTGTCAAGTGATGTAGCTTAATTATCGATGCATATAATTTGACACATCTGATTATGTCAAAAACCGATTGGTCAAGACATGAATTTTGTTCAAATTTGGTAAATTGTGGCGTTACATCAGTGAAAAGAAGTATAATATAACTGTCTTCGGCTAGCCTACTTTCCCCTGATTTTTATAAATATTTCTACCGGTTTAGTAATGTAACTTTCTGATTTTCGCCATTGTCTTATACAAGGGTACATTAAGATATGAATGGTAGTTGATCAAATCTAGTACTTTACCAAATTATGAAGCATACATGTTACAATGGTTAAAGTCAACCAATCGGTGTTTTGTTTAACGTTTTAAGATAAAGTACCGAAATGTAACATTTAAAAAAGAGAAAATATCAGTAATAACCTGTTGTTTGAAAAGTGTGAATTTATATAAACTGATCAAAATAAAAATGTTAATTGCAATGATATTGGCTTTCGGTGAACTAGAAAAAAAATTAAAAAACATTAGAAAACTAATACTCCGATTTGACTCTTCGGAAGTCCTTTTGCATTTAGGCATTTTCCTTACATGTATCACAAAGTAAATGTTTTTTTGCACATGAAAGATCCTCCCTATGTCGTTGATTTGATCGGCCTTTAACTCTCGAATGATAAAATGCCCCAAATTCTTCTCGATTTAATGCCAATGTTTGCTTATTTACCTGCAATATACATCTACATCTTGTATTCAGTTTGATTTAGATATATCTATCAAGGGTTATTTGATCTACATGGCTCAAATTTTCGATGGGCCGCAAAACAATACAAAACATACACACATTTTGTACTGTATGGTCCAAAATGATATCCCAGAAAAAACATATTTGCTTACACCCCAAGTAACTTTATTATTTCATATTAACGGACCATTTACATGAACTATGGAATCGTGCCCACGAACCAATTTGACCAATACCAGGTGCGATTAGTAGCAACTTTAGTGACAACCGATGAGGTATGTTCAAAAGATTCGAAAGGTCCCAGGGGCCTGTGCTTTAGCCTATTTAGTGTTGCCTACACAGGATTCACTTTTTATAAAAACAACAACAAAACCTTCAAAACATTGCCTTTTGCTATCAAACGATCTCATTATCACAAGAGAATGCTTTTCTAATTATATCAGTAAAGCGCCGTAAATATGGGTTATGGCTAGACAGGGTTAGTTGTCTAAAGTTATAGATAAGATTAAACAAGCTGGTCTTGACCACTGGTTTCTAACTGTCACGACAGGTGTGTTCTGATACAGCAAAATTAGTTTGCATGCAATTTCTTACTTATCAAGTCCATGAACCACACCGTTGGCATATTACTGGTACAGATGTGACGCTTTCACGAATAGGGGTTGCATATCTGTTTTTACTTCTTCGTTCTATCCCAATTTCGCATGAGGCGCACGTTTGTCTCGTATCATCAAACCTGGTGTTATCTTATCAGACGCCATAGAACCAATTAATTTCGATCCTATCGAGGACGTTTGTATAATTTGTAATCAGAACTATTTTGAAATACTGCATTGCATCCAAATAAAACAAAAAATGTCTGGAATAGTGTCAATATCTTGATTAATTAAAAATCTTGATTAATAAGAATATCTTGGTTAATGGGAATATCTTGATTAATGAGAATATCGTGATTAATGGGAATATATTGATTAATGAGAATATCTTGGTTAATGAAATTATATTGGAAAATATAAAAATAACTTGAAAATAGCTTGAGTAACTTATATTAATTTTAAATGCAAATCAGTTGATGTTTTATGTAGATAACTATACATGCATGCATAATGAAAATATTAAAAAAAAAAAAAAAAAAAAAAATCTCGAGTAACTTTTATCAATTTTCATTGCAAATCAGTTGATTTACGAAGATAACTTAATTTACATGTATGATTAGCACAAAATCTGGAATATAGAAAAAATCCTGGTAAATGAAAAAAATAGATAATGAACATATCTTTGAGGATGACAATATCTTCAATTGATGGTTAAGTAAGATAGCTGTATATATATGTACATTTGTATTAATGAAAAGATATTGGATAATGTAAAAAATCTTAGATCATGAAACTATTTTGATAATATAAATATCTTTGACAATGCAAATATTTTTGATTATCTAAATATCTTTGATAATGTAAATATTTTTGATAATGTAAATATCTTTGATAATGTAAACATCTTAATTTGATAATGTAAATATCCTTGATAATGTTAAAATCTTTGATAATAAAAATATCTTTGATAATGAAAATATCCTTGATAATGTAAATATCTTTGATAATGTAAATATTTTGATAATGTAAATATGTTTGATAATGTTAATATGTTTGACAATGTAAATATTTTTGATAATGTGAATATCTTTGATAATGTAAATATCTTTCTTTGATAATGTAAATATGTTTGATAATGTTAATATCTTTGATAATGTAAATATTTTGACAATGTAAATATTTTGTTAGCATAAATATCGTTGATCATGTAAATATCTTTGATCATGTAAATATCTTTGATCATGTAAATATCTTTGATCATGTAAATATCCATCTTTGATAATGTAAATATCTTTGATAATGAAAATATTTTGAAGAAATGAAAATTTCTTGAGTAACTTAATTCAGTGTTTAATCACCATCAGGTGAAGGTTTACCAAGATATTTATATATATATTATAACGACGCCATGGCTAAGTTGATAATCAATATGTTTGTTCAGCGCCAATTAATAACTGAATTAGGCTAAACATAAAAAATAACTTGTCAAAAAAAGAAAAAAATAACTGTCTGTTGGTCATTCAATCGTTACACATTGCATAGCGATAACAACCTTCAAATGTCGACATAAAATGTGGACGATTGTCTGTATTATCTCCCATTTCACCTAAAAAACGGTAGCACTCTTAAAATGACAATATCCAATTAAAGATGGACATCTGTATGTCATCTTGCTTTCTACATCACACTCAAAATTGGGCGGTCACATCTAAAGACCGGGAGAAAACTATAAATTATGTTTGAGGAATGTCCGGAAACAGGAATAAGAAAACTTTATTTTAGAAATCTCAGACGGATGCTCATTTCTAAATCCAACGTAGACAACTACAAGGGACCCAAGGGAATATACGCCTCATAGTGTTAGATATATTAATCTAATAGCAAGCGTTGCAACTGTCAATCTCCAATATTGCCTCCTATTGGTCATTTAGTTTTACTTATCAGTCTCACAATTAAACGAGGAAAACTATAATCCAGGGGAAACCTTCATATTAAGTTTGAGAGATATCTTTCTAGCACTTCTCAATCAAGTACAATTAACGGATAACGGATTAAGCGTTTTTGATTTCGATCATATGCTAGAAGCCAACAGTAATATTGGAAAGAAATAAAGTAATGGAATGCAACTTTAAAGATAACAATCAAAGGTAACATGCGCTTATTGCGAGTATCATTGCTATGATGTCAATTATTCCTCTCTCCTTTACTGACTGAAGATATTTTAAATACTAAATATAAAGGACATTGAGCTTCAAAGTCACCAAAGAGTTTAAAAGACATATTTGACCACATTGATTGTCTTTGGCGATGTAATCACTAGTAAGGAGGGCTAAATACACAAAAGGATTCAATAAAAAATCTCTAGAATCAACAAATCACGTATTAGCATCGAACATCAATTAATTAATCTTTCTGTAACCGTTTGAAGATGGCGCCAGATTCTTGACTCGTGGCATTGTTTACAAACTTGCGATCAGAAATCGAAGCGAAGTTGCCTGTTAACATCGCTATTTATTGTAACTATTTTATTTATTACTGTAAAAGCTGCAGTATGGTGAAATTGCTAACTTAGAATCATATTTTTTTTTCAGATTCAATAATTAAGTAATGTGCAGTGTCGAGTCTCAAAATAACCATTATAATTATTTAACACGGAAATCGGACATGCTATATAACATCCAGCATTGCATATACTTCGGGCAATTTGATTGACTGTAGACAGACATTAGATATTTGACTCATTTTATGCGAATATGTACATGTATTGATGAAATAAGAACGTATCTACACAGCATCTCTGGACTATCCAAAAGAGAAAGGTGATTTTCTTCTGACCACTTTGTATATCGATTAAAAAACCACTTAAGCTTGATGCACAAGAGTGTCATGTTTTTACATTAATTTTTGCCTTGATATAAGAATACGTATTCTTGCTTTCCACAGTAGTGCCATGATGTAGTCGTCTGTCTTGAAGAAGTACTGTCTTTTGATTGTCTGGATGATTAGAACCCAGAATTCTGAAAAATGAATTTCACAGTTTTTAAAGTAATATCAATATTCTTTTACATGTTTGGCTTTAAACGCGTAATGTTCGAATGTTTTCATGGAATGATAGTCCGCTTTATGCATTTGAAAGTTTGCAAAAACTCTGTCCAGAGATATTATCTGTGAAAGATAACTAATCAACACAGAGGTTCTTCGCGGCTATCGTTAGATTACGAGATGTGACGTCAGAAGTGTGTGTAACACACTTACAGTGTCGAGTTAGTTTAAGATTGTTTAAATATGAACACTTGTGGCTCACAATGTTATATCAGAACATTAAATTATTACATTGGATTTTTTTACGAGTGTAAAGTAACAATATACAATATGAAAACAATAACAAATTGATAAATTAACATAAAAAAGGAAGAGCAGTCTAAAAATAACAATCACTTACAGAAATATCAAAATCACAAAAGTTGCGATAGGAACAGATGTAGCGGGATGTCATAAGTCGCTCATTTTCATGAATTTGTCAATTTCTACCAAAACAAAAGAAATTACTGCTGGTCCTTAGGTTTCCCTGTTTAAAGGCACGAAACCTACTATTTAATCATTCTCATATTCACGTTTACTTACCGTGCAGATTTCCCATTTCAACAGCAAGAACATGGGGAATAGAAATCGTTCTTTTGGGCGACCCTGCTTTACTGTCAATCCTGTCCCATGCTAACTGAGGTACATTGTTCTGAATGGTGACTCTCAACTGTACCGGATGTTGCCAACCGTTTGACGACTCTTTCAAAAACCTCACTGTAAGTGAAAAGTATGTCTGTTTCAAAAACCTCACTGTAAGTGAAAAGTATGTCTGTTTCAAAAACCTCACTGTTAAGTGAAAAGTATGTCTGTTTCAAAAACCTCACTGTAAGTGAAAAGTATGTCTGTTTCAAAAACCTCACTGTTAAATGAAAAGTATGTCTGTTTCAAAAACCTCACTGTAAGTGAAAAGTATATCTGTTTCAAAAACCTCACTGTAAGTGAAAAGTATGTCTGTTTGAAAAACCTCACTGTAAGTGAAAATTATGTCTGTTTCAAAAACCTCACTGTAAGTGAAAAGTATGTCTGTTTCAAAAACCTCACTGTAAGTGAAAAGTATGTCTGTTTCAAAAACCTCACTGTAAGTGAAAAGTATGTCTGTTTCAAAAACCTCACTGTAAGTGTCTGTTTCAAAAACCTCACTGTTAAGTGAAAAGTATATCTGTTTCAAAAACCTTACTGTAAAGTGAAAAGTATGTCTGTTTCAAAAACCTCACTGTAAGTGAAAAGTATGTCTGTTTCAAAAACCTCACTGTTAAGTGAAAAGTATGTCTGTTTCAAAAACCTTACTGTAAGTGAAAAGTATGTCTGTTTCAAAAACCTTACTGTAAGTAAAAAGTATGTCTGTTTCAAAAACCTCACTGTAAGTGAAAAGTATGTCTGTTTCAAAAACCTCACTGTAAGTGAAAAGTATGTCTGTTTCAAAAACCTCACTGTTAAGTGAAAAGTATGTCTGTTTCAAAAAACCTCACTGTAAGTGAAAAGTATGTCTGTTTCAAAAACCTCACTGTAAGTGAAAAGTATGTCTGTTTCAAAAACCTCACTGTAAGTGAAAAGTATGTCTGTTTCAAAAACCTCACTATTAAGTGAAAAGTATGTCTGTTTCAAAAACCTCACTGTAAGTGAAAAGTATGTCTGTTTCAAAAACCTCACTGTAAATGAAAAGTATGTCTGTTTCAAAAACCTCACTGTAAGTGAAAAGTATGTCTGTTTCAAAAACCTCACTGTAAGTGAAAAGTATGTCTGTTTCAAAAACCTCACTGTAAGTGTCTGTTTCAAAAACCTCACTGTTAAGTGAAAAGTATATCTGTTTCAAAAACCTTACTGTAAAGTGAAAAGTATGTCTGTTTCAAAAACCTCACTGTAAGCGAAAAGTATGTCTGTTTCAAAAACCTCACTGTAAGTGTCTGTTTCAAAAACCTCACTGTTAAGTGAAAAGTATATCTGTTTCAAAAACCTTACTGTAAACTGAAAAGTATGTCTGTTTCAAAAACCTCACTGTAAGTGAAAAGTATGTCTGTTTCAAAAACCTTACTGTAAGTGAAAAGTATGTCTGTTTCAAAAACCTTACTGTAAGTAAAAAGTATGTCTGTTTAAAAAACCTTACTGTAAGTGAAAAGTATGTCTGTTTCAAAAACCTTACTGTAAGTGAAAAGAATGTCTGTTTCAAAAACGTTACTGTTAAGTGAAAAGTATGTCTGTTTCAAAAACTTTACTGTAAGTGAGAAGTGATTATGAATCAGTATATACAGGTGAAGTAAACAGTAATTATAACATATCATAATGTCATAGCCGGATACCAAAACCAGGATTCATAACGATAATTTCATTAACAGACGGATAATTCTCAAGCATTTATGTTGTAAACGACCGACAAGCAACTGCCGAAAGCGAAAAAGAGAGTTATTCAAATATTTTGACTTTGTATCTGGCCACAAACATGACATAATTCCACATCATATTGTTTACATGCGGTAGCAAAAGTTATATGTAAAGGGGAATAATAAGCTATATACGTATACCTATTTCTGTCATATTCAACACAGTACAATTACGATAGATATTCTTCATCTATTACCTTCGTATCAACAACTCAAATTGCATATCTTACTATTAACACAATGTATATATATAGTAATCCCCGATACACGTATATAAGAGACGAACCAACCAATTGTTTTCCCATAGACTTTAGTGTTGTTTTGGAGTATTTCATTCAAATTCTTGAATTCAATATGACAATTATGGTTTATAACAAAAGTTTAGGGTCTGATATAACACCTAATAAAAAAAATAAAAAAATTGGGTCCTTCAGCTCAGATTTTCTCCAGGGTAGCCATTTTGAAAATAGGTGAATTTCTCAGTAAAAATTCTCAAAAATCTTAAATGTTTACATGTTTATTATTATTACCTGAACATTTAGGAAAAAAAACAATCAGACTTACGAAATTTATATCAACATTTCTTATTGATAGTTACCTATCAGGCTGCATATCTATTTTCTCACTTCATAACATACTGGCCAATCAGTGGCTGCCAGACATTTTATCCTTGGCTCAACGTTCTATACACAGGGGCTGTTTCAAAAATATATGTTTTCAATTGGTTGGTTGTTCCTCATAACATCTTTCACATTTTTCAAATATAACTTTTCTGGAACAGGATAGAACCATAGGATATGCTATCAAAATATGCAGTGCCCGACTGCAAGTCTTAGGCTGGTAGGTTAATTCTTCTATCGGTACCGGAGATGAAATTCTTAATAGAAAACGACATTAAAATTGAGTTATTTTTGAAATATTAATTTTAATATCTTGATAAGCTTTGAATTAAAAGTGATGGCTTTTGGTTAATAGCCGAGTATAGATATCGTGCTACTCAGAAATATAAACAAACAAGATATAGAATAAAGATCAGGGGGAGATAACTCAATGTTATCTCCTCCACCCCCTAATTTCTGGACTTTTTGTAATAAAATGAAGAAAAAAAAGGCCGGACGAGAAAAAAAAAAAAATCAGGAATAGAGCCATTATTTAGATAAAAGAGTCGAAACACAGACACAGGACACGGAACCGGGCTAGTGACAACCAAATAACCAGATATATCACGAAACACTGAACTGGGGTAGTGACAACAGAACAACCAAACACATCACCGAATACCAAATCGGGGTAGTGACAACAGAACAACCAGACACACACCCACACATTGAACCGGGGTAGTGCCAGCAGTACAACCAGGATACCACCGTACCCCGAGCCACGCTATATACCGCTACCATTGAAATACAAAATGTATGTCCGTATCTTCCCTGGTCTATGGTCCTCCTTGTAACTCTACATGGGTCATATTTTCATCACCAATCCCCCCTGAATCTAAATTCCTCTCTAAATTCTGCTACAATGCCTCCGAGATGAGAATCCCGACAATTATGGTTTATAACAAAAGTTTAGGGTCTGATATAACACCTAATCAAAAAAAAAAGTTGGGTCCTTCAGCTCAAATTTTCTTCAGGGTAGCCATTTTGAAAATAGGTGAATTTCGCAGTAAAAATTCTCAAAAATCTTAAATGTTTACATGTTTATTATTATTACCTGAACTTTTGGGAAAAAATCAATCAGACTTACGAAATTTACACAACATTTCTTATTGATAGTTACCTATCAGGCTACATATCTATTTGCTCACTTCATAACATACTGGCCAATCAGTGGCTGCCAGACATTTTATCCTTGGCTCAACGTTCTATACACAGGGGCTGTTTCAAAAATATATGTTTTCAATTGGTTGGTTGTTCCCTATAAACACCAATGACTAAGGCTGACTATTTCTTTGGGGAGGGGTTTCAGTTTTTCTCTTTGTCAGTCCTGTACGTGCGTACTGTACCATACGTGTGTATGTAACACCAAATATTTAAAGCGCTCTAGCGGCTTCATTCCTTGGGGACTTTGATCATCAGACAGTTTCAAAAGATTAATATCTCGTAGAAGTACGAATTCCAGGGTTGGTGGGTCAATGGCATCGAAACTACTTTTAGGAAATACTTTTCAGAGATCCAGCGGCTTCATTCATAGAGGAGTTTTGATCAAACCTCAAACAGTCACAAAAAGTCATAATGCCGCTTGTCGACGCTCTTGCAGCTTCATTCCTTGAGGGATTTCGATCGCACTTTACATATTTACAAATGATAATATTATTTTGATAATGCCATGGCTTTAGTGCCAATGTCAAGATCGCCGTTATCATTGATAGGAAATCCTTGACAGCGCTCTCGCTTCTTCATTTCTTGATAGGTTTTTTTTATCAAAACTCACACACTAACAAAGGACGATAGCTCGCTCAAATCCTAGTTTGAAGTCACCGTTACCATTTGTTAGAATATGCAATATCAGTACTGTAGCAGTTTACAACCCCTCCACCCCATGTGTAGCTCGTCACACAATTGCTCGAATGAGGACATGTCTGGATGGGGCCATGCGTTGTCGAGCTGCATCGTAGGGTTACGTTGATGGATACGAGAAAGAACGAAATATAACCATCAATAACCACGAAAGGTAATTTCACGTCTTGAGATATCACTACCAATACCACAACAGACTCTCCCCCGTCAAAATATATTAATGTTTTCCTCTGGTGTAAGGAATTATGAAATCCTTGCTTAGGAATCTGCTTGACGCTTGACGCTTGACGCTTGACTGAATTTTAACTGATGAAAATTTTCATAGATATACACACATGAATGGGAATTGTACACGTATTACATATTTTCAACACAGTACGTTTACGACAGGAATTCAAATATTTAGCCTTCGGATCAACAACACACAGGAAAGGACTCATCATGTTATAGGAAAAAGAGAAAGATGAGAGATAATCATATAACACTGTTTATTTTCCCGTCACTGAAGGTACACCATTTAACCAGTTTTGAAAAAAATAATAGATATATATTTAGATACTGACCAGATTACCATGACAACCAAGCATTTGATCAAAATAAAGGACACGTGGATCTTCATATCATCCCTTTTATTTCTGTTCGTCGTAAGTGGTTCACACTAGCAGTACCTGGACGAGTTTCGTCCCAATTTAGGGCTCTCATGGTTTCCATGACAACCATTGTTTAAATAGTATCAATAGATTTGTCTGCTTTCGAAACATCTGTGAATAGCATTGCCCCTACTACATTTGTGCAGCTTTATTGAAATCGTCTTGACAACCGACGGACGGACAGACGGACGGACAGACGGAGGGACAAGCTGAAACCGGTATGCGTCATTGCAATATTTTTCGGGCCAAATACATTGCTTTACCTACCAAAATTTCTATTGGTGACACACCTGCATGAAAGGCGTTAAAATTATACTTGCTTTCCCCATCGCATGATTTATGAGAACCAACTTAAATTAGGATTATTTTGTTTCACAGCAATGTTCTTCTCCCTTATGTCTCTCTTGACTGAAAAGTATATGCGTTTCTAAAGTAGAGTTGCTACTACTACCAAGCACTCAACATGATTCAATGGGGGCAAACACGAACAAATGCACCCTTATCACATGCATGTTTTTCGCACCCAGCATATTCGATTGCATTTTTTGATTGCATTTTAGGAAAAAATGCATTCCTTTCGACATAAAGTATATATTTACCTGTTTGCAATAGTTGATCCATTCCATCCGATGCATTTGAGTGACAGCACTGTAATGGGATATTGCCAAGCTGGATGTCCGAATTCACAGCATTCACACAGGCTAATAACAGAAGATCATCCAGCATATTATTTGCTGTGGCCAAGCTTACGATGGCTGAATCGTAACTCAATACGAAATCTATAGACCCGGTCTCGGTATCAGTTACGATATTCAAAGCTGTTTCGATATGGTTCAGGAAGCCTGTGTTATAGCCAGTGTTTTCCATGTAATAGTTTTGGTGATGCGCATTTCTGAATGTTTGTTGTGACACATATCTAACATTAAAGAAATGCCGAAAAGCACTGCTGACATCAGAGTTGTTCTGTGTGATGAGCAGAAACGGATACAAACTGTTGGTGCTAGCCAGAGCCATTTGCCTTGAACACATCTTAATACATTCTCCCAGTGTAGCATGCGCGTCCTTAAACACTGTTATGATCGGTATGTAGTTTGTACCAAGAAATATCCTGTTGGTTAACTCTGGAAAGTGTCGTCGCATGTCCACTGTCAGTACAACTGGAGTAGTAGATACAGACGTCATCTTGTGGAGAAGAATTTGGTAGAAACAGAAGAGTAGAGTAGGTCCCGTTACATCGTTGTCATTGTTATTGATTTTATCTACTAACTCTCTTGGTAGTCGAATCGATATCTTCTCCGTCTTTCCAGAGACACGTGCAGTTGTCTCAGACCCGACAAGAGCCGGTTCATTACGAATTGTGTTAAGCTCGCCTTTCCAGAACTCTTGCAAATAAAACATCTCGTCATCAAGACGTTCTTCTATCAGCGACGTCATATCCTGAGTATATGTAGGTTTCAAGATAACATCCTTTTTCTTTAGGTATGTCGATATATCCGAGTGGAGTTGTGATACCAATGCGAAGAAACTTTGTAAGTCGAAGGTAATATGACTCATGATAAACCTGATATCATGCTCCTTGCCAGTATTTCCGTAAAGAACCCGCATTGGTGGATCTGTGGTAATATCGAATGTGCAATAATTGGTGACATCCCTGTCTGTCCAATCTCTTTTGATCACACAAGTATCAACAACTCGCAAATCTACTTTGGCATCCTCTGGATCCAAAATATGCCTTTTTATGCCAAATCTAATTCGTTCATTAGTAGGACGGTAGACAGTTCTAAGTTCCTGGTTTCTTATTGTGATCCATCGGAGGATAGTACGCCAAAGATCGATATTCGATAGACCGCTTCCAAGTTTGAAATCGATACTGAACCAAAGACTAGAGTCAAGGGGATACGTCTCGTGCGTGTCAATATAGAACTTTTGCATCCATGTTGGTGATCCAAGTACGTCTTCTTTCATTTCAGAACTTTCATCCTTGTCTCCGGTGTTATTGATGATTTGCGAATGCAGAAAGTCGATGACCATGCCTATTGTGTAATCAGGAGACAGAATATAAGCTACAGGAAGACGATAACCTGTAGCCTCATGTACAATCTGGATTAATTCAACAGACTTTTGTGACTCCATACCAAGTCCAAGAAGGTTTTGCTTTTCTTCCAAGTCACTTGTATCTATCGACAACACTTTAGAACAACAGCATAACAATAAATATGCAAGAGTCTTTCTCTGATCCTCATATGATGTCGTTTTGAGTTCTGCAATATTCAGCACAGTGTTTATTTCGCGCCTTCGAAATGACGATTGATTGATAACAGCGCTGTCTTCCTTGTCAATGATGGACGTCGGCACAGTGGCGGGGTTTTTCGCGACCATGCTCCAATCAAATAAACCGTAAATGACTTGGCATGGGTCTAGATTTAAAGAATCTATAAGGCATTCTCTTATCTTGTCTGTTTCAAGCACATAATAGCCATGTGCTTCTAAATTATTTCTGATGGTCTCATCAGTCGCCATTCCGACCGCCAAAGCGCCCCAGTTAATTGTCGTCCCAGGCAGGTTGATTGATCGTCTGTACAGGGCCAATGAATCCATGAAAGAATTGGCAGCTCCGTAATTGGTCTGTCCAGCATTTCCAAAGATAGAGGTTGTTGAAGAATGCATAACAAAGAAATCCAACACTAATTCCTTAGACATTAGGTGTAGGTTCCATGTTCCCAAAACCTTTGGCTCCATCACTTCTTTGAACTTCTCCATAGTCATATTTTCAATTCGAGTATCTCTTAGAACTCCAGCTCCCTGAAATATGCCTTTGACAGGATGCTTAGAAAATTGTAACTTGATGGCAGAAAAAGTCCTCTTTACATCAACTTCATTCGCAACATTGCAAATCATTGGCACAATTTTATATTTGTGCATGTCCATTGCGTTTCGGAGCTTATCTTCCATCTGTGGGTTAGCACCTCTTCTTGATAGCGGTACTACAACGCCAGCACCTTTGTGGCCCAGCCATTTGACGATGTCCCACCCAAGGCCTGTCAATCCACCGACAACAACATACGTTGCGTTTTTGCGGAAAATGTTATCGCCCATTGCTTTAATGTTGACATCCATGATATCCCCACATTTCGTGTCGAGGAGATTGATGGTTTGCAGCTGTAGTGATTTCATGACATTTATCGAAAGGTCATGTGATTTTCGCCGCCTTTGCAGCCAGCTGATTACTTTAGGAAATGTGGTTACAACGTTGTTTTCCTCAAACACTTTCGTCTTTGAAACAATATGTACATTCATTCCTTTCGAACTCAGCTGAATCCGTTTATTTGATAGGTATGTCATCACATCATCAAAGCACAAAATGGTATTCCCCGGCTGTAAAATACATGCTATTTCTGGTTGAGGATATGTTTGTAACAATACAAACACGTCACCCTCTAGTTGACGGCAATTACGTAACGAGCAAATTGATGTGATTCGAACTTGGCTATACTTGACAGTTTCAACCATGTCACGGAGAAGGGAAACTTTGTCGTCTTCAGACGGATCTGCCTCAGTCACAATACAAATTTTAGATTTGCGTCTGATCCTCTCCGTTATAGCCCACATCAGCATGGACCTGATAATTAAACCGGGGCTGTACATTGGCAGGCTGGAGAGATCGCATACACATTGTTTTGGAACGCAAATTTTGTTGGTTATCCTCGATGGGTAACATGCCACAACGCGCCTCGATCTATGTGCGGTAAGGATAGTTCCTTGGAACTCTAACCCAATAACTGGATATCCGCCTCTGTATTCCGACCAAAGCGATTTGCTAACACTTGTCTCTAACTCTGTGAGGCGAAAATCGGTTGGCGAATGGATACATATTTCCTCAACTCGGAGGCAGATCTCATTGTTTCCAAATTTACAGGGGAGATCACAAGGTGTCAGAAATGGACTGTCGATACTATCCGAAGTGACAGACTGTAACTGGAGATCGAGGTGTATGTCAGTAGATAATACTCTTTTTTCGCTATGAAAACTGTTCTGTGGCCGCCGCTGAAGGATATTTCTATGCAACTGCCCTTCAACGATGACAAATTCCGTAAATGAAGAAGGGGAATCGGACGTAAGGATGTCAACGGTTTTGTACAAGATATCCAATTGCGAGGCTATTGTGGGTTGCACATCTATCAGAATCATTCGACATTTTGTTCCTTCTTGTCTTAAGGACCTAGTAAAACCCCATAATTCAGCACCTATTACATTTTTATCAGCGGCTGTTTCAGTGGCGTTGCCTTGTGTATTCTCAGTAACTATTATCACTGGCTTGTTCACATCCTTCATCTTCTTCATGGTGGTAAGGAAGGCGTCGCAGTTTTTGCAAACACGACTAAACAAATCGTTGCTGCTTTTCCTTTGATTGAACGAATCTGGAACAAATATTACTACATCAGTCTGTTCTAGATCCCAGGAGGCTACTGATTCGGAGTTGTCTATCACATCACGCAACTTGATTGAGTCTCCCTTCGGATATAAACTCCTCAGCATTTTGCATACGGTGCTGTCATCGAAGAAGATTGTAACGTTTTTCTCCTTTTGATAATGCTCGTTGATGGTAACCTCTGGAATACTCTCAACTGTCCAGGTGATCTGATAAGCAATATCATTTACTGTTAGGCTACCATTCATAATCCGGTGTTCAACTTCCTGAACCTCAGCCAGCACCAGACCGTCCAGTCGAGTTAGGATGATGTTGGTGATGATCCGGTCATACACTTTCTGTATAACTTGCGTATAACACATCATTCTTTTTTCCAGTCGTCGTAATAATGAGACTCTGCCTATGCGAATCGGATATATTTTGTAAGAAGACGTAGTTCGAACAGGAAAAAAATCTAGAGCACTAGAATGGAACATGGCATCTAGAACAGCAGGGTGGAAGGAAGTCTGGTGTAGTTGTCTTGTCACATCCTCAGTTAGTTCTATAAACCCAGTATATTCCTCTTTGCCAAATGTTACAGATTCTAGAACTTGGACCATGTTGCCATATTTGTAGCCATGTTTAGCCAACCCACTGTATAGATCTTCGCGTCCTATTTGCTTTCCATTATGTATGCACACTTCTTTAATAGGAATGATATGTCGTTGTACAAGGTTTTTGTTTGTGATGGACCCTCTGACAATCGTTGTCCCATTCATTACAATAGAGAAAGAAACTCTCATCAAACTATCATTTTTTTCTGTGATATTAGATAGTAAATCAAGATGAAAAGGCTTTCCTTTGAATAAGGGAACTGATTTAATAATTTCGTACTCTATTTGCATATTTTCAGCTATAATACCCATCCTGCTCATACCAAGCTCAAATGCCACCTCGGTGTAAACAGCGCCAGGTATGATGGTGGCGTCATCGATTACGTGCTCGTACACAAAGGGTGTGGAGTTTGGACTAAAGTTGACCTTGAATTCCCCTTCAGACTCTTTCTGTGTCAACATAAGATATTGACCTGAGGAATTGTCAATTAGGCCATGTCTTCTGAGAAAGCGGAAGTCCGACTCTACCATCAAGTGCTTGCCATCAAATTGGTATGAGGGTAAGTCTATCAGGTTATTTTTCTCTATGATATTTTCCCAGCTCGGATTTATACCAGCTGCATAAAGGTCCATAAGACATTTCTTCACTTGATAAGAACCACTTTTGGATTTCAAACAGTGGACCGCTGTGACATCTTCGTCTTTAAATATGTCTCCCAAATGCGCTTTAAGAACGGGTGCCGGGCCAATTTCTAAAAATACAGTTGGCTTCCCATCGGTCGATTCTCGAAGTGCCTGATGGAACAATACTGGTTTAGTGGTATTTCGCCGCCAATACTCCGGAGTGCCGAAATCGTTAGCCATCTTTCCCGTTACAGTGGAAAATATTGGTATATTTGATGTATCAGTTTCGATCCCTTCCAAACTTTCTTTAATGCGAATCGCCGCCTGTTCAACCTTGTAGCTGTGGTAAGCAAACTTTGTATTCAATTCGTTGAATAGTGGTATTTCGATCGTATTGGTTTCATCTTCTGTTACGAGGGTTTTCACTTCTTCCACTTTGATATCATCACCAGAGATTGTGCATGCGACAGGACTGCTATATACGGCAACGTCAACCTGTCCAACCTTGCGGCATATCTCCGCTATTTTTGTTGTGTCAATATTTCTGATCACCATCATTCTTCCACCTGACGTTTCTGCCAGTAGTTTAGATCTGTGGTATACAACCTTGACTGCATTACACAGAGAAAGTACTCCACTACAGTAGGCAGCTGCCACCTCACCTACAGATTGACCTACGATTGCATCAGGACATATTCTCCAATGTTTCCAAAGATTTGACAATCCCACCTGACATGCAAAAATACCAATATGGCTAATGAAGGGGTCTTCCATGTCTTCACCGTCCCGTATTTTGTCCGCTATGGACCATCCTGTTAACGGCATTAGGTAGGTATCAATATGTGTTAGTGTGTTAGCGAACACAGGGTATTCTCGCACAATAGCCATTCCCATTTCTGTCCAAGCTGTTCCAACGCCACAGAACACGTACACTATTCTGTATTCCTTGCCCGGTTTAATATTGTTGATTGATATCGTTTCTATCTCATGATTGCAGCTTTTTACAAGGCCAGTAATACTGGACTCTACGAACATCCTTCGGTATCGGAGATGATCCCGTTTACACGAGGCAGTGTATGATAATTCTTGCAAATTGCATGGTTCATCTTTAAGTCTTGTTACCAAATATTTCAGTGTGTTAATCAGGCTGTTTTGGGATTTAGCCGAGATAGGTATACATGTTAGCTTGTCCTCATCGGCTATACTTGGTGTAGGATCGATCGGTTTCTGAACCCACTGCCTTACAAAAGCATGGCTGTTTGTGCCTCCAAATCCAAAACAGTTGATACAGGCAGCTCTTGAACCATCTTGCAGAAGAGGCCATGCGTGAACTGATGCTGGCACATCGAGGGTATAATACTCAAAGTCTATCTTTGAGTTCCTCGGAATTGAATGAAGTGATGGTACAATTTTCCCATGCTTCATCATCAAAAGAGTCTTGATAAGACTTGCAGCTCCAGCTGCGGATTCCAGATGCCCAATATTAGTTTTAACTGATCCAATCAATCTCTTTCCAAATTGTGTCGGATGATCTTTGAAGAAGCTACCGAGACTGTTTACCTCAACGGGGTCACCGATGGGTGTACCAGTACCTTAAAAGAGTAAACGTATATTTAATAGAAAACAACATAACTACATTTGTAAACTTGTAAACACGTACTTTGCCTATACGTGTAAAACAATACATCGCCTACGTATATTCACCCAGGATCAGGGTATGATATGTCTTATATTGATCTTAGTTTATGTCATCCTTCTCTCTACTTTTATAACTGGTCCGTTAGTGATGACCTCTGTGAGAGTGATCATATCTCTATCCTTCTTAATAATATCGGTTTCCTTATAGATTAATAGAAGAATCTTTCACCAACACGAGGCTTGCCGAGTGTTGGGCAGCTTAATTATCTTACCCCGAGGGTTGAGATTCCCCTGTCTCGCTGCCATGGGGGTGAATGAGTATTTTCTCTTACCCTGTTTAGCCTCTTATGTATCTAATATTAACGTTACATCAATGCATGGAAATGTTGACGTGATTGAATTGTCGACGTGGTGTCATTGTACTGTTGCCGTGACGTCATGGTATTGTTGACATGACGAAATGCAATTGTAAAGAACGTGCAAAGAGCACGTGTAGCTTGTCTTTTCCCTAGGGTGAGATAACAAAATCTCACCCCGGTAATACTGCGGATATCCCTGTCCAGGGTAAGAGAAAACATCATCACGTCTTGGAAATTACACACGCCAAATGAAGCCTATTTGAAGTTCTTTGCGGATCAGAGTTATCGAAGCATAACACGAGGCTTGCCGAGAATGCGAAACGCTGACGACCTTATGAAAACATTTACCGAAGTTCTTTTGGATACAGTAATTTAAAAAAACAAGACAGTCTCGACAAAATCAGAAATCGCAAACCTTCTTAAAAATACATTTGTTGAAATCTCCATAGTTTACAATCATTATACTACATTTCAACAGCCTACAACAAAAACAGGAAAATAATCAATTAAGTTTTAAATCAAATAATACTGAAATTCACATTCAACATATTTTAGGAATTTGCTGCAAACAAACAAATCGCGCCGCAAAAACGGTATCATTACTTTCAACAATTTTATACCATGTGTTACTAACGCTTTACAGATATTCAAATGTTATATTAACATTTTGACAGTTTTTTTTTATTAAGGATTCTTAAACAATCAATAATTGTCTTTCATTTGGCGTTATAAACACTTGCGGGAACAGACCGACTATGATGGCATATCAAAACATATATATTCATCTATTCAAAACAGATATTTTCAGATCAGCTTCTAAGCATTTGTCTGTTTTACGAAAGTTAAAATTTACTGTTAAAAAGAAATTTTATCTAAATTATATAGTGTATTCATTATACCTATTTTAGAATATGCTAGTGAAGTGTGGGATGGTTATACCATAGTTGATATTCATAAGATAGAAAAAATACAACTGGAAGCGGCCAGAATAGTAACAAGTTTGCCTTTATTTGCTAGTAGACAGTCCTTGTATGATACAACTGGTTGGGAAAATCTCGAAGACAGACGAAAACAGAAAAAAAAAGTTATTATTGTACAAAATGCATAATAAGCTAGCTCCTTCTTATTTAAATGACATTTTACCCAATAGAGTAAATGACAATAGTAGATATGATTTTACCCAAGTGTCGATATGTTTTGTATGAGAAATCCTTTATACCCACTATTCTGAAAATGTGGTATTCGCTTGATTTATTTACCAGAACTAAAGAATCGGTAGAAAAAAAAATCATAAACAGTGTTTCTAGGAAAGGCAAACCTGTTGGCAATAGAAAACTTGATATTATACACATTAGACTCAGTGAGGCACGGCTGTAGCACGTTAAATGCAGATACAGTGGAACTTCGTTAACTCGAACTCGACGGGACCACGAGAAAACTTCGAGTTATCCGAGTGTTCGAATTAAGCGAGTTGTCATTTTTGGTGCAAAGTTTGGTCAATATTTGTCAACATTATATAATCATTATAACTCCGCTCTTTCACTCATCATTTCAGTGTAAAGGCTGGTCAATACATGTAAATGTATATGTAATATTTCGTTCTGTCACTTGTAGTTTGGTGTAGTTTTGCCGACACTTAGTCACTTCAATAACGATATGATGTTCATGTCTTGTTTGCAAAAGGAATAACGATAAAATGGAATTCAAACAAATAACAATTTATTAATGTTATATAAAAAAAACCGTCGAAATTTAACACAGATTGTATGTAAAACGTAACAGAACCATTACCTTATATTGTACATATAAAATAGTGTTTAGTAACACTTGTCCAACTTACGCTTTACCGACAACCACGCCATTTCCATGTGTATTAGCACAGGAAGTTGGTACTGCGCATGTGCGTATAAAATGTTACTGTAACTGAGTTGGCGTTTTATCCGATTTAATAGACCGCACTGACCGTTACAGTTGTACTCTGAACACCTCGGTAGTAATTACGCTATTGTTTTAGCAGTTTACAGATTTAATAGGCACCGGTGACTGTTTCATTTCTACACCTGTAAAAACATCAGCCGAGTAGATCTACCGGTGTGTCAGAGATTAGTTCCGCTTGAGCGAGCGGGTAGATGAGTTGTTGACTATATCGTGTGTACTATTATCGGCGACCGCCTTAGGAAATTACCTGATGTAAGTAAAACAGTACTTTTTATCACCGACAGTTATTGTTATAAGATTCCATCGACAATTTCTTTCATAATTTATGAAACACTTATAATCGCGTATAATAATCGGTAAAATTGTAGTGCCGATACAAACGGAATTTCGATGTTGAAAAAAATCGATCGTTGTTGTACACAAACATGATATTTCGAGTTATTCGATCATTTCAAGTAGGATTTTTATTGTTGGGACCAAATTTTCACTTCGTGTTATCCGAGTTTTTCGAGTTTTCCGAGTTTTTTTTTACTATGATAACGAGAGAATTTGGCTGGGACTGACGAAGTACTTAGATTTAAGCGGGGTATTCGAGTTTTCCGAGTTCGAGTTTACGAAGTTCCACTGTATCTTCATATGTAACTTAATATTATCACCAGAATGTAATTTTTCTTATCCGTTAGAAAATCAATTTCATTATTTTTTTGGTGTAACTTATATAATCACTGCCGTGATATACTTTTAGAAAATTGTCTATATATGATAAACTGTTGCTTTAGATGCTTTGTAGAATGGTTTTATTAATCTGGACCGGGATGATAATGATAATATACGATTATTTGTACAGGAATATATTTAGAACACCAATCGTTTTCCATAAACTGTCATAGCTAAATAAAGTCAAAATAATAGTGATTAATTTGCAATTTGCATACAATAACTTATTTATTCAATATATTGTACTTAATAATTATGGTACATATTCTGTATATTCGCTTTATCAAGTTTTACATGTACTAGATACACACTAGTTTAATTGTATATCATACTACGTGGTGTTATTTATTTATATATAAACATATGTTACATATCAAATGAATAACTAGTGCTGGCATAGGAAGGATTGTGTATCTGTTGTTTGCTTTATCTAAATATATGTACATGTATATATCAAATTTTCACATAAAATGCTGCCATATATTTACCATTGTATAATAGATTATGAAAGAGGTCGTTACTAAATTGTTTAACTAGTGTCCAATTTCATTTGAATTATTTCAAATAGAATGTGTTTAAACTATTATCAAAACAGCCAATTCTTATTTGGTTGGCAGACTTAAATGTCAACGGCAGGACATAAACACCATATATTTACAGTATGAATTTTTGTTTTGAGAAACAGCATAACTTATGAAAATAAATTCATAATATATATACTTCGTTTCCAGATCGGTAAATGAAGATGGTTGCCTACATCTGCGCGTGCGGCTTCAAATGAGTTATTTATCTTTAATGGAACCAACATAAGTTAGCATTCCTTTATGCAACGTTTATCCTTTATACGATGTTGGCGATATATCATGTTCACCTGTTGATGGCTTTAAGCCTTTACACTAACCTCATCACATGGATATCCAAATATAGGAAATAGTATTAGATAAATATATGAACAATGAATACTTACCATGGGCCTCTATGTATTGAACATGACTTGGATTGATGTTGTAAAAGTGGTGATATATGTCATTAAGTAGCTTTCCCTGTTGAACCTCTGAGGGAGCAGTGATTGGCTTTGCAGTCTGGCCGTCTTGGTTACAACCTGTCCGGATGGTTGCCCATATATGTCTGTCGTTCTTCAAGGCCTGCATCAACCGTTTGATAGGAATAACGCATTGTGTTAGGGATATATCGAACATGAATATCTGCTATATATCCATGCCAATGACAGAACTAAACTTAAGTTGTAATATATTTCTGTTCAATTAAACAACTGATTTTTAGATTAGTTTATATATCTGTTAATCAATAAATCAACAACTATCATATTTCATAATTGCCTCAGACCATAATTATGCTTCAGGGTCGTTGTACACAAATGTAGTACATATGAAATTTTCTGGACTGTTACTAAATATTTTCCTGACTTATCTGTTGCAGATATATGCATGATTTTAGCATAGCTTTATAGTGCAACAATTATTCTAGTGACAGAATTTCGTTTTGACAACATTTTCATGTTTGTTTGTGTGGTAGGACACGGAGTTTTAGGGCTTGCGAAGGAATATTTGGTAATTTCCCATAATATAGTGGAATGGTGAAACTTTCTTAAATGCTGGTTACGAGGTACTTCAAGCTCACTGTAAGCCCCAACTTGAATAGTTCTACAACATTACATGAAAACCAGATTAATGCAAAGCTTTGAAATCATTAATTTTTATTTCTATTTGTTAGAATATAGAGGAAATTTAATTGCAGTCTGTGGCCATATAGTATCAATACTGATCTACATATTCTCCAAGACCAACGTTATAAACCGACACAGTTAATAAATACGGAGTGCTCAGACGCACCTTAATAGGCAATTCGAACATTATCAAGCAGAAATAACATCAAGATTAAACACCACTGTCTTTCTTGATACGGTCTTATCCCTTGTGAACGTTCCGGATTCTTGATGCTGAGTAATTGGATTACTCCTTTTTCGGTATAATGTTTGGCATCAGTTATGAATATTCATAAGGGCACTCACAAGAATGTATCTCAGCTTTCGTAAACACATATATTAAATATTAAATTGGTTAAATTAATAAATTAGTAAATCTGTTGATATCCCCTTATTCTCATTTATCCCGATATGAACCGAATTGCAATTGTGGTGAGGACGCCTACTCTCTCGGAACACCTGGTCTTTTTCTCCTTTTACCTTTTAAAAATCTGAATTGTTCGAATATTGCCCATGTCTTGCAGATTACGAGCTAGAGTTACGGTTTTGTTTTTATACTCTCTGTTTTTGGTTTTGTTTGATTTTTTTAATCGAATGTTTTTATTAATTTTCCCCAACAAGATCGGTTGATTGTTGTTTTCCTTTCGAGTGAGTGTTTATTGAAAGTTTCCCTTAAACCAAACACTGAAATCTTTCAACAAGGATTGTCTCAAGGATCAATATAATCCCGAAATCTGTCTGTTCCCACTCCGCTCCAACCATTTGTTATAATGGTTATACTCAAAGTACTAACGGTGCCGATATTTGTAGCATAGGAAAAAATAATACGCTAGTGAAGTGGTGTAAAGTTGTATACTATCGGACATATTTGTTTCTAAACAAGCAAAAACAATACTTTGGCCAATAGAAAATAAAGCACACATACTTACTATTCAAATTATTTAAACATCTCAAAGATTACGCATGGGTTACTTAATAGTCAAGCTGTTTTCTTATCCCTTCACGATATGCTATTTTTCATCGAAATGACAAACAACAGCAAACTTTTTAATACCCTTTGATGTTTCCAGAAGAACTTAAAAGCATAATTTAGAAAACAAAATATCATACCTACCTCTAAATAAACTTACCAATGTCAGTCACTTAAAAAGATCTTCAGAACGTTTTACCTTACAAAATAGCCTATTAAAAGCTCAAACATTTGATCTCAAATAGGCTGTCCAGTACAAACTGTTATTGACTATCAATGTGTCAAATAGATGGGGCATTAGTCTAAAACTGTGTAAATCCTTTTTCAAATTATTACAATGAATATGTATGTTAACATGTATTGTTCTGCAGTGTTATCCGCTGATACAAGTAAAGGGAGAGAACTACAAAATCATTATATCAATTTACTTCATACCATTAATGCAGAATATTGATGAGCTGCCGCTCGCGACTTCTGTAGGAAATAGGTCATAAGTGTATGAAAAGTAGAATAAATGTTACTCCATGTTTGGAGGTTACTCATAAAGTATGACAAGTAAATAAGAAAATCATAATTTTAATGTAAAAAGCACAATTGTTATCATGTAACAATATCCAACCAGTCCTGGCAATTTAAAAGTAATATTATTGTCCAATTATAATTTACATCAAGATTTAATTTGGCTCCATTGTTTCACACCAGCAATAGCTGAGTGTCATTTATGATGTCTAAATTGTGAGGGATATTGCATATCGAATCTTCTAGTTTGGTATATATTTCAAGCAATATTTTGTAGAATAAATCTATATTTCCGGTAAGCATTGTACATTCATTCAGAGGAGTGTGCAGATAATAGTGAGTATGATTCAATATACCTATCCGTGATGTACTTAGGTATTTTAGACTTTTATTATTTAATAAGGTTTTACAATAGTACTAGCTTATGTTTTTTTTTCGCTTGGAGCTTTGAAATCCAATTAATTTCTACATTAAGCTTATTGTGTGATGTACCTTAATGTTGTTATTATTCTTAATGCCTCTAATTCGTTTGATCTAGAATTTTTTTTGTACACCTTTCCCACACAACATCCCCATTTCTGATATTGGTCTTATAAAAGATGCATAATATTGAATATTTATAGGCATCATTATAACTATGGTTATCGCACCTCGGACTATAATGTCCTAAAATCATTCGTTGAGAGACGTTATTTTTCTATAGAGGTTCACTTTGTTACGTTAGATATCCCATTGTTCGTCAATAGACCTGTATCCTCAAACCATTTGTGAGTTTCAACGCAATTTGAAAATGATATAAAAATCATCCTTCAGACTAGAATATTGTGTTTTGTGGCTGTTTAAAAATTCGGCATGGGCATCGCATCGGCTACCTATTCCTGTGTATTGAGAGGAATATTTTTTTAAATCACAGCCATTTTGACCGCTTTTTGCCCACCCGTAACGCTGCTGGGGATGGGGACCATATAATTCTTTTAGTTTTAGTTGACCTTTGGCGAAGGATGGCTTCTGCAAAGTTTCATTGGAACTGCTTAAGGAGATTCTGAAAAGTAGAAAACGACAAAGGACGACGGCAAAAATGTATCTTGTGACGTCGATCATATCAAATCTATGCATGTATAATTCATATGAATAAGAAGTGCAAGTCTGATTGTGCTTACCAAAGCGGCACTAAACTAATAAATGACACGAAACGAAGAATGGTACAAATATTAATCAGAAATCAGATATACCAATCTGCACGACACACACAAACATATACAAACACAATGTTACATTTTAGTAGCACGTGCTATTCCGTGTATAGATCACTTACGTCACTCAGCCGCTCTGGTATAACAATGCCGCATCCTTCACCTCGGGCATATCCATCGGCGTTAGCGGAGAAAGCTTGACACTGGCCGGTAGGTGACGCCATCCGTGCCTTCGTCAGAGTGACAAACATGTCTGGGTACAGAATACTGTTGACGCCGCCACATATCGCCATGGACGACTCGCCTAGGTGGAGGTAAAGTGATATTTAGCAATGCATCAAGATAGGTGTGGATGTGCTCTGTTTGTATAAAGATTAAAAACATAACAGAATCAAGATTGAAAGTGAAAAATGTCATTTATTAAATCTTCTAAATGACGAATAAATTTCATCTTTACTTTTTTGTACAAACTTGTACAAAGTGATCTGTTACATAAAATGGGACTAATATTTAGAACCCCTTTATACAAAGATGGGGAACCAATTACGCCACCATATAGTCAAACGGTTGGATATACATCCAAATGGCTGGCTATATACCCCCATCCACACCTATATATATATATGCTTTTGTGTTATTTTTGTCGTAAACATTTTAGGATAACGCCGTCTCTTAACAGAACATATAAAACAGATCTAATAATAATTATATTTTTCAGATTGCAAGGATAAAACCACCAGAGATGAGGAGAGGCATTGTATTAGGTAAGTGAAGAGCAAAGCAGATTGCAGTTGAACGACACTCGGGCAGTTATGATGCTGGCTGCAATTTTTCGGTCTTTTTAGATTGAAGCATTAAAATTCTGGTAATTGCTATTATGATCATTATCGTTCATGATATGACAACTACCCAGTTATTTAAATCAATTTGGGATTCGTGTTATAACATGTGGCCACATTGTGTTTGGCATATTAAATAAGGATCTTATTAACCGTTTGTTTATAGGGAACCACCAACCAATTGTTTTTTCCATAGACTTTAGTGTTAACATTTTGGAGTATACCATTAAAATTCCCGAATATAATATGACAATTATTGTTTATAACAAAAGTTAAAAAGATGGAGTCCTTCAGTTCAAATTTTTTCCAGTGAAGCCATTTTGAAACTGGGTGAATTTCGCAGTAAAAATTCTCAAAAATCTGAAATGTTTACCTATTAAGTATTATGACCTGAATTTTTGTAAAAACAAATCAACCTGACTAAAGAATTGTATATCAGCAATTCTTAGGAATAGTTACCTATCAGGCTACATATCTATTTTGTAACTTCATAACATACTGGCCAATCAGTGGCTGCCAGACATGTTATCCCTGTCTCAACTTTCTATACACAGGGGCTGTTTCAAAAGTCTATTTTTTCAATTGGTTGGTTGTTCCCTATAAACACCCGAAAAAGCTTCCTATAAAACCGCATCAATGACTTACCGATTATCAGAGACTGTGTTGCTAGATTAATGGCCACAAGAGATGAGGAACAGGCGGTGTCTATGGTAAGTGATGGACCCAGCAGGTTGTAGTTGTACGACACTCGGGCTGCGATGATGCTGGCCGCATCTCCTGTCACGGTGTAATTGGTCATGAGTGAATAGTCCCCGTCCTTGGACGATTTTGCGTCACTGTTCATAGCGCCAATATACACACTCGTGGACGAACCACCCAGCTCTGCTTTTGTGATTCCTCCATTCTCCAATGCCATATGAACGCATTCTAGAACGTATCGTTGCTGGGGGTCCATTTCAGACGCCTCTTTTTCGGGAATTCCGAATAATTCGTTATCCCAAACATCATGTCTGCAAAAGTAAAACATGATCTGTGCTCCATTTACAACACTTAAATAGTTCATCAAAAGACTTATATTTACATTTGCTCTGCATTTCCTCATTGACACAATGCTAAGAGGCAGTTGCCACTACACGCCTATAAAAACCAGTGCCTCAGGCTATAACACCCAGTGGGTCATGTGACATTTGCAATACTTGTTTCATCAAAATACTTATGTTGTAGACGTTACACAGTCCTTCGCGAAAATAACTCACGCTTTCTTTATTAAAGTAATACAAAACCTCCCAATACCAATCCCCCCGAATTCCGAAAACTGAACTGAGTTTGTGTTGAGATATATTAACTCATTCACCCCTGAAGTGTCATAATGAACTATTCCAATGTTTGAATTGGAAGGGTTGAAATGTGTCTTTAGGGGTGAATGAGTTAAAGATACATTCTTGTAATCGGCCTTAAACAAGCAAAAGTGCCAGATGCCCGGCCAACAGACCGTGAAATCGACACCTGTGACGATTATATCATCTATTTGATATGTAATTAGTGAGTTTCCGGACTGATATAGTAGTCCGGTTTTGTTATTAGTTAAGTGTATAGTTTCCGGATTGTTAAGATTTTCCATTCCGGCTTTTAGTATCTCCCAGAATGGATAGTCACGTGATGTTTTGATTTGGATGATCACGTGACTACTACAGAACATTTTCACTGCCAGGAAAATTGGTTCATCCTAGTATTTCGGTAATACCCACCTCCTCCCCTGCTTTATTGTCCTCCTAAAGTAACGTTTGTCTTGGGGTATAATCATGTACAAATGTATAAGGTTAATTAGTACTTTAAACCTACGACTGAGAAGCATTATGACTTAATTGTGTACTAATTTAAACGGTGCATAGGAAGCCAGACCATGCTTCATCGAAGCGTGCGGTCTGTTTATTAATGATAAATAAAAGGTAGAGCTGGAAAGCCGGAGTTTCGCATCTAATTATCAGGCTTCTTCTTAAAATGCAATGTCGTTGCCATGAATACCGTCGGTAGGAACTCGTTAATGTTTAAAATGATTGTTCTTATTCTTATTTGTTCTAGTTTGCAAAAAAAGAAATACCCCTTGTAGTGCCCTACAAGCAGAAAGTTTTAGTGTTAGGTCGGATGCATCTCCCTGCCGATATCAGCATCGTGAAATGAAAAGTAAAATGATTGATGACATACGTTTGAAATCAGCATTAACAGTTATTGCATTATTTTGATTATCTAGTCTTCATTAACTTAATTAATATTGACGCTGGTTCAAAGGGTAAAAACCCGTTATTAATATCCACGTATCCTGACCGGTCTAAATGGATCAATTATCAAACCGAACATTCCATAAACCGGATAAATATGTATGTACCGTGCTTGATCGATTTAGTTCTACTGTAATATTCAAAAACATAATTCATAATATTAAAATAAAAATGCTCGCTATATTAGGTAAAATCCCAAATGTATTGAATAAAAACTGTTTTCATAGTAATTCATGAACATGCTGGTATTGCAAAGGACCTCTCATAGGAACAGTGGAATATTGCGCGCGAATAAATTCGACCAAAACCAGGTGTTATTTGTAATAACCTTGGAGACAAGCAATCAGTTCATTTCTACTGTAAATAGTCCTTTTTTTTTTATTTCTTCAGCTCCTTATTTATTTCTTAAAATTAATTCCAGATTTATAGAGATACTAGATAAGTTTTGTTGACTTTAAAAAAAATATATATTGGAAAGCAGCATTTTCGAGACTAACTTTTAAAAAATATCCTAAGATATTATTTATACAGAAAAAGAGAAGAAAAAGGCAATATCTATCGTGAAATTCTAATAGAGTGGTATATAAACTGTTATCGATTCTAGTTCAGTGATATCAGTACTGAAATCAATCGTCTAATTTTGCAGTACATTTTACAATTGACAATTTTAAGAAGAACGGCACAAATTTCTTCACAGAGATTTGTTTGGACAAGACAAAATATGCTTTATTGCTAAATAAAGCATCAAAATGGAAAACTTAAACTGTTATAATTCAGTTAAAGTCATTAATGGCTAGACTTACTCAGATAAAAGTCCCGCCCGACGAACGTTGGTTTTCCCGTACGCGTCCGGGTCTGGGTCATAGATAGCGTCCAGGTTCCATCTGTCCTTTGGTATCTCCTTTACATGGTTCTCTCCGTTCACCAAAACATCCCAAAATTCTCTGATGTTATTAGCGCCAGGAAGCCGACAGCCAATACCAACTATGGCTATCTCCTCTAACTCCTCCATCGAGGACAGGACATTTATTTCATCGTCAGAATGGAAGAGCAGGTACGGAGGAGTTCGCAACAGTTTCAAGGAGGGCACTTTGCAAGCAGGTTTTATTCAAGACTTAATGTATTCAGTCACGTGTCATGTTTAGCATATATTATGATTTTGAAGGTTAGTGTAGCCAGTCGTTTTGCCGCTCCATGATACTACTGCACTCTGACCAGTAAGCTACCCTCTGCTACTATTTATTATATCATGTCTATCGTCTGTACCTTCGTGCTAGCTCATTATATTATAACTCGTAAAAGACTTCACATAATCAAATCATAAATATGGAATTAATGAGTAAATATATAATTGCACCGAGAACTACCAGCAATACAGCCTCCTGGACCAGGTTTTTATTTTTAAAACCGACCTTTAAAACAACTTTTCGAAATGATATAGCTTATGTTTTAGTCCTCTAACATATGAAAATGATGTTTGGCTACGTCTTTTTTTTTCTATATTTAACTCTGGTTGCGATGGCCGCTTAGCTGATGCCATGGTGCGACATCCGCGGTCCGTCCATCAACAATTCTAAAAAAAAATCGCTTGTCATGATTCAGTTGAATTAGACCAATATTAGTCAGAAACATCCTTTGGTGAAGGGGAAGCAATGTTTACTAAATGATGAGATTTGCCTCCGAGGCCTTATCAGCAGGGCCCAATATGGGGAAAATGCACTCTTTAAAAAAAAATCATTGTTCTTCGCTAAGAATGAAAGGATTTGAACTATATAAAGTCTGAAGCATCCTTAGATGAAGTGTGACCAAATTTGGTGTAAAATAGGGGTCTCGTCTCCGAGGGGCGAAACAAAGCAAATTATTTCAAATCCTTAAAACGAAATGAAATGGCAATTATTGCAAAAGATAAACTTTCTCAGCGATATTTCACAATATAATATAGTGCCAGCAACAATTGTATGAGGCAATTATACCCAAAGGAGGAGAAGAGACAGCGATGAAGTTTCGTCGAAATTTAATAACAAACTAAAATTGGATCCAACGTCGGTGTCTCATTTTGGATCTTGTTACGAGTTGTTTCCCTTTTACTGTAGCATAATCAGACCGAAACCGACCTCTTAATAAAATTCATTTTTTTGGTGAATTTTCAATACGTTGCACTTTGTTTTTCAGAATTTTACAGACTTTGATTTGGTTTATGGAAATTTATTTGGCTTTTTTTCACTTGATACATTCTTAAATATCAAACACAATGACATGTTTGTAACGTTTGACAGAACTCAACGCTGTCACACAGTAACCACATAATGCATTTTTAATAAATTCACCGTGTTCTTCAAGATGCGTGCACTTTCAACCTCGTGTGCTTGATTACATGGACGCCCTTTTATCTATTGCATTACATATCGACGGAAATGGTCGACATCTATCTGCATATTATAACGATAATATGTTAAATACGCAGACGTGAAGGTTGCTGAAGCACTTTTGATCCGCTTTACATATTTAAGCATTGAACTGTTACCAAAGGGTAGTATACAGTTTATATGAATACAATTTGGGTGACAGATAAATAGAATGTCGCCGTTAGGGCGACATAAAGTATTTATCCAAAGGGTCAGTTCTTGATCCACTTTACTATACATAAATTATATTTCCTGTAATCTTTCACCTCGTCATATGACCTCAACCGTATCGAGGCGGAGGCTAAACGCGATTTACTAAAACATGAAATTTGGTCCAATGAATTGCTTATGTCCTTTAATCCTAATAAAACCGATGCCCTCGTAATATCAACTACACAACTTCCTTTTGCTCCGTCCTTTACATTCGACAATACCCCGATTAAAATAAAAAACCACCATAAACACCTAGGAGTCATTCTTTCCGATGATTGTAATTGGAACATACATGTAGAATCTATAGTCAATAAAGTAACTAAATATATAGCCACCCTCTGTAAATTAAAACTTATTCTAAACAGGAACACATTAGAAGAAATGTACCTCACCTATATACGACCACTACTAGAATATGCGTGTGAAGTATGGGACAACTGCGGTGCATCAAATTCATTCTTATTAGAAAGGATAAATCTAGAGGCCGCAAGAATAGTCACAGGGTTTCCCATATTCACAAAAACAGAGTTCCTATATCTAGAAACCGGTTGGTTACCCCTTTCGAAGAGAAGAGATGCTCGAAAACTCTCCTTATTCTATTCTATAGTCAATAATCTGGCATCTTGTTTTCCTATCGACCTACTGCCAATGGATATTGGCAACATTGCTCCTTATAATTTACGAAATGCAGATTTATTTAGGGAACAACACTTTTGTCTACAATTATCAAAAAAATATGTCTTTCCTTCCACTTCAAAACTGTGGAATGACTTAAATAACACTATCAGAAACTCGCCTACTTCTAAGTTCCTTCAAATCTAATCTAACAAAAATCTATGACAGTAAACAGTATATATGACAAGCATTTTATCAGCTATGGTCCTCGAAAACTAAATATTCTACACAACAGAATAAGAAATCGAGCAAGTGCACCAAGTTATGATCTTTTTAGAGCCAATCTCGTTGATTCACCTGCTTGTCAATGTGGACATCCCTGTGAAGATTCCCTTCATTTTCTTCCTTAACTATCCCTTTTACTCTTATTTAACCTGGTACGGTCATGTTAATGTAGATTTACTTTGCAATGGTGACACGAATATTTCCTCAGCTGACAAGTTGTGCAAAACTTCTTGAGAAGGTCGGGAAGATTCGACTAACTATCATTTGCCTAACTCCCCCTCTCCCCTTCTTTTCATGCCATTTTCCAAATAATTTCAAAAACATCTTAATCCAAAATGCTCCATTTATCCATGTGAATATATAAAAGATCCGGGCGGCACATATGAAACGGATATAATAGAAGGAAACAGAGAGACCCAGGAGAAAGAAACTTTGCTCAGGATGTGATGAACATTTAGTACAAGCAGAAAGATTCGAATAACGATTAGAATAACTCGTGCCGTCTTTGTCGGGAAAAATCGGAACCACGACCTTGCAGTCATTTAACTTTATATGTACCTACACCCTACACCCTCCACCTCCCCCCCTCTCTCTCTACTATAAAAATACTATTTCTGACATGTCAATTGTTATATTTTTGTTTCTTTATCACATTTTTGAATACTTGTATATGCCATCATGTGGATATGTTATTATCTATTATTATGTATTATTATGGGAGAAGTCGTTTATAAGTTGGTAAAACTTGCTGCCTAATCCCTTTGTCACTATATGGCGATAAAACTAAACTAAACTAAATCATCTGCGGACTTCTCTGACATTTGAGAGATTGTAATGTTAATGATAAGAACTTTTAAGACCCACAAAATGGCAGGATGAAAGAATGAAAGAGTTTGTTTCTATTGGACTCGGTAAGATTAAAAACAGTAAACAAGCCAAGCCTTTAATGCCAGAGGACGAATTAAAATCATGGGAAAGTGGTGTTTTGGGGCGGACACGGCAGAGTCGTTGCACTGCAACATGTTTTTCTATGCATGTAAACTGTTTGGGCTTCGAGGACACAACGAACATCACGATCGCAAATGTGAGAAATTTGTTATCGACACTGACCAGCACGGGGAATATGCCGATTTCACGATGAGGATTTAAGCATACAAAGGAGGACTGAAAGTTGGGATAAAAGCCGAAAAGTGTCGAAAAGTACCGTAATAGCCGAAAAGGACTTGAACAGTGTCGGTAAGGAGCACTGATCGTTGTGAAGTAGGTATATATTTATGTTTAATGACGTATTCTTCTATGTTACAAAAGAATGAGAACAAAAACTTACCTTTTTACCGAGAGCTCAGCTTTTATTCACCAAATCGTCGCGTAAAATTTACATGTCGATAGTGATAGGAAAAGGACTGATCTTCGAAATTCTGAGCATAGTCAGAACATGTAACTATATATGTATCGGACAGATAGTTCACTAAAATGGATTTTTAACAAAAGATGCATTTTTACCCTATACAACATTTTGATGTTTTCATATAGTATGATTAATATCTCAAATAGATGTAAATATTCTCTATCACTTTCAAAATTAGTTTATTGCTTTAAAATTTGAGTAAAGATGTTGATATTCATATCACGCACAAATCTCCCGTATTTTAGGCAAAACACCCTTAAAACAATCATCAGTATCCCTTATTGGTCTCCTGAACATATGGTATGTAAATGTATGAACATCACTGAACACATCATTTTGTCTATGTGACATTTCGTAAAATATGATAAATTCTCTCCTTTTTGTTATTCTTGTTTTGCAGGTTGATGGAATGAAAACACTACTGTCAAGAAGGCAAGTGATTTAATTCTTTATATAAGCTAGCTATACATGTATATAGGTTATAGTTGAAAATGAAAAAAATTTCAAACCAAATTTTAAAATAGTTTTTTTTTGGATGGGGGATACCACAGGAAATTCTGGATGGGTAAAACACTAAAAATACAGTAAATAATTATAGACATTCTGAAAAATTTGGGTTATCTATGATAGGTAATAAAAGTACATGTACAGACCCGTGTACGTACCATTTGCGTCCACTCACCATAGCATTACCGTTGCACTTGCGTTTAACTATTTTCACTCGTAGACCGTCTCATAACCGTTCGGTAGAATTTTTACGGAGTGTATTTTTATCGAAACGAAATTTAGTTAAAAACACTTACCGAACGTCAAAAACGAAATGTAGCGACAGCAAATATCTTTAGAAGGAGTTGAGAATTAAATAGATACAGCTATTAATCTGTCTGTATCTTTGTATGGAAAAAAAATTGATTGCAGAAGTATCAGGAGGACAAAAGTATAGCCATATCCTGATAATGGGAGATATGAATTTTACAAAAATAAACTGGGATTCCTGGTCAACAAATGGAGATAAAGGAAGTGAGAATTTCATTGAATGCCTTAGGGATAACTACCTCTATCAACATGTAAACAAATTTACTAGGAATAGGAAGGGAAATGATCCAAGCATTATATATCTCATTATTACAAACGAAGAGGAGATGGTAAAAGATATAACATACCCGAGTCCTATTGGAAATAGTGACCATCTAGTCATCAATTTTAATTTTGTGTGCCAAACAAAGATGCAAGAACCCAAGGAACCTCGTTTAATATGTCATAAGGGAGATTATGGAAGCATGGAAAGTAATTTACCAAGGAATTGGACTTCGCTTCTTAAAAGCGATATACAGAAAAATTATGATCAACTTTTAAATACTATAACAAGTTCATGTGGAAGATGTATACCCAAACAAAGGATTCGAACCAAGAATATGAATTCGAAGCACTTGGACAGTACGCCATTAAGTGAAACAGTTTTAAAGAAAATACATCAGAAACATCGAGCATGGCAACGTTACCTGGAAACTAGATCAGAAGAAAAATATCAAAAATTTGCTAGACTTAGGAACCAGCTGAAATGGGAAATTAGAAAATCTAAACAGGAGTTTGAGAGAAATTTAGTTCAAGACATCGAAGGCCAACCGAAGAAATCTTGGAAGTATGTAAACTTGAAAAGAAAAGAGAAGACCGGAATATCAGATTTAACATACATGGAAGGGAACCAGAAAAAGATAGCAGTGAAGGACAAGGAAAAGGCGGAGGTTTTTACCGAAGAACCAATTGGAGACCTACCAGAATTCAGTAAACGGAACGTTACGCAGCAATTTAAAGATATTGATTGCACATCTGAGATAGTGGAAAAACTTCTGTCTAATCTGAATGAAAACAAGTCTCCGGGACCTGATATGTTACATCCTAAGGTACTTAAGGAACTGAGAAAAAGTATAGCTGCACCGCTGTCCATAATTTTCAGGGACTCCTTATCTTCTGGGAAATTACCTCAACAGTGGAAGGAAGCGAATATTACAGCGAGTTTTAAGAAAGGCTCTAAATCAGATGCAAGTAATTATAGACCTGTAAGCCTAACTAGTGTAGCTGTGAAAACGTTAGAAAACCTGGTAAGAGACAGCATTGTTAATCATATGAATTATTTATTTAGTAACAAACAATTCGGTTTTATACCAGGAAGGTCCACACAGTTACAATTGCTAACAGTGCTAGAAAACTGGACTGAAGTTATTGATAATGGCGGGCAGATAGATGTAGTCTACATGGACTTCATGAAAGCCTTTGGTAAGGTACCTCACCGTCGACTCATACAAAAACTGAAAGCATATTGAATAAGCACAAGTGTAACAAATTGGATTGAGGATTTCTTGAAAAATAGAACACAGAAAGTGATTGTGAACGGAGCAGCGTCGAATACCTATCCAGTACAAAGCGGAATACCACAAGGCAGTGTTTTAGGCCCTATACTTTTTGTCATCTATATAAACGACTTGCCAGAAGTTCCATGTTCAGCATCTCCACTTTTCGCAGATGATACAAAATTGTATAGAAATATAAGGAACAATGATGATATTAAACAGCTACAAGATGACTTAGAAGCACTGCAAATATGGTCTAAAAATTGGTTACTGAAATTCCATCCTAAGAAGTGTAAAGTCTTGTCTGTCAAACCCAAGTCAACAAGAAAATTCAACATGCTAGGGGAAAATGGTCAGGAAATAGAATTGGAAAATGTCAGCGAAAAAAAAGATATTGGAGTCACTGTAGATGGGAATTTAAATTTTATAACTCACATTGAGTTAGTTGTAAACAAAGCCAATAGCATCGTGGGACTCATCCGCAGATCATTTACTTACCTTGATGAACATATGTTTAGGCTACTTTTTAAGACACTTGTACGGCCTCATCTAGAATATGCCTCTAGCGTGTGGAATCCATATAAGATTAAGGATATCGACCTAGTGGAGATCATTCTTATAAACTTTCAAAAGAAGCTGTAAAACTGATATTAGGAAGAACTTTTTTAGTTTTCGCGTAGTGGATATTTGGAACAACCTTCCACAACATGTTATTAACTCTGAAAATGTACCGCAATTTGAAATAAGACTTGATGAACACTGTAAAAATATGAACATTTCATTTTAATTTAATTTAATTAAATGGATGCTTTATTATAGGATAATCAATATATTGTATAAGCCGTGACACCGGAAACGGCAAATAACTTTACATCATATGTATTTCTGATATGGATATAGAGGCTAGTAGCCTGCGTCCATAATTATTCCTATTAAATCCTATTAAAATAACACGCTCACAAAAAATAAGTCACATGGCTCATCAAGCTTAGTGTGATACAAAATGGTGGATCTTAGGAGTCGACGCATTATGATGGAAACCGAGATAAACAATATTACATTTACTGTGTTAAAGTCTAACCTTTAAGACAGTAACATGTACTATGCACTAGTTAGGGTATACATGTATAGGGTACAAATGGTCCGAAACAGTATCACACAGGTAAACTAGGGTGGTTAGACTTAATTGTCAGCAATAATACAAACAACACAGTACATTGTTCACAGGTTAACTAAAGTTAAGGTATTTTGTTGTTTTATACCTGTTATATTCACAATAAAACGGGTAACGTTGACTTAAACTTATTGATAATGTTTCATTTCAATGTAAAGGTTAGAATTGAACAAATGTATTTTCTGTTATATTTATAAAACATAATTATGATAAAGTGTGAAATTTATAACAATGAAAGATATAGAGAAATGAATTATTTTCACTAATTTATGAAAATTTTAGTTATTATATTTTGATATTTTTTGTAATTGTATAAAAGTATTTTTGATATATATTTAGTATACATTATGTACAAACTGTTAACAGCATGTAGCACAGGTAATACAGATAACACAGGTAACATGATAATCAATTACCTCTCCAAAACAGGCTATAACTTACCTGTAATTAGTGCCTATTGTTCTCTATTGTTCCTACCCCTATTGTTAAAATAGGATATGTTGGCTGAGTGGGAAGACACCGTCATTTTGTAAAACAAAAAGCACACACATACACAGATATTTAAATAACAGTCATTAAAGACACTTGTTAATACTTCTATTATTAAAAGCATAATTTAAACTCTTGAGATGCAGGTTTCATAATATATCTAGACTTAATAAATTTGGGTTTTTACCGCAAATATCTAAGATTTGTTATGATAAGTAGCCTACATCAATTCATTTGAATCATTATTCTATAAGTCATATTAACTTGTCATTTTCATATTTTCTTTCATTAAAAGTAAGAACAGGATATAGTTTAAACTCATTCAAGTGTAAAATTTGACATGTTGGCCAGGTAATACAAGCTATTTTCAGAATGGTGGCTAAGTTAGAATGAACCATGATTGGACCCCGGGAGTTAATTGGGGACAAGTCACCTGGCCAGGTGTGCCATGTGTCAAACACAGAAGAGCTAGACTAAGCATAATCTTACAGGTAAGGTGTGATAGGATGCATGTCCTCAAGGCATGGATGGGTTGCATATTGGGCCCAGGTGGTCATTGGCAACAGGGTTATAAATATAGTATTATGTAATGTACATGTAGTCTGGACATGTACATGTAAATGTCTCAAGAACATAGAATGTAATATCATATAGATGACATGTACTGTGAAAGAAACATTCAAGTTTAAAATAACAATGTAAAAGAAACTTAAGTAAATTAACATTTAATAAAAATTTGGAATATTTTTGTCTGACAAAATATGTACATTAAGTACACGTACACCTGAGTCACCCATTAATAGGCCTCTGAAACAAACAGATGTGTTAATAGAAGCATATAAATGACTTAATTGTTCCCCTAACTTGTCGCCATGGGTACTAATCCCCCCTCCCCCCACCAACTTCGCCTGATGGCCATGGATATACAATTGATTAGGTGTCATCGGGTTCAGGTATGTAAGTCATCACCACACCTGGTCAGTTTCTCCTTTTATTAATTAGCCCTATAGGGGGTCTATTTATAGCCTGGTCAACTAAGGCAGTGTATCTGTTTGTCAATTCAATTCAATTTTTTATTCACTTTAGGCCATACCGACTATCAGTATATACAGAATTCATTTGTAACATCGATAATACAAAATATGGCATGCAGTAACTATACTTACAAGAACACAAAATATGACAAAAATTAGTGAAGTCAAATGTATAGACGAATGTTACTTAGAGTTATTATCCGTACAAAAATTACATTCAATATTTTTCTGTAATACATCTACATAATCAGAACATAAGGTATAGAACCATGTAATAACAGAATCATAAACAATTAAACCATACATTTTTATTGTTAAGATTCCATAAATAGTGGTCTGTCCGGAAGGAGAGCATTAAATATTACTGATCGGTTAGAGAGCCGTGTCTATGTGAAATAAAATACAAATTGACGGATTAAGTTAAACAATTCTACGCTTGAAAGCTTCAATAATTTGATATATTTTTTCCTGATATCAGCGTAGCACTGGCATACAAGAAGAAAATGATATTCATCTTCAACATCTAAAACATTACAGTTTAAACAATATCTAAAACGTATATCGATATTTCTGTATCTTCCGGATTCGATTGCTAAATTGTGTGATGCGAGTCGTAATTTGGTTACCATAATTCTTCGCTGTTTTGGAAGAGATTAAGTTAAATACGACTGTAACATTACCTTGTCAACCATGTGCTTATAAAGATCGCATTTGTTCGACATATTAATTGAATTGAACAAGGATTGATTAGCCTGATCCATAATCCTCTGTTTAATTAAAGGTAAAAGATTGACATCCATATGAGACTGACGAATCCAGACATATCCAAAGCCAAGCTCAAATAACTTCTGTTTTAGATACACTAACCAATTATGCTTTGGATGATCCTTTAAAGTTTCACTGTAAAGGAAATCATACGCCTCATTTAGGATACAATTATCGGATTTTAATAATATAAACCAATATTTAATCATTCTAAAAAGTTGGGTATTTAAGAGAGGTTGACGACCAAGTTCAATGTATACCATCGCGTTACAAGTAGATTTCTTGACCCCAAGTAGATGTTTAAAACATTCCAGATGATGTTTTTCTATTTCTACTGCTTTATGGCTTCCCCAAATTTCGCAGGCATAAAAAACAATGCTGCCGACATAAGTATCAAAAAGATGAAGCATTGTATTGATATTTAAACTCAAACTGTTACATTTTGAACGTAAAGCGAAAAAGGCTTTTCTCCCTTGATCAGCTACATGCTTAGACATGAAGCTTATTGTTGTATCGAAAAAGAGTGCCTTAATAGCAAAACTCATCGACCACAGAAATGTTTTCTCCATTTAAAGTCCACGTTTCGTTATCTTTAACCATACCCCCGTTTCGAAAAACAACTATCTTTGTTTTTTCTATATTAACAGTCAATTTCCATTCATTTGCATATGTATTTAAACTGTTCAAAAGACTTTGCAAACCCTCAATTGATTCAGAAAACAAAACTAAATCATCTGCATATAGTAGTAGGAATAAACTCAACTCTCCAACATTATAACTAGTGGCGCCGTTTTCAATGAAACTATTTTCAAAATCATTTATAAACAGAGAAAACGGTAGGGGAGACAATATTTCCCCTTGTAATAATACCAACTAGGACAAAGTTTGAACATTTCCCATTCGCTAAAACACAAGCTTTTACAGAAGTATAAAGAGATTTTACCGTTGCTAAAAAAATTCCTCTCACACCGATCTTGGTCAGCTTAAACCATAAACCTGCTCTATCCACGTAATCAAAAGCTTTGCGAAAGTCAACAAAGCAGCAGTAAAGGCGTTTTTTTCGTACCTAAAGTTTTCGAAATTAATGTTTGTAGAGCGAAAATTGCGTCAATTGTACTAACATTAGGTCTGAATCCAAATGGAGCGTCCGTTAAAATGTTGTACTTGATGCAAACATCTAATAGTCTCTTGTTAAGAATCGATGTAAATAATTTACATAAACAGCTAATTAGACTGATACCACGGTAATTATTAGGATTTGTACGATCGCCTTTCTTATGTACAGGCACCACGACTGCTATAGACCACTCAGACGGGAAACATCGAGACCTTAAGATATTATTAAATACTGTGTGAAAAATTGGTGAAAGAATAAATTTACCTTCCATAAAACATTCATTTAACAAACCATCTAAACCATGTGATTTACCTCGTTTGAGATTATTAATAGCATCGTTTATTTCATTCATACCAATGTCATGATCTAGCTCTTCAAAAATGACCGCCTCGTCAACTTCAGGCTCATTCTCATGTATATGCGTAGAGTCTGTTATTTCTGCACTGTTAGCAAGATTTTTGAAATGGTCAAACAACTGATTTAAAGGCATTTGTGGCGATTTGTTATTTCGATTTTTGCTGATTTTCTTATAAAAGTATTTAGGGTCATGCTTACGCAGATACTCCATCATATCCCCTTCATGAATTAAGTATAATCTTTTAAATTTTCTTTCTAATCTTTTATATTGTTTTTTCTTTTCAATAAGCACAGCATGTGTCACAGGATTTTTATTATTGTTAATTGTTATAAGGCTCGGTTATAACCGGAACAAGGACGTTAAGTCCCATCAATCAATCAATCAATTTCAATCTATCAGTTTACCTGTACCTAAATTAACACCTTGATACAGGTTTTTCAATTCAAACAATTTATTACTTAAACCTTACGGTTTGTCAGTAGAAATACAGTGAATGAATACAGTAAAACATAAATAAACACATACAAACAAAACAATAAAGTTCGGACACACAGAGACCACACATTCCCGACCGCAGCGCTAGTGTAGAGAGGGATTTTATTTTTGAATTAAATGCTATCGTCTTTTGTTGCCGAGAATAATAATGCTACGGGAATGAGCTTCAAAGTGTGCAAAATGGAGGATCAAACAATCCAGAATCCTTTACAGGACATAACAAACCGTCAATCCCTTACCACCTGTCAGATTTCTTTCAGTTTGAATAAATGATTGAAAACAATTATGAAGTTTCCATCAACAACTTTTTTGTGTCAGTGTTACGTCATTCGTCGTGAACAGGTAATCAGTTATATTTTCAGTGATCGGATTGATAAGAGGACACTGAAGTTTAATATAGCTACATGAAATAGAAATAACATTAACATTTTTTAAAGTGTTTGTTTCATTAGATTTGGAAATAAGGGAAAGAAACGAATGGTTTCATGAAGTTTTTGCATAATTTCTGCATAAGTTGCTATATACATTTGATGTTCAATAACATCCGAGACATACATTTCACTGAACTCAACGCTGTCACAAATTAATCACATGATGCATTCTGAATTTACTTTTAGCATTAAATTCAGTTTAAGCCGCGTGCTCTTTTTAACCGCGTGTGCATGGCGTCAAGGACGCCATTTTCTATAGCAAAACGACGGAGATTACGGACATCTATCTGTATATTATTTGTAACATGATAATATGTTAAATACTTAGACATAACGGTTACTTAAGTACTTTCGATCCACTGTATTTATATGTATTGAGAATAATACTATTTATAATGTAAATTTACTTCTCCGTGATTCCGATTTAGTTAAATCGCTGTATATTAGTACACCTGACGATAGGATAGGGACCACCCATTCCTACTGGTCTCCATTTCGTTTGCTGTACTTTAAGAAATGTATTCAATGGCAACACAACTTGGTATATACACTGTGGGAATATTTTGGGCATCTAACAAAACCATACTACGGACATCATAAAAGAATATTATTGCGTTTGAACGAAATAATTTTGCGTGGGAACGACATATTATTGGGTAAGAACGGGATAATATTGTGTGGGAACGAGATATTACTGTGGGAACGACATATTATTGGGTAAGAACGGGATAATATTGTGTGGGAACGAGATATTATTGTGTGGGAACGACATATTATTGGGTAAGAACGAGATATTATTGTGTGGGAACGAGATATTATTGTGTGGGAACGAGATATTATTGTGTGGGAACGAGATATTATTGTGTGGGAATGAGATATTATTGTGTGGGAACGAAATATTATTGTGTGGGAACGAGATATTATTGGGTAAGAACGAGATATTATTGTGTTGGAACGAGATATTATTGTGTGGGAACGAGATATTATTGTGTGGGAACGAGATGTTATTGGGTAAGAACGAGATATTATTGGGTAAGAACGAGATATTATTGTGTGGGAACGAGATGTTATTGGGTAAGAACGAGATATTATTGTGTGGGAACGAGATATTATTATATTATTGTGTGGGAACGAGATATTATTGTGTGGGAACGAGATATTATTGGGTAAGATAGAGATATTATTGGGTAAGAACGAGATATTATTGTGTGGGAACGAGATATTATTGTGTGGGAACGAGATATTATTGTGTGGGAACGAGATATTATTGGGTAAGAACGAGATATTATTGTGTGGGAACGAGATATTATTGGGTAAGAACGAGATATTATTGTGTGGGAACAAGATATTATTGTGTGGGAACGAGATATTATTGTGTGGGAACGAGATATTATTGTGTGGGAACGAGATATTATTGTGTGGGAACGAGATATTATTGGGTAAGAACGAGATATTATTGTGTTGGAACGAGATATTATTGGGTAAGAACGACATATTATTGTGTGGGAACGAGATATTATTGTGTGGGAACGAGATATTATTGTGTGGGAACGAGATATTATTGTGTGGGAATGAGATATTATTGTGTGGGAACGACATATTATTGGGTAAGAACGAGATATTATTGTGTGGGAACGAGATATTATTGGGTAAGAACGAGATATTATTGTGTTGGAACGAGATATTATTGGGTAAGAACGAGATATTATTGTGTGGGAACGAGATATTATTGGGTAAAAACGAGATATTATTGTGTGGGAACGAGATATTATTGTGTGGGAATGAGATATTATTGTGTGCGAACGAGATATTATTGTGTGAGAACGACATATTATTGTGTTGGAACGAGATATTATTGTGTGGGAACGAGATATTATTGTGTGGGAACGAGATATTATTGTGTGGGAACGAGATATTATTGTGTGGGAACGAGATATTATTGGGTAAGAACGAGATATTATTGTGTTGGAACGAGATATTATTGTGTGGGAACGAGATATTATTGTGTGGGAACGAGATGTTATTGGGTAAGAACGAGATATTATTGTGTGGGAACGAGATGTTATTGGGTAAGAACGAGATATTATTGTGTGGGAACGAGATGTTATTGGGTAAGAACGAGATATTATTGTGTGGGAACGAGATATTATTGTGTGGGAACGAGATATTATTGGGTAAGAACGAGATATTATTGTGTGGGAACGAGATATTATTTTGTGGGAACGAGATATTATTGTGTGGGAACGACATATTATTGTGTGGGAACGAGATATTATTGTGTGGGAACGAGATATTATTGTGTGGGAACGAGATATTATTGGGTAAGAACGAGATATTATTGTGTGAGAACGAGATATTATTGGGTAAGAACGAGATATTATTGTGTGGGAACGAGATATTATTGTGTGGGAATGAGATATTATTGTGTGGGAACGAGATATTATTGTTTGGGAACGAGATATTATTGGGTAAGAACGGGATAATATTGTGTGGGAACGAGATATTATTGTGTGGGAACGAGATATTATTGTGTGGGAATGAGATATTATTGTGTGGGAACGACATATTATTGGGTAAGAACGAGATATTATTGTGTGGGAACGACATATTATTGGGTAAGAACGAGATATTATTGTGTGTGAACGACATATTATTGGGTAAGAACGACATATTATTGTGTGGGAATGAGATATTATTGTGTGGGAACGAGATATTTTTGTGTGGGAACGAGATATTATTGTGTGGAAATGAGATATTTTTGTGTGGGAATGAGATATTTTTGTGTGGGAAAGAGATATTATTGTGTGGGAACGAGATATTATTGTGTGGGAATGAGATATTTTTGTGTGGGAAAGAGATATTATTGTGTGGGAACGAGATATTATTGTGTGGGAATGAGATATTTTTGTGTGGGAATGAGATATTTTTGTGTGGGAATGAGATATTTTTGTGTGGGAACGAGATATTATTGTCTGGGAACGAGATATCATGTCCTTTCCCAGCAAATATTTTTCACAGTTGAAAGGAAAGAAAATTAGAAAACCGGAAACGACATCGGGAAAAATTAAGATTTGCATATAGCTCTCCGTCATGCCATATATTGCATAATGCAAGACAGAATACATAACGTCACGATTCTGGTGAGCTGTTGACAGGGGGCCGTAATGAATTCTGGGAGAAATTGAGCTGCCTCGGTATATTTTGCTATAAAATGCAATAATCAATATATCTAACAGTATCTTCAGCAATACCAAATATATTTCATTCGTGCGGCTAACATTTTGATTTATTTAATTTGATATTTATTGTGCTATCCACAATATCAACATAAATAGGCACACCCGCGGAATATATTTGGTATTAATGAAGACATGGTTAGATATCCTCTATATACATATAAATGTAATATGTATTCTTTAAAAAAAAACTCACTTCATTTATACATACGTGTATTTCAAATCACATTAATTTCCTTCATTTCGTCAGTTTGTACATGCATGTCAAAGTTATTTGAAGTTATGATAGGTATTCGCAGAATTTGTACCTGCAGTATATAAACTTATTGAAGATGTTAATAGTGACAGGGGCCCGATAAATACACATGCATGGCAGATACATGCACGTTAGTATGGAAGGGGAAGAGTTAACTCCATGTACCTGATGGCCTTAGCCATAAAAATAGTATTTCATTTACTCCGACTTCACTCGTGGAATTGAATTATATATTCTATAGATGTTTCGAAGTGATATGTTTAAAATTATGTTTGAACTTTTATTTGATAATGCCTATATTTTTTATAAAGGTGTCTGTGGTTGTATTGTAAGAGATGGAATGTGCACCATGCATTTTAATAGCAGTAGTAGTTATAATATGCATTGCATTTGGCTAAAAATTGAATTAAAACTGTAACAGACAACTACATTGTACATGCTAACTACGAAGAAGTGTCGTCAAATGAGACGTTAGGAAGAGATGTCATGTTAGAGAAAGATTCAAAATATTGCAAGTACAATTCTTAAACCTGGGCTGCAGGACAAGAGGGTGAAGCAAAAATCATGTGAAACTCTGAAGTTGTTACCGTCGGAACACAACCATCTTTATAAAGTATTATGTTGTTTTGGGAAGAGAGACTACAAAGGCGCTTTCAGGAAAACTTTCGCATCGGTATTCTATTTATAGATAATTTCTCTGATGAATAGCCAATTACAAGAAATGATTGGTTTGTCCCTGATAATGTTTAACGTAGACGTTACCGAAATGGAAAAATGACATCAACATTTGAATAACCTTCGGGATCAAAGTTCATCTTATAGACAAACCTATTTAGGATGGAGCGGCGAACCAAGGATGTAGGACAATTTGAAAAGCCTACTGTTGGTTGATAGTGAGCTCAATTTCTTTGTATCTTGTTTGTAAACTTATTTTATGTTTTTGTTATTCAACGCTGAGATATATAATTAATCTAATATTGTCTTCTTACATTTATCGAATGTATGTTAATATCCTCCCGACATAATGTAAATCTCATGGGGAATGATACAAATATAAGTATTTTCGCTTGCTCCGCACATCGATTCCTTTCCGGAAATGTAATATCGTAACTGTAGCCCATCCTTTCCTATTTTTAATTAGATATTTCTGACATCATCTTGGACACCAACTCAAACCCGGACTACGACAGTTTGAGAGGTCGTCTAAAAAGTATCTATTCACAGACTTCAATTTCAATTTCAATTTCTTTATTGACCGTAGGCCTTGTTACGTGAGCGGTATGATGAGGCAGTCAATTTGATTGCTGGGGCGGGCTGTTTCTTTGTCGGTAAGGCGAGGGATCTTTGAATAGAAACCACGTTATTAGGTACACGTGTCAGGTGGTTAGCTTATATTGAAAAAGTCGGTTTTTATACTGCTAGTGATGTTCAGAAATTATTGAACATTAATGAAGTAGTCCAATATCATTTTCACTGGTCTATACATCTTTATTTGTGTGAGCGCGGAATCTGTAAGCGAATTGGAGTTCCAGTCCAAGGTTGTGAATTCAGCCATGCGATAAGGTTACGATTCACCCATCGTCATAGAGTATTGGTTTGATGGTGTCGTCAGTTTTAATATGATTAAGGACGTTTGTCGACATTTCCAAATTATGAATCCTTTATCCGGGGGTCGTTTCAATATGTGTGATATGTAAATGTTGGCCGCTTCAGTATCGCTTTAATTAGGACACAGAAAAACATAATCGATTCAGCAGGGGACACTTTTAGTTCACGTGCATTTAAAGAAGGCCTCACCTGTTTACGACTGTGTCGACTGTGTCTGAGTTCTAAGGACAGCTGGATCACGATCACATTTGGTATGCACATCAAGTCATGCAGGAATCTGAGTCGGCATGGTAATAATATTACAGTCGAACTTGTGGTGACGACAAAAGAGTAAAATGAGTTGCAAGGTGTGGTAGGGTATCTAAGATAGTGTTTGATCCTATTTGTAAGCAAAACAACAACGATTTGAAGGCGTTGATTTTCGGACACGTATAAATATGTAATACTTATGAAAAAAGACAAATTTTGACAAAACAGCTAACAACGAAAACAATCTATTCATTACATTTAACATTAGAAAGACAAGCAATACCAAAATGCACAGGAATCGTCACCTCGCGGAAGCAAGCAGAGAAGATTCAGATCGGAAGCACACATTTAAAATAAAAGTTCAAATCAAGTATAAGACGAACATGAATATACATGAATATCATTAAGATTACATACTCTACATTGTTTTAATATTATAATTATTTCAAAGTCATGGATGTTTCTGTCAAAAACAACTTTGACCGGAGAACTAGTCCAATTGTGATTCATGCCGTTCATCTTGGTTAAGCCGAGGTCAGTTCGATGATCCGTTTGACAATATAGCCAACTTAATTGTAATTATGTAAATATATTAACACGTTTTCGCTTTAAACGGGGTCGTTTCAATATGGGTGAAATGTAAATGTTGGCCTCTTCAGTGTCGCTTTAATAACGACACAGAAAATAATTATTGATTCAGCTGGGGACACCTTGAGGTCAAGTGCATTTAAAGAAGGCCTCACATGTTTACAACTGGTAGGTATTGGTGTCGTCTGGGTCTGAATTCCAAGGACAGCTGGATCATGATCATATTTGGTATGTACATTAAATAATGTAGAATCCATACACAGATGAGCTCAATTTTGTGGACAGTAAGAGCCGAAAAAGAGTCACCAAAGTCTGATTAAAATGTAGACGGGTTCCTAAGGTGACTGTTTCGTAATGTTAAGCGTTCTTTGCACGGCTAGAACTTTGGTATGCACATCAAGTCATGCAGGAATCTCAATCTTCTCCACGTGAATTACACGAGTTGACGATACCTGAACGGGTTTCATTATTGCTTGTCTAATGCTATAATTTTACATTCTCAATGTTGATTCTTTATAAGTACATACCAAGTGAAATCAACAGACATTTTACCATGAAAACACCATGAATATATCATTTCAGTTGCTGATTTTCCCCCACAACACATCATTTACATATAAATACGACAGAAAAATAGTCCCTGTTTCATTTCCGTAAATAAATATATTGATTTTATCATGTGCTGTTTTGTCTAAATTAATCTTTATATTTTGTATAAGATATTGATACATGTACATGTCGGAATATCAACGTCTGAAAACTGTAATTGTTTTGCTTACAAATAGAATCAAACATTATCTTAGGTATCATTCCACACCGTTGGACTCGCGCAACTTTTAAATGGTCTCGACAAGATTGATTTTTACGAAACTCGATTGTTGTATTTTGTCATGCTGATGTAGTTTAAAAAAACAACAACAAAAAACAACAAAACAAAAACAAAACATTGAATAACACCGAGTTTCTGGATGGATGTCTGTGCACATGACGCTCAGGGTCGACAGTTATGTCAAACTTTTCCCAAGTGCTTGCCAATAATTCCGTATACACAGAAATTAGGATGTATATTGACTGGTGAGAATACAAATGGGCTCCTCACGTAAAGTTCAACAACGTATCGGCATGTGTACAATAACAGACAATTTCAAACGTCTAGTGTTGTGAGGGTTATACTTAACAACCTCTCTGGATGGCTTAGATACATTTTAGGGAGGTTTCCAAACAATTTTCTCTCGTCGTGACGAGAAAGAACGTGAGAAGGATCTCGAGATTCTGTTTAAACACAAATTCCACTTAGCCTATTGAGCTATCACAGACAAGTATTACGTGAGCAATTCCTAAAACTATATAGATGCGACAAAAATGCTACAGTCGAACTTCGTGAACACAAACTCGTGGGGACGATACAAGAGTTACATGATTTCCAAGGTGTGGTATGATATCTTAGGTAATGTTTGATCCTATTTATAAGCACAACGATTTGAAGACGTTGATTTTCGGATACGTATAAATATCTTATACTTTTGAAAAAAAGGACAAATTTAGACACACCAGGTATCAATGAAAACAATTTATTCATTACATTTATCATTAAAAAGGCAAGTAATATCAAAATGCACAGTAATCGTCACCTCGTGCAAGGCAAGCAGAGAAGATTCAGATCGGAAGCGCACATTTAAAACATCAGGTCGAATCAAGTCTAAAACGACCATGAATATACATGAATATCATTAAGATCACATACTGTACATTGTTTTAATATTGTAATTATTTCAAAGTCATGGATGTTCCTGTAAAAACAACTTTGACCGGAGAACTAGTCCAATTGTGATTTAAACCGTGCAACTAGGTTACAACGAGGTCATCCAAGGTTTCGTTTGACAATGTTGCCAACGTTGATGTAATTATGTAAATTAATCGACGATTTTAATCTATATAAACAGGGTTGTTTCAGTACCGCTGATAGGAACGAATTAGCCTGTTCAGTGTGGTCTGGGTCTACGCTTTTTATCAATTAGAGCGTATTTGTCTTTCCGGTTCTCAAGTAATCTTGTTATGGAAATGGCTTACAATGTTTAACGAATTGTCACCGTTGTAAAGTAATGATTCGTGCACAGTATCTTCGTCTAATAGCCGTGTTTCGAGGTTACAAACAGTCATATTCTCGATTACAAATAAAGCAACAATTTGAGCTGAACTGTATGTACTAAAGGTACTATTGTTTGTGAGTCAAATTACTCATTGATATATCTGTTGTACGGTTCAAGTGGATGTCGCCTCGACTCGTGTTTTTGACAAAAATGTGACACCAAGTTATGTTGTCCTCAGGTTCATTGTGCCAATTGTATAAAATGAGAAAGATGAACATTAGAAGTAATTATGTTCAACAATGATATTTTAAATGAAATCACATATTGCCATGTGCTTATAGATGATCAATATCAAGAACGGGTCGAAAGGAACTGTAAATTTATATTATTAATATGACTTATGAATGTCAGATAATATTCCGGCTAAATATGATAACACAAGAAAAAAAATCAACCAGGGAAAAGCATGACAAATGGTGTGCTCCAGGGAAATAGCGACTGGAGTGTCCCTAGATAAGCAAGATGCCAAAGGGATCCTCAACGCTCAACTGGAATTTAGTGATTATGTCAAAACAGTCCTTATCATATCAACTAGAAGACGCCGTTTAACGAAATATTACTCTGATCCCAGCAAAATTTATCTTTATCTTAGTAAAAGTAACTCGGATAATTCGAACTCTGGTGACTATAATTCATCGCATATCCGAAAGTATCATGGGGGTTACGACAATGAGAAACCGAATAAAACAGTATCGTTTATTCCGAAGTTTTTCTTGTCAAAACTGATACTATGACATTCTATTATTGATCACCCTATGTCAAATCTTCACAAGTATGTGTTTTACCATTGTCACTGTAAAAACAGCTTTATAGTTTATCATTTAGTAAAGGTTGATTAACTTTCATAATTACAGACATTATGTTGGTACTTAGTTGCATGGCTGAAATCACGACCTTTTTAAAGGCACATCCGTGATTTAGATATGATTAGAGCAGCTAAAAGAATAATACAATAATTAACAGCATGTGATCTTCGTAATATTCATGTTTATTTATGCTTGTCTGATACTCGATTTGCATTTTTTTTAAATGTCTATTTCCAATATTTGCCATAGGTTACATAATTTAAGTCCATTATCTTCTTCATCAGACTGTTAATCCGACTACTGATGTTGTGTTTGATTAAGTTTTATAGTGTCTGGTTACTTTCTGATGGTACTAAGCTCAAGCTACATGTAGCCTTCAACACTGTCACTGTATTACGCAGACTGATGGTGTCAGTAGTATTTGAGACATGATAGTCTTTAACTCTGACTTTGTAATGGTAATATGGAGGATGACGGTACCGTTTTTGAGAAATGATAGGTCCAAATTCAGTCTCTAATGCTGTGGCTTATGGTATCTGTATTTCAGATATGATCGCCTCCATGTCTAGAGTCGTGGTAGCCTTAATCTCTGTCTTTATAATGCGGAGACTGATGATGTCTCCGTATTTGAGACATGATATCCTCTAACTGTGTAATACGGAAGCTGATGGTGTCCGTATATGATACATTATTGCCTCTTTCTCCTGTCTTTGTAATGCGGAGGCTAATGGTGTCCGTTTTTGAAACATGACAGCTTCTAACTCTGGCTTTGTAATGCGAAGGGTAATAATGTCGGTATTTGAGACAAGATAGACTCTTAATCTCTATTTGTAAGGCAGAGGCTGAAGATATCCGAATTTGAAATAAACCAGCTTTTAACTCTGATATTGTCATACGGAGGCTAATGATGTCCGTATTTTAGACCTGATGGCCTCTAACACTGTCTTTGTAATGTAGAGGTTACTGGTATTCGATTTTGAAATATGATAGCTTCGTACCGTGTCATTGTAATAGAGGCTGATGCTATCTGTATTTATTAAATTATAACCTGTATCACCGTCTCTGTAATGCGAAGGCGGAAGATGTCAGTATTTTTGACATGCTAACCTCTATCTCTGTCTTTGTAATACGGACTTTGATGGTGTCCGTATTTGAGATAGATAGCCGTTAACTGTCTTTGTAATGCAGAGGTTGATGATATTCGTATTTGAAACATGATATCCTCTAACCCTGTCTTTGTAATGTAGAGGATGATAATGTCCGTATTTGAGACATGAAACCTTCTAACGCTGTCTTTGTAATGCGGAGGCTGGTGGTGTCCGTTCTTGACACATGATAGCCTGTATCTCTGTCTTTGTAATACGGAGGCTGGTGGTATGTCTATTTGAATAAATAATAGTCTCTATCACTGTCTCTGTAATTTGAGGCTGAAGATGTCAGTATTTGATACATGATAGCCTCTAACTCTGTCTTTGTTATGCGGAGGCTGACGGTGTTAGTGTTTGCGACATGATAGCCTCTGGCACTGTCTCCGTAAAACCAAGGCCATGTCTCTGTAATGCGAACATTGATGGTGTTAGCATTTGGAACATGCATAATAACTCCCAACTTTATCTCTGTAATACTGAAGGTGTCACTATTTGATTGCTGATAGCCTCTAACTCTATCTTTGTAATGCGGAACCTGATCGTGTCAGTATTTGAGCTATGAAAGCCTCTTACACTGTTTCGGCAATGAAGAGGCAGTTTGTGATATTATTTGAACATGATAGCCTCCAACTGTATCACTGTAATGGGGATGCTGATGGTGTCCGTATTTGATATATGATACCCTCCCATTTGTTTCTGTAATGCGGACACTGATTGTATCGATATTTGAGACATGACGGCCTCATACTCTGTCCCTGTAGTACGGAGACTTATGGTGTCCGTTTTGAGATACGATAGCATCCAAGTCTGTGTCTTTGATATTTTCGAATTTGCGACATGGAAGCTTGCAATTCTGTTTCCGGGATGGTGGCCGTATTTAAGACATGATAGCCTCCAACTCGGAGAGCATATGTTTTCATTTCGAGGTTGGTTAACGCGTGTGTAAACATTCTTATGTATGATTGTTACTGAAACCTAGATACCAATGGGCCACTAGTAAACATATATTAGTTCATAATGTTTCCGGACCCGGTGACCGGTATGATTTGATACAAAAGGTCCTACAGTTTAATACACGCGCGTGAAACATTTTCTCATATGCAACTTGAAACTTAGAATATGGTAAATGCTTCTTAACCACTGTCTTATACACTGAAATTCTGATAGGAGTTTCGATAATTATAAGTATTTGGCATGACGGATCGCCTACGGGAAGGATGTACATGTATAGTCTACAAACGTTGGAAAGATCATCGGTATAATAAACAGATAAATAAATAAACAGATAAATAAATGAATAAATAAATAAATAGAATAAACAAATAAACGTGTTCATAAATAAGATTAAAAAAACAATGATATAAATAAACAAAAATGTTAAAAGATAATGATACAATAATTAAAAAAAAAAATTCAATGAAGTACAAAGTATACAGAGGTATTGTTTAAGGATAAGACATTAGAGCTTATAATGATACACTTCTTTGTGGACGGAACTGAAGTCATAGTTTTATATTTCCACTTAATTCAGAATGAACCTACCACAGTTAACTCAAATCATTTTTCAATGAACTATATCAAGTCCGGCGTAGGAATACATTTGTCGAGCTTGGACTATATTTTTTAAATTCCTTTTCAAAAGTGATCATATTTATATGAAATAAATTCCATTAAAAATAATTTTTGTTTTAATTCGTTATTAAGTTTGTTCACGAAAGAAATCCTGAAAGTAATAACCATATGTAGACGAAGAGTGATGACGTACATTTCGGTAGACTTGCACCAGTCCCTATTTGTCAAGGACAAAATATTATACAAAAATATCAAAAAATATAAATATAAGGATTGAATAAAGTTATGTTGAGGTGTATGGGGGTATAAACCTCAATAGGTCTTGAGACAAATTTATTATTAACTGCTTTGCAGTTCATAAAATTTGTCTCAAGACCCATTGAGGTTTATACCCCCATACACGTGTATGGGGGTATAAACCTCAATAGGTCTTGAGACAAATTTATTATTAACTGCTTTGCAGTTCATAAAATTTGTCTCAAGACCCATTGAGGTTTATACCCCCATACACCTCAACGTAACTTTATTCAATGCTTAAATGATTCAGATAAAACAGGTGATACATCAAGTAAATGGCGTCTTAGTTATCAAATAACTTACATGTATACAATTATATCAACACGATATATCTGCCATGTCATGTTACTACTAGTCAGTGAAACTACTCACTTAATCAATTAAAACCACCTAGACATAACGGATATAACAAAATTAGCATAATGAACAACATATCTTCACGAGGGGTGCCCTCAATAGGTAAATTGATTGAATGAAGTATGGATATTCGATGATTATAAAACAACCTGTATAAAATAATCATGTCATTATATAAAATAAAGTGGCGAGCAGAAACAAAAGCGACATGAAAGCTAAGCTGAAATTCCAGATAATATCCGACAAAACTATAAATTTAATATAAGACTATAAATCTGTATGAAGAGCATTGAAAATACACTAGAATGGAATACCAAGTTCCGAAAACGTCTTCTACATCATCGACGACACACGCACGTGCTACTTCAAGTTAACTCTGCTTTAAGTCACATTGCACCAGCATGGTGACAACAAAACGACGAGGCATATCTTCAAGTATCGACCAAGTCTGACGTCATAGCACACAAGATAATATAATATTCCAATAAGACCTCATGGTAGACAATAAAATGTTCCTATGCTCTTCATCATTTTGTATCGTGTATAGTTTTTTCGTCAGAATTCGACAACTGTCGCAGAAATCGTGATAATCTGAAAAAGCTCTTAAAACACTGGATTAATCATGATATGTTAAAAAACACAATATGCAGAATTTTAATATGAAGAAGAGGGAAATAGACAATAGGCCAATTGTCATTTAATGTAATAATATACTGTGCGAGACAGAAATGACACATTTTACGTGATATGAACAAGAAATTAAATAGATGAATTTAAAGTACCTTTAATGTAACCCTTGTACACAGTTGTCATAATATGGGGACGAGGGTCCAGATTCAAACTCTTTCATCTTATTACGCTTATCTGATTAATTCATTGCTCATTCTAATTAAAGTTTTATTGGTGCATTGATAACTTTCTAATACGCTATTTGCGCATTTGCATAAAGATATTGAAATAATTCTGAACTTTATTTAAGGATTGGTTTTTATTTAACTGTTTATTTATTTGTAGCTGCATCGACGTGAATGCAACAAGTTAAAAGTATTCTCCCATATATATTTGATTTCTATTCAGCTACAGAGAATAACAAAATCAATCTCCATGATATTATATACATTTAAATGAAAAAGAAACAAATCACCTTAGACACATCGTAGGAAAAGGTGGCGCTGCCTTGTTGACATTCACGACAGACAGTAAACAAAATGTAGTTCGAAAAGAAAACAATGCAGTCAATGAATTCAATGAAGTCATGTGGCATGATATAATATGATAATGAGTATTATTACATTTTTACCAGTGAAATATCAAAAATTATTCATTCTATAAAAGTGATATTTTTCACTAGTGAAAAATATCACTTTTGCTGAGTTGACCAATCAAATTAATGATTAGAAAATACCAAAATAATTGACCAATCAGAAAGCCCGACATATATGTCAGCACCTGGACAGGGGGAACTACTTTTTTTGTATGCAAATTTTCGCTGTAGTTCTAGTTAGCATACGGGGTAGGTTTTTGTTGATAAAAAATGTAATAAACAGAATATCTAACAGTGTCTTCAGTAATACCAAATATATTTCACTCGTGTGGCTAATATTTTGATATTTTTCACTCGTGCTGCGCACTCGTGAAAAATATCAAAATATTAGCCACACTCGTGGGTAGACCGCTGTACTGTGATACTAGTAGATCAATGTTCGGTTTAGTGGGTAGACCGCTGTACAGTGATAATAGTAGATTAATGTACGGTTTAGTGGGTAGACCGCTGTACAGTGATAATAGTAGATCAATGTACGGTTTAGTGGGTAGACCGCTGTACAGTGATAATAGTAGATCAATGTACGGTTAAGTGGGTATACCGCTGTACAGTGATAATAGTAGATCAATGTACGGTTTAGTAGGTAGACCGCTGTACAGTGATAATAGTAGATCAATGTACGGTTAAGTGGGTAGACCGCTGTACAGTGATAATAGTAGATCAATATACGGTTTAATAGGTATACCCCGGTACAGTGATAATAGTAGATCAATGTACGGTTTAGTGGGTAGACCGCTGTACAGTGATAATAGTAGATTAACATACGGTTTAGTGGGTATACCCCGGTACAGTGATAATAGTAGATCAATGTACGGTTTAGTGGGTATACCGCTGTACTGTGATAATAGTAGATTAACATACGGTTTAGTGGGTATACCCCTGTACAGTGATTATAGTAGATCAATATACGGTTTAGTAGGTATACCGCTGTACAGTGATAATAGAAGATCAATGTTCGGTTTAGTGGGTATACCGCTGTACAGTGATAATAGTATATCAATGCTCGGTTTAGTGGGTAGACCGCTGTACAGTGATATTAGTAGATTAACGTACGGTTTAGTAGGTATACCGCTTTACAGTGATAATAGTAGATCAATGTTCGGTTTAGTGGGTAGACCGCTGTACAGTGATAATAGTAGATCAATGTACGGTTAAGTGGGTATACCGATGTACAGTGATAATAGTAGATTAACGTACGGTTTAGTGAGTAGACCGCTGTACAGTGATAATAGTAGATCAATGTTCAGTTTAGTGGGTAGACCGCTGTACAGTGATAATAGAAGATCAATGTTCGGTTTAGTGGGTAGACCGCTGTACAGTGATAATAGTAGATCAATGTACGGTTAAGTGGGTATACCGCTGTACAGTGATAATAGTAGATTAACGTACGGTTTAGTGAGTAGACCGCTGTACAGTGATAATAGTAGATCAATGTTCGGTTTAGTGGGTAGACCGCTGTACAGTGATAATAGTAGATCAATGTTCGGTTTAGTGGGTATACCGCTGTACAGTGATAATAGTAGATCAATGTACGGTTTAGTAGGTATACCGCTGTACCGTGATTATAGTAGATCAATGTACGGTGATAATAGTCGATCAATGTACGGTTTAGTGGGTAGACCGCTGTACAGTGATAATAGTAGATCAATGTACGGTTTAGTGGGTAGACCGCTGTACAGTGATAATAGTAGATCAATGTACGGTTAAGTGGGTATACCGCTGTACAGTGATAATAGTAGATCAATGTACGGTTTAGTAGGTAGACCGCTGTACAGTGATAATAGTAGATCAATGTACGGTTAAGTGGGTAGACCGCTGTACAGTGATAATAGTAGATCAATATACGGTTTAATGGGTATACCCCGGTACAGTGATAATAGTAGATCAATGTACGGTTTAGTGGGTAGACCGCTGTACAGTGATAATAGTAGATTAACATACGGTTTAGTGGGTATACCCCGGTACAGTGATAATAGTAGATCAATGTACGGTTTAGTGGGTAGACCGCTGTACTGTGATAATAGTAGATTAACATACGGTTTAGTGGGTATACCCCTGTACAGTGATTATAGTAGATCAATATACGGTTTAGTAGGTATACCGCTGTACAGTGATAATAGAAGATCAATGTTCGGTTTAGTGGGTATACCGCTGTACAGTGATAATAGTATATCAATGTTCGGTTTAGTGGGTAGACCGCTGTACAGTGATATTAGTAGATTAACGTACGGTTTAGTAGGTATACCGCTTTACAGTGATAATAGTAGATCAATGTTCGGTTTAGTGGGTAGACCGCTGTACAGTGATAATAGTAGATCAATGTACGGTTAAGTGGGTATACCGCTGTACAGTGATAATAGTAGATTAACGTACGGTTTAGTGAGTAGACCGCTGTACAGTGATAATAGTAGATCAATGTTCGGTTTAGTGGGTAGACCGCTGTACAGTGATAATAGAAGATCAATGTTCGGTTTAGTGGGTAGACCGCTGTACAGTGATAATAGTAGATCAATGTACGGTTAAGTGGGTATACCGCTGTACAGTGATAATAGTAGATTAACGTACGGTTTAGTGAGTAGACCGCTGTACAGTGATAATAGTAGATCAATGTACGGTTTAGTGGGTAGACCGCTGTACAGTGATAATAGTAGATCAATGTACGGTTAAGTGGGTAGACCGCTGTACAGTGATAATAGTAGATCAATGTACGGTTTAGTAGGTAGACCGCTGTACAGTGATAATAGTAGATCAATGTACGGTTAAGTGGGTAGACCGCTGTACAGTGATAATAGTATATCAATGTTCGGTTTAGTGGGTAGACCGCTGTACAGTGATATTAGTAGATTAACGTACGGTTTAGTAGGTATACCGCTTTACAGTGATAATAGTAGATCAATGTTCGGTTTAGTGGGTAGACCGCTGTACAGTGATAATAGTAGATCAATGTACGGTTAAGTGGGTATACCGCTGTACAGTGATAATAGTAGATTAACGTACGGTTTAGTGAGTAGACCGCTGTACAGTGATAATAGTAGATCAATGTACGGTTAAGTGGGTATACCGCTGTACAGTGATAATAGAAGATCAATGTTCGGTTTAGTGGGTAGACCGCTGTACAGTGATAATAGTAGATCAATGTACGGTTAAGTGGGTATACCGCTGTACAGTGATAATAGTAGATTAACGTACGGTTTAGTGAGTAGACCGCTGTACAGTGATAATAGTAGATCAATGTTCGGTTTAGTGGGTAGACCGCTGTACAGTGATAATAGTAGATCAATGTTCGGTTTAGTGGGTATACCGCTGTACAGTGATAATAGTAGATCAATGTACGGTTTAGTAGGTATACCGCTGTACCGTGATTATAGTAGATCAATGTACGGTGATAATAGTAGATCAATGTACGGCTTAGTGGGTATACCCAGGTACAGTGATAATAATATATCAACGTTCGGGTCGGGGTCCCATTGGTTACAAAACAAAACACCAAAGGACAAAGGGTAGGGATTCATGGTTATCAATAATCGATAGTATGACGTGCTATATTTCCCGGACACTTTTCCATTTTCTTCGATTAGTTTCAAACTTCCCTCTTACTTGTATGTAGATATATTAACTGTTGCTAAAATAGTTCTAGACAAGGAAATGGTCTTTGATAGGTGTATTGAAATTTTATGAAGACAGCTTGTCTTGTAATGCTGGAGAAGAATTCAAATTTTATTATGAACTTTACGAGCTTCTGGTGATAATATTAAAAAAAGAAATGATTTCTTATTAATAGGGTACTTTAATTTAAACATGTATTCTTCATTAAAGCCTTGAATATATACATGTAATTACGTACCGAAATTATTGCTGTCTTTGCGATTTTGTTTTATCTAGATTTGTTTTGTCGGACTACTTGCCCGTGCAAGCTATATGTTTACATAAATGAAGAACAGATGCTGTCAATACATTGTTTGGTCTCCTCGTTTATACACACAAATGCATGCTTGCTTTCATGATAAAACAAAGTCTTTCAAAACTATGACTTCATATTGACTTATGTACAAAAAATGCACTTTTTGACCCTTTTAATTAGCACTGGGACGAGTAATACCCCGGGAATGAAAATTTATCATCCAAAACTAAAATAAACCACATCGTTCATAAAATATGCTAAGGTGATTTGTTTTTCTGTTAAATGTCATTAGAAATGAAAAACGCACACTTAAGTTAATCTGCTGTATGTATATAATTAGTTTCATGTTTATTTTCTAAGAGATCCTTTTAAAATAAACCTTAGAGGAAAAACCCTTTTAAAATAAACCATACCTGAAGCGCTCGGAAAAATTGCCTGCAAGTCGGTCATAGAAAATCGTTATTCTTTTTCTCTATTGGTTTACTGTATATATATAAATATACAAACATGGTATCTCCTGTTGAAGGTAAAGTCAATTAAAGATTGCACGTGAATGTACCTCACGAAATTTCGTTGTCACACATGATGTGTGTGTTATCTAAATAGACGTTTAAAGTAATTGACAAAACCGCAGATGACCGAAGGAAGGAAAAGAAAAAGAAATGCTCCCTAATTATTTTTTTCACAAAGATGTGAATTTTTTTTTAAGCTGTTTTGATTCCAAAAGTAGTCATCCACCATACTTTGTACATCTGGTCTTGTGTAAACTATTTTCAACAGTCGATAGCATTTAACCTAATATGTATGCCTTCAAACACAGATCAAGTACAACGTAAGCAACCAATCAAATAATCATATACTAAATAAAAGAGTGCAAGCACATATTTTTTTGATAAGATGTACATTCAGTATAAGGCATATCAACACAGATACCTAACAAGATATCAAATAGGTTCTAAATGGACAGTTTCAATATCATCATTCTAGTTTTTCAGAAGTAAGTATGCATACTATGTACATTGTTTAAGGCATACATATGTGCGCTTGGATTGTTAGTCGTTGAAGTTAACCTTCCTCTGGATATAGGGTAATTTTTTTCATCAAGGTAAAAAAAAAAAAAAAAAAAAATGATACACTGCCCTACATGAAGCGTGTAAGACTTATACCTACTACACCTTTGCACGATCCTGAGAGACGACTGAATTTGGGATCCTATCTTTTCTCTCCTTTCTACAAACACTTTCTTTGTGACATGCTCCTTTGAAGAAGGCTTTGGTTTCTGTCTCCTTGCCGAGTCTATAAAACTGGTAGCTACTATTCCTGCTAACCACTCAGCATGTTAAGGAGCTTGACGACCGGTTCTTCTGTCAGTATACTGTGACCGGTATCTCCTTCCTGTCATCCACTTTCTACAATTGTAAGCTTTGTCTGATCTTTTTTATTGGTCATGCTCAAAGTCACTTTTGTGATATTCAACAAATGCATAGTGGAGATACAAAATGTACATGTAAAATGAAAGATTATCATGTATATATGTGCTAACGCGGGGTAAAAATCTCTCTTTAAATACTGCTGTGATTTTGATATGATGTGTATTTTATATCACACTGGCTACTTCACGTACATGTACGTGATAAACTAATTTTGGCGTGAATTAGATATCTTTTCCATTTATACTTATGTGTAATCGAACATTGTGTTTTGATTTGTTTGGTAGAGGAATTTAAAAGCAGATGTCTATCATCTAATATTTAAATGAAATTCTTTTTCTGTAAATTTTTGCCTGTTTACTTATGCCTTTTCGAGGTTTTGTATCTCTTCTTATTGGTGCTTCTTTCTTGTGGTGATCGAGTTGTGGTAACCTATCCCTGATATATTATACAGCTTTCCGTATTGTATTTCCTAGCGTTGTGTCATCAATGTTGCTCATTTTCTGACATAAGTAGTCAAACACACACATATTCTTCTGTGGTTTCAAAATTTATATTAGCCATACTGTTGTTTATATATCTTTCTTGCATGTATCATGGCATGACAACGCTTCTTCGTAAAACCTGACAAAACGTTTTACACCTAATTATCCATCTTCTGTGATCAAAACGGCCGTTGCCATGGTGAAAACATAACAATTGTCTCATAGGATATCTGAAAAATAACACAAAGTAATTATATAGTGATGGTTGCAATATATACAACATTGATTTGTTATGACTACTACAACATTACCCCTTTCTTGATTTCAATACTCTTCATAATTATCATGACTGGGGAATCAGTCTTGAAGGGCAACACTGCTGCGGTATAATGCACCTAAATACTCATTATTGTGCACATACTAATCGTTTGCTAAATTCAAAGTAAGATTTGCAATTTATATACGGCTATCTAAACTGGCTTATCAATGAAAATGGCAACGGTTGAAAACTGTTAATTGTTTAATACTCAAAAATACTTCCCGAAAGGACGAATCAGTTATCCGGCATACATGGTATATATTGTTATCCGATTCATTATATTAATATAACTTAAGACAGTTACCAGATATTTGCAAGGATATCGTAACAAGCGAGTCACTGTAAAAAAAATTGACTTGCCCGGAACATCTGAACGCGCCCAAGTATGCAAATGATCATGATTATATGGATATGACATTCTTATGTCAAATGTCTGATTATGTTTGTTTATCCTGGTAACAAAAACATCTGTTCCGTGTCTTTAGTATCAGTCAATAGTCAAAACCAGGTTTTCCCCCTGAGGTGTTTGGATCAACCCGATGAACTGTTTCCCGATGTCGCCATTGTTACTTTTGCATCGAAAGGTTCTTTTCACTTCCGTGATTTTCCACTTAAAACCGATATAATATAATGTCCTTACAACGAATTACACTACTTGGTTGATCTATTTAGTTGAAAGACTGACTTTTTGTCGAACATTCTTTATCGATAAGCCATAAATAACATACGTAGTATTATTCCGCGTTTTATGTGATATAGGCTACCTGTTCAGGGGTTCAGATAATATAACACGCCTGCAGACTATTCCCTGGGGCTATTTTTAAATCATCCCTATTACTGTAAACGTACTTTGTTTGTAATTAGAAAGGTAGATACTCTAAAACAGTAACACTATCTTTCAATGCACTTATTTTATTACTGTAGTTTCCTTGGATCTTTGAATAGTAGATGCGAGAGCCTCTCAGCCCTCAGGTTGATATATATCCATGAGAGAGACACATGCTAGATTTATTAGTCACGATATTTAACAATTTTATCAAAATATTCAAAATAAACCCCGAAGTAAGATATCTTCCTAAAGAAATATTGGTAATGAGTTTTATTGCTATTCACAAGTCCTTAGTATTATAGAATACACCAAGCTTCCTTTACTGTTGAAGTATTTCAATATTCAGTTGACAGTGTAAAGATATAAATCTTCAGTGCTAACATTGCTTTATCCTGATTTTGAATGCTGATTGAATCAATGCGATCACTATTTGTAATTTAATAGTTGATTCAGGCTAATCTATTTCTGTTGGCGTTTTGATCTATGTTAGACTCAATACATTTAACATTCGAATAATGCCAATGTATTAAGTCGAAATATCGTTGTGAAATCGATTTATAGTCGAATTCAAAATAACAGCATCATCCCAAAACCATTTCAAAATAAACAGCTTAGCTGTTGAATCTAATTGATTTCAATTATTGTATATTTAACTACAGAGCGATTTGTCCATTGATATGTTATCAGCTCGGAATATCCACAAGTATTCCATATGACATGCTGTTAAAGCATGCAAACTTTTAGATGAATTATATTTTGCCATTTTAATAAACCAACTTCACATTTTTTTTTTATTTTCAACGTTTTTTTTCAACTAGTATGTTTGACGAGCCAAACAAGTATGAAATAGCTGCGTGATTATGTTGAAATTGCATATTTGGAAGAAATTCTCTCTTATATTAAATATTTATCAAAATTTCCTATTCTCGTATGTTTCTTTGATACAATCTTAGTTCAACGACTGGACAGTAATAAAAATGACAAATATATTATACTTTGATGCCAGTCGGACTTCGTTATCAACAACTCCTATTATGCTTAACTCGAAATAAACATTTCGTTGCATCAGTGAACATTATAAATAACGCATACTCAGTTAACCTGAATACTAGGGCTATCTCGATTTTTTTATTGATCAAACTGACTTCGAAATAAGGAGGTTCGAATGTACATACTTTAACTACATTTCGCGAAAATTCAGTCTACTTTCCGTTTATAACAAATCCAATTTGAACATTTCTGGTATATTCCAAAAGAGAAGTAGAAGTTTGGAAAGGGATACAAATATAATTTTATTAAAAATTTTGCAAATCTGCATTTATTGCAAGGTTATTCATTTTTGTATTAATGCCAATTGTAAATACATTGATGATACTATTATCTAGCGATATCATTACCAATATCGATGACTTAAAGACAAACATTCCTTTTACAGTTTGCCTGTTTTATTCCCATTTATGTCGAAATATATATAAACAGATCAATAATTAGTGTCACCAGGGAAACACACATGTACTTCCTATTATTTTTAAATACTAATGAAAAATAAATGAAAAAAAAAAAAAAAATAAAAAAAAAAAAAAAAAATAGTCTCCAATTACTACATATCATATATTCTAACATTTTCAGTCTCATTTAGATTTCCCCGAACTCTTCTGTGTTCCCTAGTCTTCAGTTGTAATCATAAAAAGATTTAATCCGAAAACATATCACATTTTACCTATCATACAAATAAAACACGCCTACCTTTCCTATATTAGAACGTTTTAAGACTACAAATAAAAAGACTCATTGTTGTTGTTGAGCAAATAATAATTATTTACATATATATTTAGCGCTGAACTATTCGATCACAAATAACAGCAAAACGTTACTGTGAGAGTGAAAAGAAGTAACGCATACTTGCACTATAGAAAGCGTTCCCGGCAAAAATGGTAAAGAAGAAGAAGGTGAGTGTATATCTAGCTAATTAATGAGACCTCCAAAAATACATTACTTTTATACATATGTCCCGCGATGCACGAGTGATTGACATTTTGATTAATAGTTTTATGGACGAACATAAAACGTAATGCATCTCAGTATATCAAATTATTGTGTTACGCATGTATAATATGCATGTGACTTTAGAATGTTGAATACATTTAAATAATTGAATCTTGTTTATAACAAACATTCTTAATTGCTTAGGAAATATTGTTATCGGTCAATAACGGAAAAAAAAAACCCATCGCCGATCATAACGTCACTTTTGATTGATGGATGGAACAGCGTAATTATACAAAATGTATGTAAAAGGAAAGAGACCTTTAATAATGTGCTTTTATAAAAGGTATAAATATAATTATAAGGATTAACTTGAATATATTTTATGTTATGGAGTTATAACACAAAACCGGAGCGTACTCTCATCACAAGCCGTTTAAGGTTCCTGATGAGTACATTTGTTTGCGAGTGTGTGTTATAACTCCATAGCAATAAAAAAGAACTTGGTCCTGGTTGAAAGCGGTATATAAGATTTAGGCTATATATTCAAATATATACAAGTATATTACAAATAATTACAAATACTATCCTATCTCGAGACAATCCTATTACACCATAGTGCCCTCAAAACATTGTAATATATTTTAATTCATCAAACATAGATTGTAGTTTGCTTATTTATATAATCTTAACGGAATAAATCATATCCGACCGGAAGAACTGTCTTCGTCCATTCACAGTATAAGTGACGTCACAATATATTACTTTCGCGCCAATTTTATAGGCGGCACTATCTATCATTTCATAGTACCAAAAATGTTCAGCTAATGGGATATTAGTATCCAATCATGTGATAGGGAACAACCAACCAATTGAAAAAATATATTTTGAAACAGTCCCTGTGTATAGAAAGTTGAGTCAAGGATAAAATGTCTGGCAGCCACTGATTCGCCAGTATGTTATGAAGTGAGAAAATAGATATGTAGCCTGATAGGTAACTATCAATAAGAAATGTTGATATAAATTTCGTAAGTCCGATTGATTTTTTTCCAAAAGTTGAGGTAATAATGATTAACAGGTAAACATTTAAGGTTTTTGAGATTTTTTTTTTCTGCGAAATTTACCCATTTTTAAAATGGCTACCCTGGAGAAAATTTGAGCTGAAGGACCCATCTTTCTTTTTTGATTAGGTGTTATATCAGACCCTCAACTTTTGTTATGAACCATAATTGTCATATTGATTTCAAGAATTTGAAGGAAATACTCCAAAACGTTAACACTAAAGTCTATGGGAAAATAATTGGTTGGTTGGTATAATGATATAATTATATAAAAGTAAGGGGATATCCAGCGCATGGTATGTCATGTAAACCGCTTAGGACAGATGTGATTATGATGAATGTAATTATTAGCGGAGTGTACAATTAATGCCTATTTACTGATATGTTTTATGTACGTCTGATAATATTTTATTGACAGGTAATTTTTTTGATGAAGTGCAATAGTGGATATGAATATTAACAAACGGATAACAGTAACGCATGCTAAAAGAGGATTGACATCAGTCTTGTATCATTGATATAAATAATAAATTTAGCCAATAAAGAGTTAATTTTGAGTTACGTAATTGATTAATGTACGAAATGTACATGTATTTGTCTATCTTAATGATATCTAGACATACAATTCCGTCTGATATTGAGTATTAGTTGTTGATCACAGTTAAATAAATAATAAAATTGGTCGCCTATTTCTCTTACATTACATAAAGTGCTAGTATTGTTTTCACGTCGATTGGTATTTTGGTATTACCTGTTCTAAATGTATCCGCACTATACTGTTTACGAGAATAAACATTTTGCCATTGTCAATAGTATAAATTTAGAAATTTAGAAAACTAAAATAATAATTGGCTATAGCAAAACCCCATCTACATTTCGAGATTTACTTTGACCGAGTTTCCCGGTACAGATTTACTGTTTCCCTTATATAATACTCTATTTGAATTAGAATTTATTTACAATGTTTGATGATATGATGTTATGTTTTTAACCACCTGGCATATCAACAATCATACAGATAATGGTCAAAAACTACATTTTTACATGGATAAGACAATGCAGGCATATTCAGGTATACATATGGCATAAAAATGATCACTTGAGAAATATTATAGATAGATATAAAGTATTATTATAACATTTAGATTATGTGAGCTTGGGCGCCCTGTATGAGGCTGTCGGAGATATTAAATTGGTCTTCAGATTTATCATCGTAAGTGTTTGAACCTGACACAAGATGTGTATTTCAGCATGAGTACGGCTTCTTGAATACGGGTCTAAGTGATCTGAGAAAGCAAGTGTCATCTGCTTCATCGTTGACACCACACATATCAATCTAGATTATATCCAGGTAAAGGCGGATTCTGATATTAAAAGATGCAGGGTATTAATAACGGAACCGCGAGGCAGATCAACACAGCTGACTTTAAATCGCTCAAGGAAATATAGCACTGCCATTCCCAAATAAGATCATGGTGTTTATTAAACCTTGACTACAAAATACAAGATTTACAGATTTACTTACTGTTATATATGCTTAATTTTTCAATTTGCTGTAAATTGCTGTTATGGTCAATATTCATTGTTCTATAGTCAAGATATTTTATCTAGATGTTGTTTTCTTTTCTTTTTATTTTCAGTATGTACATCCCTTTTCGCGGGAAAATAATTTCTGGCCTCCTTTGTGATTGCATAGAGGTATGCCCACGACACTTTATGAGGCAATTTATGTGACCGCGAGAAAAAAATGTGTGCAGTAATAAGGAAAAAGAATGACCGGTTACCAAACTTTATATTTCTATAGAATCAATTGGTCACGCACTGTTTGGCTCGGTTTCGTGTATATATCCTGATACACTGGCTCGAAATTCAGCATCAATACCTAAAACAATATATGGAGTAACCGATTAAAAATAGTGGTTAATGCATTTAGCCCTTTCCAAATATCGATATAATATCGAAAGGCAGTTTTGTTTCTTTCCAAAGCAAAGTCAGACAAATAATGTCCTTGGATGTCGTATATCTATCGTTGCAGTTTTAATAACCTTGAACGCCATCACAGAACAGTATTTTATGTAGATTGATCGATTTTTGTTATCGATTTTCCATATATTCTTTTTACTATATTTTACCATATTTAAAACTCAATCAGACATAATCTCGCCACTGACATTATACGACAACAATATACATGTATCTGCATCGTTTCGATATATGACGGTAACACCTGATTATCATTTCAATTTTGACGCCATTATGCGCATGGAAAATGTAGTACTTTATTACCACTTGCACCTTTTAGTGATGAAAGCGATTTTTCATTAAATTATATTTAAGGTAAGTACTGAAAATAATAAAGAGAAACAGGGGCACGACACATTTTCAACACCTGGAACCCAGCCCCAGATCAAGTATAATTGGCAATAATAAGTGATAATTTAATTCTTAGTCACTGGAGCGTGTTTTTACCCTGTGAACCGAGGCGAATGATCATTCCTAATTAATAAACATCTGAAGCATATGATGATAATTCATCGCTTTCTTAAACATTGAAATATTGATATATGTACCTATTTGTTTAATGTCTAACAGCATACACAATATACATACAATGTACATACATATAGCTATCATTGCTTCGTGCGGTCGAGACAAGGCAACAATATCAGCACGCCATAACGACACGTGGAATGAGAAAAAATTGTACTCGTTTAAACGGATACTAAAAAGTAATAGTTTTAAAACTGAATTGACTGTGGAACTATTATAATGAAATCATTTATTCTTTTCATACACCTTTTTTGGATCTGGACAAGTAACGGTGGTAAGTAATTTTCAATGCATCAGCACTACCATAGAATCTAGGAATACATGTTGTGATTCCAAGGTTTGTACAGAAGACACACACTATATTTATACAGGTTAACTTGGAGATACGGTAGAGCCAGAATGAAATATACAAAATCATATAGTTGTATCATACTCCTAGGACCCGTCAGTGATGCTAAGGACATCATACAAGCTGCTGCGTCCTTCTAGAGAGAGAATAAAAAAAAAACAAGATTCAATAGGGTAATCCAATGACGTAACCTTTACTCTAGGAAATATAGAGATACCACATATTGTATTGTTTTAGCAAGGGATCTTTAGCAGGAAAAATGCAGAAATAACCAGTCAATGACCAGTTTATTTTGGGGACATTTCTTAATATGCTAGGGTATTGTTTTGTATGAGAAGTGGTTTTGGAAGTAATTAATACAGATGGTACATCAAATAATTATGGGAATATATGCGATGATGCTCAAGAACAACTGTGTATCATCTCTTTGTCTATAACTACTTTAGTATGTGGTAACAATAGCTCAGGAGGATGACCCAACAGGCGTGGTTCGACGCTCAACTACTATGACTTTTTTGTTTCCCGGGAAGCTGAGAAACGGTCCGTTCTGTGCTGTGGTGATTGTGTCCTTGGACAAGACGCTTCACTATAATTGCTCCGGATGGCATACCGCGGGCCTCTTGACTGCAAGGATACCCCGATTCAAAATGAAATTAGCTGTTCACGGGGCGATAAACCTAGCAAACAAATAAATACTGATTTTGATCTTTCCATCAACAACTCGGCATTGATATTAAGCTTCAGCAACATGATGTACTAGTTCTGTCCAGGAAAAGAAACTCAGCAAAGTCTATAAAATAAGTTGCTGACAGGTCACTGCTTTGTTTTCTGCATTGAATAGAACTTGCTGACATATTGTCAGTATAACACGACATGTAACCAGAAGGGCTGTCATGTTACCGTATCTATAAGGGGCATATCGGCGAGATAACCCTACAATGATTACTCTTAAGTAGTTAAGTGGCGACTTGATATGTGGCAGCCTTAACATCACCTGAGTTGCATTCATTATAGCTCGACTGTATTGTGTTTTCAAAGCTGCTAATATGTTGTTGGTTACCATTCTTATATCTTTGGTTAACTAATGGTGAAAGGAAATCGGGCGTATTAAAGTAATGACTTACTATGAAATGAATTCTTGTTGTACTGTAACAGTTGTGTCTTTATTTTTTTTCAGAATTAGGTCGAAATATTCAGTCTTTGTCTCTCTTTTCTTAGACTGTGAATTCCATATACATAATAATGTACATACAATGTATTTATATATTTCAATTTTCAGTTTCACTCTTTGTATATGTTAAAATGGTAGAAGTTACAGAACAACCTCATTTTTCTCTGAAATGAAATGTTTAAAAGCTGCATGCTACATGTTACATGTTTTCTACTGGAAATCAAATAGTCATGTGAACAATACGTTCAACAATTAAACCATCACCTATATTTATGCATTATGCATACCATCAATAACATTATCAGCAGACTGATTCTCCGTCTGGTCTTGTTTTGGCTAGATTCATCAATAGACATAGGTCCTCATTGTCGTTATCTTATCAAATAGCGCGATACACTTAATTTACTTCAACCTTTCACAAAAGAAAAAAAAAAGAATTTATTTGTAGACAACCTAAAGGTGGCGGACAAAATAACGTATACATCCTAAAGAAAATAGAAAAGCATATCTTAAATGTGAACAAAAACGGAAATCCCGAAGGGCAGAGGTGGGGGTTGGTGAAGTACAAAGGGACACATGCCGCTTGGATTCTTTTTTGATATGCTTCTTGCATAGGCAGAGGCTGAAAAGTGTCCCATGATATATGTTAAAATTGGCAAGAATGGGGATGTAAAACCCGCTAAGCAACGTCATCAACATGGCAATCAATTAGTTACGTATAAACAGTTAGGACCTAGAAACATTCGCTTAGCATGTGATAAGACACACGACCTTGTGCACTAATGAAATCCAGTTAACCGACGATCGAGTTTCCTAATTGCTTATATATTTCCAATAAACGGTACTAATTTAACATGTTACTAGGAATTACAAGTCGTGATCAATCAATAATTCAAGACATAAAATATTGGATTCGATCTTTGAATTTATTGAATCCATTCATTGGAACATGAACAAATTATTTATGATTAGATAGATGAGGATTGCTGAACACAGTCGGGAAGATGTTTTGTCGTCATCTTCATCATCTCATTTTGAAAAAAAAGTCATTGTATAGTATTACATACATAGATACTTCTTTGTGTATATTACATTACTATGATTTTCTAATTGATGTTCACAATTTATCCTACTACCTCCCCTTGGTTAGTGAAATCTATATATGTAATTCACCCTGCTATCTCATCTTGGTTAGTGAAATAGAAATTTATCATTCAACCTTTTATCTCACTTGATAAAAGTGAGGACGAATGTTAAGTTATTCGGAAAGCGAAATCGGCCACCATGTGTTAGTAAATATGGAAGTGGAAAAAAACATTGCTACTAGGCAGGAAATAGGAGAAAAATGTCAAAGCATAATCCAGGATTTTAACAAAAGGATAGTAAACTAGAGATTGCATAGAAAGCAAACGTGATGAATCAGGAAAAAGTAAGGAAGTTGATTCAACATCATATGGGAAACGGTGCTGAAATAAACAGTACCAACACCTGGGCGAAAGCAATGGATAAAAACAAAAAGGAACAAAGAGAAAAGACAATTTCATGTGTCAATTACTAGACACTAGTGCCTATGCTTAGACAAAATATCTCTGGTGTTTTCAAAAGAAACACTAAATCATAGAGGTGCCATTCCTGTCTACATCGCATCATGCCACACCAAAGCACTTAAACCTCGTCTTGCAGTACAAATTATAGACTATATACAAATAAATGTTATAAAGAATGTGTATATCGATTCAAGGGTGAACATGTAAATGGTATTGACTTGAATTGTGTAACCATAAAAAAATACTGCACACGTTACGTACCAATCACAATATGTACATTGTAATTCTATACACATGCTCACAAATGGTTCAGTGAGTGTCAATTAGCGCACTATAGCGACACGTCTATCTCGTTGATGTTCTTGTCACAGATCGACACGTAAATTAACGGATATGGAACCCTTTGAAATAGTTTACATATACATTCAAAGTGTATATCACAAAATGCAGTGCATGATACAAATACGTAGTATACAGTGTTGACGCTTGCCGCTCCCGAGATCTTTAAAAAGGTTATGGTGTTTGGTTTTCTCAGTGATGATATTTTATTTCCCGGTAGACATCTGTGCTACTCATTAAGGTAGAATTTGATTGAATAAAAAAACTTTACAAAACAATACGTCTCGCTAGTATAGATCGTGATTATCAACACTGGCCTGGGATACTGTAAGTACAAAATGTAAGTCCAGCTACAGTACATACACCGTGCGACAATGCAGGTTCCAACAGTTTAAACACACCATGGTATCGTGCAGCGCACCTGTCATTCATGATTAGGCACTTTGTTTCACTAATCCCTAACACTCTACCACACCCTGCCACCCGCTGTCAGTGACCAGGCGAGCCGGGGTTTGAACAGAGATGCAACTGACTGAGCGAGTGGAAGATATTAGACATCTGCACTGTGGGGGTGATTGGGGACCATGCCACCTGACGCCTAATGTAGGTATTATATACATATTCCAAACCGATAGAGGGAATAATTTGAACAACGATATATTGTGTATTCTAATGCGAGTAGCGGCTGCTATTAAAATCCTCACATCCATTGATAATGGGGACTTCAACTTTCCGGATATAGATTGGACACTACGGAATGCTAAATGGGAACAGTTGTCGTCGCAAGGACATGTTTTTTTAGACTCATCTACATCTCTATCGACATGTTACGGGAACAACAAGATGAAGAGACCGATACACTCCCCACGTCTTACATGTAATACTAACAAACGAGGAAACCATAATAGGTGATCTTAGATACAGCAGTCCATTGGGGGAAGATTGACCACTGTGTATATCTTTTTGATTGTATATGCAATGCTACATGTTAAACCAATACAAGAAACTAAAAAAAGAATTTGTTATGAAAAGGCAAAGTTTGCAAGAGGAAATGAAAGACTGTCACATACAGATTAGAATGCGAAACTATCCAATATGGATACAAATGGTAATGTTTTAAATATGATAGAGGATAAGAATGCACCAACATAAGTGTTTAAGCTTAAGCGTGATGATCACTAAAACAAAGGATCCTTATATTTCGAGAGACTACAAATGAACATCAAACGCAGTAAGCAATCGAACATGTTTTTTAGGCAACAAATTTAGAAATAGTAGGAATTAGCCAAGAGATTAAAGGAAACCCCGAAAGTAATCTGACAATATATATAAATAGTTAGTGAAAAACTAGATCGGCTGTAGGTTATCTTCATATAAATAACAGCTGTGAAACATCGGCGAAAACAGAGAAAGTGAGGAAGCTTAAGTTCTTTTAAACCTTTTCTGTAGCGTATTTGTAACAGGTTCAAACGGTGATATTCCTGAAATCCCTGTAACAGATGTCAAAAAGGAAATGTTCAAGAGTAAGGAAACACAAGAAGCATTATCATGTCCCAATGTTGATAAATATCCGGACTCAGACGTAATACACCTAAGACTTGGCCAACACAATGGTAATGTCATTGGCATTGACACATAACAAATCAATGGAAACAGGAATAGTACCAACAGTCTGGTAGTAGGCTCTTGTATGCACAATCTTCAAAAAGGAATCAAATCACTCGTATGAAATTACAGGCCCATCACAGTTGTGTGCAAACCAATGGAAACACTCATAATGAATCACTTACACTCTGTAGTTAAAAACATGGAAGCCAACTCACTTTTCTGTATTAAGCAATATTAATTCATGTCAGGCAGATCGACCACTCTTCAACTCCTTACTGTTCTTGACAATGGCAATGAAAATCCTATCGATGTATATAAATGCGATACAGTTTGTCATCTAAATAAATTACTTTTTAGTTAGTCTGAATTCAGGGGCGCACTTGTTTGTAGATGACACAACAATATTTACTGAATATATCACTGAAGAAAATGGTCGCATTCTTCTTTAGGAAAATAGCTATTAAATTGAAAAATTGTGTGATACAATGTACATGACTGTTAAAACTGCATCTCGGGAAATATGTTCAGATGCTCATACATATATGTAGGAAGAACCACTGAAAATGACTTCTTGCGGATACAACTCTAGGAAGCGGAAAAAAATATCGGAAGCATAATTATAATTATGGCGATTATAAGAAAAGCATTGTAAAATGTTGAAAAGGGAGCATTTTTCTTGTTATACAAATCATATTAAGTAGGAACTCATCTTGATTTCACAAGCGCCATTTTGTTTCAATAGGTACATTGAAAAAAAAAATCGAAGGGATTCAAAGTAGGGCAACAAAACTTGCCGAAGAAAAATAAATCTTTTAAACTCAAATAGACTGAAATGCCTTTAAACACCAATATCTTTCAGCAGATAGCGTGGAGGTATGACCAAACTACATAAAGTAATCCATGGAACACACGATCTTGATGTAATGGACGTTTTGAAGATATGGAAAGATGTTTCCAATAGGTTCGGAAATAGAGGAAATTCTCTGAAAATATACTCTCAACAGTGTCTCAATACGTACTGTTATTGTGTGTGATATCAAAACAGTTAGTGTGTGTTTTATCAGCTCAATGGTTTCAAAAATCAACTGGATAATCCCTGCGAAAACTCTGATTACTTTTTAATTTCAAGGCTAATTTTTTTAAACTGTAGTGTCATAACGTTCAAAAACTACTATCATAACAATTACCACGCACTAAGTCTGGTGTACAGGATGAAGAATCTTGTACAAGAAATGTTTCATTAAAATCATTAAAAATAAACCCACCATGCTTAGTAAAATAGCTCTTTTGTTTCACCCTACTACCTTACATTACTAAGTGAAATAGATCCTGATAATTAACCTCATCAGAGCATCATAGTTTTCAAAATATATTGTCATATTTCATCCTGCTAAGTCAACATGGTTTTCTAGCCAACTAATAAAGATGTACTGCAATAAGAAACAATTAATTTTAGCTTTACAAATTAGGGATGTTAAAAACCTTAACCTTACCAGTCTCATTATTTCTTCTGGAAAAATCTTAATTAACCTGAATTTGAAGAGGCCTACTCTTTCGGATATCCTGGTCTTATTTTCCTTGTTCGTTTTTAAGGGTCACCATTCAAATTTATATGTTTGTTTATTTTGCCGTCACATAATCCATTTTGAGTTTTGATGACAGTTTCCTTATTATGTCGTTATTCTTTGCTGTCTATATTGATCACAGAAATAACGGTGGTAATGCAATATACCCGGATGTTTTAAATATCAATATACCCGGATGTTATAAATATCAATTACGTAAATACGGTCTGAATTGCTCAATCAATTTAAAATGTAAATGAAGTATTTAACTTTCAAATACATGGATACTAGGTACGAAACAAAAGAAGGGAGACAAATTTCAAATGTTTCAAGCGTGGACCGATATAATTTTTCTCTTGTATTACCCGCTTTTATTGTTTTTTTTTCATATACCTCTATTATCAAATCTGAGAAAGAACATTTTTGAATAGTCGGTGATATTTTTGCTCAGATTGAATCTAAATCAATATATATTTGATTTGCACATCATATCAATACATAAGTGTTTATTTTGTTGTCTCTATATCCAGGATATATGTGTACCCTTGAAAATATCGCATTGAACAAAACGGCTTCACAATCATCTCTGGAGTACGATGGATTTGCAGAGCGGGCTATAGATGGAAACATGGACGCCATTTATGAAACAGGATCATGTTCACATACAGAAGACCTCGGAGAAAAATGGTGGAAAGTGGACCTTGGTTCTATAACGAACATTGAAAACATCAACATAACCAACCGGCTTGACTCCGAAAACTGTACGTACTATAACACTATAACAAACCGGCGTGATCCCAATGTATGTACATACTTAATATTACTACAACAAACCGGCGTGATCTCAATGTTGTAACGTACCCAGTATCACTATAACAAACCGGCGTGATCCCAATGTATGTACGTACTCAATATCACTATAACAAACCGGCGTGATCCCAATATCTGTACGTACTTAATATCACTATAACAAACCGGCGTGATCCCAATATCTGTACGTACTCAATATCACTATAACAAACCGGCGTGATCCCAATGTCTGTACGTACTTAATATCACTATAACAAACCGGCGTGATCCCAATATCTGTACGTACTTAATATCACTATAACAAACCGGCGTGATCCCAATATCTGTACGTACTTAATATCACTATAACAAACCGGCGTGATCCCAATGTCTGTACGTACTTAATATCACTATAACAAACCGGCGTGATCCCAATATCTGTACGTACTTACAGAAATGTAATATCACTATAACAAACCGGCGTGATGTCTGTACGTACTCAATACCACTATAACAAACCGGCGTGATCCCGATGTCTATACATACACAATATCACTATGACAAGCCTGCGTGATCTCAATGTCTGTACGTACTTAATATCACTATAACAAACCGGCTTCATCCCAATGTCTGTACGTACTTAATATCACTATAACAAACCGGCGTGATCCCAATGTCTGTACGTACTCAATATCACTATAACAAACCGGCGTGATCCCAATGTCTGTACGTACTTAATATCACTATAACAAACCGGCGTGATCCCAATGTCTGTACGTACTCAATATCACTATAACAAACCGGCGTGATCCCAATGTATGTACGTACTCAATATCACTATAACAAACCGGCGTCATCCCAATGTCTGTACGTACTTAATATCACTATATCAAACCGGCGTGATCCCAATGTCTGTACGTACTTAATATCACTATAACAAACCGGCGTGATCCCAATGTCTGTACGTACTCAATATCACTATAACAAATCGGCGTGATCCCAATGTCTGTACGTACCCAATATCACTATACAAACCGGCGTGATCCCAATGTATGTACGTACCCAATATCACTATAACAAACCGGCGTCATCCCAATGTCTGTACGTACTCAATATCACTATAACAAACCGGCGTGATCCCAATGTCTGTACGTACTTAATATCACTATAACAAACCGGCGTGATCCCAATGTCTGTACGTACTTAATATCACTATAACAAACCGGCGTGATCCCAATGTCTGTACGTACTCAATATCACTATAACAAACCGGCGTCATCCCAATGTATGTACGTACTTCATATTACTATAACAAACCAGCGTCATCCCAATGTCTGTACGTACTCAATATCACTATAACAAACTGACGTGATCCCAATATCTGTACATACTTAATATTACAATAACAAACCGGCGTGATCCCAATGTCTGTACGTACTTGATATCACTATAACAAACCGGCGTGATCCCAATGTCTGTACGTACTCAATATCACTATAACAAACCGGCGTCATCCCAATGTCTGTACGTACTCAATATCACTATAACAAACCGGCGTGATCCCAATGTCTGTACGTACTCAATATCACTATAACAAACCGGCGTGATCCCAATGTCTGTACGTACTCAATATCACTATAACAAACCGGCGTGATCCCAATATCTGTATGTACTCAATATCACTATAACAAACCGTATTTTTTTAACGCTATAACAATTCGGCGTAACAATCATGCCAGTAATTTCATTGCGTCGACATACTCGCTATAGGGATGTATCATCGGCTTCAAATGTTATTAACTATTCAGAAATTGGTTTCGCTACAATTACTTTTGAATGAGTGTTAGCAAATGTAACGTCAACAGAAAAGAAAAACGTACATGTACCAGTTGGTATTTTCCGTAATAATTCTGCCTGCTTGACGGGTACGTTGAATTTAACCAATTTCTTATATATCTTTAATTATGTTAAACCTGGTAGTAAATGCGCAAGAAAAAATGTGTTTGAGTTATCCTTTCAATCTTCACACCGGCAAATATGTTAGTTTAGATGAATGTAATTGTACAATTTGTATCACTTTACAATACCGGTTTTTTCCAGATAAAAGACTACGGGAGTTCAAAATCTGCTTAACAAATTCAACAACAGACCGTTTTAAAAACAGCGAATGCAAGACTCAACATGATCCAATAGGCGACGGCGAAACAAGATCTTTCTCCTTCGGGTCCGCTGGACAGGTCGTTTTCATAGAAAAACTTGGAGACTTGACTGGACCGTTGACATTATGTGAAGTGCAGGTGTTTGGTAAATATTCTTTAACTTCGTTATCGACAATTAATTTAAGTCTTAAATCGTTAAATGCATTACTTATTGTGTGTTAGTGTTGTCTTTGTTTTTCAGAAACAATCCTCTCCAACGCTTCTTCATCCAGATTATCTAATCTTGTAGATGAAGTCATTTCCCGTAATGTTCCTGTAGCATTCACTCGAACAATTTTGGTAAACACACTGTTTATGTTTCGTCTTGGATGCATACGTTTTCTTAAGAGTTTTCAGACTTTATGATAATACAAGGCGGTAGAGATGATCCGAATGGATAAGACAAATGCATTGTTCAATCAGAATTAACAAAGCAAAAAAAAAAAAAAAAAAAATCCGCGAAACTATGAATGCACTAATTCCGGGTAAATAGCACTTTCGACATGATAAATAGCATTGTTTGAGGACGTTTTTCAACTAGCATTTCTATAGTGTTTCTAGTGTAAAACAAGGAAAGGTATGATAACATATTATGACATCACAATCAAATACATATATTTCTCACTTAAGAAATGTTAAGTAAATAACATTTCAAACAGCAACCTGTTTGTATCAAATAGGTTAAACTTATCACATAGAGTATAATTTTATCAAACCCACTTGTATGGTCATTTAAGGACGGCCTTACTAATGTGCAAGATGCATGGTGTAATTGGTGAGTAGTAGAGTTTGTGTGTGCTTCGACACAGACATTCTTCATCTGTGTTGATTCTGTTACATGTACAGATGTAGCTTATAACCAACATCTCCGGGGTCTCCGGGTGACGTATTCTCCCGAATACGATATCATATAATTATGTACATTATATTAATTACATAGTAGACATTTAAACAGATTATTTTGAGCGAAGACTTAACTGCTTTTATCAATACATTATTGATATAATGATAATATATCTCTATATTCAGCTCTAAAAGTTTTGTCTTTAAGGGAACAAGATTAATCATTATATTCTGTTTAATACAATTTCATTTTCTGTACTGTGGTTTTCAGATCCATGAACATTTTCATGCGTTCTGATCGGCCAATTGTATAAATTCATTCTTCGTTTCCGTTGATGTTTTGCTGTAGGGAATGGCGGAATAAAAACCATTAAAATTTACATTTGATTGGAGCGATGTTTCTGTGTACCCTTTTTACCGCATGTTACATATACTAGCGTAAAATAGAGAAGCATGTTCGGTTTTTCTAATACACCTTTTCGACAGTTGGTTAAATCCAATTGAATTTCACACTGAGCTACCTCTGTGCACTATGCACTTGTTCAGTTAAAATTCAGTTAACCATGACATCGCTCGACGCTGCATGCTTTCAACAGGTTTTTTTTCAAGAAAGCATGCATCTCGGACACTCAAAGCATGCATCCCGGACACTCAAAGCATGCATCCCGGACACTCTTGCACCATGTGTGCTGGTGAAAATTAAAAATCGAACATTGGAATTGTTCAGATTAGTTTCATAACATTTTTTGAAATGAGTGTACAGCGAAATACCGCGATTGAGTCGATCGAGGTTGGGCCATTGTTTTGATAATGAAGAAGCATTTGCAACGCCATGCTGTCTAAAAATATGGTATACATGAGACTAAGAGAATCTTTAACCCTTTTTGGGGTGAGATAGGGGGATCTCAACCCGAGGAGGGAGATTGTTAAATTCCCAAACACGAGACTTGTCGAGTGTTTGGGAACTTAACAATGTACCCCGAGAGTTGTGATCCCCCTATCTCATCCCAAAAAGGGGTGACTGATTATTTTTCTCTTACCCTGTTTTCCAATCGTAGTGTGAACCAAATCAAAATGTATGTAAACAGCAACACGTGAACGGCGGATGACTGTTGTGATAAGGCTGCAGCATACGCTTTACACCTTACGATGTTGATTTCATACAAAATATAGTTCCGATGAGCTTGTCAAAAAGAACACCAAACACTCCGTTAACTCTGATCATTAATACATATTTTAAGTTCTTTTGTGAATAATACTGATATTTAACATTCTAACGTTCTGGGTCAGGTCATAGTGGCGTCATCCTATCGAGAACAAGAGCACGTTCAAAGAGCACGTGTAGCTTGACTTTTCCCTAGGGTGAGATAAGATAAGAAAATCTCACCCCGGTTAAATTGCGGAAATTCCTGTCCAGGGTAAGAGAAAACAGTATCCCGTCTAGTTGGGCGTCTCAGAGCCACAGGAATATTGGGTGACCGTCCCTGGAGCGGACGGCTGCGCATTATGTCAAGAAGTCAAATTAGAGACATACGTCCCTCGCACTTGCGTAACTTATGTCAGACGGTGACGGGGACGGCACGTCAAATTGTCGGAACTCATAATCTGCCAGTGAAAATCGGTCGAGGGAGTTTCTTGTGACACTACTCCACGTCAACTTGATGGCGCCATTTTGAAAGGACTGATCAACGCAATTTAACGTCCCTATGCTGGCTTGTCATTTACGCAGAGGCAGGTTAGGAAGCGCGTCAACGTCTCATATAACGTTGCTCAACTCACACAGGTTCTTATTCAGGAGTGAAATAATACATGTATCCCTCAACGGGCAATAAACACCTTGATTGGAACAGTGCTAATGAGAGTAAGAGCAGCGACTGATGTCAATGATGCGCACACAAGCTACTGATTTGGATCAGGAATCAGCTTAGGGTTCCTTTGCTTTAACGGTATTCACGCAAGATAGGGCAACAAAAATGTATTCAGTAATGATGAAATAATCTAGAAACCTACACCATGAACGAACACATCATCAAAGGATCATGTAAAATAATAACTATCGAAAATAAAATTTGCGTATCTTTTTTCCTTTGGTACATTACTATTTAGTCTCCGCGACAAAATTCTTCTTTACACACTAATTAAATGTTTTCGCATGTTCCATTCTTTAAATTTTTGTCTAATAGTACAAATGTAATAATAATAAATCACGCTTCCGTCTGGGCAATTAAACTTGATTACTATAAGTTGATGTAACTTGTTTTGCAATTTGTTGTTTCAGTTGACGTCTGTACAGTGGCAACAACGACGGAATCCATTAAATCTACGCAAAGTAAGAACTTTTTTTCTTCCAATATATAACATGTATATATTGCAATTTATATTTTTCATGTTAAGTGAAAGTCACCAAATGAATCATAATATATGTGTTTCTTTGCTTGGTTTATAGCACCGCGAAAAGTAATTTTGAGGTGGGGCCTTACAGTAGTTGGTGACTACCACAATGAACAACATAGGGGGCACCCTTGTATGCAACCCAAAACAATTTAGGTAAAGTGTCTTTCCAAGTGACATGACATAACCACGACAGGACAGACCAGCCCGTTTCTCAACTTTCAGTAAATCAAAACCGACACGAGTAGGGAATGTCCAACCCACTCCTCGGATCTTCACCTGAGGTTTTGTGGCCGGCCCTCTTACCGAACTTTCGTCACAATTGTAATAATACTAAAAAAAAATAAATTATGATGCTTTTTCATCCTTTTGGCTTAAGGAACACCGTCTTCTACTATTGGGATGCCATCTAACAGTCCGTCTTGTGTATGTAGCTGCCGAGCGAACGTCACTTTCCCACAAACCCTTGAAGAACTGGAGGCGCAGATTGCAACTCTCAAGAGAGAGCTAACCGTCGATAAGAAACAGACAAGTTCCAACAGAAGGAAGTTGATATCTGCACCTGATGACCGCACGTCCTCGAAGTGTATCGGAGTTGTTGGTATAATAATGTTATGTGTTCCCGTAGTTGTCGTTGCGGTCATGGACATATCTCGATTTGTATCCTGGCTGCATAGCAACAAAGTTAGTAGTGATGATCAGATTTGAAGGGGCTTTCCCAACTGCAAAAGGTTGCGACAAAAAACTGTGATCTTAACTATTCTTTTAAATGTTTCAAAACAGCCTCACATTTGACCTTAAGTCGATATTTCGCTCCGATGAGGAAGGCTTTGAGTTATCCTGTTCCCTGATTGAGACATATCAGAGTCTCTAAAATGATAGGTGCTACTCCTGGTTAACGCTCAAATTTTCGGGAGATGTAAGACTAATTACATTGGACTGGATGTCCTGCTGGACGTCTTTTGCAGTATAGTTCAGCGAGACAGCACTATAGAGTTTATATCAATCCCGTGTCATCACAGTGAGACAAAGGGGAAACTATATACTATAGCTTCCAAAACACGCACACACTCACGACACACATGAACTGGTGAACAATGGGAGACGGTACTTAAATTTACCACACATATTTGATAGTATGTCAATTCATTAAAACTAACCAGATATATCCATTACAGGCTTTCTTACATTAAGACGAAACAGCATACATACATATACCGATGTTGCTTATGACCAAGAGTCACAGCATCTATATGTAACAGAGCGACCACGCCGGCCACGACAAGACGAAACTCCAGACTCCCAGCGGCGAGTGATTAACACTAATGAACTGTGTTCGGCATGACAAGTGTCCCCGATAATTGAAATTGTGTTCTGTAGCATTACGAACATTGGTCTCTAGTAGTCTGCCGCAGGAGTTTGCGTACATTTCTATATGTTGCATTCACAAAGTTACTTGATTTAAACTTAGGAAGGACCAGGATTTATCGGAAGTTGGAGATATTTTTCTCTAATGCCAGAGTAATTAAGGAATATGTTATATTGAATTCTACGTAATAGAGAAGTAAATTGTAAGGAAAGGTGATCTTTAGGTCAGCACTGTTAAGTATTCATATATAAACAACTTGGATAGACTTGACTCATGTGGCAGACGACTGTAAACTATTATTCAAGGCGGAGATTTGCGTTCACGTCCCCGGCTATATACTGTTCGTAATTGTACAAATAGCTCGCTGCTCTTATCATATATATTCGATTGTTTTATATCATGACTCAACTAAGGGGGGAAACTGTGCGAAAGAATTAATTTGTTAAATGTTTGTTTTAAATATTTCATGTTTTATATCTTGCACGATATTAATTTGAAATAGAGTTAACGTTGTACTCAAAGTTATTAAGTTTGCAGGTAAAAGTAGGGTGAATCCTGACCAATATTTGGTTTGTTGCATTTTTAGTGTTTGTATTGGCTAGAGGATGTGGTCAAATGTTTGTTAGCAGTAACCCATTTCCGACACAAGTCGACATAACGTCGAAAGAGCAGAAAGTCCAGGGGACAGCAGATGTGTGGGAAGTGACAAAAAGAACGCACCATGCGAAAAAGCCCCGCAATTGCGACCGGATGACAATTTGTCAGATGGCGCATTCATTTTGTTGCATGACACACTGTTGCTGTTAACGCGGTGTGCTGTCGCTTTTCGATTGGCGAGGGCTCCTATAGGATAGTTTGACGTAGTCGAAATTGGCCACCATAGAAGTTCGCTCCAATAAACCTTTGTGCAAGTCCAAAAGCCTCCCAACTTTAGTGGTACAGACTTGGAGAGAGAAAGGGGTTTGGAACCATAAAATGTGTTGTAATATTATGGGCGATTCTCTTACAGAATTTGCTAGGTTACAAGTATAATATACAGTATAGAATTATAGGAGCTCGGCAGTCCTTCAAGGGTATACCAAGGGTTTTCACCATTAGGGGAGAGTTTCTCGCGTTCATTAGTTTTAAAGAAATCTGACATTTTTATGAAAATTAAAAAAAAAAGGAAATCTGGCAACAGCATGACTCCAGCCTCGTATGTAAATAAGGAGCCTGAGCAGACTGAGGGAGCAGTTTTCAAAATGTTGTCCGGTTGGAGGATATTGGTGATTTTTCACGCAATAATGCGTTTAGGGTGTAAATATTCGTATTTAGAAACACAGGTTTAAAGGTTGCATGCCATTTGGCACGTGGCAGAGTTGTCAACATTGTGCCTTCAATTGTACCAAGACCACTGCCTTATACAATAATACATAAAAAAGTTATATGCAAGTGCGCCTGGTTAGTAGTAAACTTGTGCTGACCTAAAGCCGGAACTTGAATAAATACTCTCTGAAGTACATCTATTACATGGAAGTTGCAGGGATACACGATTACACGGGTACACCAACTTTGTATGTGTTGTCCTTGTGGCATATATATTTGGTATATTTAGTTTTTTCTTCTCTTTTTATACCCCGAACCACTCAATCATTACTTATTCATACATGTACAAACATGGATATCAATAACACTTAGCCGTGTGTAAACAATATCAAATCAGCAAAGACATTATACAGTATCGTTAAGTGTTGTTTTATGTTTATTTCATATATATAACAGTATTTTATTAGACATTACTTTAAAATACATAAAGGATTCTCAAGATTAGATGTCAGAAAATATTCGTTCGCGCAGAGAATTGTGGCTATGTGGAATAGTCTCCCATTTGATGTTGTAAATGCCATATCAATTAAACAATTCGAATATAAACTTGATGAACATTGGAAAAATCAGCCACAAAAGAACTGTTTCAAATAGAAAATCAAGCTGTGAACTAAACAATTATTTATTATTTAAATAACTTTATTACGAGCTGACAATCAAAGAATGTAAATCCTGAACATATTTTATGTATGCTGTCAGAATAAATCTATGTATCTATGTATCGATGTATCAAAAGGTTTCAGTATTTGTGTTGTTGGGTCAAGGTCGTCGTTTCTATTTTTAGAAAATTATTTTCAGAACTCTAAAGGTTTTATTCCTTGAAGGATTTTGAAAATTTAGATACTCGTAAAATAATAATATACTGTATTGATAATTATATCATATCTTTCAATATCATCATAATATATCGTGAACTAGTTGGAGTTTTCGGTGCTGTAAGGTCAAGGTCATCATTAGTATTATTTCACAAGCTAATTGTATATTTTTCTATTTCCCAAATAAACACCAAAGGGCACCATCTTTGCTTTAGCAATAACCAGTCTGTATGTTTGTTTGTATATATGTGCGTATTCAATTGGACAGTTCTGTCGTCCGCACGTCTACGGAATAGTGGTAGTCACCTTACTTACCATATAGGTTTTGCAGTATTAATGGCGTTTACCATATTTTGTAATGTGGGAGTATGGAGTCCTGTAAGTGCATTGTCAATTCGTGCGATTATGAATTAAACACTGAAGCGTGAAATGTGAGTTTAAGTGAAATAGAGCTGTGCTAGATTATTTTGGCGATGGTGAGTCGGCTATCTCGTCCTGGATATATACTCTTGAATCATCGACGTACTGCTTCGCCATTTTGTATTACGGACTTCACCAGGCTTAGACCAGCTTATGAAGGTAATTTCATAGCGCCCTACGACTTTATAGTCCGTTAGTTGGTATATTTTATTTGCAAGAACAAGGCAGGTCAGTTTTATAACGGCCTTGAACTGTCTTTAACATTAACACTGAACACACAAGCGTTGAGAGTTTGGTTTCTGTTACATGTGTTTTATCGTACACCATTTACCGCCTGTTAGACATACTATTGATTTAAGGGAAACAACCCTTACAGAAATGTATAACTCTTGCAACCTTACATGTAAATAAACTTTTCTGGAATGTTCTGGTAGAGAGATGTGTCATAATATTTTGTTTACAATAATTATGTTGGGAAATTCTAGAAAAGAGGTTGTTGGAAATATATTTATTGCACTGTAGTATAAATACAATGTACCACGAGAGACATAGAGGATATCTAACAGTGTCTTCAGTAATACCAAATATATTTCACGAGTGGGGCTGATATTTTGATATTTTTCACGAGTGCGCAGTACGAGTGAAAAATATCAAAATATTAGCCACACGAGTGAAATATATTTGGTATTACTGAAGACACTGTTAGATATTCTGTTTATTACATTTTTTATCAACGAAAAACCTACCCCGTATGCTAACTAGGCCTACAGCGATAATTTGTAAACAAAAAAAAGTAGTTTCCCATGTCCAGGTGCTGACATATATGTCGGGCTTTCTGATTGGTCAATTATTTTGGTATTTTCTAATCATTAATTTGATTGGTCGAATCAGCAAAAGTGATATTTTTCACTAGTGAAAAATATGATATCACTTTTATAGAATGAATAATTTTTGATATTTCACTGGTAAAAATGTAATAAAAATTGTTATTCAGAACTGACTTACAATTGTCAAGGAGAGTTATATGAATAGTGTTAGATTATAAATTGCTTGATACTGAGAACTGATTTCAACTGAAAAGGAGAGTTTTGTGAATTCTGTTGGATTATAATTGCTTGATACTGAGAACTGATTTCAACTGAAAAGGAGGGTTCTGTGAATTCTGTTGGATTATTAATTGCCTTGAGCTGTGAACTGTGAACTGTTGGATTTATAAACATTCTTATTTCTAGATAAACGGATATGAAAGGATTACTCAAGAACAGCTGTTATATGATAAGTAATTAACATTGTTTATTTAATACACCACCTTGTACACCACTTAATTTTAATTGTACATTATCTCTGTAAATTGCTTATTTTTGTATGTATCATTAAATTGTGTTTTAAACTTAGCTGTTGGGTTTAATATTTCTATTATTTTCACCTTACACGCCGATTCTGTGATTTGTTACGATGTCTACGATTGGCTATGATGATGATATAGCACATAGCTGGTTATTTTCGCGGGAGAGATATTTTCGCTATTTCGCGATTCATTGAGACACGGGTAAATATTATCCGCGAAATAATATACAGGTAAACTTGGGTTAAAACTAATATTGTCATATTGTTCCGTCATTAGCCGACTCGGCCGCTTTCAATCATTATATTATTTCTATAATAATTATATATAATTATAATTATCCAGAATAGAATATTTGTTACAGATGAAAGTTGCTATCGCCGGATCGACAAGCAGGTCGACACGATATACAAATGTCTTAATTCGCTGTGATATACCTTAAGTTTTTCAACAATCACATTTTGAACGGTTTGTAATTTGACATCGGGAACAGAAGTCACGCAAATTAGATATCCTTTTTAATTCGTAAAATTTTGGGAGCCTGAAGTTCGTTCCGAGTTCCGAGTTCCGTTTAAGTAAAACGGAACTCGGAACCCGGGTTCCGTTTAAGAAAAACTGGAATACTATGTATTAGCTTTATTGGTTTTGGTCCCAGTTCCTAGTTCCGTTTAAGATAAACGGAACTCGGAACCAGTTCCGAGTTCCGTTTAAGAAAAACTGAAATGCTATATATTAGCTTTATTGGTTTTGGTCCCAGTTCCTAGTTCCGTTTCAGATAAACGGAACTGCAATGTATTAGCTTTACGAGTTTTGGTCCCAGTTACGAGTTCCGTTTAAGAAAAACTGAAATACTATGTATTAGCTTTATTGGTTTTGGTCCCAGCTCCGAGTTCCGTTTAAGATAAACGGAACTCGGAACCAGTTCCGAGTTCCGTTTAAGAAAAACTGAAATGCTATATATTAGCTTTATTAGTTTTGGTCCCAGTTCCGAGTTCCGTTGAAGAAAAACAGAAATACTATGTATTAGCTTTATTGGTTTTGGTCCCAGTTCCGAGTTCGTTTAAGAAAAACTGAAATACTATGTATTAACTTTATTGGTTTTGGTCCCAGTTCCGAGTTCCGTTTAAGAAAAACTGAAATACTATGTATTAGCTTTATTGGTTTTGGTCCCAGTTCCTAGTTCCGTTGAAGAAAAACAGAAATACTATGTATTAACTTTATTGGTTTTGGTCCCAGTTCCGAGTTCTGTTTAAGAAAAACTGAAATACTATGTATTAGCTTTATTGGTTTTGGTCCCAGTTCCGAGTTCGTTTAAGAAAAACTGAAATACTATGTATTAACTTTATTGGTTTTGGTCCCAGTTCCGAGTTCCGTTTAAGAAAAACTGAAATACTATGTATTAGCTTTATTGGTTTTGGTCCCAGTTCCTAGTTCCGTTGAAGAAAAACAGAAATACTATGTATTAACTTTATTGGTTTTGGTCCCAGTTCCGAGTTCTGTTTAAGAAAAACTGAAATACTATGTATTAGCTTTATTGGTTTTGGTCCCAGTTCCGAGTTCCGTTTAAGAAAAACTGAAATACTATGTATTAACTTTATTGGTTTTGGTCCCAGTTCCGAGTTCCGTTTAAGAAAAACTGAAATACTATGTATTAGCTTTATTGGTTTTGGTCCCAGTTCCTAGTTCCGTTTTAGATAAACGGAACTCGGAACCAGTTCCGAGTTCCGTTTAAGAAAAACGGAGCTAGGAACCAGTTCCGAGTTCCGTTTAAGAAAAACGGAGCTGCAATGTATTAGCTTTATTGGTTTTGGTCCCAGTTCCGAGTTCCGTTTTACTTAAACGGAACTCGGAACTCAGAACTCGGAACTCAGAACTCGGAACCAACTTCAGGCTCCCAAAATTTCATCCTTTGCATTAAAGGGAAATCGCGAAATATTGTACACGTGCAAACGACTGACTTGCACGAGGTTTCCCTTCCCTTCATCAGTCCATGCAAGCAACATAATTGACAATCAGTCCTTATATTTACGTTAACCAAATTAAAAACTTCGCCGCCAGATTGCAAAATTCGGTCGAAACGGTGTGACGTAAGCGCGTCACTTTGTAACATACTTATCGTACACATGTACATGTGTGCACAGTAGTGGAACAGCAGTCAGTCAGCTATTCTCGTCGCCAAGGCAACACAAAATATAGTCCCATACACGTTTTGATTATTACGATATTGATACACATAAATACGATATTTGCAAGGGAAAATATTCATTTATAACAAATATTTATGATATTGTATGATAAAAACTTAGCAATACCCATATAAATACGAATTTAAAGTGCAGTGTTGACAGTATAGTATGTGTGTGATTTGGTCACTCGAGACACCGGGACTCGGTTAAAAAAATGAGCACAGGGTTAACGTGACGACAGTTCAGTGAAATATCACAACATTAAAAAAACAGTGTTTATATACTCTCTAAAGCCTTGAAAAAAAATCGATTTTGTAAGGTTTTATAATTTGAATGAATGTTGGATTTTTAGTCTTTCGATTATTTATAGATGTCATATGTAACTCAAAATTTAACGCCGCACCCCTGTGACCGTATGTGATGCAGTCTAATAGCTGGGATATTCAGAGCTCGAGAAAAAGTGTAACAATGTGGATTTTAGTCGCAGGTTAGCTGATGATGTACATGGTGTTCTTGAAATATTGGATTTCATTGTCGCACTGGCGTTTTGGGATGTAAATTCTGACAATAGTAAGTAAAGAAATATTGATTTGAAAATTGGCGGTATTCGACGGCCGGAAACTTGTGTTCTCCATATGTTTAGATTGAGTCAAATTACGACAATAATGTGTCCCTGTGTTCGATATAGCATACTACTGCTACCAGTCTGTTTTGTGTTGTTAAATAGTTTTGAAATTGAGGTTTATTTTCTATAAGCTCGGTGCTATTGGGAGTGTCAGTGTTCTGTCAGATCCTGTTTTCTAAACTGTCTGCATTATACTGGCATTTTTATTCGCACATAAAGCGGCTATTCCACTTGTGTTCATATACGTTTATAACAATGTTACACAATTCACAAAATGATAGTGCATTCAAGTCTGAGGCGGTGCAGTACTCGATCGCCATTGTAAACTCAGTTAATGTATTCACACGCCGGCAAGAAAGTGATTCGTCTCTCAGAACAAAAGCACGCGACCCAAAATCTTCAACGGGAAATGAAGTGATCTGAGTTTACTATGTTCATTGAGTTGGAGCGTAGTGAAAATGTAAATATAATATGATATAAAAATATATATGATTGTTCAGTCGTAATCAAAATAATATGCTACATTATAACTCTTTAATTGTTTTGTGTACTATTTTGTTTTGAAGTACAGCGTATACAGGGTACATTGTAATTCCGCCTCGCTTCTAATTCATCTGACCTCAACGATTCATCGCACAGTGACACCGACTTTTACAAAACATCATTTTTCGATAGATGCCGATATGCCTTATAATTTGAATAATTGTGATTTTCCTCCCGTGGTATTTAACTATTAAACGCAGGCCACCTTGGGAGGAATACGTCTGTCGGAAGAAACTGACTTTAGTTGACCCAAACATCAAGACATAGGAAAATATCCCTGCGATCAGCCAGTTTACAAGATCCATGTTAAGGCGCTGCAAATAGTTTCACTTGTATATGGGACAATAAGATATCTTCTAAAGATACAATAAATATACAATAAATTTAAGCTACACATTTCTCGATTAGTAAAAAGTGCGAGGTTTACGGGGACGACCTAAGAGGACGACGGATTAATACGGTACCAAACTGTGACCAGGTTTAAGGACAATCAAATAATATGAGAACGCAATTGAGATGTCACTCAGAAAATAAGTCTGACAAAGCGAAATAACTTTATGCAACTAGAACAATCTACTATAAAATCAGAACACAGACAAAGGTACGGAAGCGTATTGTAATACGGAAGCGTATTAGGCTCACATTGGAGTATGTTTTTCATGGCATGCGAAAATATTTTATCTGGCGGCCGCCACTTGATTATCTGGCGGCCGCCACTTGATTATCTGGAGACCGCAATTTTGTTTTTACACTTTAATATGATATCTGCTACGGTAATTACAGTTATTGTCGTTTTTAAATCCAATATTATGATTTAGAAATAATTTGTTAAATTTAAATTTGATTTTCATAATTTCCAGGCACAACAAGCTCAACAGTTAAGTTTTCGCAGAATAATCCAATGCCGGTATTAAATATATAGAGGATAATACGCACTCGTGAAAATATTAAAAAAAGTCTGCCATACGAGTGAAATATATTTGATATTAAACGGCAAACTATTGAATTTTCTTTTTATTACATTAAAAACCGCTATAAACAATTTATTTTTATTTATTTCATTAAAATACGCTAAAAAATATAGTTCTACAATTAAAAATGTATTAAAAATAATAAACGACATAAACTTTAGTTCGTGTTAATTTATTTTAAAGTAGTTCTGGCAAAACCTTATATTTTTTTTAGCTTATATTTTTCACTAGTGAAAATATAACAAAAATCTTACATTTTCATTGCAGTGAAAATATAAGTTTTATTAGTTAGACAATTCTCTATATTTCACTGGCAAAAATGTAATAAATATTTTTTTCAAATATAAAAATGGACTTCCATCAAAATGTACAGTTACTGGAACATAAAATGTTACTTTTATTCTTTATTCTTAACATGAACTTTCGTTTTATTCATGAAATGAACATTTTATTCATGTTTTTATTGATATGACAAATCAGTAGAAATCATATGATAAAGTAAATGCAGACTTTAGTTTAGGTTTTTGTAAAACTTTGTTATTTATTTGTATCATCTTATCGTTTTCAAAGCGTTATCCGCAACATAACCGTAGCATTTTAGTCATGCTTTCGTAGTGTTTCCGTAGTAATACCATAGCTTATAGGGAATTACATGTAGCAACATGATAACACAGCACCTTGATTTTGGCTTAGTTTTTCTTCATTTAGTAATAATCACAGAAGATAGATCCGGTAACCGGTTCAGATTTCCGGAAATTATGAAAATCAAATTTAGATTTAACAAATCATTTCTAAATCATAATATTGGATTTGAAAACGACAATAACTGTAATTACCGTAGCAGATATTATATTAAAGTTTAAAAACAAAATTGCGGTCTCCAGATAATTATGTGGCGGCCGCCAGATAAATATGTGGAGGCCGCCAGATAATTAAGTGGCGGCCGCCAGATAAAATATTTTCGCATGCCATGAAAAACATACTCCAATGTGAGCCTAATACGCAAAGGGAGGCAAACGCGGATTTCCAATTGCTTTGGCAGTAACACTGTATAAATATCATAAAACACGAGCTCGACTCAGTCACCATAGGTAGGGCCCACGTGTATGGAAGGTTAATGCTGTCCCATCGTGTATAGAAATACTATATGAAAACATATTTTATTTAATTCAATCTTGTTAGTACGTGATTTGATTTTATGATTATATTATATGATGTAGCATTATTATGGTTTCACTAATGTATCATATCAGTTATATGGTTATGCAATCAATATCTTGAGGCCTTTATAGCACCACTGACGGGTCCTATATATATGCAAAAGTTAAAACAACTGTTTGATGCAATTTTAATAATATAACTTATGCTATCCTATATTCAGTTTAAACTAAATATAGGATAACATAAGTTGCATACGTAAAAATTAATGAATACCATTATTTTCCTTTTCTGCAATCTTTTGAGATTGCAAGCGGAACAACTGCTGGTCGACAAGCCGGTGAAGCTTAGTGTGACCTGTGTCATAATTCCTGTATCTAGTAATACAACAGTATCAAAATTGATTACTTTATCTTACTCTCAATTAGTATAGAAAGTTGCTAGCATCTTGTGGCTTTTGTACATTCTGTATGATCAGGAGGGTAACAGCCATTATACCAATATTGGTCAAATTTGTGTTAAGTTACATTCTTCAAATAAGAACTATGATGATGACAACAAAACCACTACATAAATAATCTTACAGGCAAGGGTCAACGACTGCTAAGTAATTTCTATATCAACTTTTTCTGGATCAAACAATATTTTACGGTGTGGGATGTGCATAAGAAATCTGCACGAAGTATGCACGCAATAATAAATGAGTTACTGTATCATGCAGACGAATACTCGCACGGTAGGGGATCGAAAAGAGGTGTGTGCGATAGTTAACGTTGTTGATATATATTCAGGAATTGATTACAAATAATGTTCGGGACTGTTGAAAAGATGACATGCCTAGGACTACCTAGATGGGTAATAATTTATAACACAATATTTACTATCGGAAATTTATCGTAGATGTAGTGTCTAACTACTTTTATGTCGGGATGCTATCAATTTGGTTTGTGTGTAATTAAGGTGTGACTTTGGTTACTGATTCTGCATGAAATTAGATATATCATGTGGAAGGCAAAACAGAAAACAGAATAACTGAAATATTTATTTTATTCACTAGATGAAATCATTTGGAAGGTATGGGGTACAAATCGTTCTCCCACATTTCAGAGAAATCTTGGTTATCAAAACTAGTCTAATAAAGAAGGTAACTTTTTTTTTAAAAACTTAGAACAGTAAAGAAATCCAACATTGTTTGTATATAAATGTTTCTGGTTATCAATGAAAGGTATTAGAATATTTCATAAAGATTCGTCGCATAGAGAAGTAGAGGTAATCCAGATGTTTTATATCACCGTTCCCATCCTGCGGTGAGTGCTGTGGTATACAATTCTTATCTCGTTTGCGTCATTGACACCTAATGAAAACAAACGATTCCTGTATATTTTAAATGCTCTTATTTGATCGCATTACGAAATTTGAATAGATACGTAAACTTATTTGACACAAATATCATTTTCTATGGAAATGGTATGCGACACAAATATAATTCATTCAAAAATATTTATTGTCGACACCTGACTTACCAATAAAAAATAAGTAGTGATATCTTAACTCTGGTCTTAGAAGTTTTGAAGATAAAAGCATTCAGTCTTTTTCTCATTTGTTACACGAAGTTTTACCTCAAATAAAAACTTGTTTATTAGAATCAATTTAAATAAAAAAAAGTACTCAAACAAAGCCTACCTCTTAACCAGCAACATCGTTCTCGCAGGACGAATGGGATTATCCTGTTTTCATCTGCCATTTCTTCTTCCTGTTATAGACATTGGTATTACAAAAAGAATACGTAAAACGGTAAATTGTACATTGTGTTAGATGCACTAAGGAAATTAGGAATCTGATATAAAGCTAATATGGTCTAAAAGTTGGAGTTGAACACAATTTCAAATTTGACGGCATTTCTATTAGATATGTCATTCCCATTAAAAACTTCATGTACATTATCACCCAGATACTACTACTGAGTGCATGCTTTAACATATAAAACATCATAACTGGAATCGTTTATCTGGGGATCAGTTTTTATATGTTCAATCCCAAACATACCAAAAGTAACACCAATAAAAACATTTTAGCATATCAACGATACCTGCTCCCAAATAAACCTGAAAACAACAGCATCATATCGCTTAAAAATTAATTAAGATCAATCCTGCAAATCCCCTTACGAAATATGTGATGGATTGAAAGACAAAAGGACACGATGCGCAACATCATACGATTCAAACCAGTTTGTGTTTGTAACTCCCAAAATATTCGTTTACACATCTCCATACCTTTCCTACGTGCTCTACCCCTTCTTCTACCCTTGCGTCTACCTCCTGATCCTCTTGAGTGTGACCTTGATCCTGAGCTTGATCCTGAGCTTGAGCTTGACCTTGAGCTTGAACTTGAGCTTGAGTCGTCATTATCTATAAAACATCACTAGTCCAGTACTGATTTAGAAAAATGGCTGGTAAGATATTATCCACGCCAACAAACAATGATATGCTTGGAACATAAATGTTATAAATGTTATTAAGAAAAAAATGGTATGTTGATAAGATTACGACAATTAAAAAATAAAATATGAGTTTATAGAAGAGTGTAAAATTGACGGATCTGAATAGCATTTTTAATTCATATGACTTAAATAGATGCAATCTATATGAATAGTAAGAAATATGAAACAACAGTAGCAAGCTATTACTGATTCATTTCATCATTCACCAATACCAAGGCATTACTACTGATAATAGTGACCGGAAGTTAGGAAAATATTGAAGGACATATGCATGTAACTATCATTCAATTTATATTTCAATTGTTCGAAATATTCCAGTGTTTCACCGATTTCCTCACTGGTTCACACAGGTCAAATACAATCTGACATTTGGTACTGAAGAATTAACAGACAATGATTAAATAAACAAGGATGGATAGTATTGCAACAGCAATACAAAGTCTCCTGCCTGAGCTAGAAGTGCACCTATTCATTTCCCATTTTTTTTTTTGAAAATAGTTTTTCGAAAAAAAAAAAAAAACAAATGTGGGATGCATAACTACATGTTATACTGATCATGTATATCAAGTTTCGTTAAGATCGGAGTAGTACTTTAGAAGGAGTTGTCCGGACAACTGTTGCGTGACAGACAGACAGACGGACGGACGGACGGACGGACAGACAGACAGACAGACAGACATACAGACAGACAGACAGACAGACAAACAGACAGACAGACGGACGGACGGACGGAGGGTAAACCTAAAGTCCCCCCGTTTTTCAAACGGCAGGGGACTAATAAAGACACAAACAACTTACCTACAGATTCACAAATATTTCCGGTGAAACCTGGTTCACAACAGCAAGAACCAATTCCTACTTCATCAGTTATGCACGTCCCGCTGTTCAGACAGGGATTTCCACTACAATCTTAAACCATAAAACGTCGAAATTCCCAATGATAACTCACAGTCGTTAATACAATTTGCAATGCGGGTCAATTCGATGAAGCAGAATAGGCTTATAATCTTCCGAAATGGCTGGTCTTTTTATCGTTGTCATTTTATACGGTTCATAGAAACTTTTTTATCGTTCGAATTTTCAATGGCTTTATTGAATTTGAGTTAGAATTACGTTTTCGGTTTTGAGCGGTTTTGTCTGCGGTTTGCTAATTATTGATGCAAAAACTCAAGATATTTTCTGTTTCTTACCCTGCACGCTTAAACGAAGCAGTCGTTAAGGACTTGGAATCATAAAATGTGCAAAAGTGTAAGAAATATTCTTTAAAAAAGAGAGAAAATAAGAAATATTTTTATTACCATTAATTGATATTCCTTACAGCTGATATTCGTGATATACATATTCACGCACATATCAACGTTCTCACCTATTTGTTCACAGAAAGTTCCAGAAAGACCCCCAGGACAAACACAGCCGGTTCCGTTACAGCAGCTGCCGCCATTAAGACAAGGATTGTTGGTACAATCTTAAATGAAAACAAATTAGACTTTAACAGAATAAGAGTTGTCAACATACCATTTGTATCAATTTGAAATTACGAATCCAACAGGAAGAAAGACACCTTCTTTCCTGAAGTATCTGAAAGCATTGAATAACTGTTACCAGAGGCTAGTAAACAGGCGATGTGAATACATGGATGAGAGATAAAGGGAACATTTTACGTTCAGGTGACATGCATGGTTATCTGTCAACCAAAATTGTTTTCATATTGACTATAAACTAGCATGTTGTTACAGTGAATGTTTGTATTTACATTAATGCAGTTATTTTTAATTCCTGAAGGAAAACTGTATAGGAATTTCCTCCGAAAGTGTGTCACAACTTATGAGGTCGTATAATTTTTTCGCGGTTGCTTATTTGATAAAATGCTTACAAATTCAGAATGCTCTCCAGGCCTTATCATATCGAACGTAACTAAAAGCTTTGCTTCACCTAGAATAAATGGAGCTATATTCCAACATTGACCGATATTTTGGTATGCAGTTCCGTACACCTCAGTTTGGTTTACTAACGTTTGTTTGTTTGTTTTTGTTTAACGTCTTATAAACAGCCATGGTCATTTAAGGACGTGCCAGGTTTGGAGGTGGAGGAAAGCCGGAGTACCCGGAGAAAAACCACCGGCCTACGGCCAGTACCTGGCAACTGCCCCACGTAGGTTTCAAACTCGCAACCCAGAGGTGGAAGGCTAGCGTTAAAGTGTCGGGACACCTTAACCACTCGGCCACCGCGGCCCCTCTTTACCAACGACATATAGGCAAATGGCACAAGGAACGTGAATATTGATATTTTTATTAGAAATAATCTTCTTGAAAAAGCTAATTCTGGTCATTTTTGAAAGGGCCTGCATGTTTTAAACGTATGGATATGATAATAGGTGGTTCAAAGGAGAAATGGACGTCAAGTTGTTTTGATAAAATGGCAATTCAACTAGTTTAACATCGAACAACGAGATACAAAATAGTATGATTGATAGACAAATATTCCTACAAATGAGTTTAAAGGTCGCACAAACAAGACATTTAGCCGTAAAGATAACTAAACATTCAAATTGATGAATGTACTTCACTGCTTGTTTTAGTTAAGGAATGACTGTAAACTTAATACCGCTTTTATAAATGAATTATATGATAGAGGAGTATGTATACATAAGGCATGTAAGTACCTAAAAGCACTTCTGTTATTTCAACTATTAGGAATGGCAAGAACGAAAAGAGGAGAAATGCACATGTCAAGTTTGAAAGGTTGGTATGAAAATATACCTCCGAGTATAATTAAATTATATAAACATGGTTAATATTTCAACTAGTATGCAATATATCACCCATCCCTTTACTGGTTCATACAAGTCAAATATTCTGGAAAATGGAAAGAAGTAAGGCACAAACGACCTACCTACTGTGTCGCAAACGTCTCCTGTGAAATCTGGAGCACAGCTACACCTACCGACTCCTCCACCATCAGTTAAACATGTGGCGCCGTTAAGACAAGGATTGGTATCATCGCCATCATCTCCGCCACAATCTTGATATCAATATTTTTCATGATTCTTTTAACGTTTTTGAAATGCTACAAATATGTGCATTGCAGGCAAAGTCGATTAGACATAATTCGCTTACAATCTTCCGGAACACCTCGTCCTTTTTTCCTTTGTCCCTTTACATAGTTCATAACATTAATAAAATAAATATTGTTCGCATTAATCAATCATTATACCGATTTTTAGTGAGAATGGTGGTTTCAGTATTTATCAGTATTGTCTATGTTTCAATGGTCGTTGATGGAAATAGTACAATTCAAGGAGATTACTTATTTGAGATAAAGCTTAACGTTGCAATCTTAAGGACTTAAATGATGAAAGATAATAGTGCATAAAACACATATAGAAAGAAAGAACAAAAAAACAAAAAATTCAACCTCCTCACCTATTTGTTCACAGAAAGTTCCAAAAAGGCCCCCAGGACAATCACAGCCGGTTCCGGAATAGCAGCTGCCGCCATTAAGACAAGGATTGTTGGAACAATCTTAAATGAAAACAAATCAGACTTTAACAGAATAAGAGTAGTCAACATACCATTTGTATCAATTTGAAATTACGAATCCAACAGGAAGTAAGAGACCTTATTTCCGGAAGTATCTGAAAGCATTGAATAACTGTTACCAGAGGCTGGTAAACAGGCGATGTGAATAATGAGTGAAAGGTAAAGTGAACATTCCTAACATGAACATTGATTTGTTACCCAAACTGTATTCATTTCGACTGGATGCTAGAATTTCAGAACTATTTACTGTGTATATATCGTTTAATGTAATTTCAGATTAAAGCATAAATGCATGGAATTAACCGCTTGTTATTTAAATGTCCGTACGGTCAAATCGAAGACCAGCCAACTTTTCTTGAAGAAATTGAATAGGTTTTAGTGTCGTCGTAAACGACACGCTCATAAAATGGTTCTGACACTAGTCAACCTTTATTATACATTTCGAATACTTGTGTATATATCGAATAATTGATACCAACTGCATAATTGTTAATATTGTTTAAGATTAAAGGCTTTTTGGGTATTGGTCGTTATCATTTCGAATTGGGGCGATGCTGAATGGGTATTGCATTGTATACACTCGACATCATCCCTGGAAACACTTATGTTCCTATCAACTTGATTAACGCTACTCTGAAATTCTAATTTAAATCCTCCTTTCAGTAGGTGACAACGATTCTAAGGATATTTCATCTGAGATGGATTCCATGTTAATCATTCAGATGAGTGCGACTCGGTCCCGAAATTTGATGTAAGGTAGGCCTTTGAAATCAGTGAATAGCCACAACACTAACAAATCTATTATGTATAAACATCAGAAAACCATGTCGATACCCTCGATTTTCACAAGGTTTGTATCAATACTGGACTTTTAAATGTTGTCGTGCTTTGCATTTTTTTTTCAAAAGCCGAACAGTGCCCCTGTAACGAAGTTAACAACTATGTTAATTTCATATCTAGAATGACACTGAACATGATTTTGAGACAACTACAATCCTTGTATTACATATTTGAAGCGTCACAACTTGTGAAGTTGATTGATGTTTTTCTTGGTGGCTTATATTATTGAATTTTAACAAATTCAAAATGCCCTTCAGGTCTATTGATACCGAACGTAACAGGAAGCCCTATTTAATTTGCTTCGTCGAATCATTTAATGAAACTGCAAATTAACTATAGAGATATCGTTCAAATATGATACAAATTAGTATGGATGAGAGAAAAAATCGTAGAAATGAGTTGAAAAAAATAATACAAACAATATATATAGCTGTAATGATAAGGAAACATGCAGAATGATGATATATATTCGTCTGCTTGTTAAGTCTACAAAAAAAACTGTTTAAAGGATACGCATTTAGATCTGAATGCTATCAGAGACATTGTGTTTACAGAATAAGGCATGTAAAAACACCCTCAGCTATTTCGTCTTTCGTCAAATTGCTTAGGTATGACAAAGATCGAAAGAGAGGGAATTCAATTATAGTATTTAATCTATCACGCATCTCTTCACTTGTTTATACAAGGTAAATACAAACTTATGTTTTCAAGAAAAAGAATGCAACAGCATTCAATGCAACGGAGAGAAATAAATTCAAAAACGACTTACCGACTTTGTCGCAAACGTGTCCGGTGAAATCTGGTGCACATACACACGAACCCATTCCTCCACCGTTAGTTTCGCACGTGCCGCCATTTAGACATGGATTAATGCCACTATCACTGTTACAATCTTAAAACATATATAGGATCTGTATGACCCACTATGATCACACATACATATCGATATTGATGTGATTGATTTGTTTAGATGATTTTTTTCAGTGCCGCATGTATTTGCATTGTGTGTCGAAACTACAGAAGATCTTGTCGTATTATCAATGTCAACAAACTTAATGGATTTGTTATTGGTCGTAAATGTACTTTGTAATCGTGTTATCGATTTTCAGTGAGAGTTAGGATTTCGGTTTTTATCGGTATTGTCTTTGTTTTAATAAAGATTGATGAAAATGGCTAAATTCAAGATAGAAATGGCTTCGTAACGACAGGGCTTCAATGAGGGAGTCTTCAAGGCCTTGGAACCATTAAATGCGATAGTGTATAATAAAAACAATAATGATTTGGAGTTTTATATACTGCTATATCACAGCAACATAACTGTCTCAAGGCAGTTCACAAATTATTATCCATGGTTATTGGGCCTTTAGCAACCAGCTTATGTCTTTCTCAAATCTGCCAGGAGTTTTCAGCCGGAGCTGCCATTTCGGCGCTAATAGCTTGTATTTCTTGTACTACCCTACTATGCGCTCATTTACAGCAGAGTAAACTGGATCATAACAGGGTAAAACATCTTGTTCAATGATACAACACACCGTCAGTGCCGGGACTCGTATTAGCGACCCTTCGGTAACATAGCCCTTCGTCCTACCATAGACCACCGAGCATACAGAGAAAAAACATATTTTGATTATGTTTATTATTACTCTTCACAGCAGACATTCGCGACAAACAGTTTGACACACATATATAACCATTCTTACCTATTTGTTCGCAGAAAGTTCCAAAAAGGCCCCCAGGACAAACACATCCATTTGCGTTATTGCAAGTGCCGCCATTAACACAGGGACTGTTGGAACAATCTTGGGGACAAAAATCAGAATAAGCGAAGTCGACAGTCCATTTATGTCAATATAAAAACAACAAATCCTACATAAAGTTGAAAACGCATTTCCCGGAGTATATTTAAGCATTCAACCGTTTCCAGACTCTAGTATACAAGTGATATAACATTTGGGTGACAAACAAATCAAACGTTGCTTATTCAGGCGAAATGAACATATATTTGTCATCTTAATTCTATTCATATCGACTATATATTAGCGTGTTACAACCATTATCTGTTTATAATTTACATTGATCTAAGTTTTCTTGTGACTTAAGCAACATGCATTTGAACTTATTGAAAACAAATGACGTCAGTGAGCTCAAATTTTAATAACACCTTATCAAAATGGTTTGAACACATATTAACCTGTTAGGTAGCACACTACAGTAGAGTAGACTAGACTAGTCATGGGTGATTTTAAGCAAATAAATCCTGTAATCTGATATGCACGGAAATAGAGAAAAAAAAAGAGAAGAAAAAAAAGTATAATATAATTTGTATATTCATTATGCAGTATAATATGCATGCATCACATTTGTTAAAAAAAAAGAAAAAAAAAGAAAGAAAATTGGTTCCGGATTCTAGATTTCCGGATTTTCTGAAACCAGATATCTTTCAGAAAAAATAAAATGCGTAGAGAATTGGGTCTTTTTTGTTCTTGGTTTTTGTGATGATATTTTTCAATATTTAAGGTTTTTTGAAGTGTTTGCCATGGTTTTCACAGGCAAACATCGAAACATGAGTTTACTTATCCTCCATATCTGTATTAAATTTTCAAATGTTGAGCAAATTACAAAGATATATTTATACTTTATTATAGGTAATATGTAGGGTTAACTGGCTATGTTTATTACATATCTAAAATGTATGCCTTATTTTTTTAGAATGGACCCGTTTACTATACAATACTACCTTAAAGCCTTTGTTATACATTTCACAAACGGATGTTTATGTCGTAAAATATTTCCAATTAATTAATTTCTGATTGTTTGAAATCATAATCTTTTTTCAGCACTGATATGTAGCGTTATTATTTGGAGGAGACTTTTATGTTGTCACTTTAGCACAACCCCGAAAATATCCGGTAAGACGCCACATTTGGTCACATTATGCTAACAATGGTGAACCAATCGTTCAACTTCCTAAATGATGAGCGCTAAGCAGGAGTAGAATCTACCATTTTTGGAGACGATGGTATATTTTGATCAAAGGACAGAACCCAATACCTTTCTCAAAAGGGGCGAATACTCAAATGATGGCTAAAAGTGTGGCAGAGTCAAAGAAGCTATTAGGAAAAAGAACGTTTTTTTTCTTAGAAAGAAGATACAAGATAAAACCCTAAATTAATCTTCTCTTTCGATCATTACTGGTGTAGTTTAATGCTATTGATACCTAGCATCAGAAGCGAAATATTGATTATGGTCATTTTCGACATTAAATAACTAAAGACACATTCCTAATTATCCTACACAGTTGTGAATATTGTATCACTTTAACTTATGTTGTTGTCAACACGTAAATAAGTCAAATTTACCTACCATGTGATTATGTTTAGAACGATGGCATTAATTTCTATTGTTAACATATTATGTTTGGAATAAGCATAAACCAGACTTCGGGAATGTCTCAAACGAATTTATGTTACATAAATGTGTATAGAATGGTTATTATCTCATGTTTCTATTATTGATTTGATACAAGAATGAAAATACTTTATCAAGTATAGCGCCTTTAGATCTGAATACTATAAGAGACATTGTGTCTACAGAATAAGGCATGTAAAAACACCCTAAGCTATTTCGTCTTTCGTCAAATTACTTAGGAATGACAAAGATCGAAAGAGAGGGAATTCAGATCATAAGCTTGAAAAGTCCTGATGAGAATATACATCTTACTATAATTTCAATTAAACACACAACTTTTATTTCAATTATAGTATTTAATCTATCACGCATCTCTTCACTTGTTTATACAAGGCAAATACAAACTTATGTTTTCAAGAAAAAGAATGCAACAGCATTCAATGCAACGGAGAGAAATAAATTCAAAAACGACGTACCGACTTTGTCGCAAACGTGTCCGGTGAAATCTGGTGCACATACACACGAACCCATTCCTCCAGCGTTAGTTTCGCACGTGCCGCCATTTAGACATGGATTAATGCCACTATCACTGTTACAATCTTAAAACATATATAAGATCTGTATGACCCACTATGATCACACATACATATCGATATTGATGTGATTGATTTGTTTAGATGATTTTTTTCAATGCAGCATGTATTTGCATTGTGTGTTAAAACTACAGAAGATCTTGTCGTATTATCAATGTCATTTTACAAACTTAATGGATTTGTTATTGTTTGTAAATGTACTTTGTAATCGTGTTATCGATTTTTAGTGAGAGTTAGAATTTCGGTTTTTATCGGTATTGTCTTCGTTTTAATAAAGATTGATGAAAATGGTTAAATTCAAGATAGAAATGGCTTCGTAACGACAGGGCTTCAATGAGGGAGTCTTCAAGGACTTGGAATCATTAAATGCGATAGTGTATAATAAAAACAATAATGGAGTTTTATATACTGCTATATCACTGCAACATAACCGTCTCAAGGCAGTTCACAAATTATTATCCATGGTTATTGGGCCTTTAGCAACCAGCTTATGTCTTTCTCAAATCTGCCAGGAGTTTTCAGCCGGAGCTGCCATTTCGGCGCTAATAGCTTGTATTTCTTGTACTACCCTACTATGCGCTCATTTACAGCAGAGTAAACTGGATCATAACAGGGTAAAACATCTTGTTCAATGATACAACACACCGTCAGTGCCGGGACTCGTATTAACGACCCTTCGGTAACATAGCCCTTCGTCCTACCATAGACCACCGAGCATACAGAGAAAAAACATATTTTGATTATGTTTATTATTACTCTTCACAGCAGACATTCGCGACAAACAGTTTGACACACATATATAACCATTCTTACCTATTTGTTCGCAGAAAGTTCCAAAAAGGCCCCCAGGACAAACACATCCATTTGCGTTATTGCAAGTGCCGCCATTAACACAGGGACTGTTGGAACAATCTTGGGGACAAAAATCAGAATAAGCGAAGTCGACAGTCCATTTATGTCAATATAAAAACAACAAATCCTACATAAAGTTGAAAACGCATTTCCCGGAGTATATTTAAGCATTCAACCGTTTCCAGACTCTAGTATACAAGTGATATAACATTTGGGTGACAAACAAATCAAACGTTGCTCATTCAGGCGAAATGAACATATATTTGTCATCTTAATTCTATTCATATCGACTATATATTAGCGTGTTACAACCATTATCTGTTTACAATTTACATTGATCTAAGTTTTCTTGTGACTTAAGCAACATGCATTTGAACTTATTGAAAACAAATGACGTCAGTGAGCTCAAATTTTAATAACACCTTATCAAAATGGTTTGAACACATATTAACCTGTTAGGTAGCACACTACAGTAGAGTAGACTAGACTAGCCATGGGTGATTTTAAGCAAATAAATCCTGTAATCTGATATGCACGGAAATAGAGAAAAAAAAAAGAGAAGAAAAAAAAGTATAATATAATTTGTATATTCATTATGCAGTATAATATGCATGCATCACATTTGTTAAAAAAAAAGAAAAAAAAAGAAAGAAAATTGGTTCCGGATTCTAGATTTCCGGATTTTCTGAAACCAGATATCTTTCAGAAAAAATAAAATGCGTAGAGAATTGGGTCTTTTTTGTTCTTGGTTTTTGTGATGATATTTTTCAATATTTAAGGTTTTTTGAAGTGTTTGCCATGGTTTTCACAGGCAAACATCGAAACATGAGTTTACTTATCCTCCATATCTGTATTAAATTTTCAAATGTTGAGCAAATTACAAAGATATATTTATACTTTATTATAGGTAATATGTAGGGTTAACTGGCTATGTTTATTACATATCTAAAATGTATGCCTTATTTTTTAAGAATGGACCCGTTTACTATACAATACTACCTTAAAGCCTTTGTTATACATTTCACAAACGGATGTTTATGTCGTAAAATATTTCCAATTAATTAATTTCTGATTGTTTGAAATCATAATCTTTTTTCAGCACTGATATGTAGCGTTATTATTTGGAGGAGACTTTTATGTTGTCACTTTAGCACAACCCCGAAAATATCCGGTAAGACGCCACATTTGGTCACATTATGCTAACAATGGTGAACCAATCGTTCAACTTCCTAAATGATGAGCGCTAAGCAGGAGTAGAATCTACCATTTTTGGAGACGATGGTATATTTTGATCAAAGGACAGAACCCAATACCTTTCTCAAAAGGGGCGAATACTCAAATGATGGCTAAAAGTGTGGCAGAGTCAAAGAAGCTATTAGGAAAAAGAACGTTTTTTTTCTTAGAAAGAAGATACAAGATAAAACCCTAAATTAATCTTCTCTTTCGATCATTACTGGTGTAGTTTAATGCTATTGATACCTAGCATAAGAAGCGAAATATTGATTATGGTCATTTTCGACATTAAATAACTAAAGACACATTCCTAATTATCCTACACAGTTGTGAATATTGTATCACTTTAACTTATGTTGTTGTCAACACATAAATAAGTCAAATTTACCTACCATGTGATTATGTTTAGAACGATGGCATTAATTTCTATTGTTAACATATTATGTTTGGAATAAGCATAAACCAGACTTCGGGAATGTCTCAAACGAATTTATGTTACATAAATGTGTATAGAATGGTTATTATCTCATGTTTCTATTCTTGATTTGATACAAGAATGAAAATACTTTATCAAGTATAGCGCCTTTAGATCTGAATACTATAAGAGACATTGTGTCTACAGAATAAGGCATGTAAAAACACCCTAAGCTATTTCGTCTTTCGTCAAATTACTTAGGAATGACAAAGATCGAAAGAGAGGGAATTCAGATCATAAGCTTGAAAAGTCCTGATGAGAATATACATCTTACTATAATTTCAATTAAACACACAACTTTTATTTCAATTATAGTATTTAATCTATCACGCATCTCTTCACTTGTTTATACAAGGCAAATACAAACTTATGTTTTCAAGAAAAAGAATGCAACAGCATTCAATGCAACGGAGAGAAATAAATTCAAAAACGACGTACCGACTTTGTCGCAAACGTGTCCGGTGAAATCTGGTGCACATACACACGAACCCATTCCTCCAGCGTTAGTTTCGCACGTGCCGCCATTTAGACATGGATTAATGCCACTATCACTGTTACAATCTTAAAACATATATAAGATCTGTATGACCCACTATGATCACACATACATATCGATATTGATGTGATTGATTTGTTTAGATGATTTTTTTCAATGCAGCATGTATTTGCATTGTGTGTTAAAACTACAGAAGATCTTGTCGTATTATCAATGTCATTTTACAAACTTAATGGATTTGTTATTGTTTGTAAATGTACTTTGTAATCGTGTTATCGATTTTTAGTGAGAGTTAGGATTTCGGTTTTTATCGGTATTGTCTTCGTTTTAATAAAGATTGATGAAAATGGTTAAATTCAAGATAGAAATGGCTTCGTAACGACAGGGCTTCAATGAGGGAGACTTCAAGGACTTGGAATCATTAAATGCGATAGTGTATAATAAAAACAATAATGATTTGGAGTTTTATATACTGCTATATCACAGCAACATAACCGTCTCAAGGCAGTTCACAAATTATTATCTATGGTTAATGGGCCTTTCGCAACCAGCTTATGTCTTTCTCAAATCTGCCAGGAGTTTTCAGCCGGAGCTGCCATTTCGGCGCTTATAGCTTTTATTTCTTGTACTACCCTACTCTGCGCTCATTTACAGCGGAGTAAACTGGATCATAACAGGGTAAAACATCTTATTCAATGATACAACACACCGTCAGTGCCGGGACTCGTATTAGCGACCCTTCGGTAACATAGCCCTTCGTCCTACCATAGACCACCGAGCATACAGAGAAAAAACATATTTTGATTATGTTTATTATTACTCTTCACAGCAGACATTCGCGACAAACAGTTTGACACATATATAACCATTCTTACCTATTTGTTCGCAGAAAGTTCCAAAAAGGCCCCCAGGACAAACACATCCATTTGCGTTATTGCAAGTGCCGCCATTAACACAGGGACTGTTGGAACAATCTTGGGGACAAAAATCAGAATAAGCGAAGTCGACAGTCCATTTATGTCAATATGAAACAACAAATCCTACATAAAGTTGAAAACTCATTTCACGAAGTACATTTAAGCATTCAACCGTTTCCAGACTCTAGTATACAAGTGATATAAAATTTGGGTGACAAACCAATTATCTTACACAGTTGTGAATATTGTATCACTTTAACTTATGTTGTTGTCAACACGTAAATAAGTCAAATTTACCCACCATGTGATTATGTTTAGAACGATGGCATTGGTGTCTATTGTTAACATATTATGTTTGGAATACGCATAAACCAGACTTCGGGAATGTCTCATACGAATTTATGTTACATACATGTGTATAGAATGGTTATTATCTCATGTCTCTATTCTTGATTTTATACCAGAATGAAAATACATGTCAAGTATATGCGTTTACTTACCCAAATTCTCACAGAAACACCCTTCAAATCCCGAAAGACAAATACATATTCCTCTAAGGCATGTTCCTCCATTTTGACACTGTCCAGGTCTGCATAAGGATCGACCACCTGTTAAAATAGAAAAGGCGTAATTATTTTGTAATTCATCAATATTTTGAGAAATATGACAAACACACATAGTCCGGATGTGTACATATCTATGTAAATGAAAACGCAGGTTGCCATCTAAAATCAGTTTTATACATAAAATTTATTTTCCGCGGGGTATTCGCAGGAAATCACGGTAAACAAATACTTTTCTTAATTCCAATAATTGATTAATTAATTCAAGGAGCTTTTTGTAACGAATGTATTTTATTCATTGGAAACAGATACATGTACATGTATTATGTTTATTCTAAACCCTTTTGTTTATCTATTTTACTCGGAGTTGGCTTTCATCGTTTCCGGTACCATATTATACATATATGCATTATTTTATCTTTTCTCCTTTTTATCAAAACAAAAAACAACACCATATTGTATCTTAAAGATGTGTTAGTTGAAGTTAGCAGGTGATGTTAGGTGTATATGAAAGTCTATATCTATCAAATGATATGAGATTTTTCATGAGAGTATGGTGTTATTAGAACCGAGGCGTTTCATCATTGTACTTATTACCGTTACTAATTTATTCCTGCCCTTATGTAATTTCTATATATGTCATTTACCACTCAAGCAGCATTCTCCGTCGTTTTCTTTAAAACACAGTTTATTTTGACAAACAGGCAGTGTCACATTCTTTTACTATCTGAACATCTGTATCGTTCCGTGGTGGCATATTTCTGTCATCGTGTTGCCGACTTACGACTTAAATATGTCGACATATTTCTGAGAAGATGTCGACATCATAAAAAATATGCCGACATAAACCGGAAAATATGTCGACTTAATAGTTTACTTACTGAGATAATATTCATCATCATCTAGGAAGTGGCTGGCAGAAATATGCCACCGTGCTATATAAAGCCGAGTTTCCAACTTCCTAGATAGTTATCACGGCTTTATTATCTCGGCAATTAAGCTTATAAGTCGGTATATTTTTCGGTTTATATCGACATATTTGTTTATGATGTTGACATCTTCTCGGAAATATATCGACATCTTTCAAGTCGGCAACTCGATGGCAGAAATATGCCACCTAGTTCCGTTTCCACACATTTTTATTTGAAACTGTGTAGTTGTGTCGGTCTTGAAATTATTAGTTTTCTATTTGGGAATATAATATCTACACAATGCGGAGAGAAGCTAACTACATTTCATTAGATATATATTTGATTTTGTTTTTAGATTTTTTAATTTCCCCAGTGTAGCACACATATGAACTCTGCTATGTTCATGCTAACAAAAAACGCAAAAACCAATATTGTCGAAAATTGAGCATTTATTAAATGCCATATATATGATTTTTTTTTTAAATTTGACGGATAACAATAAGTGAAAATGTGATATAAATGTATTTATCTTTAATATATAAGTTTTCATGAGTATTCATGAGTGTTGTAGGGTCTTGACATTTCTTGATAACGAGGTTTGAGGGTGGGAGAGGGGTTTGCTCAAAACTTCTGTTGCTAGTGTATGGAGGTGAATGGAAAACAAAACCGTAATTGATAATTCCACGTTAATTCTTCCATCGTCGCTCTGTTTTGTTTGACAATTGTTTAATCGCTTGATATCAAATTGTCATAAACAAATCAAATAGTTGTTATTACATATGTAACACTACTTCTCCGTACAAGATCATACATCTGATGGCTGTACTATTTATACATGCAATGTGACCGCAAGAACTGTCTACTGCAAAACAAAACTCTGTGATTTAAAAATATTTAGGTTTAAACATGTAATGAACGAAAAGGCAATCCTATTTCAATCATAGTACATGTAATAAAGAGAAGCAGTCTTTTAAGTTCATGGATGTGTTTTGTAGTTATTTAGATTCATGGAGGTGTTTTGTTGTGATTGAGTTTCTTGGAGGTGTTTTGTAGCGATATAGATTCTTGGAGATGTTTTGTAGTGATTTAGATTCATGGAGGTGTTTTGTTGTGATTGAGTTTCTTGGAGGTGTTTTGCTGTGATTTAGATTCTTGGAGGTGTTTGGTAGTGATTTAGATTCGTGGAGGTGTTTTGTAGTGATTTAGGTTCGTGGAGGTGTTTTGTAATGATTTAGATTCTTGAAGTTGTTTTATAGTGATTTTGATTCTTGAAGTTGTTTTGTAGTGATTTAGATTCTTGGATTGTTTTCTAGTGATTTAGATTCTTGAAGTTGTTTTGTAGTGATTTAGATTCTTGAAGTTGTTTTGTAGTGATTTAGATTCTTGAAGTTGTTTTGTAGTGAATTTTGTTCTTAGGTGTTTTGTAGTGATTTATTTTCTTGGAGTTGTTTTGTAGTGATTTAGATTCGTTTAGATTCTTTTTCGGGGTATTTTCTAGAGATAGTTAGTAATCGGACTACATGTATGTCATTATGGGGTGAGTTACCTTCACTGAATTGAGCCAGGTACAGCAGAGCTATCCATGTCGCCAGGAGCTTCATCGTGTGTTCCATGAATAGGTCTGAAGTTTAATGAATCTTTATATCCTAGATCTTGCTAAAAGCACAGTATGTAGAACGTATGATTAGCGTAATAATCACAACAAAAGCGCTAAAACATTGATAATTCTAAATTGTTTATGTACATTGACATTAGAGAAAATATTCGCCTTTGTTCAACTTTGTAATTGTAACCCCCAAACAACGAAAGCAATCGTCTTGTGTGTACGCAATTAACGTTACATAGGTGTCCTTGTTTCTGCATATGGGTTTACCTATTGAACCGTATATTTCCTTTCTATTTTAAATATACAGCGGTCTACCCACTAAACCGTACATTGACTATAGTTATCACTGTAAAGCGGCATACCCACTAAACCGTACATTGATCTACTATTATCACTGTACAGCGGTATACCTACTAAACCGTACGTTAATCTACTATTATCACTGTACAGCGGTCTACCCACTAAACCGAACATTGATCTACTATCATCACTGTACAGCGGTCTACCCACTAAACCGAACATTGATCTACTATTATCACTGTACCGGGGTATACCCACTTAACCGTACATTGATCTACTATTATCACTGTACAGCGGTATACCCACTAAACCGAACATTGATCTACTATTATCACTGTACAACGGTCTACCCACTAAACGGAACATTGATCTACTATAATCACTGTACAGCAGTCTACCTACTAAACCGAACATTGATCTACTATTATCACTGTACAGCGGTCTACCCACTAAACCGAACATTGATATACTATTATCACTGTACAGCGGTCTACCCACTAAACCGTACGTTAATCTACTATTATCACTGTACAGCGGCATACGCACTAAACCGAACATTGATCTACAATTATCACTGTACAGCGGTCTATCTACTAAACCGTACATTGATCTACTATTATCACTGTACAACGGTCTACCCACTAAACCGAACATTGATCTACTATTATCACTGTACAGCGGTCTACCTACTAAACCGTACATTGGTCTCCTAGTATCACTGTACAGCGGACTACCCACTAAACCGTACATTGCTCTACTATTATCACTGTACAGCGGTATACCCACTAAACCGAACATTGATCTACTATTATCACTGTACAGCGGTATACCTACTAAACCGAACATTGATCTACTATTATCACTGTACAACGGTCTACCCACTAAACCGAACATTGATCTACTATTATCACTGTACAGCGGTCTACCCACTAAACCGAACATTGATCTACTATAATCACTGTACAGCGGTATACCTACTAAACCGTACATTGATCTACTATTATCACTGTACAACGGTCTACCTACTAAACCGAACATTGGTCTACTATTATCACTGTACAGCGGTCTACTCACTAAACTGTACGTTAATCAACTATTATCACTGTACAGCGGTCTACCCACTAAACCGTACATTGATCTACTATTATCACTGTACAGCGGTCTACTCACTAAACCGTACGTTAATCTACTAGTATCACTGTACAGCGGTATACCCACTAAACCGAACATTTATCTACTATTATCACTGTACAGCGGTCTACCCACTAAACCGAACATTGATCTACTATTATCACTGTACCGGGGTATACCCACTAAACCGTATGTTAATCTACTATTATCACTGTACAGCGGTATACCTACTTAACCGAATATTGGGTCTACTTTTTGTTAGAAATGTTTATCAATTATGTCATACACGAATTTACTCACTTAAACATACGTGGATGTACTCCACCATAAATTGGTGTACTCGACACATCACAGATGAGCGTAGTCACTTCACAATGCAAGAATTTACTCTAAAATATTGTGACCTTTTTCGTTTGTACAAAACAAGAAACTCATGATTTTCACTATACTATATTCCACTTAGTTAAAGTAAATGTGTCTTTAATTGGTATCAATGACAATACTCAAAATATTCCAAAATCTTACAAATGTATACAGTTGGTGAGATGTTCATGTATAAGAATACCAATGCGAAAATATCTTCAAATAAAATTCACTCAAATAAAAGTCAAAAAGCGTTCAATAGATTTAAGTAAATATACAAATAACGGGTTTACAAGGTAAACGTTGCATCAATAAACCTTAATGATAACGAGCAAATAAGATATTTGATAATTAAAGTAAGTTGCTTACCGATACACGAATCAGTTTGGACCAGGCGTCTTCCAAATTAGGCAGAGTCGTCAATGCATCGGACGGGTTAGCTTAAATAGTGACACATCGTGCACATCAACTACTCTTACGTGGATTTTTTTTTTCAATTAAGATGGAAGTTACTTGATAAAATAAATCTTAAAACGAAATCGAATAATTAATCAACATTTATCTGATAGAAAAATGTTAATTTGTTTTAATTGAACGATATTCCAGATAAAATAGTTTTGAATTGATTTCATTTCCATAATTCGTGTCGTTTAACGTTTATTTATAGACACAATATTAAGAGATAATAAACTAAGTAATTAACGAATACCTTAGGTAGCTTTAGATGACGTTCTTTTACCCTTAGTTATGTAATATGACCACCTAACATCGTCTTATTTATGACTATCAGTATATTTAAAGGTACTGCATATATGCATCAATTTAATCTTAGAAAATTACGGTTTCAATTTGTGACTACTGTTTTGTCAAAATTAATGTCTAAATTCTGTCTCACATAGTATGTGCATGTTACCGCATATAATGTCAATGGTCAAATCGCAAATTGTCCGTTTACAACGTCTAGATATTAACATCGTTACATATGGCGTTTTCATATATCATGATTGATCCAGTATTTAAAGACCTTTTCAGATGCTCACAACCGTTGTCGACTACTGAAGAAAAACTCTCAAGAGTTTCCAAAGATAAAGGATGATAAAAAGCTTATGTAAATGCGAATAATATGTATGATGTTTTATCAATGTTCTTTCAGATTTATCCAATATTGACACTTCCTCAAATTAATTCAAAATTTAAGACCATCTCCCTTTTCTTTACCATTGATATAGTAATGGCCATTCTGATTTTTCCGCCTTCTCTCCTCGGGATTTCAATTCATTTAGCAAGTAGTTTTGCTTTCAAATGCACATGGACATCTCATTTTGATTTTCCAATGTTTTTTCTTTGTTTTGTTTTCTATACCAAAATCTAAAATTATTACGGATCAGTCAGGAAGGATTACGGGATCGAATCCAGAAAAGCGTTTTTCTTTGTGATATCAGTTTTAATTTTGTTCTACATGGTATATGCCCCCCCCCCTTTCGCTCGTATATGCCCCCCCCCCCTTCGTTCGTATATGCCCCCCTTTCGCTCGTATAAAGCTCCCTCTTTCGCTCGTATAAAGCTCCCTCTTTCGCTCGTATATGCCCCCCCCCCTTCGCTCGTAAATGCCCCCACCCTTTCGCTCGTATATCCCCCCCTTCGCTCGTATATGCTCCCCCTTTTCGTTCGTATATGCCCCCCCGTTTCGCTTGTATATGCCCCCCCTTTCGATCGTATATGCCCCCCTTTTCGTTCGTATATGCCCCCCCCCCTTTCGCTCGTATATGCTCCCCCCTTTCGCTCGTATATGTCCCCCCTTTCGCTCGTATATGCCCCCCCTTTTGCTCGTATATCCCCCCCCCCTTTCGCTCGTATATGCTCCCCCCTTTCGCTCGTATATGCCCCCCCTTTCGCTCGTATATGCCCCCCCTTTCGCTCGTATATGCCCCCCCTTTCGCTCGTATATGTTCCCCCCTTTTCGCTCGTATATGCTCCCCCCTTTCGCTCGTATATCCCCCATTTCGCTCGTATATGCTCCCCCCTTTCGTTCGTATATCCCCCTTTCGCTCGTATATGCTCTCCCCTTTCGCTCGTATATGCCCCCCCTTTCGCTCGTATATTCCCCCCTTTCGCTCATATATGCTCCCCCCTTTCGCTCGTATATGCCCCCCCCCCCCCCCCCCCCCTTCGCTCGTAAAGCCCCTCTCCCCCTTTCGCTCGTATCTGGATCTATTTTTCTTGTTTCATTTTTGTATTACGATTGTTTTTTAAAACTGTTTGCTATTGTCTACCCCAAATCGCAGGTATTTTATAAGCATCTTGAAATATCGCAGCCAGTTACTCCACAACGGGTACAAGCACGTTTTGAACAGGTTGACATTCCTCTACAGAAATGGGATCGCCCACTTTGCATAATAAAGCACTAAAAGTCAACATGGCAGGTTGGTAAGATTTTACATGTGTATACAAACCATTAAGACAGAACACGGTAGATTTAATCAGGATGATATTAATTATTTATTTACTTTTAATATAAAAGATAAAGGAGAAAATCATACATTTCAAGGTCAGTAAAAAAAACTTACATAAAACTCACTTTCTTTTCAATACAAATTTGCTATGCTCTATGACATCTTTAATCATTTGAATGCTGGTGAGTGCAAAAAGCCCAGTAAAGTTCAATTGGGTAATTGATAAATAATGTACTTCAATTTGAAACCTACGGAAGCTTAAAGGGGTAACCACATACGTATGAATTATACTTAAATTTTGGCGTAATTTTCCCTGGTAAAGAGTTACCTCTCCTCAACTTGACTGATTTTATTTGCAATAACATGTTTCCTAGTACTCATCATAATATAAATATTTTAATTTGTATGTTGTAACTATTAGTCTAGCTTACTTATATATACTATGTAGTTATAGCTATCGTATACGTATTGAACAAATAAAGCTACTAAGTGGTTATATCATGAAGTGACTCAACGCATATCGACAAAAAAATGTAGCTGTATATATATACACCTATATAAAGAATTAATATGATTTAATCATTTACATTTACATACGTTTAAGTAATTAACATAGACATATGACTTTGCAGGCGAACATTTTATCAGTATAGAAAATAGATAAAGTAATGTATTGAGGTATACTATTAATGTCCCTATAAACGTCCGAACCCCGTTGGCTAATTGATAATGTATAAATTATTCGTTTAAAAGAAAACATTAACATCCCCTTTCGAATATTATTATACAATGGTTAAGGTGATCATAAATAAATATGGAATTATACTAAATGACTATATCATATGGGTCCTTTGTACTTTGTAAAATCAAACACATTTCCTATGCTGACGTAGCTGTACTTATTTTGCACGTTCACGTTTTTCTTCCTTTTTATTTACTACAATTTATTCAATTATTTGGTCAAATTCAAATTTATATTTTCACTTCAGTCTCTATTGTCATTATGACACGACGTCATGTTTTATCATGTCTCTGATGTTATGAAACGTTAACCTGTATATACAGGTGTCAGATTTCAGATTTCAGATTTATTTTTAGTCACCCAGACACATTGATATGTGTAACATGGATTACATCATGAAACAACACATGGCAAGATGAACAGTAGAACAGTGTAGATTTTTTAGAATTAATTTTAGACCATAATTATAGAATATGCATGTGTATCATATATCTATATAACAATACCTACTCTAATCTTATAATTAAAGAGTTGATCTTGAATAAATACATACAGTATAGATATTACACATCTTGATTGAAATGTGAAATAGAATATACTAAAAGATCTAACTACATGTATACGCTTACATTTCTACACAGTTATATTAATTACAGTCTTTATAGCTATACATAAATAACTTTACAAAAGCACCGTCAGTTTTCTAATAAACAGTGAAATTTTCTTCAGTAATTGAATATTACATATTGATATTAAACCACTTATTTTATGTAAGCTTGGATTATTACAGTAATAATGTGGTATATATTTTGAGCGTATAATTTTGACTCCTTCATGCTTACATATAAACAAATAGTGAAACTCATCTCCAACATTTTCATTACATAAAGTATATATCCTTTCTTCTTTTAACACATTATGCCATCTACCTGTCTCGATTGGCATTTTAAATTAGACGTGCGAAATTTGGTTAGAATTATTCTATTTCTTTCTGATAACTTAGTAAGATAATTTTCAAAACCAAATTTCGGTTTGAATAATAAATAAGTATGACCTTTAGACGAGTTTTCAACATTCGAATACCATTTCTGAATAAATTGATCCTGAAAGCGTTGCCTCATGATACATTTATAAAAGTCCTCAAACATTTGTATATCGTTCATGAAAATGTTCGAGTAACCAGCTTCATCAAAAATATTTTTAATATAAGTTATCCATTTAAAGCTATAGGATCCTTCAGCATGCAATTTTGAGATTAGTTTATACAATATGCTACTTAATTTGTTTTCATTTTGTATAATTTTGTTCCAAAATGATAGCATTCTCAGTTTAATATCAACTTCTAGTGGAAACCTACCCAATTCGCCATATACCATATAATTTGGAGTACTGCTTCTAACTTTTAATATGCGTTTGCAAAATTTAAGGTGAATTTGTTCAATTTGACTACAATTTTCGAAACCCCATACTTCTGAGCCGTATAACAATATTGGCTGGACTAATGAATCAAATAATTTTAACTGTAAATCTATAGGTATAGCATGATAACGTACCTGTTTATATATTGAGTATATAGACTTCTGTGCTTGATCACCCAATCTCTTTATAGCAGAGGAAAAACTTCCATTATACTTGAAATTGACACCAAGATAAGTAAACGTATCTGTAGTTTCTAGTACTTGCCCGTTTAACACAAAATGAGAAACTTGTCTATTTTTTCTCTTACTAAAAATCATCACTTTTGTTTTGTTAATGTTGACTTGTAGTTTCCATGTATCGCAATACTGTTGAAAAATATCCAGTGCATTTTGCATATCTTTTGGCGTTTCAGAAAAAAATTACGGTATCGTCTGCGTATAATAATATCAATATTTTCATAAAAATTTGTAGAGTTTCGGACAGTTTCGTAGACATACATGTAATGTCAAGGGAGCTAACTCCTTTAGACCCCATATATTCTTCTAAATCATTTTAAAATATTGAAAAAAGAAATGGAGAGAGATTTTCCCCTTGGCGTACACCAACTAAACACGGAAAGCAATCAGAAGTTTGTGAGTTATATTGTACGCAAGATTTTATATTATCATACATATTATGAATTACTCTAAAGCATTTCCCTTTTATGTTAGTCTTTCTAAGTTTATCCCATAGTCCTGCACGCCAGACGGTATCGAATGCTTTACGAAAATCAACAAAAGTGCAGTATAATTTTTTATTACTAGCCAGATGAATAGATATCAACGCATGCATTATGAATATGTTATCGACTGTGGAGTGTTTTTGTCGGAACCCTGCTTGATTTTTTGATATTGGATTTGTTCGGTTCGAGAATGCATTTAATCTAGTATTTATTATCGAGGTAAACAGTTTTCCAAGACAACTGATAAGAGTTATTGCTCTATAATTATCTGGATCGTTTTCATTTCCCTTGTTTTTATACATAGGCTTGATGACACCAATTGTCCAGCTTTCAGTTATTATTCCTGTGTTAAATATTACATCATCATCATCAGATAAGGCATCATCATCATCATCATCATCATCATCACCATCTCTGTCACTATTTATTTTCTTGAAGTATATATTTGTAAATCAAATCTAAAGGTACGTATGGACTCTTCTTTTTTGATATACTAAATTTGTTAAGTATTTTCCAAAACATCTTAGGGTTACTTTTGGAAAGTGTCCTTAGTTCTTTGGCACATTTATCCTGGTAATTCCTAAAATTTACATTAATTAGTTTACGTAATTCCCTACCTTTGACCTTTAACTGTGTTTTATTTTCTGGTGACTTATCGGTTTTGTATTTGTTTTTTATCTTGTTAAATGCATCAAGGGCTACTTTACAGTCTTTGTTAAACCACGGTTTACTCCCTTGCTTAGTTTTAACTTTACATCGTGTATTAGAAATCACCCCAAATACATTCGAGGCAGTAGTTGTCAGTACATTACATAGATCATCAACAACCTTATTAATATAAACCTTATTAACATTGGCAAGTGTTAACATTTCATTTAATTTACTATCGATATCTCGCAATTTATTATCAGGGTCTGAATTAAGTGCTGTTGTAAATTCCTCCTTTTTCACGGGATTCCATTTTACATGATTAGAAGGACCAACTTCATTATTAATTCAAATTGGGATATATATTTAAACGCGTCAGCTGACAATAAAAGATAGTCAAATAGACTGACATCTCGGCATGTTGTTTCGCCGATGAATTTATCTTTTCCTATACGACCATTAGCAATAAAAATGGAGCATTGTTTACATAACTCGATTAACCTTAAACCATATTTGTTTGGATTTGCTATATCCTTGTTATATCTTGTTAGAGAAATATTTTGATCTAGTAACTGCTGAAACGAATACATATTGTCTATATCATTATTATCTTCAACAATATTTAACAAATCAATCAAATTTTTTATCCGGCATAATATAGTCAGATATTGTCGCTGTCCTCGCATTAAAGTCTCCCAACAAAACTACTTTTTTATCCTCATTAAATAAAGAAATCAATTCATCTTCAAAATCAGTGAATGCATTTTCAGAAGAATATTTGGAGTACTCGGGCGGGATATATACACACCCAAATAAGAAACTTTTTCTTGAATTTGTAGATTTTTCTAATATTTCAAAGCACTGAACATATTCGGATTTAGTGTTATGAAAGTGTAACACATCAGACAATATCTTTCTATATATAACTATAATACCTCCGGTTTTTCTTTTAATTTTTTTCTATTTTTCAGATGAAAATCATACTCATTTGGAAGCGAAATATCATCAAGGTCGTCAGTTTTTGTCTCTACACATATAAATATGTCATATCCTGAAATTAAGGATAAAAATTCAGGATTGCGTAGTTTTGTTTTGATACCACAGACATTTAGAAAACCAACATTGAGTTGTGTAGTGGTGTGGTCCGTCTGGAGGTCGTCTGGGCGACTGTCCTAATAAGCGACCCCTCGTGCATGATCTCTGTCGCGGGCGGGTCCATTCCATTGGCGCGCATTTTCCGAAGCGGGGGCCTCATATAGGGAACCATTTACATACAGCTTGTCGTAAACTAATTTCACATTATTGCCGCTGTTTTTAAGTTCTCTTAATTTTGGATACAGTTTCGCCCTTCGTTGTGCTATTTCGGGAGGAAATTGCTTGTACACCGAGTTATGGTGCTTGTCTCTAAGGCCCTCCGGAACTGCTTTCAGAACACGGTCGCGATCCGCGTACTGCACAAATTTGGCGATAATTCCCCTCGGTTTCCCGTCAGATCTAGGTTGTAACCTGTGAACGTTATGAAATAAAATGTCATCAGCACTGTCAACTTTCAATGTTGTTTTAATAAACTCTCTCAGCACTGTTTCCGTCGCTTGTCCGTCCTGTGTGTTTTCCGTTTCCGTAATGCCGTTGAAAATTAGATTGAACTTCATGTCATGTGGACCGAGACCACAATTAGCTTCGCTATATGTTTCATTGTAACATTAAAATTCATAGTAAATTCCCAATATCTCATATGCAACTTTCCATCTCACCTGGCCAAGACCAACATGTGAGAAGCAAAATATAAAAGTTTCAACATAGCATGTTGGGTATTTTCTGGAGATAGCTGTCAAAATGTTGATTGATTGATTGATTGATGGGGCTTAACGTCCTTGTTCCGGTTATAACCGAGCCTAGGACACTAAGGGGAAAGGGGTGGGTCGGGGCACTAAATAGGGAGCAATTTCGCATTTCGTCATCGCCAAATGATCTAATATGAGAGGGACAGACGATTATCTCTATGTCTAAAAAAAAAAAAAATTTTGACCTGTCACTGAATTGCCTTAATACCCTACGTTATCCTAATCGAGACCTATATGAACCTATACTCTGTGGCGGCTAGCAATTAGCCTACTCTTGTTTGAAAACCAGCAGAGGATCTTTAACGTGCACGGCGTGACTCACCGTACACCGGACCCCGGATTAACGTCCCTTCCGAAGGACAAGAAGTGTAGAAGATAGCGTGAGATAGAGTATAGATTGGTTTGAAAAATTTGGTGTAGTTTGTTAGTGGGATATAGTTTTGTTATTGATAGTAGGAATTCTAGACACCATTTTGTATTGCTATAACCATGGTGTTTTCGAATGGGTAAGGGGTAGGGTATAGATCAGACTAGTTTGTTATGTAGAGTGTAGTTATAGGGTGATTATAGAGGGGTAGTGCTGGGTTTGGGTAAGTATAGGAAATTTGGATTATGTGATAATGCGAGTTATTATACAAAGACTGTTTTTCGGGAGACTGTTGATTACTGTGTATAATCATCTACAAGCCTACCCTACTGGAGCAGTGCTATGTACATAAAGCACAGTTTGATAGCGATTAGTAAAAGTAAGAGGAAAAGATAGGAGGGGAGGAAGGGGGTTTAGAAAGGGGAGTTGCCAGATGGTATTGGCATGGGAGGTCCCCACCTCTATATTCGGGGTTTGTGTTGGTGTATTTAGGTACATGTTTTAGAAGGTAGATACCACGTTCCTCGTCACAGGGGGTCTACAACCCGGACCACTCCGGGGCAGACACACCTGCAGAGTAGGTGGATATCTGATGTCAAATTGTGTTACCTATTTTGTGTATGAATGGTATAGATGTTCATATGTTGCGATGCGCTTTTTGTGTGGTTTGGGGAATATATAATGCTTTTGTACAGATCATTCACTTAAGTGCACCTGACGAGGTGAGAAGCTGTACAATACGCATTATTTCCTATCGTGGTGTATGAGTGTTGTATCTTTGTTTGGTGTGAGTGTTTATAATGCTTTTGTACAGATCATTCACTTAAGTGCACCTGACGAGGTGAGAAGCTGTACAATACACATTATTTCCTATCGTGGTGTATGCGTGTTGTATTTTTGTTTGGTGTGAGAGTTTATAATGCTTTTGTACAGATCATTCACTTAAGTGCACCTGACGAGGTGAGAAGCTGTACAATACACATTATGTCCTATCGTGGTGTATGCGTGTTGTATTTTTGTTTGGTGTGAGTGTTTATAATGCTTTTGTACGGATCATTCACTACTAAGTGCACCTGACGAGGTGCGAAGCTGTACAATACACATTATGTCCTATCGTGGTGTATGCTTGTTTGGTGTGTTTGTAAACGTACGTATCCCTACAGTGAATGTGGTGTTGAGTATAAAAATAGGTACGTTCCTCGTAGCAGGGATGATAAACCTAGGACCACCCCGGGGCAGACATTACTGCAGAGTAGGGGTGGGATCTATTATAAGGGTTGGTAGTAAAGTGAGGAATATATACATGTGTGGTGTCACATGTTCGTGTGTGTTTGTTGTGTGACCCTTTAGGAATATGTGTTGTGGTATCAAACGCCACATAGCTCGAACAGGGAGGATAGATACCTCAGACACCCCGGGGTGGACACCTGTTGAGTATATGACGTCTGACATACGGGGGTTGGGGCACAGAGGAGGAGACCCCAGACCTCCTGGAGTCTCAGTATGTCCCAATTAATGGAGAGATCAGTAGTTATCCCCCCTGGAACAGTCTCCCTGGGTATCCTGAGGATCCTAATGTTTAAAAAAAAAAAAAAAAAAAGGGCATTGTGTTGTTGTTAAAGAGAGTGAGAGAGAGAGAGAGAGAGAAAAAAAAAAGAACCGTGTAACTGGGAAAAAAGTGAGTTGTTTTTGCAGGGATAACGTACGTTAATGTTAGGTGTGTAAAAAATGGTTGTTAAGTATCGCTATCTTAGATCTTGTCTAGATAATCAATAGCAGTGAGATATGCAGTGAGAAGATCGAAAATGTGTCTCATGTGTTGTTTAGGAGGATTTAGTATAGACTTAGTATCAAATTTGATTTTATCTAAATTTTCTATTTCGTCTTTAAAGTCTGACCTATGGTTATCATGGGCGCTGCATTCGAATAGGATATGTTCTATTGTTTCTGGTTCGCCACAGTTTATACAATAGGGACTGACTTCTTTCTTAATTCTATTGATGTTATGACCAAGCTTGGTGTATCCTAATCTAAGTCTAGTTATTACAGTATCCTCTGTTTTATTATAACTATATAACTGAGTTTTGATTTTGACATTATCCTCGATGTTTCTGAGCCAGTTATTAGTTAATTTCGACCAACTATCCTGCCATATCGATTGGGTTTTATTATTGATTATACTAACGACCTCTGTGACACTCAGGTCTATGTTTAGATGGATGACATTTGACCCTAGGGCTTCTTTAGCTAACTGATCTGCTACCTCATTACCTGGTATATCTACGTGCGATGGGATCCATTCAAATTGAAGATCTATACCTAGTTGATCAATCTCTGATATCATGTAGTGGATTGCATTAAGTAGTTTAGGCCTACTGCTGTTACCAGTTATTAGAGATTGTAAGGAGCTAAGGGAATCCGAAAGAATTACTACTTTATCAAATTTAGTGTGATTTTTCTTTACACCTATCAAAGCAATTTGAATGGCCATAAGCTCTGCTGTATAAACCGATGCTCTATCGCTTAACCGTAATGACTTTTTAACTTTATAGGTGTTGTTATATATTCCTAAACCTACACGGTTACTGTCTGGATTTTTTGAGCCGTCAGTATAGAATTTAGTAAAGTTATTGTATTTTCGATCTATCAGTTCTAATGCTAGGTTTTTAGCGCCTATCGGGTCGTTTTGTTTATCTATCATCTTTAGGAGGTCTAGCGATACATTAGGGTCTGTTTTTAACCACGGGACTTGGAAATCTTGTTTGCGGGATATTTTAACGCTGTCTAAACCATACTTTTGTTTTAGTCTAATTATTTCTGATGGATATGGAGCCCTGTTGTTATTGACGGGATGTTCACTATCTTTTATTTCTTTATTTAGGAGAAATTTATCACCATGACTTTGTGTCCTAGCCCAGTATTTTAATGTAAGATTTTCTCGCCTGAGAGTTAAGGGGGGTTCACCTGCCTCTGCTAATAAACTGTTGGTATTGGTGTTTTTGATTGCCCTTAGCGCTACTCTTAAGGCTGAATGTTGAATTACATCTAGATGTTTTAGTACTGTGTCGCTAGCTGTATTATATACCTGGCACCCATAATCTAGCCTAGATCTAACTAACGCTTTATATAGCATTAATTGTGTAGTTTTATTGGCGCCAAATTTACATCCTGAAATATATCTCATAGTGTTTATTGCCTTTTGGCATGTCTCCTTAACATATTTAATATGTTTACTCCAAGTTAGTTTATGATCTATTATCATGCCTAAATACCTAACTTGTTTCTCAAATTTTAGTTTAGTTTGTCCTAGGTATAGTTCAGGAAGTTTCTTACTTTTAGAGAAATACATTGCTATTGTTTTCTGTTTAGATGGTTTAAACCCCCACTTATTAGCCCACTCATTAATTGCTGTCAACGTTGTCTGGATATGTTTGGTTAAATATCTAATGTTTTTACCTGTACTCCAAATACATCCGTCATCTGCAAATTGTGCTAACTTGGTTTTATTGTGGAGCGTTTGTGACAGAGTATTAATGTAGATATTAAAAAGAGTAGGGGATATTACACTACCCTGTGCTACACCGTTTTCTAGTTCATATTGATCTGATAACGTGTCATGAATTCTAACCTGGATCTTACGTTTTTTCAGGAAACTGCTTACGAATTTAAATATGTTACCAGTTATACCATGATTTTTAAGTGATACTAAAAGACCATCATGCCAAATAAGATCATATGCTTTTTCTAGATCTAAAAAGACAGCTAGTGTACTTCGTTTTAGGTTCAAACCTTTTTTAATATCTGAGGTGAGTCTAAGAAGGGGGTCTAGCGTAGATCTACCTTTACGGAACCCGCTCTGTTCCTCGTTGATGATACCTGAGCTTTCAAGTGAATATACTAGCCTGTTATTTACCATAGTTTCCATTACTTTACAGAGGTGAGAAGTTAATGCTATGGGCCTATATGATGCAGGTTCCTGCGGATTTTTACCTGGTTTTAGTATAGGTATAACTACGGCCTTTTTCCACGCCTCAGGTATAGTTCCCTGTTGCCATATGTGGTTTAAGAGTTTAAGTATTATTTCTGTTATGTTGTTTGTACAGTGTTTGAGGATGGTGTATGAAATGTTGTCATCTCCTGGAGATGTGTTTTTCTTGTTCTGAAGTGCATTGTTGTATTCTGTGATTGTAAATGGGACAGTTCAGCTCACCTGTATTGGGGCCGGGGTTACTTATAACGTCGTCTATGTTATCCTGATTGTTAGCTTTATTTAATTTAAATTCAGGAGTTAAGTTATCATTACTGCTAGCGCTCTGATATTGTTTAGCTAGAGTATCAGCCTTTTCCTTATCGGTAATGTTGTTTTTACCTAATATAGGGATTTCAGTTCTATTTATTCCCTGAATAGCTTTGACCTTTGACCATACATTTTTTAGATTTGTTTTATTATTTAATGATGAACAAAACTCTTCCCAATGATTTCGTTTGACGTTTTGAATAATGTTATTAAAATTTGTTTTACATCTGACATAATTTGCTTTTAGCGTTTCGTTATTTTTGTTTGCCCTCCATTTACTTTCACTATTCTTTTTTAGTTTCTTTGCTAACCTACACTCATCGTTCCACCATGGATTATTTTTCCTAGTTTTTGGCTTTCCTGACGTTCTAGGGATACATACTGATGCTAGGTCTAAAATAGCTCTTGTTAGATTATCATTGAAAATATCTACATTTTCATCATAAATTTCATCAATTTGGATGTTTTCGGTTAAAAGATTAAATTGATTCCAATTCGCTTTATTAAAAACCCATCTAGGGGGATACTGAATAGTATTAACATGTGGTTTAAAATCGAATTGAGCCAAAACTGGATAGTGGTCTGATCCTAGAGTGCTATCAAGGGTATTCCAGTAGCTACATTTACTCGCTAAGTTTGGTGTTGCTAATGTTATATCTAGATGTGATTCGATACCTCGAGCTATGTCTACTCTAGTTGGTTTACCCTCGTTTAGTATGGTTAGACCAGTCTGAACTGCCCATTCATATATAGTGTCCCCTCGTTTGTTGTTTTTGTTGCTCCCCCAAAGTGTATGGTGTCCATTAAAATCTCCGGTAACTATAATGTTGTTTGTGTCAGTGTTTTCTATAAGGTTAACCAGAGAGTTAAATGGTATTGGTTTTGTTGGTGAGAGGTATATGTTGAGTATGATTGTTTTGTGTGACTTGTTGTGTAATTCTATACCAAGAGCCACAAGATCTTTATCTTTGATTTCATACTCTTTGTAGGCAATTCCGCTTTTTACATAAATGGCCAAACCTTGGTCCGAATCGTACCTAAAAGGAGTGTTGTAACCATTAATTTTTAAACTTTTGTGTTTTTGTTTCAGTTGAGTTTCCTGAATACAAAGAATATCCGGGGAATTGTCATTAAGGAAGGATTTTAATTCTGAAATTTTGGGCCTGAGACCTCCTGCATTCCAATGCATAACAGTGAGGCCGGACTGGTCATTTAGGACTTTATTGAATGTGAAGGGCGTCTAAGTTTGTTTTGGTGATCTATGTGGCTTCTAGTATTTTCTGTACTGTAGTTTGCGTTTGCTGTGTCCTGTTCTTGTTGGCGTGTTTGTTTGTTTGGCCCTTGATCTTGTGTTTGGTCGTGAGGGTGTTTGTTGTTTGTTTGTGGGGGTCTTGTCTGTTTGTAGTGTTTTGTACCGACCCATACCTACCGGTGTTCTTGGTGTTCTGGGTTTGGATATAGTTGAGCTGTCTAGCTCCTCGGAACTGTCAAGTAGGTGTATGAAATGTTCTGACGGTGTTTCTGTTTGTGTTTCTGTTGATGTTGTTTGTGTTTGTGGTGTTGTTTGTGTGAATAGGATCGGTGTTGTTGGTGGTGAAGGCTGTGTTGTTGGTGTTGTTTGTGTTGTTTTGGGTGTAGATTGTGTTGGTGTGTTGATGGGTGTACTGTCTGCGATCACGTGTCCATTTTGTTTGTTGATGAGGTCACGAACCTTGTGGATTGCTTCCCTATCTGTTATGTGTGTGTCACGGGCTATAAGTAAAAAATTTCCTAAAAATTCTGCCGTGACATATACACCTGTGTGTTTGGGTTGTGTTTTGGTGGTTTCTGTGTGTTTGTTTCTGACAATGTCGGAGTATAGTGACGTATTTGTCGTATTAGTGTAGGAGGGTTTGATGTGTGTCTCAGGGCCTGTGCTTGTTTTGGTTTGTTTTTGTCGGTGTTGTTGTTGTGTTCGTGGAGCGTTAAATCTTGTAACAGGGTATGTAATTTGATTGAAAACTACTTTCCTTGGTAGTGTGGAAGAATTAAATTCTAGCAAGATTGATGTTGTGTTTTTGTTTGTTTTATTGTACATCCTACTTGCATTTTTTACATTATTAATTGACGTGAGGTTTGTTGTTGGTGTAGTTAAAGGGATGCGGTATATAACCCCTTTGGAGGTGGGGGACACGTTACGGAGGTTGGCTCGGGGCTTGGGAGGGGCATTGAAGGGCCGCTTAGATAGCCGCGCGGTACAGGGGGTACCGTCTACTTGGTTTACAAGTAGCGCCTTCTTGAGCGTCACTAAGGTGGCGCAGAGAATTAGGATAATGCCTGATGGCAACATCCGTATATCTCTGACGTCACTAGTGACGCCCGTGAACGCGGAGATATCTCCACGTACACGTCCTGCATTTAGTGGCTTCCTCTCTTTAGGGGAGAGGATAACCACCGCAGGGTTAGAGATGGATGGGGCTGGGGCCATTGAAAACTTTGTAATTATTCTAAAGTAGAAAGAAAGAGTTTACCTGTTCTAGGGGAGGTAACTCTTATAGAAAGTTGAAAAGTGATAGATGGCGGGATATAGATCGAGAGCGTGGACAGGTGTCCGGTACAGATAAGCGTGGGGTCGGTCAGGCGTGAAGGTGAGATACCTGGCCAGATATAAACAATAGAACCTACCTGAGAGAAGGTATTTCTATTGTTAGGGGATTAAGTGACAATTTATAAAGAGGTCTTAAAACATGAAGGAGAAGGCAAGATAGAATTTTTTTAAAAGAAAATAGATAGGAATTATATTAAAATGGGTAGTAAAAAGAAATTAAAAAGGTAAAGATAATGATAATAAAAATTTTGATAGTGGGTTATACTTATGTGTGCTTATTAAATACTTTAGCTCCTACGGATCGATAGATGGATACTATTGTAAAACTCAGTTCAGTATATACTTAAAAATTACTTAAAATTTTAACTGAAATAGAGCTTTTCCAAAAACAATCTGACTGAATTAAAAATGAGAGGAAAACAAAAACAAAAAATTTAAATTAGATGATTGCTTAATGTAATGAAATTTGGTTCGCTAATAGATATGCCTAAAGTAAATCAAAATAATATATCTACTGTTGCGGGAATATGGCTTAATTAAAGGCCGATACTTATTGTATGTAGGAAATTAGTCCTGCTGCTGTAAAATAAATTATCTGATAACACTATCTGATAAACTACAACTAAAGAACTTAACTTTTCAGCAGGACTTCTCTGGAATTTCGGTGACTATTCTGTTCTCGGCCAGGATGCACAACACACAGTATAATCCAAGAATATCACACTATCGCACTAAATATCCACAAAAAGAAATCACACTGGGGATTACTATCTATATCCTAACACTAAAACAGCTGTCGACACTATTCTAACTACTTCTACGGGAGAGGTCAAGGGAACGTGTGGACAGCCCGGGGGTCAGGTGGTTGTGAAATGAATGAAATGATGTGTGAATCAACATCTGAGAAGCAAAATATAAAAGTTTCAACCCAGCATGTTGGGCATTTTCTGGAGATACAAAAATGTAGCTGTCAAAATGTGTCACCAACGTGGATTATATACATCCGGGTCAGGGGTAGAGGTCAAATCAGGACTTTTCACACAGGACCCTGGCGCACAAAATACATGATCAATATTAATATTTTACATCACAAAACATAGATTGACATCGCTACTATAAATTCATAGACAAAAATCAAGTTCAAACAGGCATTTGATTTATTTCCATGAAATACATACATTTCTGAGGGGACTTTATTCATGGGGCCTGAACCCGGAAGTACTTAATTGTGGTCTCAGTCCTATTATGTGTCTGTTGTTTAAGTCTTTCTTCATTTAGAGTGAAATTTTCATGTTCTAAGTTTTCATTTGCTTGTTCCAATTGCACTATTCTATTTTCAACGTCATAGTGGTGACACTCTTGTTTTTGTAAAAGTTTATCTTGTTTCATAACGGTATCCTTCAGTGTTTCAATTTCTGTTTTCATTTCAAGCATAGTTTTTTCCATTTGTTCAAATGCGACACCGCATAGTTGTTAGGCGTCGCGGCGCCAGTGGAGTCTATAGGCGCGTGCATGTACGGTGTCGCCATATTGTCGTGCTGAGGTGATGTGGACGTTACCTGCAATTTACTAGGCAGTGTAACTCCCGAACCGTCCTTCCTTTTCTTCTTTTTGGACTGTGCGTTTTTCCCCATGAGTAATAATCATGTATAGACAAATAATCCACACTGTATATGACCACATAAATGCCCGGAATATAAAATATATCAAATAGTTGTCACACCTGAAGAAAATCCACGTCCATCTTGCCACACGCATGCGCAATCAATCCAGATGGTGTCAGATTTATTTCAGAGTCTTGACACTTGTTTCTGATTCCTTTTTGTATAGTTTATATAATTGTCTACATATTGTTAAATGGAAATTGACAAATAAAACAGAGTTTAAACTAATCTTTTGATATTGCAGGTGGTAAATTGTGAGATACATGCATATTGAAATTATACACCTGTACCTCCTCAGCTAGATTTGGATTTTCGTAATATCTGTTTGAATCTTGGTATGGTCTTTTGTGTTTTTGAATACTTTTTACACGAAAACATCGTTTCCTTCATACACTAACTTTTAGAATTGACCCGTAAGAATCTTTACGTCTGATGTACGGTGCAGGGTAAGTTTGGTCCGATAGGAACGCATTCTTATGATGAAGCCAACTTGATGCAAGTAAATCTAGTTCGCGTGAATGATTCCTCTAACACAACCATCCAACGTTCGCCATCTTCAACGAAACTGTCTTGTAATTATCCACATTTGGATACCATTACGTGATCTTGATTGAGAGGACGAAAGTAATACTGCATCATAGGGTGCCGGATGCATGTCAGTTTTACACAGAAAATCTGCCCATGCTTCCGGGTTATTTTTTAAGATTTTGTAGGAACGGCAACAGGACGTCGGCAGGCAGAGCAAATACATTCCTTTTGTCTCCATATTGTTTTTTCTCGGTTTTTAATGTACGAACACTTTTTTATAGAAGGTCTAAATGCATGGACGTGTTTTTGGTTTCTTGAAGGTATTGCTACATATTGTACACGCAATCTGATCCTCGGCTATCTGTATTGCTGCTGTTGTCATTGCCTCTTCGAATTCTTTGGCTTATTTGGTTTATTTTGTTTAACGTTCTATGAACAGCCAGTGTCATTTAAGGGCGTGCCTAGTTTTGAAAGGGGAGGAAGGCCGGAGCACCCAGAGAAAAAAATACCGGTCAACGGTCCGTACCAGGCAACTATCCCACATGAGTTTCGCAATCTCGACACAGTCTTCGATTTTCCAAAACACTACTCTATAGTAAAGATATACATACATATATCAGTGAGCTCTCTTTGAGAACGTTTAATGATTCAAAAAGCTGGCATCGAAAAGAAGTTCTGGGATTATATGTACAAGTGTAGTTCATATTTTTCGAAATTCATCGTCATGATAGAAATGCCAATTGATGACGTAATTTATCACTCAAGCATGATTTAAATTACGTGATGATTCCGTCTTAAAGTTTACAAACTTATTGTTCTGGCTCTAGCCTCATTTATTCTACGTTTACAATTTCCCGATTTCTTAACCTCCTTCAGACAAGTCTCATTTGAAACACAAACAAAAACTATATATAAAAAATAAATAAAAATAAAATAAAATAGAATAAATAAATAAGCATGTCATTAATGCATACCTTGTCTTTCTAATCGCATTGCGTAAGCTTGATTGCCCTAGAATCAGTGACATCCGCTTTCGTTTGAAGATGGGGAGGGCAGACAATTTTACAGGTAGATGAGATTACTTATGTGACAAAGTCGGGATTTCAGTTGGGAGGGGCCTTGGCAAAAGATAATGGACGGCAGGAGCTTCTGTTCACATGTTTATTTTTCACGTATCGAATAGGTACAGGTAGAAAGGTCCCTGCAATCAAGCAAATAGCTATTGTCAATATACATGTGCATACATGTACATTCGAAACTAACGCGCCCAACTTTATAACAACAGCGCGTGCTTTTAAAACAGTTAAAATTACACATACTCAGATTAGACCACATTCAGGCCACGTATTTTGAGTTAAAATTATTAGGCTATGCTTTTAAAATATAGATAGATAACTGATTTGAGTAGATCATCCACGGGACGAACTTTACTGATACAATACAAGTTAACTTAATTTGGAATTATAAACGTCGGTGGAAATACCGATCACATCTAACACAGTAGATAATGAATTAATAGATAATAATAATTAATAATAACAATTTCACTACTTACTTGGCATGTGGTGCCCAGGACGTATTTACAAATGTATGGAAAATTGGCATAAAGCGTCTTCTCTGACCAATGTACAGAGTGGAACTGGGGAAAGAGCGCCAAAAAGGGATAGAAAGAAAGAAGAAGAAACGCAATGCGCATGTCCTGTCCGTCAGTGGTCAAACCAGTTTATTACAAACATACATCACACGAACATACTCTCCGGACACTCACGAACCACACATACAAAGCACATAATAGGACTGAGACCACAATTAAGTACTTCCGGGTTCAGGCCCCACGAATGAAGTCCCCTCAAAAATGTATGTATTTTAGGAAAACAAATCAAATACCTCTTTGAACTTGATTTTTGTTGATGAATTTAATGTGGATTTATAGTAAAGATCTCTAGGTTTTGTGATGTAAAATAATAATATTGATCATTTATTATGTGCTCCAGGACCCTGTGTGATGAGTCCTGATTTGACCTCTACCCCTGACCCGGATGTATATAATCCACGTTGGTGACACATTTTGACAGCTATCTCCAGAAAATGCCCAACATGCTGGGTTGAAACTTTTATATTTTGCTTCTCAGATGTTGGTCTTGGCCAGGTGAGATGGAAAGTTGCATTTGAGATTTTGGGAATTTATTATGAATTTTGATATTACAATGAAAGATATAGCGAAGCTAATTGTGGTCTCGGTCCATAACTGACGGCTACCTGTAACACATCATAGGATACGCACGACGTGACAATCACACGACGAGTACAGAACATTTACCTAACAGACAAATAAACACGACGTAGGATACGAACAGCACAAATACAACACAACGAGCAATTATAAAAGTAATTCAGTTAAAATGACCAAAATTAACAGGGTGCCACATACACCCCCCTGTGCAAGAATGGCGTCCTCGCCATCCATATAATGGATAATAAGGAACAATCAAATACAGGTATAATGAAACCTGTAATGGAAAGACATTACAAGATATAATATAGTACTTATACAACTACAGGGAAATATGACATTGCAGAACAAATAAAATAAGGCAAATGATAAAACATGGTTAAAAAACAAATCAGGTTGATGTCTGTATCACTGACAATACAGCCTCCAAAATCCGTTCTGCTCCTGGAGCCAGAATATCGCCAGAGACCATGGAGCGAAGATAATCCGCCTTCCGCATCCATGACAGATCTGGAGCTGTACCTGCTGACATCACATAATCACCACTGGTGAACTTCTTAGGTGGTCGACGGACTCTCCCCGAACGTCTCGGAATTGTTGGAGACTCTACCCCGGCTGTATCATCCTCCTCCTGTCCTCCCAGTGCATCAACATCCTCCCTATTGGTCCTATCAATAACGGAGTCTGCATCCTCTTCAGCAGGGACCATTGTCGACTCATGGTCGTTTACAAGCTGCCCAGCTGCTGTATCCGTGGCACCTGCCTGGGCGTCACCAACAGCTGGCATAGGGGGCACTGACACAAAGAGTTCCGTATCGCTGTCATCGGAGTTGGCAATGGAGGAAACTTCCATTGTTTCCTCAGGTTTGGCCTGAGACTCTCTCCGTGGTTCCTTCACATCCGTCGTGTCAATCTTGGTGCTGGGGTTGGGGTTTTCCGTGGTGTAGGGGTATCATCATTCCTGTCATCAGTATCGGTTGCCAGGGAACCGATGGGAAGGAGAAGGTTTCTGTGTAGAGTACGCTTTCTCCCTCGACCATCCTCCTTCTGTACAACATAGACAGGCATATCTGGGTTGGGTTGGTCTAGAACAACATATATTTCCTCCTCCCACTTGTCGGCAAGCTTATGCTTCCCATCAAAAGCAACCGCTTTAACCAAGACCCGATCCCCGGCGCGGACAAAGGCTCCACGAATCCATACGTCGTATCCGGTTTTCTGTCTATCTTTAGCTGCGTTACTCCTGGTGAGGGCAATATTGTAGGAGTCCTTAAGTCGTCTTCGCATCGACTCCACATAGGAATGTAATGATTCCCTTGAATTGTCCGACTCTATTCCGAAGGCAAGGTCTACAGGTAATCGTGGCTCTCTCCCGTACATGAGATAAAATGGCGAGTATCCCGTAGACTCGTTCCTCGTGGCGTTATATGCGTGCACTAAGGGTGCGACGTAGGATTTCCAGTCCCTCTTCTCCTCCTCTCCAAGGGTTCCGAGCATGCTCAATAATGTGCGGTTAAAGCGCTCGCATTGTCCGTTGCCTGTGGATGATACGGCGTAGTCTGGGACTGAGAAATACCCGTCATACGGCAAAACTGCTTCACAAGCTTGCTTCTGAACGTCATTCCTTGGTCCGAGTGCAGGCGCTTCGGCGTCCCATAGTGGACAATGAAATGGTTCATCAGAGCCTCGGCGGTGGTCTTGCTGGTCTGGTTACGGGTTGGAACCGCAACGGCGTAGCGAGTGAAGTGGTCGGTAATGACCAAGATGTGATGGTAATTCCCATTGGAAGGCTCCAGAGTCAGGTAGTCCATACAGACAATTTCCAGCGGTTGCGTGGTCTGGATAGAGACTAAGGGTGCCCTCTCCCTGGTGGGGGTTTTCCTCCGCAAACATCTGTTACACCTCGCTATCCATTTCTCAACATCCGTAGACATGGAAGGCCAGTAGAAGCGGTCTCTACACAGCAATTACGTTTTGGCCACAGCTAGATGTCCCATGTTGTTGTGGAGGCTCCTCAAGACAACAGGTATAAGTGACGAGGGAAGAACCAACTGCTGTTTTGTCTCCCCATCCACGGAGGCTTGTCGATAAAGGGCGCCTCGCTTAACTATGAGAGAATCAAAGTGCCGGTATAGCGAGGGATTCCAGGCTGACTTAGGTAATTCCTCTCTCCTGGGCCTAACACCACTCTGGACGTTGTTAATACAGGGTCCCAAAAGTTCATCCTTCCTCTGTGCTGCTCTCATATCCCTGAAGCTCAGTTGCTCCAACTCAAGATCTTCCAGGCATGTAGCATCCATACCGTCAACCGTAGTATCCGCTAAACAAATACTCTCAAAGTGCGGCTGACACACCGCAGCAACAGAGTCCTCGAAAATGGTGTCCTCCTTGGTATCATGACCACTGGTTCCTGGAGTTGGCAATCGAGACAATGTATCAGCATCTATGTGGGCTTTACCTGGTCGATATCGGATGTTGAAGTCATAGGCGGAGAGGGCTGCTAACCAGCGATGACCCGTGGCGTCAAGTTTCGCGCTCGTCAGAACGTAGGTGAGGGGGTTGTTGTCCGTCACCACAGTGAAGCGATGGTCATACAGGTAGTCCTTAAACTTCTCCGTAATAGCCCATTTCCTGGCAAGAAACTCGAGCTTATGAGCTGGGTAGTTTCGCTCCGACCTTGACAATCCCCGGCTGGCATAAGCGATGACATGTGCCCTGTTGTCCTTTTCCTGGTATAACACAGCTCCGAGACCTTTATGACTTGCATCACAGTGAACCTCAAAGGGTTTGGTGTAATCCGGATAGGCTAAAACTGGCGGGGAGGCTAATCTTTCCTTTAATGAAATGAACGCAAGTTCCTGCTCCTCTCCCCAATTCCAACAACCATTGCTGTCCTTCTTCTTTCCGGATTTCCGAGGCGCTGGCATAAGATCTGTTAAAGGCCGGGCTACTTTTGCAAAATCCTTGATGAACTTCCGGTAATATCCGGCGAAACCCAAAAACCGGCGAACATCCTCCGGGCTAGATGGCCGTTCCCAGTTAATAATCTTCTCCACTTTACTAGGGTATGCTTCAATACCGGCTGCTGTCACTATACACCCGAGATATCTGACGCGGCTTTGGAAGAATGAGCACTTCTTGGGTGACAGCTTTATCCCATGTTCCCTCAAGCGCTGGAGTACACGCTGAAGTTTCTGCTCCTCAAAGGTTGATGAAAAGATAATGACATCATCAAGATAAATGAAACAGTCCGCCATATGTTATTCCCAGAGGCATTGCTCCATGAGTCGCTGATAGGTGGCCGGGGCGTTAGCGAGACCAAACGGCATCCGGTTATACTCATAAAACCCAAGTGGGCCTAGAGTAAAAGCTGTCCGCTCCTTATGGTGCTAAGCAACCTCAACTTGATGGTAGCCACTCTTCATGTCCAACACGGAGAAGAATGATGATCCAGAAAGGGAGTCATGTATTTCCTCAATCCGTGGGAGGGCATATGCATCTTTAATAGTCCTCTGATTAAGTTGGCGATAGTCGATACACATGCGTAAGGATCCGTTCTTCTTCCTGGCTAAGACTACACCGGACGCCCAGGGTGAGCATGATCTTCTGATAACTCCGCATGCCAACAACTGCTGTAAGTGTTCTCTCACTTCCTGGACCATGGCAGGTGGTATTCTCCGATGCCGCTGTTTGAATGGTGTAGGGTCGCTAAGTTCAATCCGATGAGGGAATTCAATAGTATGGCCAAGGTCAAGGTCCCCCGCAGAGAAAACATCTGGAAAATAGGATAACACCTCCTTTCCTCTCCTCAGTAATCCATCATCAAGCTCCACATTAAAGGTCACCCTGTCGAGGTAGTTGTCTGGGAACTCCTCCTTCCTATCCTCAGGTACCACTCCATGTAATGGGTGCTGGACTCGTACAGGCTGTAGTTCACAAACTATCCCGCGAGTTACAATAACAGTCCGTGTAGTCAAGTTGGAGACATTTACGGATACAAGTCCATTCCTGCCATGATTGTAGGGTAGGTAAGTATCGTTGGTGCTATATCCATATCATCAGGGATGACAGAAGATGAAGTGGGCTGCATCAAGGCGCAGACATCCGGGTAATAAACCTCCCTGTCCAACTTACACTGTATGTCTATCCTTCCGTTGGGCGGAATAACAATGTTGCTGGACTCTGCACTCCGTGCTACCGCAGGGCAATATCCGTTCCTCTCCAACTTCTTTTCCCGAAGAGAAATGCAGCGAAAAGAAGTGTACCATGGCGTCGTCAAAGGAGCATGTTGTAAGTATCTCTCACCATACCATTCCCTACATCTTTCCATAAAATGGGTAAGAACATTTGTTCCGAGTAGAACTGGTACCATCTGGTTAAAATCATAGTCAGGCACAACTAGTAAGAGACATCTGGACTCATCCTCTCTGCGTACCCGGTCTATCTGCAGAGTAACCTCAATATATCCTAAGTAGGGTAGTCGGGCTCCACCAGCTACCTGAATGTCCAATGATCCCTCCCTAATAGGCTGCAGAGGTATGTGTGACAGGTTCTTCTCATAAAAACCCTGGCTAACACTGGATACTGTAGCCCCGGTGTCTAGTAAGGCTTTCGCAGGCAGGCTGTCAATAAAAAGGTCTACAACGTTACAGTCCCCAGTTAATCCGGGTGGGTTGTCGGGTTCCTGCCGTCTGGTAACTCCTTGTTTAATGGGGTTTGGCGTCCTCCAGGCTGACATACCTCGACCTATGGGTACCCCCTGCTCATAGGCCGATTGGAGTTTAAATGCTTCCTGGAGTGATCCATGATGACACGGCAACCTATCCGTAAGTGTCCATATTGGCCGCATCTGTAACACTGAGGACCCTGAGGGTTATCTCCAACGGGTTGACGTTCATTACCCTGGGTCTCCATCGTGGGTGGGGGAGGGTAACTAGGCTGACACATCTCAGGCTGGTAGTGTTCCTCGCCCTGGCGGTCAAAACATCTATCGGGCTGGGGCTGAAAGTAATCGGCTCCATGTTGGTAGTTTTTCTGTCCTTGGTATCCTTCGGGCTTACCTCCTCCCTGCTGAAACTTACCTCCATGGGGGGCACCTGAAGGCGGCTGATTGGCTCTTGGACCCTTCTGATTCTTCTTGCCGTCGAAGCGCTTCTTCTCGAAGTTATCAAACCTCGCTGACAACTGTAGCATCATGTCTCTCAGCTCCCCTATGTCTGGGTTGGAAGATGTCGATGCTGACGCTGACTTCTCTGAGGACATCATCTTTACCTGGGCTGGCTTGGAAGGTTTGGGCGCCAGTCCCCGGGAATACCCTAGTCTCCGGATAGATTGGCGAAGCTCATCAAAGTCCTTAATGGAATCGAACTTATGTCTAGAAAGGTCCCTAGGGGCTGGACGAAGTCCTTCGTAGAACACAGTCCTTTGCATGGAATAAATCTTGCTAACCCGGATAGATGCCCGTTCAGCAGCCCTGTTCAGAATCTCCTCCAAACGGAGACCCCAGGCGGAAACTGACTCGTCAATACTGGAATATCTAACATTGTCATAACTGGAGATTTCAACGCAAACTTACTTACTGATAATAATCACTCTCTTCATCTTCGTAACCTACTAACCACTTATAATCTAACACAGAGTGTCACTAACCCTACCTTTACACTGAATCTTCCTCTTCTCTCCTAGATATAGTCTGTGCTAGTGATCCTTCCCTAATCAATCTATGTCATGTTGGTGAAAGCTTCCTATATCAGCCAGTTAGATATCATTGTTCCGTGTATGGTACTTCCAAACCTATTCAATCATGTTTTAAACGTAACATCTGGTTATATGACCTCGGTAACTACGACGAATACAGAGACAAGCTTTCCAAAATTGACTGGGACTTCATTTTAGATAATAATGACGTTGACAGAAGTACCGAGATCATTATCAACAATGTACTTAGCTAGCCAGAGAATGTATACCAAATAAAACTATAACTGTTAGAAGTAACGCTCCTGTATGGTTAAACAACACCGTAAGAAAATTTATTCGCAAAAAAATACTGTCATCGGAAAGCTAAGCTTTATGGTAAAGTAGACGACTGGGCTAAATTCAGAAAATACAGAAACGCTTGTACAAATGCCGTTTGAAATTCCAAACGTGAATATCTAGATATACTCTGCGATAAACTTAACCACAGTAATAACACTAGTACTAAGAAATGGTGGAAAATTATCACTACTTTTATGTCCAACTCTAAAAGAAAATCCGATATCCCTCCTATTTCTGTCAACAACGACATTCTATACGACGATCTCGATAAAGCCAATTCTGTTAACACGTTCTTCTCCTCACAATCTACTATTAACGACTCTAATATCGACCCCCTGTAATAACTCACTCACATAATCATATACTTACCGACATCGTGATATCTCGCCAAGACGTCCTTGATTCTATACACTCCCTCAACACGAAGAAAGCCTCTGGTTCCGACCTTATTAGTCCGCAATTAATAAAGGAAGCTGCTTATATTCTCAGCTACCCATTACATATCTTATTTAACCTCTCGCTCGCTGCATGTACTTATCCGTCAACGTGGAAAGCTTTTGACCGGGTACGGCATCGAGGCCTTCTTTCCAAATTAAAATCTTTCGGCATCACAGGAAATCTGCTTAGCTGGTTTTCTGATTACTTACATATGGTAAACAATCTGATTTGGTATATATTTCAGCAGGAGTTCCACAGGGACCAATTCTGGGACCACTTTTATTCTTTCATAACACTAATTGCACCGTTAAGCTATTTGCCGACGATACATTTCTATATGTCGAAGTGGATTCATCGGTCTTGACCGCAAACCTGTTAAATAATAAACTTTCGAACATTCATGAGTGGTCACAACAAATTATATATAGAAACCGGTTGGGACCCCCTTGTCGTCCGAATTAAATGTTCAATGGCATATATCCAAATAGCATGAAGTATTGTCAGTACCGTTCCATAGCTGCTGTATGTCTACAAGGAAACAGATCTGAATCCTTTTTGAAGTTATATTGTATATATTATATTGTCATGTATTATTAAATAACAATAAAGTTTAAACTAAACTGTGCGCGTTTAGATACAAGTTACACTAATACTATTAACCACAGGGACTTGAGAATTAGTTACAGTCTACATGTATTTGGACCTCTCCTAGTGTGTATAGCACATTTTGAGACGTTTTGGGGGGCTAGATTAAAATTTTGCAAAAATGACATCCCTGGTGGTCATATATACGAGAAGGGGGGAAGTTCTCGGTGAAAAAAAAAACGACACCGCCTACGTTTCTCAATAAAAAAAAAACATGTTTCTGCTGAATGTAGAGAAATATGCTTATGATCGTTGAAAAGATGGATATTTTTTTTCTTTCAATAACATCCTTTATCCACCTAAAATGTATTCTCATTCCGATGCATGCACCTCTGTTTCCTCCAAAAAGCCATTTCCGCGATTTGGAAAAAATCCGACCCATGGTGGTACGGTAAATATGCATGAGCTCTAGCTAGCTACAATGCCATTGGCGGGCTATTTTTGAGGCCCTTCATCTTAATATTTTAGGGACACCTCGGGGCTTACTGTCGAAGTCATCCACAAGCTAGAGATGGTTGCTTTCAACATATTTCTAAATGCAGAAACAACCCAAATGACCACGCCCAATTTCCGTAAACGACAAAGAAGTGATACCTCAACTCCCCCTTCTACTGAGAAAGACTCAAAACTCGTGCGAAACGATAAAAATATGTAGACACATAGTATGATACAGAGTATACATGTACGTACAGTAGTGAATTTGTATAAGCAACATAGATGTGTGCATAATACAACCACGGAAAGTCCGTAATACAACGTTTTAATATTATATATGTATTTAGATGTTATAACCCTTAACGTGAATGGTTTAAGGAATTATGAGAAGAGAGGTAATGTGTTTAATTGGATTAACTTTACAAAATTGTGAACATATGTTGTATACAAGAAACGCATAGTACCGAACACGAAATATATGCTTGTAGGTCTTAGCAGTGGAAGGACGTACGTAGGGGGAGGTAACTCTTACTGGAATAGCGGTACTAGCGAATCACACGTTTATTTGAAGTATAAAGATAATGTTGGTAGGTTTATTGAGATGGAAATTACGAAAGATGAGAAAATATACTCAATAATTAAGATATACTGTCCAAATGGACCTAGAGAAAGGGTTACATCCATCAATAAACTGAACACTGAAATGGAAAAGAAAAAAGAACACAATTTAATTGTTACAGGAGATTTTAATTGCGCATTAGATAAAGAATTAGATAGATACCCAATACACCAAAATGAGGACATAGGAAGTACCCAATTAAAACATATGATGGAAAATTGTGATCTAAAAGATTTCTGGAGAATTAGATTTCCGGAAAAAAACGAACCACTTTTTTCCGGTGTAAGGCAAAATCAAGAAGAGACTGTGTTAACTAGTAGTACATTTTTTTAGTTTGAATTTTAGAATCGACAAATGTAATATAGTTGATTGTTTAGTTCACAATGCATGCAGTATAAAATTAAAAACAAATGACGTTGAAAGAGGACCTGGGTATTGGAAACTAAATTATAAAATTGTTGAAAATGTCATATTCAAAAACATATTAGAGTCGTTTTGGCTTCAATGGAAAACCCAAATAAACAATTATGGAAATGTTGCAATGTGTTGGGAACAAACAAAATGTAAATTAGAAATATCGCTATGGAAACCGGTTAAAAAATAAATACACAAAACAAAAATTTAAAACGCCCCGATAAAGAACTAGATAGCCTAAAGGAAAGAGATGTCAATACATATAAGATCAATGCGATTAAAAATGAGATAAAAACAATATATACATCTCAAAATGAAACAGCACGCATACGATCTAGAATAAAATAATTACGATGAAGGTAAACAATCATCCAGATACTTCCTTCATCAAAAACAATGAAAACAAGCAATGGACAAAAATAAGGAGTCCAGATGGGCAATATAAAGGAGACATCCAATCTATATTAAATGTTCACGCAGAATTCTACTCAAATTTGTTAAAATCGAAGGGATGGGATCACGAGGAAGCTGAAAAACTATTAAAAAATGTACAAGCAACCATTACTAATCAGGAAAAAACTAAACTTGATGAAAATATATCGCGGGAAAGTATCGTCAATTAAAATGGAATTGGTAACTGAGTAGAGGGATACCAAAAAGATATTTGATAGAGATCGATTCACTTATATCGAATTTTATTTGGAACGGAAAAACAAATCAGATTAAGTATGTCGTAATACATTACATTGCATTGATAGAACACTTAAAAGTTCGTATTTTATTTGTACGTGTTCCGACACTACAGGTTTGAATAAAGACGCTTTATCAGTTTTTTTTTTATCGAGATGCTATACATTCGAAAAACGAAATTTTGCAAATGAATTTTTCCGGTAACTCGAATTTTATTCTTAAAGGAAAACCAGTATTGAATCATTTTTAAATGGTGGTATGAGAATATTAAATGATATATGGGACAATGAAAACAATACTTTTAAAAGAGATACTGAAAGATACAATCGGATGAAAAATAAAACGGAAATGTATTGTGGAACTATTAAAACTACATGTAAAAGGATCAATTCCGACAGAAGTAAAAGAAAAAATACGATTAAATATGAAAGAACAGGCAAGTGGATTGAATTGACTCAAATCTGTGTATACAAACCGAAAAACATATTCTAGACAAAAAGGGTTTAAAGCTCACTTTACTTCATAATTTCTTACATCAAAAATACATCCAAAATGCCAAACAAAAAGGGAATTTGAGTTTAACGAAATATTAAATTGGGGCTTGATATGGAGAAATATCTAATAGAACGCATGTGACAGGAAAGTTAAATAATTCCAATTGAAGAGTACACATTACATAGTTTATACGGAAAGCAAATTAAAAAAAATTAACTGAACATATGGGAAATGTCATTTCTGTAAAACTGAAATCGAAGATCAGTATCATTTATTCTACTATTGTAATATTACTAGAACAATTATAACGGAACTTGAAAAACTATTAAGGAATATATATCTTGATATTGCTCTTGCGCCAAAAATGGAAAAATACTAACGGTTTGCAATTTGATACTGTACACATTTAAATGGGTAATATGGAAAGAACGAAACGAAATTTTAAAAGTATCAACGTAAAATCCCTGATACTCACACAATATCTCAAAGGGCAAAAATGTTCACAAAATACTCATTACAACTTATGACGAAATCGAAAAAAGAAAAGAAATTGATACCAAATGAAATACTGGCAGATTTATGCAACAAATTATGACGTCGTAATGAAAGTTTATCCAAAAAGATGTAAAACCGGAAAAGTAACGGGGCCTCAGTGTCCCGGCAGTGTTTATATATGGTAGACGATGGTATTGTTTATGTGTAATGCGGTTGACTGGTAACATTATAACGATATACAATCCTAACAATATATGGTTGTTTTGATATTTGTCATTTTAGCGTAATAACCTCTCACTACAGGAAGATGAAAGCAATACGGTTAGGTGAGGCAACCTCATCAGCCACATATACATGTACTGTCTGGATTCTAACTGTAGCTGAGAGGTTCACGTATGTACATTTGTCGATTTATATATAGTAGATATACAAAACGAAAGTAGAGAGATGTGTGTTGAATGAGTCTCCTGTATACTTTTTTCCATGATAAATAAAATTATTTTTAACCTGAAAAAAAAAAGAATATTCGAGTTAACTAAAATTTGAATGCAAATTTAGCGATTTTTTCGAGTTTTCAGAGTTTTCGACAACAAGATTTGACTATATGTCATCGTTGGTATTGTCGTATTATCCTAGTCATTACTTTTTAGTGTACATAGACAGAGTGTAAAAGAGTGAAGTGTGTATCCCTATGATGTAAATTTTCACCGAATGATCATTAAATAAAACACGTATACACTGTTACTGTTGTACAACTGATGTGATATATATAAAAATAAATAAAATAATTACAAGTGCTAAATTCTGTCAATTTCAAGAAATATATTCGTCTCGAACTCATAAAGATCGAAGTAAAAATGATGTTTCAAAAGTAAAAATTATAAATAAATCCAACCAGTCAAATTGAAAACTCGAGATTTCTCGATATTTTTCATGAATCAACTGACTTTCTCCGGGTACTTCGGCTTTCCTCCACCTCCAAAACCTGGCACGTCCTTAAATGACCCTGGCTGTTAATAGGACGTTAAACAAAAACAAACCAAACCAAACCAAACTTTAAGAAAACGAGGTTTGGCTGTACAATATATTTCGCGAAATATATTTTTTCATATAAATACTTGATTAATGAGGCAAACAAACTAATAGGTTTAGCTTTATGACAATTTTAAGATATTTTCTCAAGATAAACACCACCACAATCAGCATAATGTAAAATGTAAGTCAGTATTTAGCTTCCATACTGCGTTGTCTTGTTTCCATGTTTTATTCTGTCAGACAGCAAACTCTGCACCAGGGAATACAAAATGGACGGATCTACGCGAATTAAAGTGAAAGGTTCAAGACGCCGACGACACCTGTCACCAATGGAAATGTACAATTATAGTCTCGTAGCCTGACAAATATGACAAATATGAAAAGGTCAAATTTAATGTCAATGGTACACTTCCTTAGACACCATTCGTGACACATTTCCATGACACCTTTCACTGCAGGTTGATCTATAAATCATCCCTCTTTTTTTTAGTACAGATGTAGCTAGCTGACACAGTTGCCACGATAGCCGTTTATATGCATTCCTTATGTCTCCCGCAATTAGCATTTTTGGACTTTATGAGCGCTGTATGAAACAAAAATCTCAAGAAATGTTAGTTACATTTTAAAAACATAGCATGGAACAATTTTAACGAAATTCATATATTGAACTACTTGATCGCCAATATATGTGTATAACTGAGTAATTCAGTCACAGCAAGGGACATTGCAAATTCGACTTCGATTGTCTCGTAGCCGGCGGCCTTATAATTTCACAAGAAATATATGTATTAACACAATTCTAACTCAATTCGTTTGCACGTGCTTTGATTGGCTACGGATCATGTTCTAATCTACGATAGAACCACGACCAATCGTGTTAAGTCCCGCCATTCGTGTTTAAGCCACGTCCGATTTTAATCAAAGCGATATGACATCAAGTTCGCCTCTTTTATGATTGATGACCCATGGGATTGGAATAAAATGATGAATTAATGACAGAGCGCGCGGGGAAAGGTCACGTGGTCGCCCAGGTGAAAGGCAAGTATGTTACCACTGTGCCACCCGGCTACCCTAAAATTATTCGCTATTAATCAACTTCTATTTATCTCCACGACATTTGGCGAATCTTGATAAAGGTAGCAAAACTAGATTGGTATTTTGTGACCTAGATAAAGCGTTTGACCGGGTTTGGCATTGAGGTCTTCTAACCAAATTAAAAAATATTTCGGTATAACTGGAAATATCTTTCTTGGTTCTCAAATAACTTGCATAGTCGCTGTCAGTGTGTAGTAATTAACGGTAGACAATTCTATTCAGCTTATGTTACAGCAGGTGTTCATCAAGGATCAATCCTAGCTCAATTACATTTCTTAATCTTCATCAACGACATCATAAGTATTATCATTTGCAACATTGATTACTGATGACACAGAATAGCAGAATCCTCGGATCTGAGCTCTAAACAAAAACCAAAAAGATAAGAAATTTGATTTTATTGAGCACAACTGGTAGATATATCGGATTTCAAGCACATTATAGTCTCGAACTCAACTGCCCTAGATGGCTCCGGCTCAAATTGTTCACCTATCAAATTTTCATATAATGCTTGTAACTACAATACAGACAGTAGTATAATTTCCCTACATGTATATAAACCGTACAGCGCTTAATCACTTTTACAATTTCGATAAATACTCCCAAGACCATATGAGGAAACCTAAAGATCTATGAAGATAATTGATTTTCAGTACAACTGGGGCTCAATTAAAGTCATTAAACACCTATGTACCTCATCAAAACCAGGCAATGCTTTAATAGTTATTCCATCAGAAGAGACTGCATTCTTTTTGTGCGAAAATCAGCGATGTCACGTTAGCATCCCTTCATTAAAGTTCATCATATAGACCAGAATTATTGCTTGAACTGATCTCGGCCAATCAGAGGCAGTGGTGGCCATCTTGGATGTTCAACCCAAATACTTTTTAGTATAAAGAAAGGGACACAACTAGACATCATATTTAATAAATCAAGTACTTTCCGTTCGAAATCCGAAAGGGAAATACATGTCCTTTTGATTTCGTTACGTAGCCGGATGGCAATGTGGTACCACACTTGCATGTCATAAGCTGACCGGGGTTCGAATCTCCGAACGGACATGGACAGGTAAGAGGTCACATATTTAATCACGTGGGTTTTTGCGCACTACAAGCATTATATGAAAATAATTGATTTAAGGATTGAATCTTGATTTGGTCGATTTCATGGGGTCATGAATTGAGTTGCTCTTGAGACAAATTCAGCATGAACTGCTTCGCAGTTCATTAAATTTGTCTCAAGAGCAACTCAATTCATGACCCCATGAAATCGACCAAATCAAGATTCAATCCTTAAATGAATTATTTGTTGACCATATACTTCTTTCTGTTTTTATAACATAATTTATTTGATTTGCCCTAACTACACGCAAAATGTATGTTTTAAACTACTGCACGGCTAAAATGACTATTGCACTGTCACGTGCGAACTATAGAACATCTGTGACGTTTCGGAATGTACTACCCCTTCAAGTGTCATGTCACTCAGATGTCAACACTGCCAGACGAGTCGTGGTGACTTCTAGGCCTACTGGAAAGTCGAAATGTCTGTGATTCTAAGTGTGTTTTTGCGATTATGTAATAAAACCAGTATATCCTGGATGTCTGCGCAATATTCTAGAATATTAGGTACTGGCAATGGACCGCTATTTTATTGCACTTCGGCCTCATGCAACATCGGTCGACTACCAGTACCGAGTGTCAAATATTCTGGACTATTGCACAGACAACAATGATATATTTGTATAATAGTGAACACATTGCACGTTTGATATTACGCGTTTGAATATTGCTAGTTGTTCACACTCTGTCCAGTGACTGTTCCTACAGCCATAAATACCGCCAAAATGACGTCCTATTATTATATATAAACTGTAAATAATATTGCAAGGCTTCACACACACACACACACACACACACACACACACACACACACGCACACACACACACACACACACACACACACAAATAATGAAAATAGATAGACAGGCTTCAAAGAATGTAACTGCGGTAGCCATATTAACTTATTGCAATGGTATTGAATCAATTAGCATAGTCCCCATGTTACTTATCCATATGGTTTAATGAGGGCATGCATACCTCGAATAGTCTTAAGTCCATACAAGCCTAAATTTAAGCTATCAAACCTTTAATAAAAAAATATATATGCTAGACATAATTCAACTTAGACTAGATATATGCTCAAGGTCACACATCAAGCTAAAAATCAATGTTTCCTTGCGTATTTAATGTCCATAGGGTATAGGGCCACACATCTGTTTCTGTAAGTCGACTAACAATTTTGCATATCTGTGATATCTGACAAATGAAAACGTAATAACTAAAGCGGTATTTCTTGACCACATATTAAAGTGATATCACTGCATTTTCACATATTTTAAAATATATCCCTTCCCTGTAACCCCACTACGCTACACAAAAGACCTATAACGGTTAACAATCTAGGGTTGGAATCCCTTAGCGTGTACGCATCATTACTGCGCATGTTTTGGTATCCGTCACATGATTGCCTCCACTGAAGCTGTAAGTCTTAAAAGCGTCATTGCCGTGAATAATTTTGTCTCTCTCTTTCTTAAGACATTTTAGGTAGCTGAACTTATATCCTCTTCATTTCTTTATCATTGTAGTTTTTAGACGTTAAATGTGTAATTCGTGCGTCATCGTATGCTGCAATCCAGCAGTGGAACAATAACACGAATACCGACGAGCGGTCCTTTGAGAACGGAGCGCAGCGCTAGCGGAAAGTAGAGAACTAAGGAAGGGAACCAGCCAATCAATATATCATCATTGGACGTTACGATAAAGGATAGCATTTCAATGTCACGCAACAGGTGCATGATCATTTACACAGATAAAAATAATATTTGCCCGATAGTAATCGATGACGTTTTTACAGCTTTTACTTATTAGCTGGTTACTCATTACTATGGGGGGCCAGTGTATTCTAAGGCCTACAATGTCTACTCTGGATTACTAATGTGAATTATAACGCCATTGGTAATTATTGTGACGTCATTATTGCGTTATATGGTGACACTATGATATCATTTGATCATCATGGATTATTTTCACATATACTTCTTTTTTTCATTTGTGTTAATCATGGTATATGCAGTACTTTGATTGTTCTCTTGTCTTCATCAGATAATGTGTTTTTGTACTGAGAAACGCAGATGGTCTTGCGCTCCGAAGATGCATAAAGTTTCCATGGAAATAGCACAGTAGATTCATTGAACGTTTCCAAGTCAAGTCCATTAAACGATAATGTTAAAATTTTTCCCGCATCCCATGACGTCACCATAAGTTGCGAACCAATTACGCAAATTCCGGTACTGAAGCCGATTCGTCCATCGGATACCTTCCAGAGAGTTGCCCCGTTAAAATCTATACACCTGATATTCGGTTCGGGGTAAGTTTGGTCCGAAACGAACACTTTCTTCTCTGGTGACGTCAACGTGACGTAAGTGAATTTAGTTCGTGAGTACGATTCATCTAACACCACCATCCAGACTTCACCATCTGTTTCAAAAATTTGTATCTCGGAACTAGAACACACCGCCACATGTTGTCCATCAGATGCTAGCGCTTTACATGTGTAGTTGGTTTTCATTTTTTGACCAACTTCAACGAAACCGTCTTGTAACACTTCACACTTGATTAGTTGCTGCGCATCTGGGATCGAAACCATCACGTGATCTTGATTGGACGATATTGATACTACGTCATAAGGTGCCGGATGGATGTCGGTTTTACACAGGAAATCGAAGGAGGTGCCATACACTGACACTGTTTCATTGTTATGGTCCACAAGAAGCAATCTCCCTGTTGGTAGCATTGCTATTCCCGTAATCCATGACGGCTTTCCTCGGAATGGAAGCTTGATTTCGTTTAATTCATTATCTCGTGCCAGTGCCGGTTCAGTGGAGGATTCTCTAGTAGTTTGTGATTTGTGCCTTTTATGCCGTTCCGGTTGATCCGTTGACGGTTTAGTGCTATTTGTTTCTGTTCCATTATCTTGTAAAGAAAGTTTGCCAAGACTGTCAAACTTGGAAATAAATGTTTCGATGGCTGGATTCACTGTGAACACTAACATCTCTTGCATATTTTTCTTCTCCGCACCCGTGATTATTCTTTGCAGGGATTTGTAATCCGATTGAATGGATTCAATAAAAGCATCTTCTATTTTCTGATTACTGTCCATCATTTTCTGAATGCATTCCAGATTTTCCCTTGATAACTCGTTATGTGACTCAAGCTTGCGTTTGTCTTTCTGAATCTTTTCAAAACGTTTCGATTTCATCTTTGCAAGTCGCGTGAGTGCTTTCTCTTCGTGTTTGTTTAGAAGTTCAGTTATCCGCTTTCTCGTTGAAATAATTTCGTCTCTAATCATTTGCTCTGTGTTATCTAGGAGCGCCAAGTCTCTTCCTCTTCTGTCTATTATGTGCTCAAAGGTATTGCACTGTTCGAAATGAAGGTCCCTGTATTGTTTCAATCGAGTTTGCTTGTATTCTATTCCTGATGTATTCGACTTTATCTTCTCAGCTGTTTTAACATTAAAACGAGCATCCTCACGTGTGATGACATCAGAGCATCGGCGATGTTGCAGGGAACACATTGAACAGATGAATTTAGTATGATCAACACAGAAAAATTCTAGTTCCTTTTCAGGATGTTCCATACATGTTTCTGTAGATTTTCCTCTTGGTGTTTGATAAGCATCAATCATTGTGCTAACCACGTGGTTGTTTTCTAGCTGATCGGCCCATGTTTCCGGGTTCTTTCTGATATGGGTAGGAACGGCAACTGGACGTCGGCAGATAGGGCACATATACCCTTTCGTGTCTCCGTGCTGGTTTTTTCTCTCGGTTATAAATTTACTGATACATCTTTTACAGAAGGTATGAAGGCAAGGAAGTGCCTTTGGTTCCTTGAAGATTTCGAAACATATTGTACACGTGATCTGATCTTCAGCTGTTTGTATTATGGCTGTCGCCATGACGTCTTCATCGGATACCCCAAACACGAAATCTGTAATGAGGAAACGTCTTTATCAGTAAGGTATTTAAAAAGATACTGATTGAAAAATAAGTGTCATAAAAAAAGGTTTTGAGATGATATACTAGTAATTAATGTATATCAAAGTCAAACATCATAGCAGACTTGATAATCAATTGATTAATGCCATAATTATCTTTGAAGCTGCGTGAGCTATTTCAGTATTTTTGTTCTGGCCTGTCTGGAAAAAACCCTACTATTTAAAAGGTATATATAATATTCTAGAGTGTTCTTGATTTAATAACAGGTACTACAGTATCAGTATCGTCAATAATTGATATAGAGACAAAGTAATCATTTCGTATAATTGTCTAAACGTCGTCGTCTATTTATATATTTCCAGTCAAACTCCTCAATGATGGAATTGAATCTGATGTATCAGATGGATTTATTAATCTTCGAACAAGTTTTCAAAAGTTTCTAGGATTCGTCTTACTATGGTTATCTAAAGGTCCATTTATGTTCACATAAAGAAATACTTTCTTCCATTTTTAATCATTGATCCTATTTTGTTGTTCAAATTATGAGGCGTGCGACTGTATTTTTGTGAAGTAGTCTGTCCCGTTTCCTTATTTCACGTCTGAATTCCAAGTGAAACCACGATTTGTCATTAGGTCTAATTGTTACTTATTTTGAAGGAATGCATTCTCTGGCTATTTCTAAGTATTCATTCGTAAATATGTCGTCTTGAGTAAGGGACATAGCACATAGTTCAATCCAGTCAGTTTCATCACGCTTATTATTGAAAATTTCAAAAATTGCGTCGTTCCAACATTAAATGTTCCGTTAATGATAAAATCCATAATAATATTTGACCCTAAAGACAGTTCAACAGATGTCGCTTAGAGTTCAATAGAAAACAGCTATTGGGATAGTAAATTGAGCGGGTTTGCATATTAAAAGTTATATCGAGGTTTTGTGCACTTATTTACTGTACATATATATAGAGAGAGACACATTTCATGGTCAGCAATAAAACTTACTTACATTGTACATACCTACCAGTGCTCTTGTTAACACGTACACATTTAATCATCAACATATATGGTTATAAACATTTCAAACATTCTAACACAGCAAACGATAATAATACACAAGTAATGTCCTGTCAACTAGTGAATACTGAGTAGGTACATTACGTTATATATCAGAAGAGCTTTTTCTACCAGCAAAGTAAATATTGCAGAATATGTGTATATGTGTGATATACAGGACATGCACGAATTGCTACGCATGTTTAAAAGTTCATATTGCAACTTACACAGCCCACTATAATTATCAGAGTTCATGCATGCGTGCTTTGCGCACATTGACACCACATCAATACAAGCAGAATTGTTTAGTATTAATTAGTGTTAGAAATTTACATCATGTCAGTTTGTTTACTTTTTTCTGTCTAATGTTACACGACTATTAAATATATGCACAAGATAATGCAGCTTTATGGTAATAAATCTACTAAACATAACGTCAATTGTCATCACATGTCAACTGTGAAGTTTGTAAAGCAGGATTCCTGGCAGAGTTATGAGTACATCGACCCAAACGCACTGTAAGCGTAAAAGTGCATATTGCTTTTGTTTCGTTAATGTTATTTATTACATTTTTACCAGTGAAATATCAAAAATTATTCATTCTATAAAAGTGATATTTTTCACTAGTGGCAAATATCATATTTTTCACTAGTGAAAAATATCACTTTTGCTGATTTGACCAATCAAATTAATGATTAGAAAATACCAAAATAATTGACCAATTAGAAAGCCCGACATAAATGTCAGCACCTGAACAGGGGGAACTACTTTTTTTGTTTATAAATTATCGCTGTAGGCCTAGTTAGCATACGGGGTAGTTTTTTCGTTGATAAGAAATGTAATAAACAGAATATCTAACAGTGTCTTCAGTAATACCAAATATATTTCACGAGTGGGGCTAATACTTTGATATTTTTCACGAGTGCGCAGCAAGAGTGAAAAATATCAAAGTATTAGCCCCACTCGTGAAATATATTTGGTATTACTGAAGACACTGTTAGATATCCTCTATTTCTTAATATACATGTATTAAGCAATGACCATTTTCAACTCATTAAACGCGACGTGAAACAATTATCAGAAATGATAGTTAAAAACAGCATAAGACGAAAATAATAAATTATATAGTTATATTGTCATTTACGCGGCATTGTCACTATATGGTATTTGTGAAAGCTGTGTCGTTGATGTACTGTACATCTAAAAATACCATGCATCACGCGACATTATTTCTACAACACAGACCGGAACTACAGGGTATCGAATATAAAAAAATCAAAACATTGTTAAAATCAAATTTCAACGAGGAAATATTTTGTCTTCATCAATTATTATGAAAACATGTGCGCATTATATTGATATAATAAAATGTAAAACAAAATTGAAGTGTTTATTTAATTGTCCATGTATTATTTTGCTCCCAATCAGCACGCGACCATTGTCCAGCTGTTCCATCTATTGATCAAAAGCAGATAAAAAGTTATTTATCCCATCACCAGGGTATCGTTTCACAAAGCTTCGCAAAAAATCGCGTTGTTAATGTTCGTTTTACGGCATGATATACAATATGATATTGGAATTTTACAGAGAATTTCATCTTCTCCAAATAACACGGTTATAACACGGAAGAAAATTAAGTTCATAGTTAGTGTACGGGACTCGGGAATAGAAGCGGCGTACAATTTTCATCTCAAAAGTGTCGTCCTTTTTTACCTCCAAGTTAGAGAGTGGTATATTTTTACCGGGAGAACGTACGATTTTGACGTAAGATGCGAAACAAATACGAACACCTTTGTGAAACGGACTTACGAACTTCGTTTTGCGTAACTTTCTCGTAAATATTTTATATATTTAAATATCGAATCTTTGTGAAACGATCCCCATGACTATTATTACAGGACTGTCAAATATTCTGAAGTATTGTAGGGGCACCCATCACATACTTGTATATTATATGCTATAATATTGCAGAAATAATTTCTTTCAACTTTTCTGAATACATTTGAATGGAAAATGTATTTAACTGATTATTACAACCAATACAAATATTATAAAGGCAACATTTAGGTACGAATACCTTGAGTAAGTGAAATTGCTTTTATTATTATAGTAATGGTTTATGACATACTTGACAAGTCTAAGATTTTGATGAACTTGTTAATATTGTTAATGTCAAGCATAATCAATCCTTTTGGAGTGAGTGATAGATATATGCTGAATACAATGGGATGTGGCAGAATACTGCATTGCTATTTCAAACACCTTTGCACAGGATTGTCGGAGTTTATTTTCACATTTTACTTTGAAAATCGCCTTTTCTCCATTACAAAGCAATTTTCCCTGGCAATCTTATATTTTCCAAGTTGACTTTTGTAAATAAAAAAACAGCAGATTATTTGTCGTGTTTCTTGCGGCTGTATAATTTGAGGAATGTTCAGGAATGTTTATCATTTTCATGTTGACATTTGGTCTCTTAACATGTGAGTCACGGGGTTTCTAAATAAATAAAAATAAAAAACACCTTCTCCTTGACAATATTGCTAAATAGACCGATTCTTTACTTATGATTGTTACTTAACCTTACGAAATCATATTACAGTGTATTATCAGTATATTATATATACATATCTATTCTATTAAATGTCTATATCATCGTTTCAAGTCAAATATAGAAACCTTATAGGATAACACATAATGCGTTTGTCAATAGGATGGGAGTTCATACTATATTCAGCGATATTATAAATGATATTATATTACTGATAAATTAAACCAAGAGTAGAATATTTGCTTATTATATTGTATCATAAAAAATCATCCAGATTCATCACACTATGTTTTGTTACTAAAAGATTAAATCCCGACAAATGTATACAACTATACGTATAGATCAAGCAAAGGTCAATATGTACAATGTTGGGAAACAATACTGCAAAATATGTACTTAGGTACTGTATAATCTTTTATATAAACACAAGTATGTAAACTGAATTTAATACAAAATATATCTAAAGCATTTTATATAAATAATACTAAAGTATATATAAGCAATTCTGAAGTATTTATAAACAATACTGAAGTATATTTAAAACAATTCTGAAGTATGTATTTAAGGATTAACATAAATAATTTTTTCTGTTATACAGTCATAACAGAAAAAACTGGAGTGTACTCTAAATAAACCGCGGAGCGGTTTATGAAGAGAGTACACTCCAGTTTTTTATGTTATGACTGTATAACAGAAAAAATAATTTATGTTAATTCTTATAATTTAATTTCGTCTTATACACACCAAGATATTTCACTTTCTTTGGCGAACTCTTTTCTGTGATAAATTATTACGCAATGTCATCAGCCAATCAAAAATGACGTTACATTTCGCAACGTCAAATTTTTGTTATGGAGGTATAACAAAATTATTTCAGCCAATGAAAATGCGTGTTTCATACAAAATTAAATTATATCGATATAAACAATACTGAAGTATATTTATAAACACTACTGAGTTATGTAAAACAATACTTAAGTATGCATCAACAGTACAGAAATATATAAAAAAAAAACAATACTGAAGTATATATAAAACAATACTGAAGTATATATAAAACAATACTGAAGTATATATAAAACAATACTGAAGTATATATAAAACAATACTGAAGTATATATAAAACAGTACTTAAGTATGCATCAACAGTACAGAAATGTATATAAAACAATACTGAAGTATATATAAAACAATATTGAAGTATATATAAACAATACTGAAGTATATACAAACAATACTGAAGTATATATAAAACAATACTGAAGTATATATAAACAATACTGAAGTATATATAAAACAATACTGAAGTATATATAAAACAATACTGAAATATATATAAAACAATACTGAAGTATATATAAAACAATACTGAAGTATATATAAAACAATACTGAAGTATGTATAAAACAATACTGAAGTATATATAAAACAATACTGAAGTATATATAAAACAATACTGAAGTATATATAAAACAATACTGAAGTATATATAAAACAATAGAGAGGTATGAATCAAACAATACTGAAATATATATAAAACAATACTGAAATATATATAAAACAGTACTGAAGTATATATAAAACAATACTGAAATATATATAAAACAGTACTGAAGTATATATAAAACAATACTGAAATATATATAAAACAGTACTGAAGTATATATAAAACAGTACTGAAATATATATAAAACAGTACTGAAGTATATATAAAACAGTACTGAAGTATATATAAAACAATACTGAAATATATATAAAACAGTACTGAAGTATATATAAAACAATACTGAAATATATATAAAACAATACTGAAGTATATATAAAACAATACTGAAATATATATAAAACAATAATGAAGTATATATAAAACAATAATGAAGTATGTATAAAACAATACTGAAATATATATAAAACAATACTGAAATATATATAAAACAGTACTGAAGTATGTATAAAACAATACTGAAGTATATATAAAACAATACTGAAGTATATATAAAACAATACTGAAGTATATATAAACAATACAGAAGTATATATAAAACAATACTGAAATATATATAAAACAATACTGAAGTATGTATAAAACAATACTGAAGTATGTATAAAACAATACTGAAGTATATATAAAACAATACTGAAGTATATATAAAACAATACTGAAGTATGTATAAAACAATACTGAAATATATATAAAACAATAATGAAGTATATATAAAACAATAATGAAGTATGTATAAAACAATACTGAAGTATTTATAAAACAATACTGAAGTATATATAAAACAGTACAGAAGTATATATAAAACAATACTGAAGTATATATAAACAATACAGAAGTATATATAAAACAATACTGAAATATATATAAAACAATACTGAAGTATGTATAAAACAATACTGAAGTATGTATAAAAAAATACTGAATTATATATAAAACAATACTGAAGTATATATAAAACAATACTGAAGTATGTATAAAACAATACTGAAGTATGTATAAAACAATACTGAAGTATATATAAAACAATACTGAAATATATATAAAACAATACTAAAGTATGTATAAAACAATACTGAAATATGTATAAAATAATACTGAAATATATATAAAACAATACTGAAATATATATAAAACAATACTGAAGTATATATAAAAAAATACTGAAGTATGTATAAAACAATACTGAAGTATGTATAAACAGTACTGAAGTATATATAAAACAATACTGAAGTATATATAAACAATACTGAAGTATATATAAAACAATACTGAAGTATGTATAAAACAATACTGAAGTATGTATAAAATAATACTGAAGTATATATAAAACAATACTGAAATATATATAAAACAATACTAAAGTATGTATAAAACAATACTGAAGTATGTATAAAATAATACTGAAATATATATAAAACAATACTGAAATATATATAAAACAATACTGAAGTATATATAAAAAAATACTGAAGTATATATAAAACAATACTGAAGTATATATAAAACAATACTGAAGTATGTATAAACAGTACTGAAGTATATATAAAACAATACTGAAGTATATATAAACAATACTGAAGTATGTAAAAAACAATACTGAAATATATATAAAACAATACTGAAATATATATAAAACAATACTGAAGTATATATATAACAATACTGAAGTATATATAAACAATACTGAAGTATATATACATACTGAAGTATGTATAAAACAATACTGAAGTATATATTAAACAGTACTGAAGTATATATAAAACAATACTGAAGTATGTATAAAACAATACTGAAGTATATATTAAACAGTACTGAAGTATATATAAAACAATACTGAAGTATGTATAAAACAATACTGAAGTATATATTAAACAGTACTGAAGTATATATAAAACAATACTGAAGTATGTATAAAACAATACTGAAGTATATATTAAACAGTACTGAAGTATATATAAAACAATACTGAAGTATATATAAAACAGTACAGAAGTATATATAAAACAATACTGAAGTATATATTAAACAGTACTGAAGTATATATAAATACTGAAGTATGTATAAAACAATACTGAAGTATATATAAAACAATACTGAAATATATATAAATACTGAAGTATGTATAAAACAATACTGAAGTATATATTAAACAATACTGAAGTATATATAAACAATATTGAAGAATATACAAACAATATTGAAGAATATATAAACGATCCTGAAGAATATATAAATAATACCGAAGAATACATTAGAAAAAATATTGAAGCATCTTCATAATACTGAAGAATAAGACACTGCTGATTTTAGCTGGACTGAGCACATTAATTATATTCTAGGTAAGACTTCCAAGCGTCTAGGAATACTCAGGAAATTAAAATTCTCTCTCGACAGACACTCTTTACAAACTCTATATACATCTTTTATACGACCAATCTTAGAATATGCGGATGTCGTCTGGGATTCTTTACCACTATATTTAATTGAGAGACTAGAACATGTTCAAATAGAGGCCGGTAGAATAGTAACGGGGGCCACTAAACTTGTAAATATACAATTATTATACAACGATCTATGCTGGGAAAAATTATCGGATAGAAGGAAAAAACATAAAATTATTCAGTTTCACAAAATGTTTCACAAAATAACACCAGAATATCTCTGCTCACTTGTTCCTTCTCAACATTCAGATTTGCATAATTACAGAACCAGACAAGGCAATCAATTATTAACTGTTCATTCTCAATCAAATTATTATAAAACATCCTTTTTACCTTCAACAATCGAACTTTGGAATTCTATACCGGCAGACATCAGAAACAACCCCTCTCTGATTATCTTAAAATATACCTAAAGAAAGACATTAAAACCCCACCATGTTATAGAAATTTTGGCACACGTAACTTACAAATACTACATACTAGACTTCGTTTAAATTGCAGTAACTTGAAAGAACAATTATTTAACAGAAATCTAACGGATAGCCCTTTCTGTTCATGTGGATATATTGAAGATAATTCACACTTTTTTTTCATGTGTGAAAAATTTATTAATCAGCGTAATCAGTTTGTATTTACATTATGTAGTTAAAATTTTGATCTGAATACTGATATTCTATTATCAGGAAACCCAGACTTGTCAAATGAAGAAAATGAAATAATAATTGAAGCTGTACATAATTTTATATTACATTCCAAAAGGTTCGACTAAATATTTATGAACTACTTAGCTTCATCGCAATTTATCCACATCCCCATCGACATCATTAATTAACATAAATAATTTACTTAATTACATGTATATATCCAAGTATTCTATTCTCCAATTAGATTGCTTTAACATAGATTTATTTGTATTCCACCACTGTTCATCACTTTTCACCATAATTTACCTTTTTGTCAAAATAATTATTTTCTGTTTATTATTATGAAACAGTATTTGTACCGCCATACTAATCACCAATATGCCGAACCTTAGAGGGAAATGGATTAATATAAGCTTTAAGCTTGTTTCTAAATCCCTCACCAATGTATAATTTGCAATGTATATGTACACTTGTCTTGAATATAAATAAATATTGTTTAAACTAAGACACAATACAAAAGTATATACATGTATATATATAATACATGTACTGAAGTATTTATAAACAATATTGAAGGGTGTTAAAACAATACTGAAGAACATATCCAGCGTATATATAATACTGAAGAATATATCAACAAACTTGAAGTATATATAAAAAATACTAAAATAAACATAATAAGTACAGTAGTATAAAAAAATCGTTATGATTTTGAGGTCTTAAATACGCCGGCACATATAGAATAAATATCAACAACACAACCGTCTCGCGGAAACGAGACTGACAGCGATTTGATGATCTCGTTGTTGTAATCTAAACGAGTAAATAAAAAATCCAACAACCATCCATTGTATTACCTCTAATTATAAACACATAATTATAAAACTTTTTATATATTATATAAATATTTAAGAAAAATGATAACGGAAACACACAAATGCTACATTTCTGATTTTACTTTGAATGGAATATAACGCGCGAATGATTATAACATGAAATGATATATTAGTTATATATTATCTTCCTTAATTAAAATATTACATTTCTCTTTAACATGTTTTAAACTATAATTGATTATTTCGTTTATAACAATAACAGTACTTAGTCTACGTATCTACAATGTTATTGTATAGTTGTCAAACTTATCTTGAAGTTATCATGTACCACATTATCAGACGTTTCCTATTAAAATGTACAAACTTCCAAACCAGTGATATTTATGGCATGCAGATGTAACTAATAATTTGTGTATTATGTCAAACTTATAGTTACAAGTCAAATAATAAACAATTGGTATGATTTTATTATGATATTACAAATCCCCGAGGCATTTTTATTCTGTTAATATAGCCTTCATCTAGTTCTTTAGGAGACCGAGCGATTTCCAAATTAACTTAAGGGGACCGAGTCTATTCAACAAGTTTTCCATGTATTATTTTCAACCGAAAGTTTCTTAAGCAAATATTAATCAATGTTTCTGTTACCTTACAAAAGAAACTTGCCATCATTACATACCGTTTACGCTTCGATAACTCAATCCCATTCAATCATTTTTTCTCGCATGCTAATTGAGAGATGGAATATACTTCCGCTTCGAAAAAATTGGGGAAAACCTCGCTAAATATAGGTATTTCCGCCAGAAAAATCCTATAAAAATAGGTAATTTTTTCGTGACGTCGCAACAATGCCTTCATTTACGTTTGTATGTATGTATGTATGTATGTATGTATGTATGTATGTATGTATGTATGTATTTATTTTTTTTTTTTTTTTTGGCACCCCGGGGTCCCGTAAAGTAAATGAAAGCCGTAATTTTAATATTTTTAAAGAAGCTATCTACATTATAAAATTATACATGATTATGATATTAAATATATTTTACTATAATGCAAATGGGAATTCTCTGCACTTGCACGGCATGTCCATGTTTTCGTATTCAGAAAAAAATCCGTGACAAAATGAGGCCGAATGAGTTGGCGTAATTGGTTCCCCATCTTTGTATAAAGGGGTTCTAAATATAAGTCCCATTTTATGTAACAGATCACTTTGTACAAGTTTGTACAAAAAAGTAAAGATTAAATTTATTCGTCATTTAGAAGATTTAATAAATGACATTTTTCACTTTCAATCTTGATTCTGTTATCTTTTTAATCTTTATACAAACAGAGCACACCTATCTTGATGCATAGCTAAATTAATATTTGGTTAATTTTGGTAGAGTTGTCAGCCTTAGTCAATTATGCATGAATATTTACAAAACGTGCACAGACTCGATTCTCTACGCAATTCATTATTGTACAAGATGTAGGGTTCCTGATGTTATCGACACAGTACTGTACAATAATCATATTGATAACAAGCAAATATGTTGACGATGGAATACAAATGACGGCAGTAAAATCCCACACATCCATGAACATGTTTGTGTACCAACCTACCTGTAATTCTATAAGGGATAAAGGTCGGGCCGTAAATCCGTCTAACCCGACAGGTAGATCTGGTACAGGTAACAACGTTCGGCCATATTGTATGTATACATGTGTGTGGTAGTCAGTCTCGTGACTCTATTAATAGATCAATTTATTGATTTTTTAAAGGCCTTTTATTTTCATCTAAAGGCGTGAATTCTTGGTGTAGTTTAAAATACCCTGGGTAATGCGGGAATAGGTACTCACTTGTTTCGTTTCATGTGTCCACATACATGTAGTAGCGTACATGTAAATAACTTTTTCAGCTGTTGACAAACTTTTAACTTATGATTTCTAATATTATCGATATTATTTTGAAATATGAAAATTAGAACCGGCATGTCTTACTAATAAAAGATTGTTGGGAACAGATTATTTAAAGCATCATCATCTCACCAATACACATCGTGGTCGAGTTAGCACAAATTATATTTATTATCAAATCCTCTACATCTCTGAATTGATCCTTTTTAAGACAGACACAATTTCATCCATTAGTGAACATTTGCACATTTTATTCAAACAAGTAAGATTATTCATTTAAACCTCTATTTTTAACGTTGTCATAATGACATTTCTGCAAAAACCGAAATATTTTATGCCTTGATATTGAACGCATATAACGTTGTTTTTCCTTATCTTAATCATAGAGGTTTTCCCCTTAATGATCTGATGTAATAGTGCATTGTGTTTATAGTGCATTGTGTTTATAGTGAAACACAATCCACTACAGCGATTGCAAATCATTTACTTAATTTTTCAAAAGCTTTTTTTTTTTATTTCTTTAGTGTGTTCTGCTTGATATTCATTAATTTATTTGTTCATTATTGTGGTGCTTAATTTTTACGTCGTTTTACATTCTAATGTTCAAAGTTGTCACATCATTATATTTACATATTTTTTTTCATTTAATGCAATACTTTTTTTTTTTGTAATTTATATTTTATTCAGTTAAACATATATTATCAACAAACACAAGACATCTACATTTTATGGTCATTCACACCTTTCAGCACTGATGTGTATTTCTATTATAATTTACTACGCACAAGCTTACACACACACATACACACCAACACACCCCCATTCTCGCCCCCCAGAGTCTGCTAAGTTACACCACCGTACTGACCGAGTGACATATGAAACGAAGGGAAGTAACTCTGATGAATGAGAATGACACACCCCACGCAAACACCTTCCCACACACATGAATGTTCTAGTACATATACATACATGTACACAACACTATACACATATACATGTTCATACGTACTACATATAGTCATATACTAACTATTGCATATGACAATGAGCACACATGCTTTACTACACATACATGTACTATTTTGATATCCATCCATTGGCATGTACACACAGCACTTACATGAAAACATATCCACATACCGCACCTACTACAACTCAAATATACCCATACAAGTGCACACATACTACACATGTTGTATATATTATTGTATACATACATATATAAGAAAATGCATATTAAACACACATTCTGTTTCTATTATCCTGCTATTCATCCATGTACAGACAAACAGACAGACATACACACAGACAGATACATAAACCAACACCAACCTACTTAGACAGAAAGATACAGACAGACTAAACAGAGACACAGACATATAGAGAAAGACTGACAGACATACATACAGACAGACAGATACATAGACTAACAACACCAACCTAAAGACACAGACAGACTAAACAGAGACACAGACATATACAGAAAGACTGACAGACATATACAGACAAACAGATACATAGACTAACACCAACCTACTTAGACCGAAAGACACAGACAGACTTAACAGAGACACAGACATACAGACAGTATTGACATACATAAATAGAAAGATAAATAGACAAAAAAGGGAGAGAAAGGGGATGGAAAAATCACAATATATTATCAGAGCAACAAAGCAAAATTATTGACCAGTTTAGTGTTTTAGAGCCTAGGAGACATGTCAGTTAAATATATTATGAAATGAAAGCTATAACCTAATTAATTTTTCCCATTTTAGCCATTCGTTTCTAAATCTCTCCTTATACATACCTCCTTTGCTATAAGCTACACATCTTTGTATATTAAAATAGTCCTGTATAGTATTTATTAAAGCATTTAAATTTAAGGACTTGTGCAGACAGCGCATTTTATATATGTACTGTTTAATTACAATGAGAATTTCATTATCAATTTTACCATTTACATTTTGTGTGAGAAGACCAAATAAAAATGATTCTTTATTAAAACCAAAAGGAATAAGGAGTGTATCTAAAAGAGTTTCAAAGCTAAGAAGAAGATTTTGAACCTCCTGACATTCCCATAAAATATGAATAATGGTTTCAATCTCTGAGTTACACAGTGTACACAAAGGCGATGGCACCATTCGAGTTTTAAATAAAAGAGAGTTTGTTGTAAGAATATGGTGATTGATTCTATATTGAAACCATTGGAATTTTGTGTTATTAGTTACAATAAACGGAAGTTTGAAAACCTGACTCCAGTAAATATTGCTTCTATCAAAAATTGAATTCCATTTTCTTTGTCCTGAGGGCACAATATTATTTCTGATCATAATGTTATAAAAGTGTTTTGACCCTTTGAAATGTTTAAAAAAAAATTCAAAGTTTACTGGAATAAATGGACGTGTTATTTCCAGCATGGGGAGAACAGGATTGGGATTGAACTTTTTTACAGCTGAAATGACACTATGATATTGGAGAAAATTAGTCCGTATTCGATACAGTTGTGTAAAATCTTGAAACGTATAAAATGTACCAGCATTATGATCCTTTATCAAATCATTTATATTTACAACTCCTTTCTTATACCAGTCTTGGAAAAAAACAGACTTTTTGTCCATAGTAATTTTGTCATTAAACCATAATGGTGCCTTCAGATACGCATTTATACAATTAATATTTATATTTACTTCATTTGATGTAACAAACTTTCTACATGCTTTTAAAACATCTATCCAAAACAAATTTTTACATTTCTTTTCACATTGCTGTAAATAGTCTGAGCCACACTGTATCAACATATCAGTATTCACATATGTTTTTATAATTGCTTGCCATTTGGAGGTGCTAGAAAATAATCTTCTTATCCAACCTAACTTAAGAGAGTCTATGAAAGCCTTAATATTTATCATTTTTAAACCACCATTAATGTAGTCTTGAACAATTACATCTCTTTTAACTTTGTCAACTTTGCTATTCCATAAAAATTCAAAGAAAATAGTGTTTAACTTACTAATAAACCTATAATCTGGGTTGGGTAGTGAGATAAATAAATGATTAAATTGTGAAACTAAAATTGATTTAATAATGTTAATTCTACCAATTGGCGTTAAAATTCTCCTGTTCCATGATCTAATAAGAGATTTAAGCTTAGTTAATTTCTTATCGAAATTGAGCTTTGGAATCTCATGTAAATTAATATGGAATTCAATTCCCAAAAGTGTAAAATTTTCCCTTCCCCACTGTAAACCCAGATCTGGAAGAAATTTGTCAGAACTAAACTTTTTACTACCTATCCAAACCACTTGAGTTTTAGAAATATTAATTTTTAATCCAGATATATTTGCATAAAAATTAAGTTCGGATATTGATTCCTGTAGAGATAGTTCTGTACCATCAAGAGCAAGAGACGTATCATCTGCATATTGTGACAAAAGTATGGGACAGTTATCAACATCAATACCTTTGATTTTTGAATTATTTCGGAGTTTTATCGCTAGTATTTCTGCACAGAGGATGAAAATATAGGGGGCGATCGGGTCGCCTTGACGACAGCCTCTTTTAATTTGGAAGAAAGAAGACAGATTCCCACCCTGATTAATAGTAGCACTTAAATTATTATTAAAAGTTTTAACCCAGTTTATTAAACTATTTCCAAAGCCAAAATACATTAATACTTTTTCAACAAATTCCCAGGATACTGAATCAAAAGCTTTTTCGAAATCGATCATTAAAAACATACCTGGAATATCATTTTCTTCTGTATACTGCATTATATCATAGACTAGTCTGGTATTTTCCCCTATATATCTACCTGCTATAAACCCTGTTTGATCTTTATCAATTATTTTATCCAACACTGTCTTTATTCTACTTGCTATTGAACCTGATGCTATTTTATACACAACACTTAACAAAGTAATGGGCCTCCAATTTTTTATAAAATGTCTGGGTTTATCTCCCTTTGGAATGCAAGAAATAATACCTCGTCGTTGTGAAATAGAAAGAGATCCCTGTTTATAACCTAAATTTATAGATCGAACGATGAAATTACCCAAATATTTCCAAAAGCACTTAAAAAATTCAACTGTAAAGCCATCTATACCTGGACTTTTGTTATTTTTCATATTTCTTAAAGTTTTGCCAGCTTCTATCAATGTGATTGGACCTTCAAGATTGTCAGATTCTTGTTTACTAATTTTATTTATGTTATATGATTCTAAAAGTTCATTCAAATTTACATCTGCTATTTCATTGTTATTACTGTATAAATTTTCATAAAATTTCTTGACCTCTTCCAAAATATTTGCCTGCTGAGTAACTATATCTCCATTATCTAGTTCTAATTTAGGTATAATTTTAGATGTAAAATTTCTATTCTCTAAATTTAAAAAATATCTAGTAGGCTTCTCACCCTCCTCCACCCACTTAGCACGTGACCTTACTAAACTACCTTTTATTTTTTTATCCCTTATTTCCTGTAGTTCTCTTTTTTTAACTTCTAACTCTACTGTGTCTATATCATCTTGTTCCTCAATTTCCTGAATTATTTTTCTTAGATTGTCTTCCCTAATATTTTGTTGTTTCTTCCTAAATGAAGAAAAAGAGATTGTTTTGCCTCTAATTTGCAAAAGTAAAGTTTCTAGGAATAGTTGATCATCAATAACAAACTCAATCTCACTGTCAGGAATATCCATCAAATTATGTAAATTATAAACTGGAGTACAGTATTGTTCTTTTGTCTCAGCTATACAGGTTTTAACCATATCCAAATAATCTTGTTCTTGTAATAAACTATTATTAAATTTCCAAATTCCTTTACCAGGGAAAAATTCGTTTAGTTTCAAAGCTAATGTTGGAAAAGAGTGGTCAGATCTATAACCTGGTTCTATTTTGGATTTTTCAGTACTAGAAATGAAGTTTTCAGAAATCAAAAAGAAGTCTAATCGGGCCTGTTTGAGTGGGTTGCTTTTCCTCCATGTATATCGTCTTACATCTTCATTCTGTTCTCTAAAAATATCTACCAGTGAAAGGTTGTCCATGATCTCCAAAATTTTTTCTCTAGCTTTAGGATTGTTAACATGCTTGTAGTTTTTATCATAGTCAGTCTTAGGATTAAGAACCAGGTTAAAATCTCCACAAATAATGGTATATCTATTAGCAAAACTTTCAATCGTTTCAACAAGAGTGTCATAGAAAACCGGGTTATCCTTATTTGGACCATATAAATTTATAAGTGTGATTTTAAATTTTTCAATCTCAATATCTAATGCTAGGAAATTGCCAGTATCGTCTTTCTTTTCTTTGTGCACTTTAAATTCAAAATTATTTTTAAAAAGAATAGCAACACCCCTAGAATTCGATTTAAAAGAATTAAAATAACATTGGAAACCCCATTCACTTCTAATAATTTTTTCCTGTTCTTCACTAAAATGTGTATCTTGCAAGCAGAAAACATTACTATTAGTCGACCTTAAATAAGAAAAAACATCCCTACGTTTAATTTTGTCTCCTAGGCCCTGAGTATTAGCTGACAAAAATTGTATTTGTGTCATATTTATATCTTAATATGAACATATGATCTAGTTCCACCCCCGAAGTAAAGAGCGTTAGAAAAGAGATAAGGGAATAAATGAGAAAAAGAAGAAAAGATAATATAAAATATAACATTAAAGTGGTCATTACCTAAACAAACCACTACCGTCCACAGTACAAACACATTCCAGTCTGACATCCGCACACTTGCATTCCATGCTTTATCATGATCACCGGAAGTAAATTACACACCGGAAGTAGTATACTAAGGATAAATCAAACCCGTTAATATTCCGGAAAATAAGGCGGGAAACCATATAGAACGATAATAAAATTAGTATTACCTTACTTATTGGACTTTAACTCTGAATAATTAAAGAGATGATAACAGACCTTTCATTTATTCAAGCTGATATGATATATTTGCATGTATCAAAAGCATGCATACCGTACATATACATTTGTGCATACAATATTCCACAACATAAATGTAGGCTATTGGATTTTTTTCTACGTAATTAGCTGTATAATTATATAATATTACGTAGTCGTACCTTGTTCATCCTATACAGGATGAGTTTAACATTATAGCGAGTAGATCACAATTAGCACCAGCCGCATAAGTCACAAATATATGTACAGTATACATGTAAATTGCTATTAACAAGAATATATGACCAGAGATATAAAATTAGTATTTTTCTGATATGACTTACCGGAATTTTAGAAAATTATTTAATGCAATACTTCATAATTGGCTATAACATCAATTTAATTTAGGCTAATCTAATTAGCATTTAGCATCTTACATGAATAAATACCTCATTTAAACATTTGTGTTTCTACCAGACAAGTAATTATGCTAATATGCGTGGCTTTGTTCATAATGATAAGATAAGATAGCTCTATGTGGCCGAAAGATATTGCATGGCTTGTCTTGTATGCTAAAGCCACTTGAATTAATTGACATCCTGCTCTGTGCTATTTGTCTGTGTGTAAGCGCCACGGTAATGAACAAGCTAATTAATGAATATCAAGCCATTAAAAATGCACGACAAAACATGCCTTAACCTTCCAAGTTTGGGGCCGCGGTGGCCGAGTGGTTAAGGTGTCCCGACACTTTAACACTAGCCCTCCACCACTAGGTTGCGGGTTCGAAACCTACGTGGGGCAGTTGCCAGGTACTGACCGTAGGCTGGTGGTTTTCTCTGGGTACTCCGGCTTTCCTCCACCTCCAAAACCTGGCACGTCCTTAAATGACCCTGGCTGTTAATAGGACGTTAAACAAAAACAACCCAAACCTTTCAAGCCATTGCGCAGGACCCCTTCTTTCCATCCAAACCCTACTCCTCCTAGATATACCAAAATAACCAGTCTTCCCTACCTCCACGCCCTCCAAACCAGCAGGAAGCATCACCTAGAATATCTGATGGCTATGCGATCTCCCATGCGTTTTGTGACTTACAACTTATTCTCAAGAGGGTATTCTAAATGAATGTGTAAGCATCTGACCTGCAGTCGCCTTAATGCTGAATAACTTAACTAGGAATATGTGAGGCGAAGGTAAAGGAGACCCATCCTCGAATGACAGGAATAGGTCTGGGTCTCAGGCGAGAACTTACCTGTCAACTCACGTAAGTTCTCATGGAAATCACAATGAAAGTTTTTTAATGAAAAAAGGACTGGGAAGGTTTGGCCGCTACTAAGGAAAACATACGTTAGAAGGCGGACAGTGGGCAGAGTAGGAGGGAGGGGTGGCTGTAAGGGGAAGAAAAAAATGCGCTCACATCATGGATGGTTTTAGACCACTTATCTGAGACCAAGAGATGGGTGTGGAGATCTGAAACAGCACTTTTTCTCGCTAGAGGCTAGTGTACATAATTATGAGGTACTTAGCGGGATTTTCATGTCATCAAAACCAATGCAAACACAAAAATACACCAAAAGATGGCGTACCGTGGACTGTTTAAAAAGAAAAGGAAACCACCGTCTCTTTTGGACGTCTTTCTCAAAGTGAGAAAAAAGCCCACAAGCGACAAGGTACGTAAATGAACTGGACCGGACTGACCGCATCTGATCGATAGTAATAATAGTTACATATGAATACGTCGTAATCGAACGGTATAATTAAACCAATCGAAGGCACCTGTGATTGGAAGGGTTGAACATAAACATACTGGCTTTGACTATAATTAAGCTTTTTGAGGCACAGAAGTATCTGATTATGTAATGCTAAATGCATATTGCAGCAATGCATTTGAATTATTAGTGTTTTCAGGATCGTTTGTTTCATATATAGAGGATATTGAATGGTTTCCGTTTATTTTAACATATATTTCATTTCACGAGTATGACAGAATATCGATATTTTCACGAGTGCGAAGCACGAGTGAAAAATATCGGAATAATCTGTCATACGAGTGAAATATATGTTATATTAAACGGGAAACCATTCAATTTTCTTTTTATTGCATTTCATAAACTTAAAAACAAAATTAAAAACATCGAAAATTAAAAGTGTCAAAAAGTGCGGGAATCAGTAATGACGTCATCACTTTGTGGCGTTACACCACGTCAACTTGACGGCGCCATTTTGAAAGGCTTGATCAACGCAATTTAAGCGTTTTCTGATGTTATTGGAAAATCTGTGCATGAATAGCTAACGTCAGGTTAGTATTTTGTCAAAAACTAGTCTGAAAATTTCAGAAATAGAGCAAAATAACCAATTTATCTATCTCCGCTTTAAACGAGGTGAATACAAAGGTCCGCTCTGATTGGTCAAAACGGAAAACTTATATTTTCACTGCAAAATCTTATATTTTCACTGCTCATCGCTGCAGTGAAAAGATAAGTTCTATTAGTGTGATAAATGTCTATATTTCACTGGCAAAAATGCAATAAAAAGAAATAATAAAGGTTATCATATATATAATATATGCATATTTTTGCTATTAGAGTGTTATCATATGATTATCGTCATTATCATTATATTTACAAAACAAATACACATCCTTTGTCAAACAGAGTACTAAAATAATGGGGCAATGATTTCCACAGGGTTAAGCTACTGCGCCATCGACGGCCTCGGCAATGTACATGTAAGTCAAACACGGATCAAATCGCGTTCTCAAAATTAATAAAGAGTCTATTAATATTTATTGTTGTTATAAAGAAACAAAAAACTAAATGAACTGTTCTATATTCCTAAGTTATACAAATGATCTGTTTAAATCTTTTGCAATTTTTGCATGTGCTTGTCCAACAGAAATCCAACTTCAATTCCATTTGGTTGATTTGTTCTATGCCTTCGTTATATGATTAACGAAACATGACTTACTATATTTCATGAATAATGCCAGGAACGCTGTTCGCCTTTTTTCTTTCTTTCTTTCTTTTTTTTAAAAAACATAGTCATATTAAGAGAACGAATGCGATCAGATGAGGAAAGACAGTAAAATGTAGACGATAAATTCAAATGACTAGATGCAATAGTGCAGGGAATGAAGTATGATTAAATGCTTATAGTTTACAATTGTCATTACATAATACATTTACATGTAAAAATACAAGCATACTTGAAGTCAATAAATGTTCAAAATTCAAACGTTAAATCACGTTTGGATATACCTTTAACTAATCATATCATCATATTACATTACACAATGCCACAATAATCTTAATAATCTTGCCATAAAATAATACATTTACATGTTAAAATACAAGCATACTTGAAGTCAATAAATGTTCAAAATTCAAACGTTAAATCACGTTTGGATATACCTTTAACTAATTATATAATCATATTACATTACAAAATGCCACAATAATCTTAATACGTTATTAAGAGGTCTAAAACTTACAAAGCTGATATGATGACACAGAGGCTTCCAAATATGATATTCCCGAGAACGAACTGAACACTGTTTAGCACGCTGAAACGCACAGCTTCTTTATAGGAACATTAAAATAAGCTTTAAAAGGTCAAAAGTATGCATGCAATGAACAACTAGGCAGGGAATATCTCAGATCATAATAAGATGCAATGTTCAGTGTAGCTACATGACAGGAGACATACATTTGATGTCAACGTGTTTTAAATTAAGTACAGTTAAAACATAAAACCAACATAAATATCACATGCAAATGAGGTGTGAATGACCTTGTATGTATTGTTATAAAATGAAAGACAGCCACGTGGTAACGAAGTCAAGGACTAGCGTATCACGTTCCTGTATTGCTACAGTGTTAATAACTCACAGGACCTTTCGATATATGTAAATAATTTCGTAAGTGAATATTTTCGTCATAATGAGGAAGCTTGTTGCAATTTCTTTATGGTATTAAGGAAGCTGAAAAAATCCATATCAGTAATTGTTTGGTGTTAACCTTCTATACGTTTACAAGTTGCTGGACTTTAAGTCCGTTGGATCAATAATTGGTGGTATTATATGCTATCAATCGCACTTTATTTCCAATTTAATAATGCCTACTAACATTAAAAGGTTTTTTAGGTGGATGTGTAGTAAATGTGTATAAATATGAGATGAAGTCAATATCAAACATCATGAACATCATGTACAAACTCATTTGGATCTTTCTAAATGATTTCGTCTTCAACGTTTAGTATTAAGCTTATATTTGTTCAAGTGTCTCCTCGCAAATGTATTCTTGTGGTACAAATTGTGTCCTCTTTTATCGAGTAAGAGTCAGAATTACGGTTTCATTATTTGGCATTATTATCTATTAGTGACATGGTATGGAAAAATATCAAGTCTAACAAGAAATATCAAATATTATAAAAAAGATGACGGCATAGATTAACGAACTAATGCGTTTCAGCACGGTTAACAAAATTATATTACGGTTAACAAAATTATATCAGTTTGAATCATTTTTGGTGATAATAAGACTGCATTTGAATCAGGAATATATGTGTCATTTGAAAAGATACATCCACTAATTCAGCTTGCATTCAATCTTAACTTTGTTTCGTTTTTAACTGCATATCTGCATTTTGCATTTACCGCTACATTGACCAATCAAATACTTCATATTGACCAGTAACGCCACCTGTCGCGTCATATCCGGGACCAAAAGAATATTATTCGGCTATGCCAAAAAAAGTGTATCATGTGAGGAGAAGCCGAACCTGACACAAGTCTTTTAACTTTTTAGACCTGATATCTCTCCGTAACAGGCCACTAACAAGCTGTGTGTGTAACGAATTTATCCCGCTGAAAATGTATACCTATGTAATTGATTAGAAAATAAAAAATACTTCCAAACGTTCCTCATCATCCTTGATGTCGCGCGAAGCGTTGATGAGAAGGCATGCTTACAATTGGCTGGAGAGTTCTTTCAGGAACGATAACTTGCTACTCACATGGAACTGATTTCTGGTGACATGATGTTACAAGCGTAGCATGTTTGATGTGAGAGTTGTCATAATGGCAGGTACTACTCCGCATATAGCACACCCTTTACATATTTAACGCGGGGAACTTGGTATCTCTACGTTTACGAATGTCATGTTTTCTGATGTAAAGTTTTTTTTCTTGTATCACTAAACTAAACTATACTAAATTACACAGGACACTTTAGCGACTGCATTTAAAAAAAAAAAGTTGTTATGTAGTGGTACAAAACAAAGATATCTCCATCATCAATCGGATGTGTGATCGAGCTGAGAACGGGACCATTTAATGAGGTCGTATACATTTATTCCGTCAATGCACAGTCAGCGATGCGAATCGTGCAGGCTTGTATTTGATACTGTATTAGACAAGTCTATGAGACAACTGGTCCTATTTCTTCTTCGGTAAAATGCGTGTGTTTAAATAGAGGAGAGTTCATGGTACGACGCTCTTTGGCGGAAATAAAAGTTCCGTTGCATTTTAATGAAAAAAAAAGAAAGAAAAAAAAACAAGAAGCAATTTATGTAATTAACAAATAAGCGAAATATAAAAAGAAAATAATTATTACACAAGAAAATAAATTACAGTGCGTATTTGCAGCTTTCCGTAAATTCCAACAGTCGATCATTTCTTATATAGAGTTGCATGTTATATACATCAAAGACGCCATGTTAATTCTGATGTCATAATGGTCTCGGAAAATTGCAGTACTTACATAAATGTAGTACTTGTCGCAATTAGCGAATACACTGTTTTATGTTCAAGGTAAATACCGAAGATAAAAAAAGAGATAAAGATCGAGACATAGGAGCTCGACACTTTGTTATGACGAACAAAATATTTAACCCGAGGATCAGACTCCGGATCACAGATAACCAAGATAACTCAGGGGAGATAACTCACTGTGGTATGCCTTTATTCCATTCTTATGCACGAGTTAAGCCCCTGGGTACGGAGACGAATTGATTTCAAATTGAGGGTTGAATCTGGTGTTTAACACAGAAAACAGTAACAGTTCTCACGGTACAGTTAATGTTTACACGTATATGTTTCAGACAAACAAAAGATCCCAGAGGGGTCCTAGTGCCTACAATGGAAAGTTCTTTATTGGGTCTATGTACGACTGATCTTTTCTCCACTTTTCCCAAACTTTCTTCTTAATCCTGAATCATTTGAAGACAACTGGTCCTGCATATGTAATCAGAGAAAAGTTTAACCAGAACTTTCTGAAATGATAACTAAAATTGGTAGCAATGATTTCATATATGACCTCCTGTAAACCTGTTTTTCTCTCAGTCATAAAACAAAGATTTTAAGAAACGGGAAATAACCATGAAAGTTTTTTTTATGTACATGTATTTCGTTTTATGATTATAGCATCTCCTGGCTGCCATCCGAAATACAATGCTAGTGATTTTAAACTTGTTTTGTATTTAGGTTTACCCTTTTTAATGTGTGCATTTCAAACAAAATACAGAGCAGAATACACTCACACAACTACAAATTAATAAGTTATTCGGCGAATTCAATATCGACCTAGGGAATCAGGAACTTGTGTAACTGTTCTACATGTATATTCTATGTCTATATGTGATGGTTTGTAATTTTTGTGTGTGTCTTGATAAAGGGGTGGTGCCTCGAAAATTCAGCATTTTACGTGTATATACACACGTATATATATACATCTTCGGTCCTGTCACAGACAATTAAAAGAATGTTTAGATTGAAAATGGCCAACATACATGTCATATGGTGACATTTAATATAAATTTTAAACATATTACAATTTGACAATACAAAAAAAATACTTCCATAACACATTAATTAAAAAACGTCTAAAATAAACATCTCAATATGACGATGGTAGTAAATTACAACAAAAGCCTGTGAGGGGGTTGCAAAACTCCGCCCTGCCCTGCAGGTAGGGCGTAAGAATTGTACCTGCTGCCCCCATTGCATGATCGTAAAAGGCGACTAAATTTGGGATCTTATCTTTTCCATTCTTTCTGAACAACTTTCTTCTTCCTAATGTCTCCCTTGACAATGCCCCACTTTTGGCCTTTAGTTGAGCGTTCGCCCCTGTGAGGAAGGCTTTGGGTTCTGTCCTCTGGCCGAGACATACCAGAGTCTTTAAAAATGGTAGTTTCTACTCCTGCTTAGCGCTCAGCATATTTGGAGTGGGACGACTGGTTCGCCCGTTGTCAGTATAATGTGACCGGGTGGGGTGTGCTGCTGGATGTCTTCGGCAGTATGCTTCAGTGAGGTAGCACTATAAATCGGCAAATGTTCCGGCCTATCACAAGGAGACTTAACACGAACATACCACAGCCTCCCACAACACATATACGCATTCACCGCACGCACGGGAGGCCGTCCTTAAATGACCTTAGATGTTAATAGGACGTTAAACAAAAATAAACCAAACCAAACTCCGCCAAACTCAAAACAGTTACAAAAATAAGAAGATTACAGAACAAGAGAAGGAAGTGGGTGGGTTGAGTGAGAAGACCTTATATTTACACGCAAGTAATGTTAAAAGTAGGTGACCGATGATTAACTAGGTGAGGACAATTTTTCATCACATTATCATAAATATATGTAATTTATAACTTAATATCATGACAAGACATGTCGTGTCGACATTCTCCATGAACGTAAGGGTTTCTCAACCACTTCGACAATATCTAGCCTTTAGACGGAGATAAATACATGTGCACCATTTTAGTTTACTTTCTCTTCTCGAAACGTGTTTACTGCTTCTTGAATATACTGAAATGTTTATTTTGCTTTTCATTTTACTGACATTTGATGCAATTGAGCTATTACGTAGATTAAAGCACATATTGGAGCAAAATAGTTTTTTCGTCTGTTATGTCTGGGTCTCTCTGTTAACTTCTATTATATCCGTTTCACATGTGCCGCCCGGATCGGGAAGGATCATCAGGATGTTGTTTCACCGACAATTTAAGCTGAGCTGGGAATATTGAGATAGAATATTGTCCAAAACACACCTTCATTTAAACACGATTCCTCTATATACAGTTATGTAAGGTATTTCTGTGTGAATTACTGCTGCAATTTAACGTGAATATTCTATTATGGTCTCATTTTGATTATAAATTTATTTGCGCTAATTCACCATTACGTATATGCAAAGTTTATTGTTAGTACACTTTCCTGGAGGACATGTTTTCTTCATAAATCTTCCTAATATTAACGTTCCCTTATCTCGACGTCACGGTGTATACACATTGACCTGGACGTGTATTTATTTTCTAGCGTCCCTGATATTACGTGACATGCCAGAGAACTAACACTATCATGTTTAAGAAATGTCTTGCAAAACAATTACTGAGATAACATGTCAACATCAATTTTATCCTCACGTTTTGTGTAAGAAATCCAAAAAGATGATTCTTTATCAAATTCAGGAAATGATTTAGGAATGATGAGGGCATCTTAAAGAGTTTCAAAACTAAGAAGTTTCTGGACCTCATGACAATCCCACACAAATCAGTAAAGTAATGGGAATGAGAAAAGAAAAATCAGTTGAAAATCTTCTTGAAAGCAGCGATTCCTGCCAAAAATCATATGCCGAAACATTGAAAATGCCGAATGGATGACTTTTGAACCGAAGACCTTTTTTGAACTTTTCAAATATCTTTGTTACTTGTTATAACAACCAATGTAAGTGTTAATTTATTTTTTACATTATTAAAACAGTTAAATCAAAATATAAACGAAACATGATATATTTTGTATTTAATTTCTATAGAATTTGATCTAATTCCCTGGTTAAGGGAGGCAACTGCAAATAAGAAGTAATAAGATATTTTGGTCAGGTAAAAAATATATAATGTCTTTCAGCCAATCAGTCCAAGGAGTACTTGGAGTTTTAAAGCAGACATTTTTATTTCATCATTGACTTAGATACCAAACGCTAATTGAAAGTGACAGAGCATGTGTGACCCTAAAAAACAAAACAAAACAAAAACAACTTTACGTCAACACACGGCAGCTCGGCTATTGCGCCTGCGCGACACATAACTATCAAGACTAATGCAGAAATTGCATAGCATACCTTATGTACTCACGTTAGACTCACCCGGACCTTAGAATGTGTATGTAATGAACTCCGAATGTGTCATTTTTACTGAATTGTAATACACACAAGGGAAGGTCCAAATACACAAAAGGAAAGGTCTAAACACACACAAGGAGAGGTCCAAATACACACTAGGAAAGGTCCAAATACACACTAGGGAAGGTCCAAATACACAAAAGGAAAGGTCCAAACACACACAGGGAAAGGTCCAAATACACTAGGAGAGGTCCGAATACACACTAGGAAAGGTCAAAATATACACTAGGAAAGGTCCAAATACACATTAGGAAAGGTCCAAATACACACAAGGAAAGATCGAAATACACACTAGGAAAGGTCCAAATACACACAAGGGAAGGTCCAAATACACACAAGGAAAAATACAAATACACACTAGGGAAGGTTCAAATACACACAAGGAAATGTCCAAATACACACAAGGAAAGATCCAAATACACATTAGGAAAGGTCCAAATACACACAAGGGAAGGTCCAAATACACACAAGGAAAGGTCCAAATACACACAAGGAAAGGTCCAAATACACACAAGGAAATGTCCAAATACACACAAGGAGAGGTCCAAATACACACTAGGAAAGGTCCAAATACACACCAGGAAATGTCCAATACACACTAGGAAAGGTCCAAATACACACCAGGAAATGTCCAAATACACACTAGGAAAGGTCCAAATACACACTATGAAAGATCCAAATACACACAAGGAAAGGTCCAAATACACACAAGGAAAGATCCAAATACACACAAGGGGAGTTCCAAATACACACAAGGAAAGCACAAGGGAAGGTCCAAATACACACAAGGAAAGGTCCAAATACACACTAGGGAAGGTCCAAATACACACTAGGGAAGGTCCGAATACACACTAGGGAAGGTCCAAATACACACTAGGGAAGGTCCAAATACACACTAGGGAAGGTCCAAATACACACAAGGGAAGGTCCAAATACACACTAGGGAAGGTCCAAATACACACTAGGGAAGGTCCGAATACACACTAGGGAAGGTCCAAATACACACTAGGGAAGGTCCAAATACACACTAGGAAAGGTCCAAATACACACAAGGGAAGGTCCAAATACACACTAGGAAAGGTCCAAATACACACTAGGGAAGGTCCAAATACACACTAGGGAAGGTCCGAATACACACTAGGGAAGGTCCAAATACACACTAGGGAAGGTCCAAATACACACTAGGGAAGATCCAACCCCCCCACCCCACCCCCCTCCCCACTCCTCAGTGTCAGTATCAGTGAACGTCAGAATCCCCCAGAATATCACGTCTAGTTACAACATTCCCGAATCAACGCTCTAATGATTTCAGAAACAGCGTGTTAAATTATTTGAGTAAAACCTAAGTAGATTGTTTTTTCTTTCTTAAAATCTATAATCGATGATTCGTCACTTTTAATATCCGAAATACTGGCATATCGACTGTAATTAAGACGTTTTACATAGAAATTAATTAACACGTTATATAAAATAATCCCATTCGTCTTTTTTTATAGGAAATACGTACTACATGTACGTACTACTATTTTCGTGTCATATTAGAATAAGTTTTTTTTATAGCACATCATTTATCGAAATAAAATGACTGTTAATAAAACATTTATTTTCAAAGCGATCATTGCTAAAAATAACTGCTTGAAAATATTATCATCTTAATATTTTAATAAAACGTATAAGCATGAGCTCGTACAAACGTATTTCTTTTAAAACAGGAAATTAATACGAGAAATAAATCAGAGTTAACTCCCCTCTTACAGTTATCAACTCAATCACACGGAGAATAATACAAGCGTATTATACCTCGAGCATGCGTAGTCACCTGATTTGATCACGTTCTGTGAAAATACATTGATAGAGGCCACATGTTTTTTTTGTTTGTTTGTTTCTGTTTTTGATTTTTGTTTTGCTATTGTTTTTGTCTCATTGAATGTCATTTTATATAATGAAGTAAAAAACCTAGAAAAGGGCTTTATATAGGTATTTTACAACGTTTTCGTAACAATAAACGTTGAATTTTCTACCGAACGATTCAGTACGATCGCGAGGTACACCCATACAAACCCATTCGTCCGCAACGTGACAATGACCTTCAGGGTGTTACTATTTATATAATACACAAGTGAGTTAAGGTGGTTTGTAACAAAGATTAATGGAAGAGCACATCTTATCTACTGTGTGATGATGAATGTGTTTAAAGTATGAGCTGGCCTAGATGGAAAGGATTCCGTTCACTGTAAGTAAACAAATTTGTTATTTTTTAATTATGTATATTGTATTCTTTGAAATTAATAATTTAATACTAGCGTTACAATCAAATTATAAACAAGGTATTCAGATGAGTCGATACTAATTCTGCTTTCTAGATAATTCTTAGTGTTGTATAATTATTAGTCCCCTACCGGTGAAACCGGGGGGGGGGGGGGGGGGGGGGGGGGGGGGGGGGGGGGGGACTTTAGGTTTTGCCTGCGTCCGTCTGTCTGTCTGTCAGTCCGTCCGGTTAAAGTTTTGGTTAAAGTTTAAAAACATTGTTTTCATTTTTTGAATTTTTTGTAGTATTATGAACGTCCGTCTGTCTGTCTGTCAGTCCGTCCGGTTAAAGTTTTGGTTAAAGTTTAAAAACATTATTTTCAGTTTTTGAATTTTTTGTAGTATTATGAACGTCTGTCTGTCTGTCTGTCAGTCCGTCCGGTTAAAGTTTTGGTTAAAGTTTAAAAACATTATTTTCATTTTTTGAATTTTTTGTACTATTATGAACTTAACTTTTTTCTCTGTATTCTTCAGGTTAAAGTTTTATAATGGCACACCATTCACTTAATAATGGTATAAGGATGCTGATTCTTTGCATAGAGGTTCTTTGGATGTGTGGCATTACTTTTTTATGGTTAAAAGTGAAAAAAATATTTTCATATTTTGAAATTTTTGCCATATTATAAACTTAACTCTTTTCTCTGTTTCTTCAGGTTAAAGTTGTATAATGGCACACCACTTAATAATGGTATAATGCTGATTCTTTGCATAGAGGTTCTTTTGGTGTGTGGCATTACTTTTGTACAGTTAAAAAGGAAAAAAAAGTATTTTTTTTTTTTTTATTTGTTTGCCATATTATTAACTTAACTGTTATTGCTGTATTGAGGTTAAAGTTTTGGTTAAAGTTTTATAATGGTATTAGGATGCTGATTCTTTGCATAGAGGTTCTTTGGGTGTGTGGCATAACTTTTATACAGTTGAAAATGAAAAAAATATTTTCATTTTTTGAAGTTTTTTTCCATAATATGGACTTAACTGTTTTCTCTGTATTGAATGCTTCACTGATGTGAGATTCTTTTGGAATAAAATCAGTGTACTACTATGCTGTGCTATGCAGAATTATGTTTATATTTCAATCCAAGGCTGTTATTACACATTTCAATTTAAATTCACTTTAGATTCTTTTATTCTATACAGTAGACATACCAAAAGAATACCTGAATATCTTTTATGGGCAGGAAACATTGTTTATTCACCCCAATAGAGTTGAATTTACACATTGTTTGGAATGAACTTATTTTCATAAAATGATCATGTTTCAGTTGTGGCTAAACTTTTTTACTCAAATTTGGCTAAAGTTTTAACTTGGGGGCACCGGTAGGGGACATGTATTGGTTTAGCAATACTCACAGAATGCTTGTTAAAACATAAAGATATTGAAGCTAGATACTTCCCGTACGTTTGAGACACTCATGGGACATTTATATATCATATATAGGAAACTAATTAATTTATAGTGTTGATACACCTTATCTATTGCGTTTCCTGATCGTCATTCTGAATTTCCTCAAATTCGCCCCCGAGCTTGACGGACTAGTCCTATAAGGCTGTTTTATATTTAACTTCAGAGGTTATTGGTTATTTCATTGAATTATTATTTAATGATGAAATGTATATCAGTGTCATTTAACATTAGTGTAATGTCATGTAATACAAATAAAAACAAAAACAAAAACAAAAAATCTTCAACTCCGTTATTGAGTCTCGAGTCCGTTCACAAAACCAGCAGCCCAGTTCCTGGATACATCGATTTTATTCTCACAAAAGTAGAAAACTACATTCCGTTGGCAGTCAGCTTTGTAGGAAAAAAATATATCAAAAATAAAACATTCATAGTTCGATTTGTTTCTTGAAAAGAATGCTTCTTTGGTTGATTTTTCCAATGTTCGTCAAACTTATATTCAAATGCATTGGCAGTGTTTGCATTTGCTACATTTGACGGAAGCCTGTTCCATGCAACGACAGTTTTCTGTGAAAACGAATATTTTCTAACATTTAATCTCGAAAGTTCTTCAGTTTAAACTGTGTTTTATTTGTCAATTTCAATTTAATTTTATATTTATAACATACACTTGTATAAATGATACAAAAAGGAATCAGAAACAAGTGTCAAGACACTTATATAAATTTGACACATATAGATATTGAGGTCATACCCCCGCGTTGAGGAACCTTCCTTTATTTTAAAAATACCTGACGCTTCACAACCATATTTCCGGGCAGTATATTATAGACTTCTATCAAATTGCGACGTGATAACATTACACATTACTGGTATATGTGATATGCTTTGTACACAGAATACGGATCGCAGAAACACAAAATCACGTGTTCAAAAATCTTTAGAAATATACAGATTTGTACATCTACTTAATATTTTATCTTCATTTTGTTCAATATATGTACCGGGTATTTATATATATATATATATATTTGTAAAAAATGTTTATTTATTATACAGCGAGACTAGTTCATGTAACATAGCCTGAAAACAAATAATCTGCTAAATAATTCTTAATAAATGTATTTGATAAAATACACGTATCATTAACAATATACGGTATTCGTCGTCAAAGTTTAAAACTCTTTCTAAGGAGAATAAATATTTTACTCTACTATTGATATTTTTTAACATAAACAATAGAAATTATAAATACATGTGCTAAAACATAATACTTCCAATCTATAAGACAACAAAATTCTCATGTATATTGCATTTTGGGATAAAATTATCAGAAGCTGCTTTGGCAAAACTATCGACATACGAAAAAGGTCAAGGTCACACAGACCTGGGTAGTTCACTTTTTTTGGAGCTCAGACAAAAAACCTATTTTCACCGATTTATTGTTAACTGTGTATGATCTTTTTTGAACACTGTTAACCAACACTACGCTTACCTGGATTGACCTGGACTACACTGACTATATTCTCTTTATGTACTGTGTTATCTACTATACAAAGGAGTAAATATGCCTACCGGCAATCGTGATAGAAATGGTAGTACAAAGTCCGGATCTGAGAAAACCATTGATGAGAGACTAGAGGAAATAACTGAAAGTCTGTCAAATGTAGTTACTAAGCAGTATATGGAGGAAAGATACAACAAGCTAAAGGAAGCTATTAGAGCGGAGAACAAACAACTGGTAGATGAGCTGAAGGAAGGGTATATGATCTTGAGACAGAAAATGAAAATGTACGCCAGACTGTTAGTAATCTTGAGGGACAAGTTGCTGAACTGCAAAATTCGAATGAAATCATGGAGGCCAGGAGTAATGATTTAGAACAGCATGGTAGAAAAAACTCACTCAGAATAAATGGCCTAGAAGACGAAACGAAGTGATAAAAGCCCGGTACAAGTTGAAAAAATCTGGTATTATTATTTTCGAGGATCCCACAAGGACCAATCAACGGATACTGGCGGATGCTTACAAACTTTCCTGTGTCAAAAACTCTTTTAGTATCGACGGAAAGCTCTTTGCCATACTATCAAACGGAAAAAAGAGGAGACTTTCACTGGCTACTCGACTCACCGAAAAATTTTTGAAGAACGACTCAAACTTCCAGTAGACTTTTAATTTCAATGGATAATATGTCGGTATGGAACTTTGGTACCACGGTGCCGCCAGGAATTCATTCCTCCTGGTTAATACCGATAACTTTTGACAGTGTTTGGAGTTTACTGAATTGGTAATATAATGTGTACGCGTGTGTATATGTGTGGCTTCTTAGTGTGTGGCGTGTATTCTATATGTGACTACGGGATTTACATTTCTGTAACACCAGGTAAGATGTGGCATTTTTGTATATATAACCTGTGATTTTTTCATCTGTCTTTGTTCAAAATTCTATGCACATTCCAATATGTGGAAATATATATCTAAAAGTGCATCTCTTTGGAGTCTGTCCATTATATTATCAGTAATATGTGGCGGAAGAATCTTGCCCTGTATAGAAGTACATTTCTTTCAAATACCAATGTTCCTTTTTTATTCATCCACTGTTTTTAAATCTAGGACTTATTCAGTCATGCTTGTTAATTTCTTGCCAGTCTCCTTGACTACGTACATGTATATACGTTATACTGGTTGTTTGTGGCATAAGAGTAAATAGTCTATGCCGTTCAGCTATTCAAAACATCTAAAAACATGATAACATATATAGCTATTAGCTCTTTTCACATTTGACTGTCTTTAAAAAATACATATGAAAAACAAAATATTTTCCTGTTATCTAGTAATCTTATGCTTGCAGATGTACACAGCAAATGTATGTTATTACTTCCGGTGGTTTCAATAACGTTAATGAATACCCAGTCATTACAAAGCGTTTACAAAACGATCCTTATATTTTGTATGTGGCACAGTATAGGCTTGGTCTATCATGATAAATGATCTTCACAGTTTAGACAATGATAAACTTACTTATGTATTTTTCTGCGGTAGTATAAATTATTTTAAACATATTTTACCACTCATGAACTCTAAATATGTTAGACCAATTTTAGAATATGCAGATGTTGTTTTGGATAATTGTACTACTGCAGAGTCGAAATTACTTGAATCAATTCAAATTGAAGCAATGAAAATTATAACTGGATTAAGAAGTGGAACATCTCATCATAAACTTTATATTGAAACTAATTTAGAACCACTTATCGAAAGACGTCGCAAACATAAACTTATCCTAATGTATAAAATATTGAATAAAATGACTCCTGAATATTTATTTGATATTGTTAGACCCTATATTAATAATAATCCTCCACATCATAATCTCAGAAATCATAGATTCTTTAATATTCCTCGATGCAGAACAAACTTGTATGATAACAATCTAATTAAAATCTAGACGGTCAATTATCACTACGATACATGAACATCTAACAATATCCCATAAGGGGTCACGTTCTGATGACCTCTGAGATGTGTGTATTTCACTTTCAGGGCGAATTGGCATTTTGTCGACGTCATCGAAGCAAAACATTTCGTCACAGCATGCATCTGATGCAAACCATTTCGGCACAGTATATAGCTATATGCTGTATGGGACGAAATGACTTGAAACAAATTGACAGATTATACAAGCTATGCACTCTAGTCATGCTAATTCGGACATATAAAATTCACTTCCAAGATTCTGGAAGTAGTCTTTTGATTGGCTAATCCAAAAGGTCACCCTGACGTGACCCCTGATGGGATGTTGTTAGATGTTCATGTAACGTAGTGAGAATGACCATCTAGATTTTAATTAGATTGGTATGATAACAGCTACTTCATTGATGTCATGAAAATTTGGAACTCCCTTGAAGCAGACTTAACTAGTGCTCCTTCACTGATCATTTTAAAATCAAAATTGAATAGAAATAGACCTTTAAACACTGATACTACTCATTTATTTAAAATATGCTCACCTAGAAAATTAAATATCACTCTTTGCCAATTAAGAAACTCTGCTAGCAACTTAAATTATCACAGATTAATAGATCATCTAATTCCAAATTCAGCCTGTTCCTGTGGTTATTATTCTGAGGATCTAGAGCATTACTTCTTCTACTGTCCAAATTACAACCATATAAGGCACTTTATACATGACATATTTATACAAGTTGGTTTTATAAATATTAACTTATTAACATGTGGTAACTATGAACTTTCACTTGATCTTGATAAATTTGTATTAAGTAATGTAGAAAGATTTATAACTAATTCGAGAAGGTTTTAATTCTCTTTTATTTCTCTTTGAATCAATTAATTATATAATATTTCATTGATATGTATGTTTATCATTATAATTGTTCAATAAAATACTCTTCTTTCTCACCGTCAGGTACATTTTAGGTGAAGCGCTTTTGCTTTACAAAGTCTTGTATAATTATCTATTTTCTATATACAATGTATATAAATAAAAATATTTCCTGAACTTTCGATACTTTTTAACTATAAATTATTCCATTAAACTATGGATGACTACTTAATTTATTACAATGATGTGTGTATGAGTGTATGTGCAAGTGTTACAAATAACCCTAATTATATAGTTCTATTGTTCAATTTGTCAAGAAAAATTCTATCAATATTATTTTATCAAAATGTCATTTATGTGGGAGAAGACTGATATAGGCAAAGCCTGTTGTCAAATCCCTTTGTACTATAACATCTTGTATAATAAAATCTGTTGAAATGAAATGAAAGAGTAATAGTCTATGCCGTTCAGCTATTCAAAACATCTAAAAACATGTATATCTTTATTCTATGTGCAGAAATATTAGCTATCAAATTATGACATAATGAAAATATAACAGGCATTGCAGTCAATAGAAATCCAATCCTACTCTCACAATACGCAGATGATACATCTTTGGCATTAAACAGAATCAGTTAATGAACTTAATTTATATGCTAAAATTTCTGGTCTTAAAATTAATGTTTCAAAAACACAGGTAATTTGGATAGGTAGTAAAAAGTTCAGTGATGATACCTTCCTACCAGATCTTAATTTGCAATGGGGCAAACACAAATTCACGCTCTTGGGGATTGCATTTCATGTCAACGTACATGAGATATCAAAACTGAATTTCGACAAAAAACTAATTAAATTAAAGTCACTACTTAAAACATGGAAAAAAAGAGCTTTGACTCCTATCGGTAGAATCCATATTATTAAATTGCTTCTCATTTCACAATTAAACCATCTTTTTATTTCACTCCCTAGTCCTGACGAACAGTTTACTTCAACCCTAAATTCCATTTTTTTTGAATTTTTGTGGAATAGCAAAACAGATAAAGTAAAAAGAGATATTATTGTTCAAGATTATCTAAATGGTGGTTTAAAAATGATAAATATAAAAGCTTTTATAGATTCTTTAAAATTATCTTGGGTGAGAAGGCTTTTTCAGACTACAGCCAAATGGCAAGCTATTTTGAAAAGTTACATTGACATTGACTTGCTAGCCAATTGTGGCAATGATTATGTGCAGAAAGGTGTAGTAATATATTCTGGGCTGATGTGTTTAAAGCCTGGTACAATTTAAATCTATCAATCGAAAAAAATAGCATTATGAAAGATTCTATCCTAAAAACACCACTATGGTTTAATAAAAATATAACTGTTGGCCAGAAATCAGTGTTTTTTAAGAATTTCTATAACAAAAACATAATTATGGTAAATGGTATCAGAGCATAATACTGGATGTTTTCACACCCTCCAAGAAGTAACTCGCATATATCAAGTAAAAACTAATTTTCTTCAGTATCATAGCCTTTTGTCAGCAGTAAGAAAGTTCTTGTCTTCAAAAGAAATTCCTGTATTAAAAATCCCATATCCTTGTTTGCCAATGAACATAGAATTATTCATGAAACACAGAAAAGGCTCAAAGGATTTCTATAATATTTTCATAAAAAATAACACTGTTCCTACAGGTAAAAAGAAGTGGAATGAAGTTTTCAACTTGAATGATACAATATGGACTAGGATATTCAAGATTCCCTTTATTGTTACAAAAAATACCAAACTTCAGTGGTTTCAGTATAGAGTAAATCATTGCATCTTAACCACAAACTCTTTTCTTTTTAAATCACAGCTCGTAATCTCTCCCCTTTGTACTCTATGCAATTCTGAAATTGAAACTATCATACATATCTTGTGGGAATGTTGTGAAGTTCAGAACTTATTAGAAAGTCTTAGAATATTATTAGATGTTCTTTTTATCCCATTTAATTTCAATAAGCAATCTTTTATCTTTGGATTACTATCTCAACATTTTAATAACTGTAAAGTTGACAATGAAATTCTCCTTGTTATCAAACAATATATTTTTAAAATGCGATGTTTTCACAAGTCTTTAAACATCAATGGTCTGATAAGTGCTCTTAAACAATATTATGAGACACAAAAATTTATTGCAAATAGTAAAGGAGAAGCCTGTAGGGAAAAGTTTGAAAAAGAGTGGAAAAACTGGGGGAAAATCTCTTATAATTACCATATCTCTTTCTTCTCCAATGCTGTGTTGCTGATACCCATTAAATAAGCAGTTAATAATTACTTTCCATCTCCTATCATACAATGTATAATTAAATTTTATGTATTAAATTGTCCCATCCTTCTTTGTCTATCTCCCCCTCCCCCCTCCTTCCCTGTTTCCCAATTGTGTGTGTGCATGTAAGTGGTATTCATCAGTGTGGAGCGTGGTCAATCCTGCTGATGACTCAGTTGACAGAAACTGAGCTCTCGGCAGGATTGATCAGGCTACCAGGAAACTGAATATGTATGTGAGTGTGTATGTGTGTTTATTGGAATATATACACATTTATAGGAGTTTGTATGGTTTTCTATGTATTTACCTTTGTAGTTGATGATGATGATATTATGATGAAATTATGAAGATGATTAGTATGATGATGAAATTATGAAGATAATTAGTATGATGATGAAATTATGAAGATAATTAGTATGCTGATGAAATTATAAAGATGATTAGTATGATGATGAGACTATAATGATGAGAATATAATGATGAGAATGTGATGAGATTATGATGATGAGAGTATGATGATGAGAGTATGATGAGATTATAATGATGAGAGTATGTTGATTTGTATGATGATGTGATTATGTGGTGATGATGAGTATGATGATGAGGATGAGGATGCTATTAGGATGATGAAAGATCTTGAGCTCGAGGATTGATATGATAATGATGATAATTGTAAACCATACATTCTGGAACTGATATGTGTATGTGTGAGGATGTGTGTGTGTGTGTGTGTATGAGATTATTATCTACATGTATTATGTATTAAAAATGTCTTCAAAAATAAAAATAAAAAAACAAAACAAAAAAACTATCGACATGCAAATCTTTGAGGGCATATCTATCATCTCTGTATGAAGTCACTGACATGATAGTTGTTGATCACATATATGTTATTTACATCTGAACTCAATATTAGCATACCACTAGTATCAATAATGTTGTAATTATTAAAGAATCAGATTCAATGAGGTTAACATCCATGATATCTATCTTATATAACGGAGGTAAAAACGTCGGTGATATGAACAAACGTGATTTCAGTTTGTTAGAGAGTCTTGAAATAGATAGTCACCTTTTGGTGTAATAAACATTGCAATCTAAACGAAGACGGGGGACTTTTCATCAATATTATTATATGTCCAAATTCCAGGCAGAATACCATACAGGTTAACTGAATAATTTTGAAATAAATCAAGATTCAAAATCAAAAAGAAATAATAATAATAAACTAAAAAATAAAAAGAAGATAACAGAAAAAAAAGACTGTTTGTAAATCTTTGCAGGGTATGTGGGCCAATTTTCATATGGAATTAAGAAACGTGGTTAATAAATTTAGCAATAGTTTAAAACGAATTTTAGATTATTTTTTCTTATATAAGGGAGACAACATTATTTGAATTTGTCGTCAAACTACAATTTCCCAACAATAAGAAAGTTCATTTGCATGTATGTGCATTTTAAATTATTCAACGGGGTTATTCCATAGTTGATCAACATACATATATACATATAAATAAATATGTAAATCATGTTGTTTGCATTCGTTTTTTGTTGAAACAGTTAGAGGTAAAACGTCACGTTATTTTTTATGATGCTAACATTATCCATACTAGATAATTTTGATGATTTTGATTTCGAGTAAGCTCTTCACGGAAAAAGACATGCAATAATTTTGATACGACTGCTTTTCCGAGTTCACGTTCACAGTTTACATATTCATTAGCAGATCTACATGCCTGTTAACAGTTTGTTATTGGTGCTGTTAATGTGTGTTAGCTGTGAAAATATGATAGAACATCTGCGTCGTGACTCCGTTACAGCAATATATCTGGAGGAATAGTCATCAGTCTTCACTTCCAACATATATCCTGATGTCAGAACAACGTGAACTGTAGCATTTCAAACAACAACAAACCTAGTAGTACCAATAACACCAAGACCTACCAGTACCAATAACACCAAGACCTACCAGTACCAATAACAACAAACATAGCAGTATCAACAACTTCAAACATAGCAGTATCAACAACAACAAATATAGCAGTATCAACAACAACAAACTTAGCAGTATCAACAACAAACATAGCAGTATCAACAACAACAAACATAGCAGTATCAACAACAACAAACTTAGCAGTATCAACAACAAACATAGCAGTATCAACAACAACAAACATAGCAGTATCAAAAACAACAAACATAGCAGTATCAACAACAACAAACATAGCAGTACCAACAACAACAAGACCTACCAGCACCACCAACAACAAGATCTACCAGTACCAACAACAACAAGACCTACCAACACCACCAACAACAAGATCTACCACCACCAACAACAACAAGACCTACCAACAACAACAAGATCTACCAGTACCAACAACAACAAGATCTACCAGTACCAATAACAACAAACATAGGAGTACCAACAACTTCAAACATAGCAGTATCCAAAACAACAAACTTAGCAGTATCAAAAACAACAAGCATAGCAGTATCAACAACAACAAACATAGCAGTATCAACAACAACAAACATAGCAGTATCAACACCAACAAACATAGCAGTACCAACAACAACATACATAGCAGTATCAACAACAACAAACATAGCAGTATCAACAGCAACAAACATAGCAGTATCAGCAACAACAAACATAACAGTATCAACACCAACAAACATAGCAGTACCAACAACAACATACATAGCAGTATCAACAACAACAAACATAGCAGTACCCACAACAACAAACATAGCAGTATCAACAACAACAAACATAGCAGTATCAGCAACAACAAACATAACAGTATCAACACCAAACATAGCAGTATCAACAACAAACATAGCAGTATCAACAACAAGAAGACCTACCAGTACCTACAACATCAAACATAGCACAAAAAAAGCAACAGACATAACAGTACCAACAAGGACAATTCTAGTAGTATCAACAACAACAATTAACAACAAACATAGCAGAACAAACAACATCAAACCTAGCACAACAAACAACAACACTCATAGCAGTACAAACAAAAACGACAGACCTAGCAGTATCAATAACAAGAAAACCTACCAGTACCAATAACAACAAACATAGTAGTATCAATAACAGTACACCTAGCAGTACAACAACAACAGGCTTCGCAGTAACAACAACAACAACAACAAACCTAGCAGTTCCAACAACAGCATGCCTAGCAGTGTCAACAATAACAAAACCTACCAGCATAAAAACCTAGCAGTACAAACAACACCAGCCCTAGTCTCACCAACAACAAAAAACTAGCGTTTCCAATAGCAGCAAATCTAGCAGTACCAACAACAAACCTAGCTGTATCAGCAACAACATACTTAGCAGAATCAACAACAACAAACTTACTGTAGCAAAACCAACAAAAACATACCTAGCAGTATTAACAAAAACATACCTAGCAGTACCAACAAAAACATACCTAGCAGTATTAACAAAAACATACCTAGCAGTACCAACAAAAACATACCTAGCAGTACAAACAACAACAATTATAGCAGTACCAACAACAACATACCTAGCAGTACCAACAACAACATACCTAGCAGTACAAACAACAACATACCTACCAGTACAAACAACAACATACCTAGCAGTACCAACAACAACATACCTAGCAGTACAAACAACAACATACCTAGCAGTACCAACAACAACATACCTAGCAGTATCAACAAGAACATACCTAGCAGAACCAACAACAAAAAACCTAGCAAAGTGCTATCATATAAGTGAACAACCGACCAATTGAAAAAAACAGATTTTTGAAACATCCCCTGTGTATAGAAAGTTGAGCCAGGGATAAATCTCTGGCAGCCACTGATTGGCCAGTATGTTATGAAGTAAACAAAATAAATATGTGACCTGATAGGTAACTATCCATAAGAAATGTTGACATAAATTCATAAGTCTGATTGAATTTTTTCCCAAAAGTTCAGGTCATAATAATTAACAGGTAAACATTGCAGATTTTTGAGAATTTTTTCTGCGAAATTCACCCATTTTAAAAATGGCTACCATGGAACAAATTTGAGCTGAAGGACCCAACTTTTTTTGATTACGTGTTATATGAGACCCTAAACTTTAAGTTATCAACCATAATTGCCATATTGAATTCAGGAATTTTAATGATATACTCCAAAACGTTAAGACTAAAGTCTATGGACAAACAATTGGTTGGTTGGTCCCTATAAAAGTGGAGACTGTGAGGATTATTTCGGCTAATGTGCAAGAGCTTTCGAAAAGAGAAAAAAATATTAATTTTTTTTCCCATCTCAGTGATAGTAATAACAATATCTACTGTTTACACATATTTTACCGAAGACAATGTGGAGATTAACAGGAATGATAGAGGGTATGATTATTATTTTTCGTCCTTTCGTGGAAACTCTTGGGGGTAATTATCCTCTTCAATAACTTTGAATACAAAGTTCAGAGGAAAAAGGAAGACAATATCAGGATAATTTGTAGCGTTAAAAATAGAAACAGAAACCTAACACACTTTGCACTTATAAATATATATGGTCAAACCAGGATAGTTCTGATTCAAATAATTCTGACACAATGGAAGACCTTGGCTATACCCATGTCATTTTTTTTTGTGGAAATCATAATCTTGTTTAAAACCCCAAACTTGATTATGATAACACATGTAGAAACATAAAAAACAAAAGTCGGAGAAAGGGTATTAGATATAATTGATAGTTTTGGTCTTACTGATGTCTTAAGAGGTATACCCGGAGAAAAAGAACCCTGTTAAACAAGCACGTCTTGATTTTTTTATTGTTTCGGAATGTTTATTATCTGGTATTGATCACTCCAGTATACTCCTGGTCAGATCATTCATCTCCCAAGATAACAGTAACATTAGATGAATTTAAAAGAGGATAAGGAACATGGAAACTGAATAATTCACTACTACAAACTGTATATGATCTCAGAATCTTAAAAAATAATTAATACCTGTATCAAAGATGTGAAAAAGCAATATAGTATACTACATAATATGTAGTATATCGTTTGAACAATACTGAAAATATTCCTTAACACGAGATTCAATTTTCTATCAATGATAAGGTTTTTTTTTTTTGAAACTTTGCTTATAGAAATTTGAGGTAAAACAAGAAAATGTCAACTTTGACGAATTAAAAAGTCGAGAAAATGATTTAGAGAAGATCAGAGCACATAAGATGACAGGTAGTATTATTAGGTCAGGGGCAAAATGGGCAGAAGAAGGGGAAAAAACCTATGAGATATTTTATTGATCATGACACAAGAAATTATGCTTCAAAAACAATATTAGAATTACAAACTGATACATTTTGTAATAACAACTTAATATCTAAACAGAAGGATATATTGGAGGAAATCTGTCCATTCTATAAACGTCTCTATGGGGAGGGGGGTGGGGGGGGGGAGGGAGTGTTAATAATGGTTAAAATGAATCGACGTTTATGCTTTGATAAAGTAAAATCTGGTCAAACAAGCAGTCGCACTACCTGCTATAGACACCTGTGACCATAATGGCGTGGTTATTTTGTGCAATATGACTCATGGGCTTTATTTGTTCTCCTTATTATGTTTTTGTTTTGCCAAAATTAACAGGTAGCTTAACAAATTAAATGGCAAAATCAAGACCCATGGATAGCCAAAGATACATATCAACAATTGGTCAAGTTACTTCTATCTAATTTCAACAGAATAGTGATTTTTAATCTGGATAAATATCACTGAGATAGGAGTGGGACACGCAGATGTTTTTTGTACTTAATTGTTGAATGTGTATTACAGTTGTATGTACAAACAATGTCGTCACTAGCAGCGTTTTGTACATAATTGTATTAAATGATTACGTACAAAATGTCATTAGTAACAACATTTTTGTACCAATTATTCTAGTTGTTATATGTACAGAAACCTACAAAATATACATGTATATACTGTACTCACACTATTTCTCTTAAAGTATGTCTATAATGTTCTACAATTAAACAATATGAAATAATAAACAGTTCGGAAAAATTTGATAGACCGCGCTGATTTTGTTTAAAAGGTGAAGGCCTCGGTCAGTGTTCATCGGCTTCGTTTTGCACATAATCAATTAATCCTGCGTATTATTGTTTCTATTGCATTCAGAATTTAGGCAAAGACAAATAAATCAATGACAGACAAGAATGTAAATGCGCATGTTTCAGGGGGTTGATACGTAATTTATCGTTTAGTTTTTCCTAACATTTTTTTCGGCGGCCATGTGTATAAAATCAGTAAACAGAACACAATAGGTCCTGATGTTATGGTTTGTTGACTAAAACGTGTACAGTTTATTCAAAGTTATTTACACTTTAACGTTTTTCTTCACCTGTGCTACTGTATTAACAACGGAATGATGTTTGACCGACAGCCAGAAACTAACAAAAGGCTCTGGTAACACCGTCACGGCTGATCGGTCACACTCGGCCAATCAGACCTGTGAAAGCATGACGCTTTGATGTTCGACACAAAAATTGGAAATTTTGGTGTAGTTTAGAAGGGAGGGACCACAAACAGTGTTCGAATCATCCTTGTATAATGTACATTGTATTGCTGTCAAACTATGGGGCCGCGGAGGCCGAGTGGTTAAGGTGTTCCGACACTTTATCACTAGCCTTCATCATCTGGATTGCGAGTACGAAACCTACGTGGGGCAGTTGCCAGGTACGTAGGCCGGTGGTTTTTCTCCGGATACTCCGGCTTTCCTTCACCTCCAAAACCTGGCACGTCCTTAAATGACCCTGGCTGTTAATAGGACGTTAAACAAAAACAAAACCAAACCAAACTGTAAAACTAAATAAAAAGTAAATTATTAAAAAAATCATAAAAACAGAGAATATAACCAGTTGATGCCACGCTTAACTTGGTCAGTAAGAGTAACTAAGAGTAACTAGTAAAGATAACACTTACCTGGGACAGTAAATGTATCCAGTAGAGGTAACACTTAACTGGGAGAGTAAATGTAGCCAGTAGAGTTAACACTTAACTGGGGGCAGTAAGTGTATCCAGTAGAGGTAACACTTAACCGGGACAGTCAGTGTATCCAGTAGAGGTAACACTTAACCGGGACCGTCAGTGTATCCAGTAGAGGTAACACTTAACCGGGCCAGTAAGTGTATCCAGTAGAGGTAACACTTAACCGGGGCAGTAAATGTATCCAGTAGAGGTAACACTTAACTTGGGCCAGTTAGTGTATCCAGTAGAGGAAACAACACTTAACCGGGGCAGTAAGTGTATCCAGTAGAGGTAACACTTAACTGGGGCAGTAAGTGTATCCAGTAGAGGTAACACTTAACCGGGGCAGTAAGTGTATCCAGTAGAGGTAACACTTAACTGGGGCCAGTTAGTGTATCCAGTAGAGGTAACACTTAACCGGGGCAGTAAGTGTATCCAGTAGAGGTAACACTTAACTGGGGCAGTAAGTGTATCCAGTAGAGGTAACACTTAACCGGGGCAGTAAGTGTATCCAGTAGAGGTAACACTTAACTGGGGCCAGTTAGTGTATCCAGTAGAGGTAGCACTTAACCGGGGCAGTAAGTGTATCCAGTAGAGGTAACACTTAACTGGGACAGTAAATGTAACTAGTAAAGATAACACTTAACTGGGGCAGTAAATGTATCCAGTAGAGGTAACACTTAACCGGGCCAGTAAATGTATCCAGTAGAGGTAACACTTAACCAGGCCAGTAAGTGTATCCAGTAACTGGGCCAGTAAGTGTATCCAGTAGAGGTAACACTCGACTGGGGCAGTAAATGTATCCAGTAGAGATAACACTTAACTGGGCCAGTAAATGTAGCATGTAGAGTTAACACTTAACTCGGCCAAGCAAGTGTATCCAGTAACTGGGGCAGTTAGTGTATCCAGTAGAGTTAACACTTAACTGGGCCAAGCAAGTGTATCCAGTAACTGGGGCAGTTAGTGTATCCAGTAGAGGTAACACTTAACTGGGTCAAGCAAGTGTATCCAGTAACTGGGGCAGTTAGTGTATCCAGTAGAGGTAACACTTAACTGGGCCAAGCAAGTGTATCCAGTAACTGGGGCAGTTAGTGTATCCAGTAGAGGTAACACTTAACTGGGTCAAGCAAGTGTATCCAGTAACTGGGGCAGTTAGTGTATCCAGTAGAGGTAACACTTAACTGGGCAAAGCAAGTGTATCCAGTAACCGGGGCAGTTAGTGTATCCAGTAGAGGTAACACTTAACTGGGCCAAGCAAGTGTATCCAGTAACTGGGGCAGTTAGTGTATCCAGTAGAGGTAACACTTAACTGGGCCAAGCAAGTGTATTCAGTAACTGGGGCAGTTAGTGTATCCAGTAGAGGTAACACTTAACTGGGCCAAGCAAGTGTATCCAGTAACTGGGGCAGTTAGTGTATTCATGAAGAAGTAACACTAAACTGGGGCAGCAATGGTGGAGGTAACCACAAATTTAGCTCTGATAGATAAATAAATAACTATTTTCTTTGATGTTGGCTTATATCGAGATTTCAAGTGACAGGTGACAGATATTATCTATGTACAGCATAAGGGTGACATCTACTGTCGAGTTTGAAACAGTGTAATATACCGACAGATCGTGTAAACCCAGATTATACACATGTTCTAAAACATATCAGGGTCATATTCTTCGCGCAGTAGTACATTACGTATATATTTTCACATATCCTATGAAACCACCTTTGAGGTAAATTTGTTTTTAATTCCATGCCCAGTGAAAAGGATTTCATGTGCATTTTGTGCCGTCTGTTCCTGTTTTATTCTGATCTAAATTCCAATTGATGTTGCCTCAGTACAATGTGGTATTATATTTAACAACCGGGCGTGGACTATCAATAATACGTTAAAGTACTAATTATCTTATGACAAACATATTTGGAAATACGGTGATTTTTCATATCTAGTTAACTTCATTTTCTGTTCAGACAATAATTTCAATATTTCTTATTTATTATACTGCAACATTTTTAATAAAATGAAAATAAATTAAGGGAAAAGACACGTTATTTCAGTCAGTCGCTCATACACTCTCACTTACTTATGCCGATTTTTATGGTTTAGATTCTAATTGTTTTTTTTTCTTGGGGTATATTAAACATATAATAACTTGATGTGGACGTTCGGACAGAAATACGATTTTATTGACTCTTTGTTTTTGTCTGTAGGTAAACTATACGATGTGAGTTTTAAATTTGGACGTAAGGACCGACAGACTATATAATCTAATCGGCTACTCTTTAGGTTTGCTAAGAGAGAGAATTCTCTGAGACGGATGTTAGGACATACCATGATTTCTTGTTTTTAAAGAACGGACAAACTATTATTATCAAGTATTATGTTCTAACGGACTTATTTTTCATGTTTTTTTCTTACACTGTTGGTATATCAAACTTTGAGATAGACTAATGGAGACAGAAAACGATTTCTCGATTTTAATCGACTTATTTACATATTTTTGTAGGTACGTACACAATTGGTTTACATGAAACAGACAGTGGATTCTCGGTTTTAATGGACATGTTTTGTTTTTCGCTAGGTACGTTAAACAATGAGATAACTGGAGATGGACGCGTGCACACTCTTGTTAGGCGCCCTGACCGTGATTCTCTATTTATGGTAAGTTCGGTACCGTATTTCAAAGATATTTGAATTTTGAAAGCGATTTCAGCTCACTGGAAAGCTTTATTATGCAGACATTGTTTTCGTTAATTTCGAGTTTTTATTTTCGGCAATTATGGTCTGTAAAATATTGATATATTCCACAGACTAAACTTCTGTTACCAAATGTCATCGTTATGAATTGAGGTCACATTTTCTTAGCCCCAAAACCTTGGATTCGGAGGGGTTTTATGAACATTATTCAAAATTTCAAAAGATAGTTGCCATTCCTTGTATCATTTTCATCACTTCAATCGTTTATTCTGAAATATATGTTAAAGAAAGTTACAAAAATATATACATATATCAAATTGTTATATGTTCTGTTGAGAACTGTAAACCAGTTGCAGCAAAACAACTTCTATCAAAGTATGGGATTTTATTTTTATTTTTTTTTCACAATATTTTATTAAATTATATATGTTATTAATGTATATTATCAAAAATGGTTATACCTGAAAATGTATTACATACATGTACAAACTATGAAACCGACAGTCAAAAGTGTCAGATGTTTTCCAAATACAACCGTACCAGGCCGAGGAGGCCAAGTGGTTAAGGTGTCCCGACTCCTCAGCACTAGCCCTCCATCTCTGGGTTGCGAGATCGAAACCTACGTGGGAAATTGCCAGATTCTTCCCATACGAAGGACACATACTACAGTAGGTCTCTTCAAGGTATAAGGCACACCTGACCTTCTCGGTGAAAATCTGATAGCTAAATATGTAACATTTGACATTCCCTCGTGGTTGACAACCTAAAGTATCCTTTGAATTTAACCTTTATTTATTTTACAACGATTGGGAAACAACTTATATTATAAATATTACAATGTTAGTGCGCGAGGGGTCTTACTATGGGAAAAATCTGAAAACCCGGAAAAACCCACTTGGTCTCCTCCGAAGCCTTAATACTTTTATAACATTTCCCCTAGCTTAGGAATCCAATGACCGATTTAGCTTTGTTACATACATGTAGTCCATGACATCATTTTCATTTGTATTAAAGGTACCACAGACGTACAATTCGTCGACTGGAGGAAGGCGGCATACCGATGATACAAACACTTCCTGTTATCGGCAGTATACACAACATCGTGGGAAAAGTAAGACTTATGCGACATAATGACTTTGTGAATATTACAATATGATATCGTAGTGAATCATGACATCATTGAAAGTCGAGTTTAAATTTCATGCAATTACTTTCTAAATTCTTACAAGTAAACAGGGGTTATCTCCCTTAACCCATTATTCGATAGCGAACAAAAAAAATATAGTAATAGTTTACATACAACTATCAAAGAAAAGGCAGCAGAAAAGTGGATACCCTAGTTTTTTTGTTTTTTGTTTTTGTTTTTGTTTTTTTTTTGTGGAGGATTGGGGATATGGCCTCAATAACATAAAGATATATTCAAGCTAATTATCATAGTAAAATTTGCAGTACACAATCCCTGTGGAAAGGGAATTTACGCCGCTGTGTCAGCCAGTCAAAAGCGGCGTTACTAACGGCAACGTCATTTAAAAAGTAAGCCAATGAAAATGCTTGTTACAAGCAAGATTGAATTATTTGATAACAATATTAGTTCAATAGTAGAGAGATACTCTTGCAATGAAACATTCTATTAAGGATCGTGATTAGGGACAAATATTTCTAATTAAAACTCATTTTTTACGTTAAAAACTTTTATGAAATGCATCATAATTTGTAATACTTGAATGCAGACATAAAGTCTCGAAATAAAAGTATAGTTCTTTATAGAAAATCATATAGATCCCAGAAGATCACTGCAAAAATAAAAATAAAAAGATATTTGGGAGATAAATGTCAAATTGCCGTGTTAAATTGATATTAAAGTAAATATCTAAAACAAACGAGATCGAGAGATTCATTTTAAAATTAATTTATCAATTAATTATTAACGGTTAAAGTAAAATTTAAAAATGACAAATTGAAAATACTATCTTGTTGTAAGTCTTAATGATAAAAGAAATTTAAAATAAATGATGAATATGAAATGAAATAAGTTAAAGCAAATTACTCTGTAATATTTAATGACGTATAGCACATTATGCTGTAGAATTGAGCGATTTGTAACATATTTTTAAGTGTATTTGTGTGATATTAGGCGTATTCTTAAAATGTGAAATACTTTAGATTTAGATTATATTTCTCTTATGATTGTTTTTATCTCGATAGGGCTTAATTCAATCCGAGAGTGCATGGCTAAAGCGTTATGGGCATGTTGTGGGGTAAGTACATACAGTACACCGACAGGGTGGTAGGTCTATGCATATATGTTCATAGTTAAAAGCAAGTTGTTACAAGTGTATTATTCCTTGAACACAAAAGAAAACAATGTTTCTTTTTTTCGCTTACATGTTAGTGATTCTTAATCAAAAACGTTTTGCTAAGTTTCACAGGTTAACGTTTTCGGATTCTTATTTTACAGAGAAGGCTGACATAATAACAATAACAAAAAATCAATGAAACATTAAAAACATAATAAAAAGATAGATTTATATGCATGGATACAATTGAGGTAGAGGGGGAAATAAGACCAGGAGTTTCAAAATCGTAAGCGTCATATGCTGTATCGAAGTCACCTACCAAGGAGCCGCAATATCTCTGTTGGTTAGAGCCCCGGCCACTTAACTTCAAGGTGAAGAACCGAGGTGCGTGGTTCGACGCTCCCTACCCATGTCGGTTGGTGTTTCTCCACAAGCTGATGAGGAACGGGCCAGGCCGGTCTGTACTCCTGTGGGTGTGTTCTTGGGAAGGGCAATTTAACTTGATTGCTCAGGATGGCATTCGACGGGCTTCTAGTATGTTGTTCATTGAGGAAGTCACCGACTACCACAAGGAGACCCCTGCCTAAAATGGCCCTAGTTGTTCACAGAGCGATATACCAATCAAACAAACAGACAAACAAACTCGACATCGCTTTCCTTACAAATCGAAGTCAATCCTATGGTGGCTGATTTCAGCCATGGCGCTCTCTCTTTTTGGCGTCCGTACAGCGACAGTGCACCAAGCGCAGAACCACAATGCGCCATGTGAAGACCTAAAATGCGCCAAGCGAAAGGCGTTCATTTTGTCCATGGACTATATTGTCTTTTACCTTTTATTTTGCCAGGTGGTACAACGGTTTTATGTTGAACATTGTTATAGACGACAGAACCATGATCAACGAAGTATTGGTGAAAAAATTCAACATATTCTCCAACAGATGGGTAAGTATCCCTCCCGTCGTAACTCTGCCCATATCCTTCGTAATACTCATCATGCGTTTGGCACATATAAGATTCTTTGTCGTAAGTTATCAGTCATTAGTGACGTCATCCACCAGTTTTCATTGGCTTATATCTGGAGCTCAAAGGGCATGCCGAGATGACCTCTTGCAAGGAACAGTTAGGTCTTGTAAAGAAGTGTAACTTAGAGTATCGTAGAAGGAAGAAGTCGTTTATAAGTTGGTAAAACTTGCTGACTAACCCCTTTGTCATTTTTGTATGTCAATAAAATATGTTTAAACTAATCGTAGAGGAACGGAAAGTACAGGTCTAATATTAAATAGAATGTCTTATGGTGTCGAGAATTCAGATTCAACCAACCGCGTTGTAGACCCAATAACCTAACAAAATATGTTGTTTAAACATGCTACATTTCCGACATCATAAAATGGCAGTCATGCTATAGAAATATTAACACTGAAAAGTACAGCACCTTGTGGAGGAAATATAATGATTGAGCAATACTTTGTAGGCATGTCTTATCTTCCATGCTTGCTGGACGTCACAGAAACATTTATACTTACTTTCGAAACATATTTATTGAAGACAACCATTCGAATTAAAAAAAATACATTTCGGTCGACTTCTGAGAACCAATATTGTTGGAGCGTGAAAAGGGAAATAAATATAGTTATGTTTATTCTGTAAAAGATAAATATCGCCAAATGGGAAATAATACTGGGGGAGGGCCGCCATTTAGGAAGTAATTAAGATTGTTCGACTCATGGGAAAACTTGATTATGCACAAAAATACTGTTTTTACTCTCTTTTTCTTTTGTTATTGCACACAATTTCTTCTCTTTCCAGGCTACTAATTGATCGAAATTCGAGTACTGTCAGAACATTACTCTACAAAATTTCATAGTCATTTATAGTATTAAAAATCTCATAGTCTTTTTTAAATCATGGATTCGTCAGGGAATTATAATACTGTATGGACTGTGATACTTCTAAAATTATCTTATAGTTGTTCTCACAATTGATCTCTTAAGATGTTATTTTCCCACCACACTTACTTCATGTATCACATATACCCAAAGGGTCTTGTATATCTAGTATGTAATACGGACGTTGTAATCCAATAAAGGTACTAACAAACAAGGGCCCAATTGCTCAAAAGGTGATTAAGCTAATCACAGTTTAACAACAATTTAATATCATGATAAAATCATTTTTGGTAAAATTAATTTAACAAAATTCTATGAAACTATATATGTCTCTTCTTAGCCGCCTAATTCAAGGGATACACGCACTCATGTTTTGAAGTAAAGGAGAAATGAGATTATCGTTAATCAAGTGATAACGCTAATCACATTTCGATCAACTGTGCCCGGATGTTTATTGGATGCGTGTTACTAGAAATAGATAATTGGTCAAGTAGTAATAACGACAAGTAAACTGTCGAATTTTCGCGACAATCCGCCCCTTTATCAAGACACAAGTAAATTACAAACGACTGCATACAAACATGACCATGAAACCGTTACATAAGTTTAGTAAATAAACAACGAACAAATATCGTAATATTTATGTTGATGTTTTCGGTCGAACATTCATTTGCCTAAGGCCTATTGTTTAAGAAATAATTAACGATGATTCGTGTATTATTGCAGGATATACAACGAGGACGATGATATTTTGCAATTAAATTAATAACGAAGGCTGCAGGCCTGAGTTATTAATTAAAATTGCAAAATATCCGAGTCCGAGTTGTATATCCTGCAACAATACACGAGTCAAAGTTGATTATTTCTATTCTACCATGTACTGTTTAGTTCTGAGATCGACCTCTTTCTAATAGAAAAACAGCAAAGAAACCCCGGGAAAACCTTGTAATTTATTTCTTGAGTATTGCATTATTTGTCGATGAAAATATACAGGCAATACAGTACTACGATCAAGAGCATCTATCATATGGCATTGATTTTGAAAATTAAAAAAAAAGGGATAAAAAAAAAGAAAAAAAAAAGAAAAAAAAGAGGGGGGGGGGGGGGGGGGGGGCTCCGTAGGATTCGAACTCGCGTCGTGATAAAAATATATTGAAAGACTAACCCATTAGCCCACTCGGCTATAATAACCTCTTTTAAGAAACGGGTGAATATTAGATACTTAAAATTGTAACAGCCGTGACTCACGACCGTGTATTATTGGCACGAGCGTGGGTTATTGGAAAATAATACATGGTTTCAAACCAATCAAAACTGGTGTTACATAGCAAACATGGTAGAATGTTAATTAAAAACCATCCTAGGCGGTAGACAGATGAATATACATATCACAATACAATGTTTTAAACGTGTCCATAGGTAGATTATCCGGACCTTAGTATGATTAACAGTTTGTAAAATTGAATCATGAATATAATGATATAATAATCTGCTATCAACCTTGATTAATATAACTAAGGTGTATGGAAGAAGATTTAAAAGGAAGACTGCTAGAGCGTTAGTTTTCTGGTTATAAATCCGCTTTTATTTCTTATTTCGCCAATTGTCGCAATCATGCGGCAGGGAGGTGATGATATTGGCGTTTTTCAAAATACAACTTGAAAATTGTGCATATTTTTGAATTATTGGGTTACTGTATTGAGCCTCCTCATCCAGATTTTAATATTTCTCCGACCCATTTTAGATTTTCTCAGTCGCCTCCAAAATTTCAACATACAAAAGTAAGGCCCATAGCACCAACATTTCAACACATGGGCCATAGGAGCAATCCAGGGCCTTAAACGGACAAAACGACTGCATCATGGTTTTTATACAATTATCCAGGTACCTGACATATTTCCCGAACCACTAGATAAAGGAGTTTCTTTTCTCTGGGACAAGGAATGGAAAAGGGTCCGATTGCTGCTGCCATCTGTGTTCAAAACATCCAAGATCAGAAAGGTACGTGTGAAAATAACCCTACCCATAGCGAACACCCTTGTGGTATCTTACCTGGGTAGAGTAAGACATCTTCCGTCGTATCTGCCCTAGTAAGTGACCAATAATATATAAATAGTGCCCTTGTCTGAGGGGAATATGGAGGATTGTTTCCCCGAGGGAACATTATCTTCCCGAGCCGATAGGCGTGGGAAGATAATGTTCTCGAGGGGAAACAATCCTCCATATTCCCCTCAGACAAGGGCACTATTTATTTTATTATACCGAATAGATATCAACTTATCGATATCCTCCTCAAATATTGAGGTAAACCTCTTGGACGTCTGCTCCATGTTTACAAGTTGTCTGTGTCACTGTTGCGTTTGTAAGAATTGTCTCCCTTCTCAATGTTCGGGATTTTCCGTAAGAAACAATCGTGCGTTTTCGGGCGCAGCGGGGAACATTGCAATATCCCACGGCAATGTTGACCGCTGTTTCTGACACTGCATATTGTTTCAGGTCATGTGATTAGGAATTGACCAATAATAAGGCGAGAATCTTACATAAGGTATAATAATATGTTTTTCCTTATGGGTGACCCTTATTTTCTGTTTTTCCTGTTGTTTCCGTCATTTTATTTTTTTCCAAATGCGTGACCCCTAAGTTCATTTGTCCCGTTTTATTACCCATAACTTCTGTTTAGTCCCGGTGTATGGTTCATTTTGGCTATACTGTCCTAGTTTGTGACTCATTAGTTATATTTTGCCCCGGTTTGTGCCCACTTTTTTTCTAGTTTATCCCAATGTGCGATCCTAAATTTGTATTTGTCCTGGTGTGTGACCGTATTGATTATTTTGTCCTGGTGTATGACAAGTATTGTCTTTTTTGTCTATGTATATGGCCGCTATATTTTATTTTGTTTCATAGTGTGACCGTATTGATGATTTTGTCCTGGTGTGTGACAAGTATTGTCTTTTTTGTCTATGTATATGGCCGCTATATTTTATTTTGTTTCATAGTGTGACCGTATTGATTATTTTGTCCTGGTGTGTGACAAGTATTGTCTTTTTTGTCTATGTATATGGCCGCTATATTTTATTTTGTTTCATTGTGTGACCGATATTGTATAACTCATCGAGTTATGTGATCGCAATGTGTATTTTGTCCCGGTGTGTGGCCGCTATTTTCTATCCCTGTTTAGCAGTTATCGTCTATTTTATCCGACTGTGACTGCCTTCGTCTATATTGTATTGGTGACCGTTCTTTTACATTTTGCTATCCCGCTGTGTGGCCGCTTTAGTCTAATTTGTCTCTGTGTGTAGCCGCTATTGTCTTTTTTATCCCTGTTTATGTACAACATGTAATGGTGGTATGCTGACTTTATTTATTTTATATCTTGCTTAAACTGTGATATATTTGCATGTTTTTCGTAACTGTTTAAATTTCGTTAAAATTTTTTTTTTTTTAGCAAAACATGACGTTTATTGTATAAACCTGATTTATTGAAGGAACGAGGTTGATCTTTCCTGCCGAGGCTATTTTATATAAGAATATGTTTTGTCGGGGAGGGGCTTTGACTCCATTATGTATACATTCGCTCCTCTGGACTCGATTTACTGGTCTTGGAAACTGATTTTTTTTATCTACAGCGTCTGTTTCATAATGCAATAACGAATTCCATGTATATCAATTAAAATGTGATAGAAACTACGTAAAACTGAAATGTATCCCTATTTCGCAGATGACTTCGAATGTTAACAGATATGCAGTCAATATTACCCAGGAATTCGAGGCTGCCGCAAAAAGTAACTCAACCATTACGCCTAAATCGTAAGTGCATTGGGTGTTCGTTATGTGAAACTTAAAAAAAAAGTGGGGAGGGGGGATATGTTTTCCGCTTCAATGAAATAGTACTTTTTATCAATATTTTATTGATATCGATCTCAGACAATATTTTATAGATATCGATCTCAGATCATTCGTATCAAAACAAATTACTTATGATTAACAGATTTTATCATATTATAACCTCATATTTTTAACAGTGTCGGTGATAAGCTGAAACGCATCACGTGACATATGAAACATCGCATATCTCTCTCGTCATGGACATAAAACTTTATATAGTTGTGAAGCAGAAAAAAACAAATATAATTCTGCTAAAATAGAATGGTCATAACACGGAATCATGATCAAATATATCGGTTCATTTAACCCTGGGTAGCACAATTATAATTTGATACTTTCGGATGAATAAACTTTCATATTACGCTGCAACCAGGGCAATAGATACTAGTATAATATACATAACCTGCATATGTGACATTGTTAGCGATGAGTTTTCATAATTGCCATGACATTTGTCTAACTATAGATTATGTTAATAAAACTAAATCAAAACTAACATTATCTTTGATTCAGTGTTTCTATCTACATATTTGCAGTGTTACTTTGGACACTTTGTTACTTGAAAATACACGAATCATTTATCAGTAAGCTACAGTAATATATTTCCATATTATGACGTTACGGACTTGTACTTTAGCTCTAGACACCCAAGATAGGATATTTCTATAATTTATGATTTTGAGAAAAATCACCTTTTGAAAGACAGCAACATATCCGGAAACTGTAAACAAATAAAGAGTCACATCTAAACCTATTTTAAATGTTTTAACTGGATACTTTTGACAATAACCATGTTGAAATTGAATCTGTTTTTTGGAGTGAAGATATTGGGTGTTTGAGGTGTTGCTGGGAGTTTCTAAGTGGCGAACCAGAGAACAATATATATCAATTATAACACGTACATTTATCGCTCTTGTCTAACTTTCTTTTCAGGTTCTTTTGCACATACGCCCTTCACGTTATTTGTGCATGTGCGTTTGGTGTGGATTTGGATGACGATAAGGAGAAAAGAGAAGAATTTTACAAAAATCTGCAAGGCCTATTCAATAACAAATTCAATGCGTGCCTTATACTTGCAGGTATAGTTTAAATAATTACATTTAAAACGAATAAATCTTATTTTTACTTCTGGTTACATGATCCAATTTGGAACGCTGAGCAATTTAACTTAATAAGAGATATAGGAAATCAAAAACTAATTAGGACATTATACATTCTTCACGAATTATCGCTGTACCTGTTGTGAGACAACTTATACTGCCCCCCCCCCCGTGTTATTCTAAGTTTTTTAAGTAGATAATAAGTAACAGTGGGTGGATTTTCTGCGGAAAATAGGGATCTTCTACGACTTCTGCTCAGTTGAGATCTAGACACTGAAATGAATATGACCAACTAATGGTAACACTTGAGTTTTACATGTTTACTGTCTGGCGTTACTGCTCTTTCGTTTTGTCCTTCTAACGGTGAATTCTATTTCGACCTGTCCTGTTAGGACGCTAGGTCCTACTCAAACAAATCTCTTAACCTAATTGAAGTATAAATAAGCAGCCATGAAAGAAAAAAGTCAAGTTTTGTACAACTATCTAGCAAAAACCATGAGCAACATTGTTTCATTCAATATTAATCAATTACCGATTCCTAATTAATTGTCTTATCGATTTACACACGTTCGGATACTAGCAACACTGGTAAATTGTAGGAGCGCAAATATGCTGTATGATGCAGTTTTATATATAATCTTATATATCACAACTGGGTTATTTACCATGCAATGCCAAATACTGAAGCGAAACGTAAAACATGAAATTTTGGAGTGGCTTCAAAAATATCTCATCTTGTTTTAATCAAGAAATCGGAGTCAGTAGATCGACCTGAAACAAAAAACAACAACAAAAAACAACACACACATGCGCCAGTTTAGGGACAGAACTTGCTACATTTTACATGTATGTTGTATATGATAATTTCTACATTTGCAAAACCATGAGGCTTTCTTATTTTATATGAACATATGCACGTGTGCACGATTTTAACGAACATCAGATATTTTCACTTTTGATACGACCCCCAGTCATCACATAGTATGCGTCCATGTACGAGCACGTAATACTGCTACGATTAGATGTGTATTAAATTGCATGGACACATTTGGATTAATTAATAAATGTGTAAGTGTGTGAATGCCGAAAATACTTTTAAAAAACGTAAATCCTCCCATAATAACGAATTTCACATCTTTGTATGTACTCTTCGTTTTATCTATATTGAGTCGATGTTGAAAAAATGCTTAATTATATTAGTTTCCAATTTTCTTGTTTTATTTTTTTTATGTCAACCTTTAGAAATGTATCTTAGTAGAGTATCTTTTTTAAGGACGGTTTGATGCTTTGCAAACATATTTCCTTGATATTTTAGTAACCTTTGCGTTTCGCTATACAATAAGATATATTTCATTTAATAGGTATTTCTATTATGTATTTTCAACTCATATATTCCTATTGAATATGACTATTAAAATAAGGTTATAATATTTTGTCAACAGTGACCATTCCCCATGCAGACAAACTCCTAAAACGGTTTGATGTCAGTCCATTTCCAAGGAAAACTGTTAAATTTGTCATTGATAAAGTAACAAAATTGATAAACAAGCGACGGACGAATCCGGAATTGGTAAGAATATCCTGTTCATTTTGGTATAATAAGTTATTCTGTGCTGTTGTTAGGTTTAAAACTTCATTAAAACTACAACTTTTCATCTTCCATGCATTTTGTACCGCATAAATACCCTCGACTGTAAAATGTGAAGACCAGGTCCAATTGACAAAGGACAAAGTTACAATAATTCTACTCCAAAATTCCATGTCCTTCCACAATTAAATGAACGTTTCTTTATTCCATTTGGACCTAATATGTACCAAGATATACAAAACATATATTGCATCTTAAGATATATAAAATTACGTGAATCTCACAATGTTTGTTTTTACACAAGCATACTGTTTGTTCCTAAAGTTAGCCGTAAACATTTCCCTTTTTGGTTTTACTTATCGACAACGTGCAATGTATACACCTCATTAAAAATTAACAGAACAATAAGGTGTGCGTTTTTTTTGTATTTGTTTTTGTTTTGCTTTTTCCCCGTTTTTTGTTATTGTTTTTTGTTTGTTTGTTTGTGGTTTTTTTTATTTATTTTTTAGCGAAGGGATGACTTCTTACAATTGTTGACGGATGCCAGCTCTGGACAAAGTGGAAGCAAAAATGGTATGTCCTAGTTACCCCACAGACTCCGTGGCTACCTTAATGAACAATTTGAAATAATTGACATCACATTCACTCAATTCGAAAGCTTTTTTGTAGCAAAACATATTAAAAGGTTGATCCTCTGAAAGTGACTGAATGAGCTATCCCCACTTGAAACGATGTTTAGGGTGTGATTATACCTTTACACTGTACGTTTGCTACATCAAACATAGTATAATAAAGTAAGAAGATACATATAAATATGCGGAATAGGACAAAATCCAAGTATTCTGTAACAGGCACCACAATAAGTAAAAAGAAGATAAAAATATGCTTTTTTCTTGGTTCCCGATACTATGACCTAACTCGCTGATTTGCGACAGTGATAACATATGTATATTATTTTCAGAGCTTTCAACGGAAGAAGCAAATGCTCAAGCGTTTTCTTTTATGATTGGTTCTTACGAAACCTCATCTGCTTGCCTGCAGTTCATAACATATGAACTTGCACTGAATCAGCAGGTGCAAGAAAAATTGAAGAGAGAAATCAGAAACGTTATAGGGGAGGTAAGAAATATGAAGTCGAAAAAGTATATTGGTACATTTTGGGATTAATTTGTTATATTACTCCCCTACCGGTGAAACAGGAGGTAGGGGATGGGGAGCAATAGTTTTCCTTCCCTTCCAGCTCTGATTTTCGCATTTTTCTCCGTCATACTTCAAGGTGTTTTGGTGAAAATTAGTTTGTGATCATGTTCTAGCTTCAGGTTTTTTTGGTGAAAGTAAAAGTAACTTACTATTTTAAGCGGGGCCGGAAGGGGAGATGTATTGCTTTGTTAATGCCCAGCATGCTTGTTTTATTTTTTGTTTTTTTTTACACTATTGCATCCGGTAAAGTCATATTGCAATTAATTTGGATTTAATACATTGATGTACTTTCATTAAAAGAAAATGCAATGGAAATGTACTTTTATTAAAAAAAAAATTGATAAAATAAAACAAGTGTAATAGCAATGGTAAAACACATGAAATACAAAATTATGCATTTAAAGCATCAACACGTCCAATGGCAGAACTCGTCTTCTATTTAAAAATGACAATTAAAAAAATTTACAAGGATGTCCATTCTCACAGACACCCGGATGGGAAGACAAAATATCCACTGATTTTATATATTTATAGGATGAGCCGACCTATGAACACCTGCAAGACTTAAAATACACCGACTATGTAATCAAAGAAGCACTAAGGAAGTATCCCCCTCTCGCAAGGTAGGTTCCATGTCGATTCGATATCCAAAAGCTTCTTCCCCTTACCACAAGTTCCGTGACAGATATGACCTTCAGACTTAGAACAATAACAAAAGACTTCGATGATGCAGTCAATAAAGTCCATACGGAAAGTTTTACTGTGGGCATTATGACCTCATTTGGACACACTTTATTTTACTGTTCGATGCTTGTTGGGATATTTGTACTGGTTCGGTTGTCACCACCCTATTTCTCATTTAGAGGACGTGACTTAAACTGGATTTTACCTTTATCTGTATGTCATGTCTGCGATGAAGCAGAATAAGCTTACTGCCCCGGAACACCTTATCGTATTCCTCTGTTACTAAGATATCCATGCTAATCAAGATTATTTTTGACCATATTTTGCCCTCGTGTTAACGACTTTAAGTTAAAATTTAGGTTTCGTTAGCATGTCGGTTCTCCCTGATATTTCTTAATTCGCAATACGCACATGTGCAATAACGATATGTGTAACTGTACCCATTGTGAGGTCAAAGCCAGAGTCAGAATATTATCTAATACAAAAGAAATGGTTTCGTTTTGGTGTGGCGAACGCTAAAGCTAACCACGACCGCTTATTTTACTTTAGTTGAAAATAACATCTGTCAATAGGTTATTTCTTTCTTAAATGCCGTTTCCGTTTGAAAACTTTATTTCTCCGTCGTATATTGCCATAAATATTCTTGGATTGAAAGAATTCAGAGATTCCTAATCAATTAATTAGAAATTTTATCTTTTTGAGTTGAATACCCTTCATACATATATTGGTGTTTATCAGAGAATAGTTAACATCCTTTGTCAAACAATATTGAAAATGTTTGTTAATTGATAATACATTGTAATTGCTGATACTTATAAAAAAATAATTACAACGTGTCTTTTTATTTCAGAATGAGTCGGTACTGCAGTGAGTCTACAACAATCCAGGGTGTTCAAATCCCAAAAGGGTCATCAGTAGTAATACCCATCTATCACATTCACCATGAGCCTAGGTTCTACCCCGACCCTGAAGAGTTTCGTCCTGAAAGGTTGGTAAATATTGATGATACATTTCAATATCATAGCTAACAACTTGCATGTCAAATTGGCGTATGCAATTTCTGTACTAGTAGCAAGTTTTATAAAACAAAATATTAAAGAAACTTCTTAAATTGCTTCATTTGGTACAGATTTAATCCTGACAGCGAATGTAATGCTGATCCTGTGATGTTTCTGCCTTTTGGAGGAGGTCCACGAATGTGCGTTGGTGTTAGATTTGGTATGATGCAAATAAAGCTTGTTCTCATTTACCTCATGAGAAAAGTCCGTTTTGTCCCATGTATAGAAACAGAGGTAAGTATTGCATATTTAGTTTAAGTTGTTTTCCTAATTTGGTAGCCGGTTGTTCGGTGATACGATTTTAGCACGAAAAAAAACCCATCTAGCTTTGTAGCAGTTAGCATTTTTACTCGGCCCTGACATCGCAAATCTTTAATATCTTAAGTTTGTTAATCTAAGTCCTTTTTAACCCTTGTCACTTTATATATAAGCCTTGTAATGATCAGCCTCGTTGTGACCATATTTACATCTCGGCCTTATAGCCTTGTTACCTCTCAGTCTTGCTATCTCTCAGCCTTGATACATTTGAATCATGCCTGGCTACATTTGAGTTTCTAACCTCTCAACCCCTCACTCTAGATATCTATTTGAACTTCGTATTTCTCAACCCTCAATTCTGGCTAATTTGAGCTTCTTGTATCTCTCAACCCATAATCCTAGCTATATTTAAGCTTTGTATGCCTCAACCCCTAATCATGGCTAAATTTGAGCTTCTTACCTCTCAAACTTGTGACTGAATCAGCATTCCCGGATATAAATTCAACCTTACATCCTAACCTGTGATTTATGCTTGCTCAACTGATATGGTTAGAATATGGTTAAATATATATATAACGTACCATCTATTCAATGTGTATATATTGTAACTTTTGGAATACAGATATATCAAGGTACATATGTATCTTGGCTATATCAGTATATTACCTTAATATACGTATGAAGACATAAATACAACGATTGGTTTATTGTAGAAGGTCATAAATACGACGATTGTTTTTGGTGTTTAAGAAACCAATTCGACGATTGGTGTGTAAAAGTTTACACACACGACCATGGTTTTGTTGTTTAAGGAAACAATTACGTGTTTAGTTGTAATGAATTATAAACACGACGATTGTTTTGTAATAGTTAAAAAAAACGTTGATTATGTTTTTGTAATAGATAGAAATTACCACGATTATTTTTTGTCAACGGTTATACTTACATCCGTTGCTTGTTGTAATACGCGGCAGCTGACCATTTTTCTTAAGTTAATAACATATTTTTTTATTTTCATTCTAAGAAGATTTTTGTTCTCTTTGTTCATTTTCAGCCTAGTCCACCACAGTTTCTGAAGAGTACTCCAGTGCTGCAAACGGTCAAACCTATAAAGTTACAGGTCGTCCTTGAACAGTGCTAGGAAATCAGTATTTTATATCGCCAGCATTATCTAGTTGTCCATATAAAAACGCTTTAATTGGCGCATCTGTCTGTGGACGCACCTGTCTGTTAATCTTGATTTCGGTGACAAGTGTCAAAAATGCCCGCCCTTTTCTTAAGGATCTGCTCTTCTGGGGTTTCAGTCACATTGAAATCTCGTTTCGATCTTGAATAAAAAGTATTTGCAATACATATATATGTATGTAACAAACATCTGGCAATTTTCTCTCAATGTTATATCCGAAGAAGGTTTCAAAATTTCTGACTTGTTAGGTAAGTAGATTTGGTTTTAGAAGAATTAAAAAAGAAATTGCCCATTTAGCGGCCATTTTGACAATGTATTTTCTTGCATTTTGTGCAAGGCTCACATTTCGTATTTTTTTACTTAACTATTTTCACTTAAACCATCATTGCGCTGGCAATTTTGAATGTTTCTTATTCATTTTTATATATGTTTTAGAAAGAGCTACTTTTTCCTATATGGTCTGCAAAATACCTTAAAAATTAGTCAGCAGAACTTGTTATATTAAATGTTATATCTAGCAAAAATGGTAAAAAAATGGATATTTTTATACTTCAAAATTTAGGGGTATGGATTACATAAATGGGCTAGGTCAATATAACTTCTATATTCAAAAAGAATATTCAAGGTTTGTAAATTTTAAAAACCTTCATACATATCCGATACCCCACTTTTAAAATATTGCTTTGTTGTATGTATGGTCAAACAGCATAATTCACGCAAATTCAAATATCATGTCAAATTCTAATCTTTGATCTCCCCTTTAAAATGAGGTTTATCATTTAAAACATTAGTCATAAGAAAATTTCGACTTTTCATCAGAGTAACTTAAACTATTACTTCATCATACACTAAATGTATGTATCTAGGAAGATATAGAAATAAGTCGCCGAGATAAAAAAAATAAATAAAGGTCGTGATGTGTTGCGACGTTGGTATATGTAACTACGGCTGTCGAGGTGACTAAGATAATATAGTTCCTGTGAATCTACAAAATCAAATCAACAAAATTAAAAGAAACAACTCTACATTTTTGTTTAAAGCATTTCACGTTTTCAACTTATTAATATATTTACAATCCACAATTTCCGTCTCGCATTAACTATGATTGTCAAGCACAGCGGGTATAGACACGGATATAGTGGTGACGTAGTCGATTGTTCTATAGGAACTGTACGCTTCAGACATCTGTTGTTAGCTTACCTCGTGGACAAGTTAAATATCAACTTATTTTCCGCAATTTACCGTTTAGTTTTTGAAAAAAAACTTTTTTGGCGTTAGATTTTTGTACAGAGATCATCGTGTAACAGGAGAAAACGCTAAAATTGCGTAGACCAGTCTTTTGAAAATGGCGCCGTCTAGTTGACGTTCTTGTAAAGTCACAGAGAGACGACGCCATGATTATGTTACCGATTTCCGCGCTTATTAATCCGCTGAGCCTTTTTTTCACTGCTTTACGCTAATTTTAACGCAGTCAGAGTTTGCTAAGCTGAAGAAGGGAGATATGTAAACATATGGTATTCCACGTCGGTCAACAGTATACAGTTGTTTCGTGCCTTATCAGTCAACAGTTAAAACTCTTCTCAACAAAAAAGATTTACATTTACATATCTTTATATAGAGACAAGTAGTAAATCATTCTATATCATAATATATCATTTTTGATATCTGATGGATTCGTTTTGTCACGAGTTTTTTTCCTCTGGTGTATTGATAATTGCTCATTTTCCTGTGGTATTAACCACAAGCAGTAGTATGATTTATGTAGACATTTTTTGCGTGTATGTTGTATAAATATTTCATGGTTATGTTATATTATGGCAATCCTTGATATTTTTGTGTTATGATATTATGAAAACAGTATTGTATTGGGTACGATACCAGTACGTGTACGACGTAAGTTCGCATCTTAAATGTTCATCAACATATAATATATGCATAATCTGTATGATTAGACATTCATATGACAAAGGAAGACAATTTGTGTCAATGGTGCACTTTTCAGTCCCCGAAATCACGAGTTACGGCACCATATTATTTATCCGGATATTTTGAAACATATTACCACTACATCTAGTCGATACCCCCTAAAATGATGCTTCAATGTTGTAGTTGTAAGCAGTGTCTAGTGTCCTGATTTAGTGGCACGTTTATCAGGGAACAACCAACCAATTGAAAATTTTTTTTTTTTGAAACAGCCCCTGTGTATAGGATAAAATGTCTGGCAGCCACTGATTGGCCAGTATTTTATGGAGCGAGACAATAGATAGGTAGCCTGATAGGTAACTATCAATAAGAAATGTTGATATCAATTTCGTAAGTCCGATTGATTTTTTCCCAAAAGTTGAGGTAATAATAATTAACAGGTAAACATTTAAGATTTTTGAGAATTTTTACTGCGATATTCACCCATTTTCAAAATGGCTACCCTGGAGAAAATTTGAGCTGAAGGACCCAATTTTTTTTTGATTATGTATTATATGAGACCCTAAACTTTTGTTATAAACCATAATTGTCATATTGAATTCAAGAATTTGAGTGAAATACTCCAAAAACGTTAACACTAAAGTCTATGGAAAAACAATTGGTTGGTTGGTCCCTATCAGACATGATCTCATTTGGAAATATTACATTCCCTTCTGCGACATTTACCTGAATTTGACCTAAATTTCCATGGCGGTTGAGGTCGATGACGTGTAAGACGCTTACGCTTCCTGAGTACCAGGTCTTTATTCAGGAGTCGCCATTAAAATGTACATTTTTTGTTAATTTTTTACCCACGTTTTATCAATTTTCAATTTGAATTATATTTTTTTATTATTATATCATTCTATAATTATTTGTTATCCGTAATCACCAGAAACAGTATTTTGTTTTAAACATTATCAGACATACAACAGATGGGTTTTTTTTGTAGCCATTGTTTTATTTCACAATCATTTGGCAATCTAGCTATTTCTTCATGTAGCTGTTTTTCTACAGACTTGAATCCATTTAGAGATGCATACCAATTTTCAAAGCATTCGATCGAAAAATGTAGGAGGAGGCCCCTGACAAAAAATATTTTATCCCATTCCTCAATACTCCAGTCAAAAATGACAAGACTAACTCAGTGTCGAATACAGAGTTTAGGAACCTAGGTAAATCCAGTATAACTTGAAAACGTTTTTTCTTTATTTTTATTTTTAGTGATTTTTTATGTAATACATGTAGTTAAACTGGTTTAATCCTCAATGTGACTTGCATTTCGTTTTCTCTATACTTTGATATTTTTGTTTGTTTGCTACAAGGAAAGGTTTTTTCTGTCGTTTTTTTGATGACATATTTATATTGTTTTATCTGATCTTACTTTTTATTTACTCGGATTCAATATTTAGTCCTTTGGTTGATAATGTGTTTGTTGTATGAATTATTCCAAATGAAATAAAATCTTCATATTGTGCGGAATCTTTTGAAAAAAATAAGCATGTCTTCCGGGGGAATGATATATAGTCAAATATCGAAAGATATAAATAATTAAAGTGTACTTCATATATGAAAATCTCATTTAATCAAATATTACACTTTACTATAACTATGTTGGGAAATGTTGGAAAGAATGTACCAGACGCGTCCTTTTTTACCATATGAAGACCATCGACATCTGAAGGCCAAGTATTGTTTAGGCATAAACATTCCGTGATTTATTGACTCTTCAATCACGTATCAATGAAACAGCTGACATATAAAAAAAACAAAGCTTTTCCATTACGAATTAGGAATCCTGGTCAGCATATTAGTCAGTCTATTGTCAGTGTGCAATAGGGTTGTATAGTCATTAACAAAAGGTTGTAAAGGAAATATCCAGTACACTGCCCTGCTATTTAGATTAGATTCAAAGACATGACCTTCACGCTGATGATAATAACTGATTAGACATTGTTGTTGATGTTGTTTTTTAAAAATTATTTTTAAGGAAATAAATGACTCTATGGAATCGCAATTGATAGTTTTATTGTTTATTAATGATGGATAATCACCAATCGCCTTATCGGATTCAACTAGATGTTTGATTATGTGTTTATTTTTGTATTAACATCAAAATCCGATTCCCCGAACTCCCGCTACTGAAACCATTATTCCCTCCTAATCATACACTTTTTGTGTAATTGGCAGTCTTTCGTAAGGAAACAATCGTCCACATTTACTGATTGTTTATTTGTTTGCTGATTTAATCGCTTAATGAACAATCAAGGTCATTTTGAGGCCGGATCCCCTTGTAGTAGTCGGTGACTACCTAACTGAACAACATACGGGAGACCCGATCTAGAGCAATAAGGGCAAAGTGGATTGTCCAAGGAGACAAACACGACAATACAGACCTGCCCGTTTTCCAACTTCCTGAGAAACACAAACCGACATGGGCAGGCATCGTTGAACTATACACCTCCGACCTTCACCTTAGGTTACGTGAAGTTGGCATATACAAATAACATTTGCTAGCATTGTTAATACCGTTGGTATATGTCATCAAGGCAATGTCAAGTAACGTATTGTATTAAAGATAATTTTCGCATTCGATGTACCTTTTTTGGCATTGATCAACATTGGGATTTTAATTACACAAACATTTGATCGGCATGTAAAAAAGAAAACCATGATTGTAGGTAAGCATTTAGTCATTATGGTCAGTATCGCCACTTTGTTATTTTCACGGCCTGTGGCAGTTTAACGCATTGCTATGTACATCTTGTGAACGCAAATGTACTTCAACTTAATATAAGACGGCAAGTATTTACCCAAAATCCTGATGTAAATAGTAAAACATATTCTCATGTCGATCAATGCCAAAAAAGTACTTAATCTTTAAATAAGTTTACATCTGTTTAGTATCGGATCATCTTTTGGTGTACTGTTGCAGTGCAAAGCTTCTATTATCTGGTTAAGACGCAAAAGTTGATCCCCCTGTCTTTGAATCCTGATGCAAACTCCTTTCAATGTAACCTGATGGTTCATTTCTGTTACCAGTTCCTATTATGCAAATGACGTCGCTCTTAATTACATAATTGTGGGATCGCCAGATTTTGATTGACAGGTCAGTTCGACCAATCGCGTGACGCGTTACAAATAACTTCGGCGACACATGAAACCGCCGCCATTTTGCCCGTCACTGTCGGACTTTTCTGAAGTGTCACAACAATGGTGAAAAGATGCTGCTGGGGTACCTGTAACACGGACAGCAGGTTCCCCGACCGTCTGGAAGGTGGGGTGACATTTATACCATTTCCTAAACCCGGCAGGAGTTTGGAAAAATGCAAAGAATGGATAAGACTGTGTGGCAGACCACAATCACAACTGAACGAAGAAATCTTGCGTGAGCGTAGTAAAGCCAAACACCTGTTTGTCTGTTCTAAGGGAATATTGATATTTCAATGTCATATCCTCTTTATATAAATGATAATGTAGTAACTACTTTAGATGACTGCCATGCTCACAGAAATAGGTCGTATGTAGCGTATGCGTACATGTGTGTGTGTGTGTGTGGGGGGGGGGGGGGGGGGGGGGGGGGGGGGGGGGGGATGTACGATACCATACGAATTGTAAAGTATTTCTACCGAGTGTTTGAACATGTTTAGCACAGTGCATGTTTCTATAAGAAAAAATCAGGCACAGGGACATGCGTACGCTTGAATCACAAGGACATGTCTAGTCATAGGTAATAGGTAGCATAGGTAATTCTGACTATTTTTTAATATTAGCTGTTGTTTACATTTTATGACTGTATATATATCCTATTTAAAGATTTATTTTAAAGGCTAAAGCAGTTCAGCTCTATGATTTAATAACAACTAACTCTGGCATGAATTCATTTCAATAACAGAAATATTTGTCAGACATACCGGCACTTGTCCAATCTATAGATCTATCAAAATGAATTACTTTTAGATGGTAATGACACCTGAGACAGCATACATGTATTTAAAAAAAAAAACAACCAGTAAATGAAATAAAATCCCTCTCTGCATGCACCTTACACATAACGTACCACAAAAATATAACTATTTATTATAATATATTATACTATTTTAATAAAATGACTTTTACCCGTGCCTTTACTGGGAATCAAATTTTGTATTTTTTTTTTCATTTACAGTATCTTCATTTTCTTATTGTAGCATTTTGTTGATGGGAAGCCATCTGATTTGTATCCAAATCCAAGGTCTGCACTTCCCTATGACAGGATAACACCAAGCAGAAAGAGACCAATGCCAAGACCTGATTTGACAAAAAGTACCAAACGAAAAATTCTGGATATCGTGGACGAAAACGATAAGTTAGTAATGTTGATTATTTCTATTTAAAAAAAAATTAAAACACATACATTTATAAACATAGTTATTCTACATTCTTTTGTATCAAAACAATTATACAGATCAGGCCTTAATTGAAAAATTGTTTGTTTTGTTTTTTTTTCAAACCTGAGCTATGTTTTTTTCAGTGGGTAGGTAAAAAAAAATATTTGTATATGGTTCAGGGCCCACATGAGGCATTTTGGCAGGTAGTGTTAAAACACAATATTTGAATTTCACCTTAGTCTGGGTGGGAAAATGGAACAAACCTGGCACATCCTCAAATGAACCTATCTGTTAGTTAATAGGACATGGTACATATATAACAAAATCAAAATATTGACACTTCCACACACTTTGGAGACACTCTGGACAAGGTGATTCATTTTAATATGTTGCTATGAATTCAACACAATATGTAACTCCAAATAAAAACAAATACTTGTATTTAATATCTTTATTTTGATTACAGCATCGAAATGGAGAGCATTGTGGTGCCATCTGAAGTGCAATTAGACATGCAGAAAGATGACAATTTGCTTATGAAAGGTAACTGTTTACAATACCCCATATTTTACTTTGCAAAATAGGGTTTGAAATGGTCAACATAAAAATGGGTCAGTTTTTCCACCAGAGTTTTCATGGTTTCCTTATGTGAAAGGATTCTGTCAATGTTGAAGTCCTGTTTTGTGTAAGTTACAAAGTCACAAAATTGGGCACCTGTGACCAAAAGCTGCCCTTGCACTTGGAACCAGTGCATATGCATATTAGATAATTCATATTTCCCTCCATTTTTTTCTAAGAAGAATTTGTTGCTGTTGTACATGCATCTTCGATTGTCATGTCTCTCACAGAATATGGGCACTTGATTTCAACTAATCCAGTAACCATTTTGTCACAGACAATTGCATCTGGGGTAGCTCCTATAAAGGGTAGCTTGGGGTTTATCACAAGGCCAATATCATGGATATGGTTGCCACTTTGTTTGATGTACATTTGTTTGGCTATTAGTTCATTTGCCTTTCCATAAGATGTTGGAGCTGATGTAAAACTTCGCTCCTGAAAAGTGCTCATGAAAGCATCATTTATAATTTTTTTTCGAAGCATTATCCTACCAAAGTTTGATGCAGTGATTCTTTTCTTTCTCTCTGTGAACCACAGTTGTGTATCTGACTGAGAGCGAGTTGACTTTTCAATATCCTGTGCCTCTGTTTGGGTTAATGATACATCCCCCCATACTGGTGTTGGTGCTGGTACATCAATACAGCTGGGTAGCTCCTTAGGAAATGCTATATCTCCACATTTGTCAGAATTTACCTCCCTTGGTTGAGTGACAGGTTGTATAAGGGGAGCCTGAAATTATAAGGGAAGTCTGCCTGATATTATACAAACTAAAATTAATGTGATCATCACAACACAAATATGTTAAATTGAATAATAAATTAATAATATTATGGATGATATAAGTATTTCATTGAAATAAGAGAAGATACACTGTAATTAAATCAATAATTTAAAGAAAATACTTTTAATTTTTGTCGTTTGATGTATATTATCCTCTCTTATCTTTGATTGAACAGTTGTTATCTGTGTAATATTTGCTATATGTACATAGCAAAAATTGCTATTAGTTTGTGTTTGTATTTTAAACAGATATTTCCTATTTTTCAGAAGCACAACCTTTAGACCTACTGGCTCTGGCTGCTGAAAACAGAAGATTAGACCAGGAGCATGCCAAACTTATATCAAACAACGCACGTTTAAGTGAAGGTTATTCCAAAATGATACTTCAATATGAACAGTTATGTCGAAAGACAACTTCCCATGAGGTACAGGGGGATTCCAAGGCCATGTTCAGCTGTAATAATTTGAAACCATCAGATTACCAGTACTACACCGGATTTTCCAGTGACAGATTTCACAATTTGGTCAAGTTTTTTATCCCATCAGAAGAAGAGCCATTTACATTTACAAAAACAGTGAGTGGAACAAAAAATATTTCTTTGGAAGACCAGCTTCTTCTTGTGCTGATGAAGTTACGACAAAATTTTGATTTTGTACATTTAAGTAACCTATTCATGTTTTCTTCTCAGGCTTGCAGCACAATATTTTCCAATTGGATTAATTACATGTTTTTCAAACTTGGTTCACTTGTGATTTGGCCCAAAAGAGAGGGGATAGTGAGGAATATGCCATCGAAGTACAAAGAGGATTTCCCTGACACGATTGTTATCATCGATGGAACAGAACTCAAAATTCAAAAACCAAGTGCATTAAATCGACAGAGTCAGTGCTACTCGGACTATAAATCCTGTACGACCTTGAAAGCTCTAGTTGTTGTTGATCCCAGAGGATCGGTTATCTTTGCCTTAATGCTTTTTTCTGGATCTATTTCGGATAAAGTTTTAACCAAAGAAAGTGGTTTTCTTAACCTTCTGACAGACCTCATTGAGCAACAGAAAATAAACAGAGGGGATGGTATCATGGCTGACAAGGGTTTCCTTATTGAGGATGAACTGAAGGAACTTGGACTCAAGTTAAATATTCCACCATTTGCTTCAAGTGGAGCACAGATGAAGCCAGGGGATGTTTCAAAAACTATAAGAATTGCAAAACACAGAGTTCATGTGGAAAGAGCTATTGCACGTATCAAGCAATTTAAAATTTTGTCTGACAAAATAAGCCTATCTTTATTTGGCTGTATAAACCAAGTTTGGTTAGTTTGTAGTTTGTTGACAAACTTCATGCCATATTTAATACAAGACTGATCTTTTTTGTAGTGTGCCTTGTTCCATTGATACCTCTTTTAGTATACAGTCTAAAATATTTCATGTATTTTATGTTATGCATGGGATATATTGGTTTGGTTTATTTTATTTTACCTAATACAGCCAGGGTCATTTAAGAATGAGCTGGAGTACCCAGAGGAAAACGACCAACCTTCCATCCTAAGGTCACTTCCAGGCAGTTGCCACAGGGTTTCGAACTTGCAACCCAGAGGTGAAGGGCCAGTGATAAAATGTCATGATCAGGACACCTTAACCCCTTGGCCTCCACGGCCCATTATGCATGTGAAAGATATTTGGTATGATGTTTAAAATCCCTAGAAAATCAAGTGTTTAACCTTATAAATAATAGTTATAAAACAATTACATTTGAATATCATGCAGCATACATACATGATAGCTTAGAGCTGAACCGATGAACTGGGGGCCTAATGGGGTATTAACTGTACTTGTGTCACTTCCATTTTCCACCAAGTATGAAATGGGGCTGTTGCTGAGACTCTTTAAATGAGCAATATCGGATGTCGTCAGGGGCATTTTCCTGCAATGTTAATATATGTGATAAATGATATTTAGGTTGAATTCTCTCAACTGTATATTCACATGTTAAACTTCTGCAGTTTAATTGATGAAATTGAAATATGTACATGAATGTATAAACAACAAAATTAACCAATTTGTCAATCAAAACCTCAAAGGAAGTTCCACTACACTCTGTGTGTTACAAATAAATTAAACGATATATTGAATGGTGCGACTCATCCTACCAAAGGAATATGTATCCCAAAGAGTATCATACTATGTATACCTATTGTCAACAAAAGAGGCAATAACTGGTTTCCTTTTCCGATTCATATTGAGTGGTCTGGATATGACCATCTGCGACACAGGCTCTGGCTTTATTTTATGTCCTCTCGGTTTATCCCACTGCTGTGGTAAACTTGTTGATGAAGGCTGAGAGGGAACTTCTTTCAATCCAGCGATTTTCCACTCTTCATTTATAACTATCACAGCAAGAATGTGTGCACACTGTCCAGATATTCTGTAAATATTAGTTTTCAATTATTGATCTCTTGCAAACATATCGATGGCAATTGCAGTTGATTGTATTAATATTGACTTTTAAATACATTCTGCTGTTATAAAAATGTACAGTAATTAAATTAGTTTAAAAAAAAACCCAAGATTGATCATATAAATCGATTTGTAATTTGAATCAAATTTTTATTTTAAAATGTCCTTTAATTTAGTGCCATAATTATTGAGTTACTGAAGTATGTCCACACATATATATATATACATACCCATTCTTTAATGTTTAAAAATCTGTTTAACAGCTGCATGCATGTTAATATCAGGAACATCAAAATACGTAAAAAAAATCAACTGCTGGAAATGAAAATTTTACTTGTAGAAAATGTAATGTTGTTTCTGATAGGTAAAAGGAATAATCTTGGTTGTGTAGATGGACTGGACTGGGATGATCAGGATTAATTACCAGGTAGCTCAGTCATTAGTGTGTCTGGTAATTATAAGAGTACCGGCTGTCCCAGGTTTGAATCCTTTTTTCATTTGATATCTAATTAGGCCGTCGTAGGATGTTAAAAACCTGATAGCCATACATATTGTAGTCGCTATCATGATATGTGTAATGTAGCCTATTTAGGGCCTATACATCGGTACAATATGTTTTGACATATTCCATCATTGCTTTTAAATCATTTCATTTTAAACGATATGCATGCACCATTGCAACACGAATTTGATTTTATGATTTAAAAAGAAATATTTTGTGCAAGGACCCCATAACTTGTTTTAACAGCTTTGGCTTCCATTGGATATTGTAGTGAAAATCCAGGGAGAGCGAGCTGTTTTCTCAACAATGTTTTGAAACTTTTTTTCTACTTTGATAGATCTACTGATAGGCCTAATTTGGTTACATTGTTACAGTACTAGTCATCACATCAACTCTACTGTCAATAAGGCAAACAGAACATTCCCTTCTGGAATCAATTTATCTACTTTGTTGATATCGATCTGTGATATATATTAATATGCTATGTGTACTAAACTGTAGGCCTAATTATTCTGAATTTTAATGTCTGTATTCATGTTGTTTTCACAATTTTTAATTAAAATGATTTTTTCTTAATTTACACTTAATATTGTTCTATTTTCACTGGATCAGAAGGGGAGATGCAGTGCCATTTCTATTGCATTTGTGACTCCACTAACGTCATGCATATTTCTGCTGCTTTCGCCGCTAATTGTTACACATTTGATGTAGCTACCTCTTGCAAAAGAAATGGCCTTTTGTTTCTGTCGCAAGGTAGGAGTATAAGGCAGGTATGCCGCAGAAACGTCGTCGGGTATGTCGCCGAAAGCGGTCTTGCCCGCCATATTTGTTTACGTTTGATGACGGGCCTTTCCTACTTGACAACCGTCGTTAAGGTGGGCGTGGTTAACTTTGATCTGGCGATCCCACAATTGCAATAATTGCATTTTGTATTTCCACGGTTACAGCTATCACAGTAATTCGTTTAAATGTGGACTTTTTTCTCCTTAATGTGATTTCTTTTAATAAACGGAAGAACAAGACAAATGTTAGAAATCTCGGAATGCTATTTTTCCTTGTTGTTGCTTTAAAGTCGTCTAAACAAGAACTTACCAAAATATTGGACTTTGTTCATTACATATTAAAGAATATAGAATATAATCATCAACATCTTACTGGCGTAACAATGGGAACAGGGTGCATTTCTCTGTTGGTCGATTTATTATCTTGTTTTCATACGAGGCTGATTACATTAAAGAGCTTATCAGGCGGCATTCAGGGACCTTTTAAAGGACTTTATTTTTACCCATAGGTATACTGCTTGTGTACTTTGTTTGAACAATTAAAAAATGTTAACCATGTTGATCGGATGTCATCTAAGAATTTTGAAATCGCGAACACTACAGACTCAATACCATCAGCCGATTACCTCGATCTTAACTTATAACGTAACCAGCAGGGGCTGCTTACCAATAGGCTGTATGATAAACAAACCGTGATGTTTTCGATTTCCAGTTGTTAACTTTCCATGTCTAGATAGTAACACCTCAGCTTCCCTTACATGCGGTGTTTACATGACTCGATGTTCAATGACTTGTTCCCATTATCAAGAATTTCGTGATATATTTCGGCTACAGACAGCAAAATAAACACAAATTCGAGATACAGCTTGTTGAAGATCACTGGAAAGTGTCACATCACGATCTCATTTGGAAATAGTCTATTTCTTTGTGCGACATGGCGTCAGACGATGTAATCGATCCTTGCATGGTTATATGCCTAGTTGTCTCGTTGAAAAAATCTTAGTTTTCAGTTTGAAAAAGTAACTTAACTTGGATTTGACCGAGATTTGTATTGTGGCTGTCTGCGTTGATACAGAAGACGCTTAGTCTTCCGGACCACCACGTCTTTATTCTGTACTAGTTCAAGGCTATCCATGTAAATCTACAGGTTTTTTTGTTTTTGTTTTGATTTTGTTTTTGTTTTTTGCTGTTTTTTTCTTCTTTTTTTTTTCGTTTGGGAGCTGGAATTACGGTTTCTTTATTATAAGTATTTTGCTTAATCGAGCATGTCATGATGCTCTTGTGTGCAATTTGATGTTTGTCAGCAAAGCTCTGTCATATAAATCTTTACCTACGTCAGAGAAAATAAAAAAAGATGCGTTTGCTACATCAGATTTATTCTTCGAGTAGCTTAGATTAAGTTGATCTATCATTCCATAATGAATAATCTGCATGTTCGATGACAAAACCACACCTTATGTTTATCGCATGCTAAGTTAATTCTTGTTTTATCATAAAAGCTATCAGAACGAATAAGAACATTTGATTTCAAGACTCTGTTACAGGCAGAACTCGCCTTTCACCTGCCTCGGAAATATACATCCCTGATTCGTACACATCACAGTACATGTCAATATTGTGTATTTCTTTATTTAGTTTCCGAATATCAGTATCTAATTTAAGTTTGCTTATAACAGAGAAGCCCATTGATTTAAGAATTATATTATGCTCCAATGGCATAGAAAATGAAGGATGAAGGAAACACCTGATTAGGTCGCCGCCATTACACAATCTTTTCCGAATACAGAGTTTTACTCTGCATACCTTTTAACCAATCCAGAACATATAATTGAATACAGACATATTTGTTTACATTTGTTTTTAATGATAAATGACAGAAAAATAACACTCAGGTATATAAAACACATTGCAACACATATTGTCAATCTCACACATTTGGTCAAAATAACAACACATAAGATATAGCCTCATTAGAAAAAAAATATGATGAAGTTTTCAAATGTTTTCGAAAGTGAGTGACACAAATCATATGTTGTAATAGAAATCTACAATAGTTTGTAAGCAATACTAGAAATATGAGGTAATATTAGACATGAAATAAGTTATAAAATGTCTATGTACATTGTTTATTATCCTATTTACAGATACATATTTTCATTAATAGTTTAGCTAGTTTTATCTACTACCAGACGCTAGGGAAACATTTAGGAGAACTTTTTTCCATGCCGATACAGGTAATACTAAGCTACATGTATTAAATATATGGCTTTGTATAAACAAATGAGTACCTAAGCAATCCCGGGGGGAAATACCAATATAAAGCATGTATGCCTTTTTTTTAACGAGAACTTGTAACTTGTCAAATAGCCGATAAGACATTTTAGCTTAAGATATACACTATTCGTCAATGGCTTACGTTTAAACTTGACTATGAAGTGATTATATTTAAGGAGGGTTTGATGTGACTGATGTCATAGTTAGAAACAAGTATCACATTATTAGAATCTCCATTGGATACTGTCGTCACGTGCGGTTTGGATAACAGATGTCCGTCCTCCGTTGCTACGGGAAACCACATTGGCAATGTTCCGCTGTAAATCCGCTGATCCTTTTGATGGGTCTTCCCACATGGACGGCACTCCGGGTGAATTCGGAATACTTGGAAGGGCAACAGCCGGTACAGGAGCGGGAGGAATATCAAGTCGTCGGTTAGCCCCGGCTAATGTCGCCTGTGGTCGTGAGTTTACGCGAGTGTTAGGGATGATCGAGGGTGGAGCTGCCTCGGCGATCAAGTTTGCGGCTACCATGGTGTTCATTGCATCTGAACCATCTGACATGACGTCATTGACAGTGTCTACAACATTTCCTGCGACGTCACTCATAGTGTCGACCGTATTTTCTACCACGTCACTAATGACATCCTGCACGTTTCCTGCTACGTCACTCACACTGTCTGCCATATTTCCAGCCACATCGCTGACAGCCTCTATCGTATTTTCGACTCCATCCTGAATGTTGTCGATGACATCGCCCGCCCCATCAGTGAAAGTATCGACCGCGTCGCCCACAACCTCGTTAACATTTTCGACCGCATCGCTGATGCCATCGCCCAAATCATCGACAATATCGTCAGTGTTTGCAGATATACCGCCAATTCCTATATCACCAACATCCATATCAATGCCTTCTAGAACGTTTTCCAACATATCATCAGCAGTGTCGTCAAACTTATCATCTTTCACACGGATCTCTGGCAAGTCAAACCCATCATCTCTATCTCTACTGTCGTCGCCTGTGTCATCTCTGTCGCCCCTTTTCCTTTTCTGTTTATCATCTTCGTCACTGCTATCACTGCTATCACTGCTGCTGTCATCGCTGTCTTTACTAGAATCGTCGCTGTCATCACTGCTGTCGCTACTATCACTACTATCGCTGTCACTACTATCACTATCGCTGCTATCGTCATCGTCGCTGCTGTCGCTGCTGCTACTGTCATCGCTGCTGTCATCATCATTTCTCACAACACCATCGTCCTCATCATACTGGACTCTCTTTGATATAACCGAGTCGTCGACGTTGTAATCTATAAACAAAGACATATACATAATAACATACATCGATGGGTATGTTGCTTGGGAAGTATTTCTATTTTTTTTCTTTTCTTCATTTTGCATAGCGGTATTATTCCACACCCGGGTATATCTATGTAATATCACGTACCAATTTCACATCATGACTAGTCTAAATATATAGAATACCGATCAGGACAGATTAAAACACTAATTGTATAATCACTTCATTCCTTGGCAATTCTACGCAGACATTGTCGTCATGTACTCACTACAAATCAGGAAAAATCCAACCATAAATCAGATACTCACTTCCAACCACAAAATGTCCATACATATATAATGTACTCATTACATATCGGGGCAATTCTAAGTATACGTCCAAACATACACCAGGTATTCACTACACATCATGTACTCACTACACATCAGGTACTCACTACACATAATGTACTCACTACACATCAGGTACTCACTACACATCAGGTACTCACTACACATCAGGTACTCACTACACATCAGGTACCCACTACACATCAGGTACTCACTACACATCAGGTACTCACTACACATCAGGTACTCACTACACATAATGTACTCACTACACATCAGGTACTCACTACACATCAGGTACTCACTACACATCAGGTACTCACTACACATCAGGTACTCACTACACATCAGGTACTCACGACACTTCAGGTACTCACTACACATCAGGTACTCACTACACATCAGGTACTCACTACACATCAGGTACTCACTACACATCAGGTACTCACTACACATCAGGTACTCACTACACATCAGGGTACTCACTACACATCAGGTACTCACTACACATCAGGTACTCACTACACATCAGGTACTCACTACACATCAGGTACTCACTACACATCAGGTACTCACTACACATCAGGTACTCACTACACATCAGGTACTCACTACACATCAGGTACTCACTACACATCAGGTACTCACTACACATCAGGTACTCACTACACATCAGGTACTCACTACACATCAGGTACTCACTACACATCAGGTACTCACTACACATCAGGTACTCACTACACATCAGGTACTCACTACACATCAGGTACTCACTACACATCAGGTACTCACTACACATCAGGTACTCACTACACATCAGGTACTCACTACACATCAGGTACTCACTACACACCAGGTACTCACTACACATCAGGTACTCACTACACATCAGGTACTCACTACACATCAGGTACTCACTACACATCAGGTACTCACTACACATCAGGTACTCACTACACATCAGGTACTCACTACACATCAGGTACTCACTACACATCAGGTACTCACTACACATCAGGTACTCACTACACATCAGGTACTCACTACACATCAGGTACTCACTACACATCAGGTACTCACTACACATCAGGTACTTACTATACATCAGGTACTCACTACACATCAGGTACTCACTACACATCAGGTACTCACTACACATCAGGTACTCACTACACATCGGGTACTCACTACACATCAGGTACTCACTACACATCGGGTACTCACTACACATCGGGTACTCAATACACATCGGGTACTCACTACACATCAGGTACTCACTATACATAAGGTACTCACTACACTTCAGGTACTCACTACACATTCAGGTACTCACTACACATCAGGTACTCACTACACATCAGGTACTCACTACACATCAGGTACTCTCTACACTTCAGGTACTCACTACACATCAGGTACTCACTACACATCAGGTACTCACTACACATCAGGTACTCACTACATATCAGGTACTCACTACACATCAGGGTACTCACTACACATCAGGTACTCACTACACATCAGGTACTCACCACACATCAGGTACTCACTACACATCAGGTACTCACTACACATCAGGTACTCACTACACATCAGGTACTCACTACACATCGGGTACTCACTACACATCAGGTACTCACTACACATCAGGTACTCACTACACATCAGGTACTCACTACACATCGGGTACTCACTACACATCAGGTACTCACTACCCATCAGGTACTCACTACACATAATGTACTCACTACACATAATGTACTCACTACACATCAGGTACTCACTACACATCAGGTACTCACTACACATCAGGTACTCACTACACATCAGGTACTCACTACACATCAGGTACTCACTATACATCAGGTACTCACTATACATCAGGTACCCACTACACATCAGGTACTCACTAAACATCAGGTACTTACTACACATAAGGTATTCACTACACTTCTGGTACTCACTACACATCAGGTACTCACTACACATCAGGTACTCTCTACACATCAGGTACTCACTACACATCAGGTACTCACTACACATCATGTACTCACTACACATCAGGTACTCACTACACATCAGGTACCCACTACACATCATGTACTCACTACACATCAGGTACTCACTACACACCAGGTACTCACTACACATCAGGTACTCACTACACATCGGGTACTCACTATACATCAGGTTCTCACTACACATCAGGTACTCACTACACATCAGGTACTCACTACACATCAGGTACTCACTACACATCAGTTACTCACTACACATCAGGTACTCACTACACATCAGGTACTCACTACACATCAGGTACTCACCACACATCAGGTAATCACTATACATCGGGTACTCACTACACATCAGGTACTCACTACACATCAGGTACTCACTACACATCAGGTACTCACTACACACCAGGTACTCACTACACATCAGGTACTCACTACACACCAGGTACTCACTACACATCAGGTACTCACTACACACCAGGTACTCACTACACATCAGGTACTCACTACACATCAGGTACTCACTACACATCAGGTACTCACCACACATCAGGTAATCACCACACATCAGGTACTCACTACACGTCAGGTACTCACTACACATCAGGTACTCACTACACATCAGGTACTCACTACACACCAGGTACTCACTACACATCAGGTACTCACTACACATCAGGTACTCACTACACACCAGGTACACACTACATATCAAGCATCACTTCACATCAGAACATCACCAAACATGTGTATTTTTGTCCTTTCTACCATATCTTGATACCCATGTAGCTAGGTACTATAGGGTTAACTACTTAGTGTAGTATAATTATATATGGGTACTCCTTTTGAGGGAGAAAAGTCCAAAACAAGACATATCACCCCTTTCATTTTCCCAATAGGCAAATAGACAAATAAACATAAACAGAATTGTAAAGGTTTGGAACACTTTAGAGAGACGTAAAGTATGTGTGTTCAGGTCAGACGCTACATGTATCACTGCTATAACTACATTTTGTATGTATCATTGTGATTTTTACCTACCATCGTCTTCAAACATTCCATCACCATCAAAGACGAGCACGTCGCTGTGGAATTCCATGGCATCAATCTTGCCATCACCTATCGGACAAAATATTCACGATAATTATTCAACAATGAATAAACATATTCACGATAATTATTCAACAATGAATACACATTACCCAGCGGACATAATATTGACGATAATTATTCAATGATGAATAAACATCACCTAGCGGACCAAAAAAAATACGATAATTATTCAGCGATGGATTAACATCTGAATCAAACGCAGAGAGGATAGTGATGGAGAACATTTTGGCGCTGTGTTGATCATAGTCACGGCAAGGCTTTGTACTCTGTGTCAGATTGGTTGCAATTCAATCACAGAAATGAAATTGAATTTAAAATGCTATTCTTACATGTACAAACGAACATTCAAGGTCATGTATGAAAATAAAGCACGTATTTATTTAAGAAAGCAGAGTTTAGTATAAGTAACTGTAAATATAACAATTAACCGCTTGTTATATTGTATTTATTGTCAATATAAATGCAATCTGGATGACAGATAAATTCTTAAATAATTACCAACACCATGAAATCACTCAAATTAATAAACGTTACTTGGTAGACAAAGCAATAAAGATCATCACTTAACGATGAATACAAATTAAAACATTATCTATCAGGCAATGCTATTCAAATTCATTAATTACATACTTACGAAATAACGGACAAAATAATAGAGATCATGACAGCTATACATTTTTTTCGTATTTTCAGCAAATAGTGATGGATTTTTTTTGTCTATTTCTTCTTGTATATCCATAAAATATGTTGTATCAAATCAAATGTATTCCAATACTTTGCAAACACATGAAAATACATAAGCGTCACGGACTAAACTAAAAAGGGTACACTATATAGCTGTCACTCATTGCAACAAAATAGTTACTAACAATATTACTTACTGTCTCTATCGACCTCACTGAATGCCGAGCGGATGTGAAATGATTTGGGGTCATGGCCCAAGCTGCGTGCAAATTCTGGCAGACTGATTCCTTTGTCATCGTTGATATCGTAAAATTTGAACTTTTTAGGGATCGGGGTAATGTGTATGTAATTTCTCTGAAAAGAAAAAGAAAAAAAAACGCGTATTAAAATCATAATAATTCTGTTTGTTCTGAATATAATGGATCATACGAGCCTTTCAACATCCATGTCGGGGGAAAGACTTCGGTAATTGATGAAAACGTAGCTTAGACTTAAAGTATACGCTGATGGTCTGATAGAAACCAACCGGAAATGGAAGTAGAATTATAATTTCGACATGCTTGATAAGCACTTTGGCTAATTTTCAATCCATTTAAAACTCATGAATTCCAGTATTGTGTGAGTGGTTAAAAATGAGATCACAGATTCAACACCAATATTGAAGAGAAACAGAAATCATATTTAGAAATAAACAAAATGTTGATATGTTAAAGGAAAAAACGAAATATTTATAAGAAAACCATTTGTAAGAGAACATGTTTTCTTAAAATATCTTTTCTTCCAATCAATTTTTTTAGTACAAAATATATATAGATACGGAAACGGTTATGAATACGTTAAGTGGCATGCATCATGTGACATGTATTGACAATGTTATCGTGATTGTCCTGAAATAGTTTCGCCCACAAATAGATTATGAACATCACTGGTCTGACATGTCCGGACATATCAATGCATACGTATATATCACATATTTACCGCTATTACGACCACGAGCCAAGACGTATACACTACGTTATACGCTGATTAAATACATTAGCGTGACAATAACTATGTCCAGGCAATGTCCATTTCACGACAGGCGGCGCTAACAACTGTCAATCAAATGGGTGGTTAACCTATTGGCGTCACGGTAATCGAATATATCATGAACTGTAGTATTCGTTGTATAACACACTGGTATTTTGTCTTCTACAGGGGAATAAAAATCAACAATATCAGTTAGAAACAAGAATTGAGCATCCTGATGGTATGTATTCAATATGCCGCCTTACTCATTATCATAAATTATTAACGGATGCTTATTTGAGTATTGCAACAAGATACACAGCTGCAAGCTCGTAAACCCAATGCAGGAACCCTGTGTCATATCGTACTCAACCTTACTGACGCCATTCATGAACATTACTATCCAGTTTCATATACCGTTTCAATTACAGTTTTTTTTACTTGTCGTGATTCTACTTGACGATTTACCGATTATGTTTCACATACAGTTTTTCGCATGTCGTGTTTCACATACCATGGTTCTCATACTATATTTCACCTACTGATTTTCACGTACCCGTGTTTCACATGTCAAGTTTCATATTCCATGCTTCACCTTTCGAGTTTCACCGATCGTGTTTCACATGTCAAGTTTCATATTCCATGCTTCACCTTTCGATTTTCACCGATCGTGTTTCACTTGTCAAGTTTCATATTCCATGTTTCACCTAACTATTTTTACCTTACCTGTTTCACATATCGTATTTTTCATGCTGTATTTCATCTAACGTTTCACCTAATTAGTGACAACTATACCATATCTGTTTGATTGACTTACATATTGTAGGAAAATCTCAACTCTTACAGTTCAGGGCTCTATATATATTATTTGTTACAGTTTAATGAGATAAAATCGAACTCGGATAACCCGAAACGTGAAGGCGACCCCAAGAATAGTTAAGTCGGATGGATAGAAACTCGGCTCGAAAGACAATGAACAGAAAGGTTTTCAGAAAAATAATCTGTCGTACGTGTAAAGACACCTAGTGATTGTCTTTCTATCTACATTGAAAGATCACACAGCGTTTACGTTGTGTCTCACAAAAATGCTAAAATGGAACCCAGAATACAGAGATATACTTCATTTTGATTGCGTATACGGCAGTGTGCCCGCAGTTGGCAACGAACATTTCCTATGGATATAGTTTACTAAGCTGAAGAATGGAGACATGTAAATATTTATATATATATGTAGACCTAACTTACAGCAAGGAACAAAAAATAATAGCATCCAAATGAGTATCGCTTATAAGACCGTAACATACATATGATATACAGAAGTGGAAAAGACAGGGTGTCTTGAGATGATGTTATAAATTATTGTTTAACTATTGATTATCAACAATATAACTATATATAATTTTTAACGTCTGGAGGGTGGTTATATAGTAATTCATCGACTACTCTTTAGCGGCGTAGCATTTTAAACTTATGTTGGACGTTTTCATTTACATATAGGGTATTTTACAATTGTGTCAAATCACTTGTAAGTTGCCAGTATTTGGTTCAGGGAAATAAGCACGTCATCTGTCATACGATAATCACAACATATCCTTCAGATTCACCAGAGAGGTATTTCCCTCGCTTGACCGTCTTCGCTGATTTATTTGTTTAACCATTTAATTCGCTTTTAGGATACCATACATTATTACTCAATATCTTGTGTTATATTGTTGAACTTCTTATATCACAATTACTACGATACACCATAATTTACGATTTTTATATTTTTCACAATTCTTACATTTTTGGTTCTGACATGGAAAATGTACAGGAATTAAGCAACTAACATCTGCTGACACTGATATTCAAACAACAATCATTTTTACTTGGACACACGGAGAAAAAAACACACGAGACAGTTATCTTACCCCAGATGACTTGGTATCCCTCTTGCTTCGTTTTTTCAGCACTTTCCCGCGGATTTTTAAGCACGAGAATCCGCACGTATAATCATCGACTCCATGCCTCGTTTTCACCTCTCGGCAGCTCCTTATACACGTGGTGTGGGGAGTCTTTGTCAATACATTCGTAAGAGGTATGGACATCGAAGAAACGAAACTGACCACAGACATAAAAGCCAAACATATCAATGAAAAATCCATATTCATTCTGTGTTATATTAACAAAAAGTTATATTTCGTTAATATCAAAAATGTGGTTGTTTCGGAAATACGAGTCCGGATGAAATTTGTAGCTGGAAATAACCGATAGAAAGCCTTCCACGTCTTTCACGTTTTACGTCTAGTTCAGACAATTCAATACTGAGAAATAATGTCCTTTTCACCGTGACTGTTCGATGGTGGCGACACCTGTATCTAATGACAAACCAACGATTGCCCCAGTGCCTTTTGTGTTATTCCTGACCACAATATGGCATTGTCGTGTAAAACAACTGTTACTGAAGTATGGTGGGTAGTCCTTATTTATGAACATAATTTCTGCATTAATAGCGACAACAAATGTGTCAACCAATCATTGGCGGTACTACTTATACACGTCATTGGTTCAGGTATTGGGATGTATGTTTATTGCTACGTCACCGCTTTACCGAGACACAAGGGCATCGCACTCAATACACCTATAAATGTAGAAAGGGGATGTGGTCTACTGGTTTACAACCACGGTTACAAATAAAACATTCTGACCGTGATTGGTACGGATCTGCGGCTTGGTGTTATATTTCTTTTGTAACATATACATTTATATGGACTGATTGGCGTTGAGTAAGTATATCCTTGACGTTGAATTTGACCAGACATCTGTTAAATAAAAGTAGGTCTTTCTTTATTCAGAATCGTTGAAAATCATCCTCAGAAATAAAACTCAACAATCAGTGTTAACAAACCAAGAAAGCGTATCGTTTACATTGTACCTGCAAATATTGAATGAAAATAAAAGATTTGACCTAATTTGGCACTACGTTTTTTTTTTCCATTGACAACAGGGGCGTTGCCTAGTTTGAATGCCGATGCAAACACAGGTACCTAGCACATGAACGTCTGACCTACGGTCAATATATATGGACTGTGAATTTGTGCCAAGTCTCTGTGGATGTAAAATATATCTTTTTGTCGTTTTTACTATGTAACCCGTTCACCGAAATAATCGTTTCCCTATTGTATCAGTTCCTTTATTTCTACAAGAAACTTTAAGTCAGTTCTGCCGTTGGAAGCCAGTATCATGACCATATACAATGTACCTTCGGCAAGAAGCCAATGATTGTGTTTTGGAGGTGGAGGAAAGCCGGAGTATCCGGAGAAACACTACCGGCCTACGGTAAGTACCTGGCTACTGCCGCACGTATAGGTGCTGGGGAAAATGGAACATTTATTCAAGGAAATCTGCTACAACGTATATCGTTGCCCTTTGCTGCAATTTGCTATATTAAGACAACAAAACTTAAGCCATTGAAAAACCTTTCGTAAAGTAGCGGCGACGAGTTGGAAAGGATCCCGAGTGTGTGAAATACTACATCTTAAAGTATTCGTATTTTGTTTTTAAAACATGTTGAAGATGTACTTTCTTTCTATAATCCTTATTTATGTGTAACTGTTTTGTTTTATATACAATCAGAGAACGAAAATAGTATTTCAAAACTGTTTTCTGGAGTAATTGAGAAAACATTAATGAGGATACACGGCAAAAATGTGGCGAGCTCACTTGACAGGACCGACGAGGAAATGTACTCTTCACACTCATATTAACCAATCTATTATCTAGACCTGCTCATATGGTCAAAGACCTTCATAGGGAAATGAAATATAGCAAAACAATTCATGTTTATTGTATTTTATTAATAAGACAAATAGGCCTGAATCAATACCATAGGACACATACATTTATATGTTGAACATTCAAGGACCGTGTTAGGAACTCCCTTTTGCCAGTCGCCTGGAACACATCCATTTGATTTTCTTAGACAAACAGGATGTCAGTAGACTGAAACTGTCTGTGTTACATTATATTTAGGTAGAAATGACAGATATGTCTAAATGACAGATGCAGGAATATCAATGGAATTTTAATGGTATTTTAGGAACAATCCGGCTTATGTTTCAAATCAATACCTTATTTTCTTATATGAATTTGCAACAATAATCAGTGTGCACATTTGACTCGGTGACAGTCCGCGCCGCCGTCTGTGTATTAAGAGACGGACAACAGACGGACAAAAAGTCTTTATTATCCCCTATATCAGTTTAAATAGAGACGGACAACAGACGGACTAAAAGTCTTTATTATCTCCTATATCAGTTTATATAGAGACGGACGACGGATGGACAAAGAACTCTTCATTTTCCCCTATATCAGTTTATATAGGGACGGGTAACGGACGGACAAAACACTCTTTTATGTCTCCAACTCTGTTCATAAAGGGACGGACGACGGACGGACAAATAACTCTTCATTGTCCCCTTAATCAGTTTATAAAGAGGCGGACATCAGACGGAAAAGGAAATGCTAATTGTCTGCAATTTAATTCTAGTTTTTCGAGATTATAAACCAAAATCACAGCGATTGTTATACGATGCTTCATATACTTTTATCTATATATCATTACGAGTAGCGGATCTTTTCATCAAATGTAAAAAGTATCTCTAATCAAATACATCACCTAAACATAACGCCATTTTGAAGATAGCGAGTATGCCATTCATAAAGATTATACAAAATTTCAAAAGTGTTACTTATCACCAGACAAAATAACTACAAAAAAATTCAAATTATAGAAAAAAATAAACATGACTTTCAGACTTGATTTTTGTCTTTATTCGTCTCGCTTCATTATGTATGACCCTGGATGTTAATAGGACGTTAAACAAAAACAAACCAAAATCATTATGTATAATACTGTAAACGTGTTTTTTTCGTGAGGTTTAACACTGTGATTTCGAGAGGTAGACTATACATGTGGGGCTATTTCCGCGGGGTTTAATTTTGCGATTGCGAGAGGTAATCTGTACACGAAGGGCTATTTCCGCGGGTTTAATTTCGCGATATCGAGAGAGTTAACTATATACATGTGGGGCTATTTCCGTGGGGTTTAATTTCGCGATTTCGATAGTTTAACTATGTAAACGTGTGGGGTTACGTATTTACGCGGGGTTTAATTTCGCGCGATTTCGAGAGGTTAAGTTTAAATGTGGGGGTTATTTTCGCGGGGTTTATTTTTGCGATTTCGATCGTTTAACTATATACGTGTGGGCTATTTCCGTCGAGTTTCATTTCGCGATTTTGAGAGGTTAATCATACATGTAGGGGCTATTTCCGCGATTTTGTTTTTAATCGTCTATTCCATAAATCCTACATACTTCACATCGAGCGGGGCAATTTTGCGTCCTGTTTAGCGTAGGATTCCCTCGCGTGAATTCTGACGTTCACATTATCAGTGTTAGGTGCTTTACACAACTACAGATAATTCCATCTTCACTCACTCTGTTAATGGTTTTCTATTGGAATAATTCATATTTTCTTTGACTTTAAACATATTTTATTGCCAATTTGATTGTGACAAAGGATTAGGCACAGGTTTTTTCATGTAACGCTGTCTTTGAAGATATGTATTTATTTTTCCTAATGAAAACTTATGACATGCTACTTTGGTATATAAAACGACGTAATACATTATAAGATTAACCAGAATCTTCCGGAAATTCTACCGTTTATGATCTACAATAATGTATCTGTCCTTGTGGTTCCGCGTGTCCCCATAATTACTGCGTATTAATAGTTCGTCCAGGTGTATCGGTCAGATCTGAGTCATAAGTCATAAGTGACAAGTCCGCTGGTCAATAACTGACCGGTGTCGTGTGCGACGGATTGGACACAACGAACCCCGATTCCAGCGAATGGTCAACTTTTAATGCCTTTTAACGAGTGACATAGGACTGTAAGTCATACCAATTGTTACGGTTTCCTCAAGTTATTGCAATCATTTGCTTCATGAAAAAACTCCCTTTCAACCAAAATTGCATTCCTGATAGTTTTCTGTAATTTGTACTGCACGAATAAAAATGGCATTCTACCAGATTTCGTTAAGAATTACAGAAAAATTTGAAATATTAAAACAATAAATCAAAATTCACCTCTAAAATGTCATTGTGTGTTATAATCATTTTTACTCCCATCTATAATAAATCAATTTGGAAATGAAAAAAGTACGGTAGAACTGACGCGGTTCTCAACAATTGTAAAAGTTCCTCTGTCAAGTTGACAGTTCTTACATACCGGCGAGGTTGGCGTCACGAATGTTTTTTTCTGTGTGTGAGATAGGTATGAATACAATGCCTATATGTAGGCTTGTAGACATGCGCGTCGCTTTTGATTCACGATTAGTGATAAACAATTAATCGTTTTTTATTTACCGGACATCGCTTGACCAACCGTCAGGCGTATTTATAGAAAACGACATACACACCCACGTGGACATAGAATACACATACATGTATCTTAAATAGAGTTTTTTTTTGTCTCCTTATTTATAAACAACAGTACAGATGACTTATATCCCGAATGTAGATATTATAAATGACATTCTGAATGATTTTAAAATATATCATTTACAGTAATTTAGGAAAACGAGCTGATGACAAAGTTTTTATAATATTTGAGGTTTTATTCTATAAAGTCAAGTTCCGATTATCTCATGCTTTTTTTGTTTATAAGTAAGCAAATTTAAAAAAAAAAATTCGATCAAAACGTCATGATTCAGAGGCTGACAGTGAATATGCAGATGGTAATCAAATGGGAAAATAAATTGTGACTGGTGTGGTCTGTATCACTTCACTTAAAATCAGAATTTAAATTCAACAAACTTTCTAAATGTAAATTGGATCCAGGAACGTAATTTGATATCCGGACACTAATTAGATAGTTTATAAAGAACGCATTCAAAAAAAAAAAAGAAAAAGAAAAGAAGGGAACAAACCATTAGCAGACAAAAATGTCAGATTTAAACACACTAATTAGATAGTTTATAAAGAACGCATTCAAAAAAAAAAGAAAAAAAAAAGAAGGGAACAAACCATTAGCAGACAAAAATGTCAGATTTAAACAGATACACATTTGTATGATAAAAGAAATCTGGTCCCAGATCCTATATCATATTAAGAATTAGATATTGTTGTCAATTTCAGAGAAAAATACGTTTTCACAGTAGCTTTACTTCCAATAACAGATTTTTATTCCAAAACTGTATCAAAAAATGTGTAAAGATCAACATATGTCCACTAAAAATGTTCAAAAACTAATGACAATTGATTTGTCGTGAAATAACATACCAGAGATCATTTTAAGATTTCTAGATTTTTATTTTATCAACATGTTCCCCTCATATCAATTAATTGGAAAATCTTCCTGCATTAAAAAGTATTGACGAGCCTCTGAAATGTCGAATCAGAGTCGACCTTTATAGTGAGTGTTGTCGTAATACAGTCAATATGAATGTGAAAAAGACGTCATATTACTACATTTTTTTGTACAATGTGATAGAGAAAGCGTTCATTTAGAGTTTATGAGCAGTGCATGTTATACAAATATCCAGTTAGGATGCTTACCTAGATTTTGAAATATGAGAAAACTCTAAATATTTCTCAATAATTTATTGCAATCGAGTCTGAATGGCATCAAACCTGATATGATTTCGTCTACACCCATTTGATAAAGTGGTACTTGGACGGATCGATTGGTATAATGCCGGTAGACGTATGGTTGAAGGATAACGGTAACGGTATTTCGATAATTTCAGCAACTCCCCCACATATCTTTGTCGCAATCTGGAAGAAAAGGCCAAAACAAAATTACCCATACAATTAATCATACTTGGACCTATTAGGCACGAAGCTAGAAAATGAAAGAAATTTGAAGGTGCTTTATCGATTATATTGTCTTCTTTTAACCTTTAACTACTAAAGTTGTCAAATGTGTACAGTGCAAAATTTATCGCGGTAAGCTTTTAACTACAAAGGTCGTCAAATGTGTACAGTGCAAAATTTTATCGCGGTACACTTTTAACTACAAAAGTTGTCAAATTGTATCATGAAAAAATGTATCGCGGTGCACTTTTAACTACAAAAGTTGTCAAATGTGTACAGTGCAAATTTTATCACGGTACTCTTTAAACTACAAAAGTTGTCAAATGTGTACCGTGCAAAATTTAATCGTGGTGCATTTTTAACTACAAAAGTTGTCAAATGTTGTCATGCAAAAAATTATCGCGGTGCACTTTAACAGTGACTGCAGTCAAAGGTGCACCATACAAAAGTGTAACGCGTTACATTTTTAAGTATAAAGTGTTTAAAGTGACCGACAGATATCGGCCTTCGTACGTTTCCAGTCAAAGATGTAGAGTAATACGTCATGATGTTGTCTTGTTATTTTCCGCCATTGTATCTCCTCTGTTTACTTCCATTAATCAACACTGACATAAAACCATTATTTGCCGACTATCTTGACGCACACTCCAGATCACATCAAACTAATGTCGATAATTTCCATAAATATCTGAAGGAATACGCGCGACTTTTGAAAAAAAAGAAAGAAAATGGTTTCTTTGAAAATATATGGTGGCATATTTCTGCCATCGAGTTGCCGACTTACGACTTAGATATGTCGACATATTTCTGAGTAGATGTCGACATCATACAAAAATATGCCGACATAAACCGAAAAATATGTCGACTTAATAGTTTACTTACCGAGATAATATTGCCGTGATAATTATCTAGGAAGTCGATGGCAGAAATATGCGTATTATAAATATGCCACCGTGCGATATAAAGCCGAGTTTCCGACTTCCTAGATAATTATCATGGTGTTATTATCTCGGCAATTAAGCTAATACGTCGGCACATTTATCGAATTATGTCGACATATTTGTTTATAATGTTGAGATCTTCTCGGAAATATGTCGACATCTTTAAGTCGTTAATCGGCAACTCGATGGCAGAAATAAAATATAACTAATTAATCCTAATTATTAATTGATAATTAGTTTTACCTTGAACCCGGTGTGTTGGGCGTTGCATCCAACGAATATCCCAGCGAATGCCGGAAAATTATCGCTTCCGTAGGTGTGTCCTCCAGTAAATGTCCCAACGGGCATGTATAAATGGCTGTCCATGTTCAGACAGCTGTGCAGAACCTGTTGGACACCATTCAATTATGTATGTTATTTTATTGTTTCTCGCTATAAAAACGATGGAGACGAAATGAAATGATTATTTTAATTAAAAAGTATGAGATTATCTGTAGTGTCTCGACTTTTTGTGCTTTATTTAGAGTCACGAAAGTTGACATCGCGGATTAAAAAAACAAAAACAAAAAAAGAAAACAGAACATTTTTTTCTTTTTCTCAAGGCGCATCCATCAGTTGACTTATTTTTACGCCCCTACGGAATATGATATTTTTTGTCGAATTATCCACAATATGTCTATACCGAAAATAATGAATGCTTGATAGAGTATATACAGGCTAGAGCAATCTCCATATAATACCTCGATTCCTTCATGCCATAGCTGTATATCATTCGGAGCGTTACAGTGCTGCATTAGGAAACCCTCTGTCTCCGTCGTCCAATTATCTAGGCACGTGACCTTTGAAGTGGTGTCGATTTCTGCAAGCGCGTGCAAAACAGATAGTTTGTCGCAGGGATGAATTGTTGGTCCTGCGTGAAAATGACATTGTTTTATTTTCATTCAACTGACAGGTAAACCACAAAAAAAGAAAAAAAAAAAAACCAATGTTCTACACTAATTCGTCAGATTTAAGCATTATACACATCTGTTCAACCAATGACTGATTACGGAGATAGAAATCAGCAGTCCAGGTTTCCGATCTTTGATTTCATCTTCGGGTATATCGTGTGCAGGCTTAGTCGTTTTTTTACACACACCCTCCTCCCCTTTACTCTGCAGCAATACATAGGTCAATGCATATGGAAATTGTCGGCTTTAAAAACCCTTTAATTTGTCACGAATTTCCATATTTTTTTTATTATTTATGAAGCCCTTCGACTTGAAAAAGAAAATTGTATACGAAAATGGCAGTGCCAAAGCGTCGATATGATTGGTTATCCGACATCCTACCAAACAAACCAAAGAACGACGTTTTTCATTGGTCAGATTTCCATAGCCATTTTCTAAGGAAAAAAATCAGATTAATGGATCGGGTTTAAAAACGATATCGAAAAACGAAACACTTTTTTTGCCTGTACGCCCACATAATTGACCGGAGCGGTGAGAAGACAGATCGCATTGGACCGGCGAAGTAATGATTAAAACGGTTAAGTCCAACATAAATGTTCCCTATATAAACCTAGAGATGATAAAATACACGTTAAATCTTTCCCCTGGGGCCTATACTGACTCTCGAGGAGAACTTATATCACGACTTCCTGATAAGGTAGTGATGAATGGTATTTTAATTCACGAATGGTTTGGTTTGGTTTGGTTTATTTAGTTTAACGTCCTATTAACAGCTAAGGTCATTTAAGGACGGCCTGCCGTGCGTGCGACACGCATACGTGTGGTGAGTGCGTATGTGTGTTTTGGGAGGCTGCGGTATGTTCGTCTTAAGTCTCCTTGTGATAGGCCGGAACTTTTGCCGATTTGAAGTGCTACCTCACTGAAGCATTGCCGAAGACACCCAGCAGCACACCCCACCCGGTCAAATTATACTGGCAACGGGTGAACCAGTCGTCCCACTCCAAATATGCTGAGCGCTAAGCAGGAGTAGCAACTACCATTTTTAAAGACTCTGGTATGTCTCGGCTAGGGGACAGAACCCAAAGCCTTCCTCACAGCGGCGAATGCTCAACTAAAGGCCAAAAGTGAGGCATTGTCAAGGGAAACATTAGGAAGAAGAAAGTTATTAAGAAAGACGAGTAAAGATAAGATCCCAAATTTAGTCGCCTCTTACGATCATGCAATGGGGACAGCAGGTACAATTCTTACGCCCTACCTGCAGGGCAGTTCACGAATGGTACTTATAAACGAAATAGGAACAATTCTAAAATGTTACAGGAAATATAAATCCGAATAAGCTTTATGCACATACATAAATCAATATAAAAAGCTTAAAAGCATTTGCTTGGCCTTTTCAAATAACAGGCTATAGAAATAGGTATATCATTAAATATCAACAAAAAAGTACACCAAATCAGCACAATTAGTCATGCTTGATTGATACTATTTTCATGTGAATTAAACATTTGTCAAATTAAATGAAACATTTAAGAAATTAAAAAGTAAATGATAATTTCTATGCTTAAAAAAGACAACAAAAGCTATTAATATTAATAAGACGTATGAATGAATGAATCTGTTAAAAGAGTGAAAACGTTGCGATCTATTGAGTATAAGCCCCCAAGTAAGAGGGCAAGGGTTGGTATTATAAACGTTTGATTAGTATTTTTTTAGAGAATTAAATATCTATGTGCTGAATTTTACCTAGTTTGTCTTACTATACTGTTAGTTTTCCGTATCATTTTTACACATTGGGCAGATATTTCACTTTGAAACGGAAAGTTTGTCTTTCTATACTGTTAATTTTCCGTATCATTTTTACACATTGGGCATATATTTCACTTCGAAGCGGGTAAAAATGGTGAACCCCCCTCAAAAAAAAAAAAAAATAAAATAAATATATATATATTGATAATATAGAAGTTTAGGACTGTATTTGTATTAGGAGTAAGTCGATTAGACTACATTGACTACATTGACTACGTTGACTATCAAGGTTATCCCTATGTTATCATGCCAGTTTAATGATACTCACTGTGGTATTAATTTGTTTAGCGGAATTATTTATTTATTACTAAATGGTTGTTTATCTAAGGGACCATTTACATTTGATAACTATGTGATAGATATGGCTGGAGGGAGTTTTGTCGGTAGGGATTGGCCCGACCACTCGGACTACCTCTAGCCATACCTATACGTAATTAATTAAAGTTACACTACTAATGATTTTGTTTAACATCACGGCCATAATAACAAAGTGAGAGTGAAAGAGAATGAAAGATATTCGAATTGAGAGAGAGATAATAAAGTTACAATATATATGTATGTGTAACAATAATAATGATTTGTTTAACACCACGGTCATTATAACAACGTGAGAGTAAACGGGAATGAAAGAAGATGTTCAGATTGAGGGAGATAAGGAGAATTTAATTACAATATACAATGTATATATATATACCCAATGTATATGTGTGTGTGTGTTTGTGTGCGTGTGTATGTACTTTTGAAAGAGCACGACTGAATTATAAACGTCGAGTGTGGAAAATTGATGTAAAGACAAAAACAATAACAAAAACAAAAACCAACCCCCCCCCCCCCCCCCCCCCCCCCCAAAAAAAAGAAGAAAAAACAAAACAAAACAGGTAGACATGAAAATAATCGAAAATAAATAAGTATATAATTTATATACGATGATGAAATGGCTCTAAGCACCAAATAAGACATATTACGATAAAGCAATAGCAAACGTAGGTGCACTAAAAATCACATTTTTACTAATTAATGCTAACACTCTAACTTTTGCTTCTTAAAGAGTTTATTTGATTGTTAAGTTTGACCAAGCCAAACTGTCAATGAGCCAAAGCTGAGTAAAAAAAAAAAAAAAAAAAAATCAAGGTTATCCCTATGTGATCATGCCAGTTTAATGATACTCACTTGCAATTGGTGGACACTGACTGCTGTTACTGGTACAAACGGCCCTATCCCAAGTGAGGCCGCTACAATTATGACCCCCATACTGTGGTGTAGGATTATCACAGACACGTGTTCGGGTCCGGTGTCCTGTTCCACAACTAACCGAACATGAAGACCAGTTCGACCACACACCCCATCCTCCTTGTACTGTATTAAAAACCATAGGAAATAACTAAAAAAAGTGAGAGTTATCTCCCTTACAATTCACCTAGAATAATGTAAAGTACAAAGGAACATTGGAAGTAAAGCGAACTTTTGTTGTTGTAGCAATGTAAGGTTTAAAAATGTGTCTTTTAACACACGTTGATGTTGCTAATGTAATTACTTTTTAGGTATAAATTGCTGTCCACATTGACACACTGTGTATTATGACTTTATCCTGATCTCAATGACTCTCTCGTTCATGCGCAACCGTCCTCATATGACCCTTGTTGTTGTGCGTGAAACCCCGTATAAACTGTATCAATATAAATAACAAATTGTACATTTAATAATTAGAGGAAATTACTTACTTGTGCAATTGCTACTAGTACAAGCTTCTGTGTCCCAGTTATGGCCATGGCAACTATGACCTCCATGTTGTGGTGTAGGATTATCACAGACACGTGTTCGGGTCCGGTGTCCTGTACCACAACTAACCGAACATGAAGACCAGTTCGACCACGCACTCCATCCTCCTTGTACTGTATCAACAACAGATAATATTTACTTGAAATAGTGAGAGTTACCAAACTTACATCCCTTCTTGACCTAGAATAACGTTAAATCCAAAGCGAACATTGGAAGAAAAGCGAACATGAAGATAGCCGAATAAATGTAAGGTTTGAAAAATGGTTGCCCTAAAACAAATTGATGTTTTTGTCGTTATTAGTTTGAGGTAAAAACTGTTGCCCACATTGACACACTCATAATATTGAATTTATCCTGATGTCAATGACTCTTCCGTACATGCGCAACCGTCCTCATAGGACCCTTGTTGTTGTGCGTGAAACCCCGTATAAACTGTATCAATATAAATAACAAATTGTACATTTAATGATAAGAGGAAATTACTTACTTGTGCAATTGCTAATAATACAGGTTTCTTTGTCCCAGTGGTGGCCATGACAACCATGACCACCATATCCTGGTGAAGGATTATCACAGACACGCGTTCGATTCCGGTGTCCTGTACCACAACTAACCGAACATAAAGACCAGATCGACCACGCACCCCATCCTCCTTGTACTGAATTAAGAATTATTAACCTCAAGCTGTCAGAGTGATCTCCCTTAGAATCTACATCGCAAGTGTTAAATGATGAGTCTTTAAATGACTTTAAGGTTATGTTTTGCAAGATGATGCTACGTTGATATAAGAAGAATTTCTATTGCCGATAACATTACCTAGTATCATATCATATTGCTTCTCCAATCGCAAACTTAAGAGTTCTTCACTTAATGATGTGCCCTTTTTGTCTCATAGACCTAATATTTTTTATAAGGTTGCCCGCTAGTCTCGACGGATCCCTTGCGACCTTCATCAAGTGATCCTGTTTCTTGTGAAGATACACAAACAAGCAACCGGTTCATTTTTTCTCCAATCAATTTCCCTGGCGTTTCTTTTACTACCGTATCAGTTCTGATAAATCAATTCCGTGGCTATAACCTCCTCTAATGCAAAAGGTACAAATACTGGTATATTCCCTTATCATCTGTTTTCTGTTCTATTTGTTCTGCAATTTTTTCCGACTCCAGATTTTGAAAGGAACAGTTACCAACTTCCCATACCGTAATGGTGGTGATATTGAAAAACGTGAAAAAAACATCTTTAAATTTCATTTTCTATCAACAAAATTCTTGATTGCTGGAAATATTTACTTGGACAATGACCGCTGGTGCACGCTTCTGTCTCTGAATTGATGCCATGACATCTGTGCCCTCCATGTTGTGGAATAGGGTTGTTGCAGACTCGGGTCCGTCTTCGATGCCCTGGACCACAATGTGACGAACACACCGACCAAGTCGACCACGCACCCCAACCGCCATTCACTGTGCGTGAAATTAAATGTAAATTGTATTGAATTGAAATTCTACATGGATACATAATTAAGCGGCAATTTTATTGTCGTGGATCTTGGCTGAAAACTTTGGTTTAAACTGTATTTTATTTGGTTATAACAATGGTACATACAAATAATACAAATATAAGGATACAGAAACAAGTACTTGGTACTTATATCAATCCGTCTCCTGATGTAGATATAGGGTATGGACCGATATTGACAAAATAAATAACACATATGCCATATATATTTATTTATATATGTGTAAAATGTGCATGGAAGAGAAAGAGAACGGGTACAGGGGTCGGGTTGGGGATTACTGGGTGGCATCGGGGTTGGCTTCAAAAATGCAAGAATGGAACAAACACTTGTTGTTTACCATCCGAGTTCATAATAAAAATGTACTTACACTATATGCTATAAGTATTGGGACTGTACATGTATTTCTGTAAATATTTACTATTAGTATATAGTAAAACAATACAAACACAAAATCTTAACGAAATCTGCGCCATACAAAGTGTATATAAGTATCGTGACGATAAATAGGATTTCTAGCATAAAGACAATGGTAATTTCAGAAACGTTTATATTGAATGATGAAACTAACACAATCAAAAATAACTTCGTTGAACTGAACAGGGAATTCCATGGAGTAAAAGGTTAACATTATAGTTAGGAGGAAAGCGATTAAAACATTGAAGTCTAAGATGCCGGTAATTAGCACAATGAAGGAGGAAGTGTTCAGTAGTTTCAGTAGACAGATTACACGAACACATAGGGCTATCAACTAAGTTTCGAGCGAACAGATGAGTATTCAATGAGCTGCAAATCATTCTTAGACGTGCATGATGGATCTGGTCGTGTCTGCTTCATCAGTGGTAATAGTGCTGAGGAACAGAATGAGCAGAAAGAGTGTCGGAGTTAAGAAAAAAAATTAAGTTAGTTATGGACGGATTGGATTTGATGTTTTCAGGAAAGTGTGTTCCATAAATCAACAGACGAGGGTATAAAATAATCTTTATAGGGTTTTGTTCGACAGTTTATTTGACAGAAATTATTAGCTCTTCTTGTGTTATGAGTATGCATATCAGATTGACGAGCAGGTAGGAAGTTATTCAGATAAGGAGGGCACTGACCAGGAACAATCCTGTGGAATTGAATAATTTTATGCTTTCTCCTGCGGGCACTAAGGGGGTCCCAACCGGTTTCTAAATAAAGTCTAGCGTGGCTTATGAGTTTAGTCACAATTCTAGCTGCTTCTAGCTGTATATTTTCAAGAATCTGGTTTTTGCCTAGAGTTAGGTTGTCCCATACAATATCACTATATTCTAATAAGGGTCTAATGAAAGTATAATAAATAGTTTGAAGAGACTTCCTGTCAATACTAAATTTGAGGTTTCTAAGTAAACTAATGTTTTTAGAGGCTTAACTAGTTATATATTGGATATCAGGCCAACTCCCGTTAGCAGATATTGATACACCGAGGTGTTTATGGCACGCTACTTCAGTTAGCTAAATGTTATTCATGATCAGGGGTGGATGGATATGTTTGTCAAGTTTCTTACTTACAGGCATAATAACAGTTTTGTTAGGATTAAAATTTACAAGGCATGTTTGAGACCACTCATGAATTTTGGTTAGATCGTTATTTAACAGATTTTTGGCCAGACCCGTCGACTCCACTTCGACATATAACGACGTATCGTCAGCAAATAGTTTTATATTACAATGGATGTCATGAACGATATCATTTATGAAAATTAAAAATAGTAATGGTCCTAAAATTGATCCCTGGGGAACTCCCGCTGTGATATATGCTAAATAAGATTGTTTACCATTTATAACAACACGTTGACAACGATTGTTTAAGTAATCCGTGAACCAAGTAAAAAGATTTCCTGTGATAACGATATTATTTTAGAAAGAAGGCCTCGATGCCAAACCCGGTCAAAGGCCTTGCTCATATCACAAAATACCATTCTGATTTCTTTACCTTTATCCAAAGCGGAGAAGATATCATTAGCAATAGATATGAGTTGATTAATAGTGGAGTCGCCGGATCTGAAACCAGCCTGACAGGGTGTTAGTAGGGACTTGTCAACGAGATAGTTGTAAACATATTTATATACACATCGTTCCATCATTTTACCAACAATTGACACTAGTGATATAGGTCGATAATTATTTAAAGTAGATCGGTCATCTTTTTTATATACTGGTGTAACATTAGCAATTTTTCAAGATGATGGGAATATACATGCAGTGAGCGTAAGGTTAAATACTGCTTGTACAGGATAGCTTAAATATCGACAGCTTCCTTAATCAAACGTGGACTTACAAGGTCGGGACCAGAGGCTTTCTTCGTGTCGAGGGAATGTATAGCATAGCATCAAGAACGTCCTGGCGAGATATTACAATATCAGAAAGTATATGTGTATGAGACTGGTTTAATACAGGAGGGTCAATGTAAGTGTCATCAATAGTAGATTGTGAATTGTGAAGAGAAAAAAGTGTTGAAAGCGTTTGCCTTATTCAGGTCGTCATGTAAAATATCGTTATTGTCAGAAATAGGAGGAATGTCGCTTTTCCTTTTGGAATTGGACATAAAACTATTGTCAATTTTCCACCATTCCTTAGCATCAGTATTATTACTATGGTTAAGTTTATCACAGAGTTTGTTAAAATAATTTCGTTGGAATTGCGAATGGTGTTGATACATGTATTTCAAAATTTTCTAAATTTGGCCCAATCGTCTATTTTACCAGATTTCTTTGCTTTCCGATGAAAATATTTTCTTTTACGAATCAATTTCCTTATAGTGTTGTTTAGCCATACAGGAGCGTTGCTTCTTACAGTTATAAGCTTATTTGGTATACATTCTCTAGCCGTCTTAAGTATAATGTCAGTTAGTAAATCAGTACTTTTTTCTACGTCATGAATGTGGAGAATGCTGTCCCAGTCAATTTTAGAAAGTTTGTCTCTGTAGTCGTCGTAGTCACCAATGTCATAAAGCCAGATATAACGTTGAAATACGATTGGACTGGTTTGGAAATATTGAGGCTGCCATAAACAGGACAATGATATCTAATGGGCTGGTCTAGGAAGCTTTCGCCGACATGACAGAAGTTTATAAGGGACGGATCATTAGCACATACAATATCTAGAAGGGAAGAAGAAGATTCGGTAAAGAAGGTAGGGCTGTCAACACTCTGGTTAAGGTTGTATGTAGTAAGTAGATTGCGAAGGTGAACAGAGTGGTTGTTATTGTTTAATAAGTTTGCATTGAAGTCGCCGGTTATGACAATATTAGGTATTCCAGTATTGAAAGCAAGTTCAATAGAATGAGAGATATGGTCCCAAGAAGAAACGGGTTCATCAGGGGGTCTATAAAATGTCCCATATAGAATTATTTTTCCTGATATGTTAAGTTGCACCCACACGCACTCAACTGAAGGTAATTCTAGGTCTGATCGACGCTTGGATATTATACTGTTACTGATATATACCGAAACTCCTCCTCCTTGTCTATGCGGTCTACAATAGCAGTAAGGGGGAGTAAAACCAGGAAAGTCATAAACGGAAGTTACCTCATCAGGGCTAAGCCATGTTTCGGTAAAGGATAGGAAACCAACCTTGTAGAGTTCGCTGAAGACTGAAGAGTATATCAATTTTTTGCTTGATACTTTGAACGTTAAGGTGAACAAAAGAATACTTGGCGTCGTCAAACAACGTTGTAAAATTAGAGGAGCATGAGGAAAGGGATGATAATTCGGAATCACTAGGCCCAGGATTACTTTCGATGTCTCCAGAGAGAAGGAATATTAATGTTATACACATGGTAGTGGAAAGAGAAATGACGCTCTTCACTTTGTAAGGTACATGCCTAAATCGGGTATCAAAGTCATGTCTAAGCTGAATTGACGCATGTAACATAACGTTCAATAAATGTGAAAAGCTTATGATACAATTAATACAAGTAAAATATCCACAAGTACAGACCCGGTCATGTATGTATAGTTACATGATCTATGATAGTAACGGTTATGAAAAGTACCTATCTGGACACAGTAAAGATAAGGACATACAGGCATTCAAGTTACAGAGGTTAACCATAGTAGGAAACTTAATATTCGTGTCCGGATATGGTATAATTGGAAGCCATCGATAAGATCAAAAACATGGTAACACAACATAAAATAGGTTGCAGTGTGCTTTTTCACGTGGGTAGTGGGGAAGGGGAGGTAACAGTGTAAGGAAAGTAAAGAGGTAGGACAGCGGAAGAGAAGGGTGATAGGGTGAACTAATTCGATGGGTAATATTTCCATCGTATATCTTGGGAAGGGTTGAGTAGGTACAAGGATAATGTTTTCAATTGATATACAAATATTTCAAAGTTTTATACACTTATTTGTATCCTGGGGTTGAATGTACATATTATGCACACAAATAATAAAAACTAAAATGCATTATTTAAATGTGAATGTACATGAAATTGTACAACATAATAATATGTATGTATACACGCATGTTTTAGATCTATAATTTCACGTTCATGTCTATTATATATATATGTTTATGTACAAACGTTCGCATACACAATGCTTGCAGATACAGTATACTACGTTGTCATGTGAATACTGTTAATTAATAGTAACGTTATCATTCAATGCTTACAACCACACATACATACAGCATGTATATAGGACACGACCAAATGTAAGCTTCCTTTTGAATGTGACATATGAAGCTAGCCTAAAAAATTACCGATCTAGCTAGCCATTGGCGAGATAAACCGAAGGATTCGTGGCGAGCTCCACAGATCGACACGAAATGCAAAGATCTAGTGATCAAGAATATGACGTCATGTAATTGACCTAGGCGTGACGTCACAATCGGAGCAAATTGTCCTGGACAACAGACCAATAATGTGATAAATATATGACATGAGTATGTTGTTTTCCAGACCGTTTAGGACTACACGGACTCTTAACAGTTATCAATTTCGTCTTGATCTTTACGTGATATTTAAACATTTTGCAGTAGCACACTTGCAAACATATATCATGTTTGCAATTTAAGTATACGAGGTGCGCAAGACAGATGTATATGATTTGCTATGTATTAACATAAGACATATACGAATACGTACATGCATTATGTTAGCTAACTCTGAAGTATGATATATTTCTACGTCCTGAACATAATATTTATTAAGAATTTATGTGAAATATACCAAATTACAAAGGGATATTTGGAGTTTACGATATCGAGGTGCATAAAAGGATTGGGAGGATGAGAATTTATCTTTAGTAGTATTTGCACATAATTGAACATCAGTAATATATGATTTCGTACATTTTTCTTACATCTGTATGATATGGCCTTTAAACAAATCCTGATGATAATAATAAATCGGTTTATACGTAACATAATGGTAAGTACGCATATACATAGGTTTACAATTGCAAGCTTAAGATACGTTTGCAAAAAATATGTATTTACTTGTTGTTGGATACATAAATTGAATATCGGAGTATCAAATTGCATGAATATGAACAGCTTTTTGCTACTTCATGAATGTACAAAAGCCATGAGCACATCCTGTTTGTAAAATAAACAAGATATTAAGAGGCATGTAAGTTTACGAGGTATGCAATCAAGATAGAAAAAGAAGGAAAAAAAACCGTTTCCTGTAAGCTTGAATTTGAATTGGATATTTATGAAATTCAACTTTCGCATATTTTACTTTGTATATTCTGTAAAATGGAGACATGTACAAAAAATAATGCGTGTATGACAATACAATTTGTGAATGGCTGTCAGTTGGGAAGACAATATATATATATAGAATTGGCTACATAGATTGAGTAGAATACGTTCATTACATCTGTAGTATAACCTATAAGCACTATATATATCAGATATCAGACAAAAACGAGACATGGACTGAAGAAAGGGCACACAGGGCCCGTGTTTATATATAGGCATACATCACCGTCGGGACGTTGGGATGCTGAAAACTTTCCGTTAAGTCTTTATTGTGCTAATTATTTCTACGAGAAATATTTCTGGTGCGCCATTTCATCATGACGCTAACGAATTTAAAAATTGTTTTAAACTTTAAACTTTGGACGCCAAAACAATTTGCTCGTTAAAAGGAGTTCTAATAGCAGAATACCAATAAGATAACGAAATCATTATTCTGCCTGAAAATCCATCAATGAAGGCACTGTATACTCCTCGTATTTATTTTTTCTTCTTATAGAACTGTCTGTAGCTATGACGCGTAAGGGAAAAGCATTGGTAATCCAGTATGCATTAAAACATGAGTATCTTATGATATTGAGAAAGACAGCACTTCGGTCGCTGCTGTGTAAAGTCTATACACGACTTTCGTACTAGTAATGCTCCACTTCGCTTTCAAATTCAATTTTTTGGAAGTCTGAAGTTAAGTGAAATACTAATACAAATGCGATTTCTTTCGGTGTATGACTTTAAAAAGTTATTTCCTGAATTCTTATTAATTCAGTTTATCTATTATTGCGATATTGAATTCATAAAGTTTCCACAACAGTACATTTTTATCACTTTTATCAATCATGGACCTTTGATATCTACAATTTATGAATATGAACAATAATTTTCATTGGAAAATTTTCATTAAAAAAAAAGACAATAAATAAATAAAAAAAAAATAGATAAATGCACTTGTAAATGTAAATCATATATTGTTTACATTTAAAAAGCTACATATAACCTTGTAATATATATCAGTGTATAGTTCTATAAAACAAACCAAGAAAAATATCAACAGAAGTCGCAATGCGAGGTCGATATTTTGCAAATTAATAAAACTATTTATCAGTCGAAATGTATTCTAGTTTTATTACGAAATGGTCATCTTTATTTAGGAACAATTAAATAAATGGATGTAAGTAAAAGATGAAAAAATTTGAATGTAAGTACAGTAACAGATGAAAACAAAAACACAAATGCACTTACAGCGACTACTGTTGAAGCTTGGTTTAGTTTAGTTAGGTATTGTTTAACACCCTTCAAACAGTTAAGGTCATTTAAGGATGACCTCCTCTGTGTGCGTGATCCCATCGTGAGCTGTAAGCGTGTGTATTTTGAGAGACAGTGGTATTTTTGTGTTTGTCTAGTTTTGATATCCCAATACGGATTCCGTCTTTGTATTTCTACCTCACTGAAGCATACTGCCGAAGACACAGGGTAAGGCACTCTACCGGGTCACATTACTAAAGAAAGCATCATGGTTTAAATGATTTACAATCGAAACGGTTAACTTGTGCGTTTTTGTTTTACATTTCGAATTTCAGAGGTATCGCTATTCTATGTTGCAATTGCCTGGGCAATATTGATAGTTGATTGACAATACCAAGGGAAAGTACAATGTATTTAAGATGATATTTTAGAAGCACTTAACCAACCGGCATTTTTCAAGCTTTCGTTACAAGATCAGTCAATGGAACCTTAACTATGAATAACGTAACATTAGTTTGATCAATCTGAAAGCATTGACTACAGCAACATAATAGACAACAAATGTCTGCCTCCATATGATGGATGGAACTCACTGAGAAGTGTTTTATTCAGGCTAGGGCATGCCAAGTTGTTGTTTACTCATAGAACAATGTTATTTCAGTACTTGACCAATTTACATTGTATATATGATATATTATTAACCTTATAAAGCACCATATATAATAAATAAGATAACTTTTAAAAATTAATGTCATGTATAATGTAGATAAATAGTGGATTAACGTTACTCATTGAATAAATAACAACTTGGTCTGTCATAGCAGGCAATACAGTGCTGTTACCAGGAATCTCACAAACAGAATTTTACAATAACTATGACAATTGAGTGCTGAAACAAAGGATTTCACACACTGGATTTTCCACTAACCAGGGGAAATTGAGTTCTAGAGCCAAGGATTGCACACACAGAATTTAACACTTACAAGGGGAATTGAGTTGTGGAGCCAAGGATTGCACACACGGAATTCTACTTAAAAGGGTAATTGAGTTGTGGAGCCAAGGATTGCACACATAGAATTTAACACTTACAAGGGGAATTGAGTGGTGGAGCCAAGGATTGCACACACAGAATTTTACACTTACAAGGGGAATTGAGTTGTGGAGCCAAGGATTGCACACACAGAATTTTACACTTACAAGGGGAATTGAGTTGTGGAGCCAAGGATTGCACACACAGAATTTAACACTTACAAGGGGAATTGAGCTGTGGAGCCAAGGATTGCACACACGGAATTCTACTTAAAAGGGTAATTGAGTTGTGGAGCCAAGGATTGCACACACAGAATTTAACACTTACAAGGGGAATTGAGTTGTGGAGCCAAGGATTGCACACACAGAATTTTACACTTACAAGGGGAATTGAGTTGTGGAGCCAAGGATTGCACACACAGAATTTTACACTTACAAGGGGAATTGAGTTGTGGAGCCAAGGATTGCACACACAGAATTTAACACTTACAAGGGGAATTGAGTTGTGGAGCCAAGGATTGCACACACGGAATTCTACTTAAAAGGGTAATTGAGTTGTGGAGCCAAGGATTGCACACACAGAATTTTACGCTTACAAGGGGAATTGAGTTGTGGAGCCAAGGATTGCACACACAGAATTTTACACTTACAAGGGGAATTGAGTTGTGGAGCCAATGATTGCACACACAGAATTTAACACTTACAAAGGGAATTGAGTTGTGGAGCCAAGGATTGCACACACGGAATTTAACACTTACAAGGGGAATTGAGTTGTGGAGCCAAGGATTGCACACACAGAATTTTACACTTACAAGGGGAATTGAGTGGTGGAGCCAAGGATTGCACACACGGAATTCTACTTACAAGGGGAATTGAGTTGTGGAGCCAAGGATTGCACACACAGGATTTTACACTTACCAGAGGAATTGAGTTGTGGAACCAAGGATTGCACAAACAGAATTCTACACTTACCAAAGGAATTGAGTTGTGGAGCCAAGGATTGCACACAGAATTTTACACTTACCAAAGGAATTGAGTTGTGGAGCCAAGGATTGCACACACAGAATTTTACACTTACAAGGGGAATTGAGTTGTGGAGCCAAGGATTGCACACACAGAATTTTACACTTACAAGGGGAATTGAGTGGTGGAGCCAAGGATTGCACACACATAAGTTTACACTTACCAAAGGAATTGAGTTGTGGAGCCAAGGATTGCACACACAGAATTTTACACTTACAAGGGGAATTGAGTTGTGGAGCCAAGGATTGCACACACAGGATTTTACACTTACCAGAGGAATTGAGTTGTGGAACCAAGGATTGCACAAACAGAATTCTACACTTACCAAAGGAATTGAGTTGTGGAGCCAAGGATTGCACACAGAATTTTACACTTACCAAAGGAATTGAGTTGTGGAGCCAAGGATTGCACACACAGAATTTTACACTTACAAGGGGTATTGAGTTGTGGAGCCAAGGATTGCACACACAGAATTTTACACTTACAAGGGGAATTGAGTTGTGGAGCCAAGGATTGCACACGCAGGATTTTACATTTACCAAAGGAATTGAGTTGTGAAGCTGAGTATCTAACACAGAGGGTTGTACACTTACCAGAGTAATTGAATTGTGGAGCCAAGGATTGCACACACAGGATTTTACATTTACCAAGGAAATGAGTTGTGAAGCTGAGTATCTAACACAGAGGGTTTTACACTTACCAGAGTAATTGAATTGTGGAGCCAAGGATTGCACACACAGGATTTTACATTTACCAAAGGAATTGAGTTGTGAAGCTGAGTATCTAACACAAAGCGTTTTACACTTACCAGAGTAATTGAATTGTGGAGCCAAGGATTGCACACACAGGATTTTACACTTAACAGAGGAATTGAGTTGTGAAGCCAAGGTTTCACACACAAGATTTTTACACTTACCAGAGGAATTGAGTTGTGAAGCAAAGTATCTAACACAGAGGGTTTTACACTTACCATGGAATTGAGTTATGGAGCCAAGGATTTAATACAGAGGGGTGTTCACTAACCTGTACACTGGTCTCCGGTACAATGTTCGAATGCCGCATTGTGTCCATGACAGTAATGCCCCCCATGTTGTGGAGTAGGATTGTCGCAGACACGTGTACGGTTCCGATGACCGGATCCACAGCTAACAGAACATGGGGACCAGCTAGACCAGGTACCCCATCCTCCATTCACATCTAGGTTAACAGTCGGGCATTATTACTCAATACATATTTTGAAAAAGATTAGTTACACTCCCTACGTACACACACATTTCTGATTACTATTTATAACATTCGCCAAAAGTTTAAGAAAATATCAAGAAACAAAATTTAATTAAACAAATATTACAGATATTTCTATGATAAAAAAATTCCTTATCTCCTTATCAATACAAATTAAATGCACAGTGCTAATAGTACAGCGAATGTGTGATTTGGTCACTGGAGCAAAATTGACCCGATATGTTGATAATACTACATTACGGCAATGAATAACTACAACACGATTGGTTTGGTTTGGAATTTTGTTGTCGGACTAACGTTTTTCACATGCCCCTTGGCATTTTTTATTTGCAGAAAAATCACATGTTCCACTTGTATCTATACACATGATTAAAAATATTGCAAAATTTTAAAGTTTAAAACTAGATCGCCAAGATAAGAAATGGCCGGATGTAATCGTCAGCGTAAAGTGATTAGTAGGCGAAGTAGGTGAAGCACGCGACGCTAAACTTCATCGGGAAATTAAGTGATCAAAGTGATTTAACTTCAATGAGGCGGAGTGAAGTTTAACTGTAAATATTGCAGGATGAATGTTACAATACTATCGGGGCACATCGATCGCTTTCTCGATATTGTAAACACACCAGCTCTTACAATACCTGATATCGGCATTACGAGGGCTGATTGATAAGTTGTGAGCCTCGAATTGAAGGAGGTACTCAAGGATGTTCTTTTTAAGTCCTACTACTCTACCTATATCGGCCGTGTACACAAGGCCTGGTCTCATTTGGTTAGTTTATATCGGCGAGGTAGCACTCTAAAGCAAACAAGTCAAGGCTTTTGCAAAATGGACAAAATCGGTTAGGGTTAGGGTCAATGAGTCTGTCATTGCCATGGCTTCCATTCACGATTGTGGCCTTAAATTAATTGAGAACCTGATCTCGCTCAATCAGCCTTTCATCTATTTCCAAAACTGAAAACAGCTATTCCAGGCACCCTATCTTTAACCATATCCCTTTCTGAACAGCCAAGGAAAGGAGTTATATAGAACAAAGTGACAGTGAGGCCCTTAAACACCGCTGGCAAAAGTGTATTGATACTGAAGGGAATTGTGTTGAAAAATAATACAATATGTCCGGCAAAAATTCAAATCCTTCAATATGAGGCTCACAATCAATCAGCCCTCGTGCAATCAATATTAAGATATTGCTGAGGAACCTCATTATTTCGATATTACATCGGCAACGAGCTCAATTCGTGTAATGGTACCTCGGTATCCCGATATCACAATGATTGAATCCTCATAACTGGTATATTATACTACTCAGTAAATATTACAATATTACCTTTATTGTGCGTTGAACCTTGTCATCCTGATTTTTCTATATCATAGTACTCGGTAAATATTAGCTTACTTGTTATGGGACCTCGATCCTGATTTTTCTATATAATATTACTCAGTAAATATAAGACTACCTGTTCTGGGACTTCTTGATCCCGATTGTTCTATTTGATATTACTCAGTAAATATTAGCCTACTTGTCGTTGTACCTCTTGATATACCAGCAAATTAATTTAAATTTACTTGTGGTGTTGCATGGTTGTGTGTTGCATTGTTGAACATCCTCTGGCATGTGTTGCTGGGGACAGTTTGATATACAGTGTCGGTATTGGTTTCCACCACCACAATTTACGTCACACGTCGACCATTCCGAATATACTGAAAAAAAGTCAATTACCATTCTTTTCAGGCAGGTATCAAAATCAAATTGAAAATCAAGGGAAAAAGTAATAGGTAATTTAAGTAATCCAACTAATGTATTCAGTAGACAGATCATATTAACCTCAATGGTATTAACCCAGAGCACAAGCTTTTTCAATTTCATCCAGGTACCTTGGTCTTTCCATGCAACATTCAAAACAGGGATAGCCTACAACCAGCCCGTATGCCTTAACAACCTTTTGACCCCGGTTTCATTTGTAATCATTCAACAAACGACATTTCCCCCTAAAGTTTCCCATAGAAAATAATTACATAATTACAGGAAAGCGTTTTTCTCTTAAATTAAATGTTGCGCTGCAAATTTCCTTTAAGTTAATGTTGATAAATCTGGGACCTAATATCTTTTCTCTTTTTTTTTCTTATTACCCAACCAACAGTGTTTACCTGATATACATACATCGAAGGGTTTCAAAAAGATGCAATATGATGGCGGATATATGAAGATTTTCTAGCTTTTATGGAAATAGAATAATGGTTTGTCCGATGAAAAGTTCGAGAAGAACAATGTGTGGTAATACTGGTACGCATGGCATTATTTGGACTTATGTGGCGGTATCATTCAATTCCTTTCTACAGCGTCAACGACAGAAATGCTTATGTTGCCTCGATATGGCTGCCGTGTTACAAAGTAAACATTGTGATGCATAATCCTTTTTTTTGGTTCGGAAAGGGAATGCGAAGTCAAATTGGTATTCAAATCCGTCAGGCTAAAGAGTTGGTACTCGGAATGAAATATAGTCTACGAGGAATGCTAAAATGAAATCGGGCATGAAGGAGAATAATATAATACTTGCCAATCGGACCGGCGGTCGAATGCACTGGAGCCGGCGTCGTGCAACAATGGGACACACAGATTGAGCAATCTAAATAGGAAAAACCTCTTGCGGTCACGTGTTTTGATCAAAATTCTATAAGAAATAGGTGGTTTATAACAGAACGCACTAAGTCATTAATTGTCAATATCGGTCTTTAATTGACTAAGTTAATTACGATAAACATTAACCTATTGCACAGTATGGAAAACGAACGAGACTCCCGACATCAGTCGCTTACCTCCTTTGTTTTATACAAAATTACGTAAGTAACTCTGGGATGAACGACTTGATAAACATAATTTAATTCCCCATCCTTTTAATATCATGTAATCTATTGGTGGTTATAACAAACTAAAGATCTCCCTTCCTTCTCAATTAACTCTTAGGACATACAGAGAGCCGACGGGACATGAAACTAATTAAGAATATAAATATGTTTTTTTTAATCGTCATACGATCTTATAAAACCATTATTCACTCTTTAGAAGAAACATAATTTCACTGCTTAAACAAATTTCCTTATGTGAAATTTGCATATACCAGTTCGTGAATTTCAAAAGGATATTTCACCTACAGCTTTATCTTGTCCTACTTCATCAACATTCCTTAAAACTTCCTTAACTTAATTGTTTCATTTAAAAGAAGTTTTGGATTAAAGGAAAACATCTTAGTAAAGAAAAAAACCCTTAAAAAAAAGTTTACAAATGTCCTTATGTTAAGGTATATCGAGGAAACTGTGGCCTGGTGTTAAAAAAAACCTCACCATGAACGTTGTGATGATGCCAAGGACAGCAGTGGTCGGTGCAATGACTATCACAATGGTGCTTTCCGGTAACTAGGGTTACTGCTGATAGCAGCAACAAACAAAGCGACAGGAGCATTTTTGTGTTGGTTAAGATGACAGATATCACTGAAATGTAGAAAAATATGATGTCGAGTTGGAAAAAAAGTCATAAGAAAACAAAACCAATGACACAAAAGCTTCCATCTTCGTGTCGAAGAGGGGAAAGCAAGGGCGAAATGCTTTATATCCATGAAGAAAATCAAATGTGATACTATTTCCCCGGGCCAGTTCATCTACTTAAATCAAGTACATTGTATCTATAAAGTTTATGTCTGAATTTCAATCAACATGCGGGGTGTATTAACAGTATGTATAGTACTTTATATAGATTCAAACAGAAACTCATTATATGTATATGATTATGTATAAGATTAACGCATTATTTCCAATAGTAGCTATCAGAGACATCAGGTCGAAATTCATGCAATACTCGACTAGGGAAAACAACACCTGTGATTGTCAGATTGTGTGTAGAATCTGATACAGAGCTCAGGGGCGTAGACCGCATGATTTCCTGAGTGACAGAACAGGGAAAGTATCACTCCAATCTTAGATGGTATTGCTATAGTCATGATAAGCGATGACAATAATGAATAGGTTACTGGGAGGGGAGCAATGATCAGGTACATTTGCTGTCGCACGTGCCTTGTAAGTTATATGTAAAGAGGCAGGGCGGAATGAAAGTTGATTTACTTAAGTACACGGGATATTAGGTATTAGAGGGAGAAAGCAAAAGGTGAGGAGAGAGAACAAGAGGAGAACACTGGAGGAGAGGGAGCTCACCCTGACGGGTAAGGGAGAGCTCCCTTGGGGAAAACACGAAAGGGAGAGGGGAGAATAGAGGACACGCGGGGGTGAGGGGACAGATACCACTGGTCATGGGAGACGGAGAGAGTAAAAGGAGTGGGGAGAGCCGATGTATAACCATCGGGGAGAATTGATGAACTGTATACAAAAGTAAACACAACGTAATAAACTATTGTAAACCATATGGTGCCATTGTGTTTCATCGCACTGCGCTGAGGATGAACCAAGTGATTGTGATTGAGAACAATTGAGTTATGGCGTTGATTTGGCACTTTATTACACTTGATTTTAATTACGGTGGGTCCTTATACTGAGTGTCAGATAAATTGCGAATCAATCACAGAAATTAATTTGAATTGAAGATATCATACAAATTCATGCTAAGAAATAGGTACAAATAACGCAAATACTTAAAACACAAATTAACGAAGAACAGAGCTTAACCTATGTTAAATATAACAATTAAACGCTTGTTTGGTTGCACGTAACGTCAATGCAATCTATAAATATTCATTGCACCCTATGTCAAAAAGATTGCATATATAAATTGACAATAAATATGATCTAACTTGTGGTTAATTAACTTAAGTGCTACATTCGATGGTGAAACTGACTTAAAGACATCATAAACTCAACGTTACGATTGCCTCCATGACACTGAATCATTTTGGTCCTTTCAGTTCCTCATTCACCTCTGCAATTAAGGTTACTTTTTCCGTCCCCGAGCCATTCCACAATAAAGTCAATAGTGTAAACTTTAACAATATCCCTATGTATAGGAATCGTGATAGATGTGCAAGCGACATTACATCTCAGTTATTCAAATGACACTTTACAATAGGACCTTAGTTGTCCATTTCAGGTAAGCACCGTTCTTGCATGGCCTAAATAGTGTTTACATGACCTTAATCAGTACCAACCAACCGACGTACTATCCGTTCATTGCTGTGGCCCAAAACATGTATAGAAAGGCGTTTTTATAGTGTGTTTAAACATTTCCCCATTTTATTGATACAAGCACGTTTTTGTTATAAGTAGTAAATAGTTTTGCTGAACTTACCCCGTAATGCCAATCCCTTCCACTTCACGTACGTCTAAACTGTGTATCCTTATCTATGGTCAGATATCGTCTGCAGTCATCTAGTGTCATTTTATATACGTGTGTACTCAGTGCCATATCTTTGTCCCCAAGCCAGTGCAAAGTGTATATGGTGGCTTGAAATGATTTATTTTTAGAAGTTATGAACTTTCCATTACCTTAATTTGACACTAAAGCAGAAATTGATTATTCATAGCAATTGCATTATGTTGTTACGTAGCGTTAGGAAGATATGTTTTCCCTGTCATCAACTGTAAGATCATTTCAGTTCTGTGGACAAGATTGATGACATAAGAACTAATACATCGAAGATTGAATATAAAATATTTTTATGCAGATGCAACGACATTAAACTAACAAGAATTGAAAGCCAAACATAAATGAATAAAACAAAAAATGAAAGAAACGCCTGGGAGTCTTTGTGAATAAGACGCCATGCAATTATGACTCATCGCATTAAACAAAGATATACGGAGGCCACGCAGATCACCTCCAAAGAAACGTGAAGGCAGTGCGTTATACGTCATAATCTTATCATGACCTACTTTCAATCTGAACTTTTATTCACAAAGTCTATTTTTGTATTAGTTATGATTTTTTTTTTGAAATCATGATCGCATAAAAGTTGTTTACTTCCTGTATTGTTTTAACAACTGCTGACAAGCTAAAATCAATTAAAAGTTGCTCGATATATAGACCGAAATATAAGAATGAACACTCAATACTCAGGGATTTACGCAAGAAGGAAACATTATGCGTTCGAAAACCACAACTATTTATATATTATTTCACTTTTTAAGAAAGCAAAGAAGATACTAATGCTATTTCTTGCTGAATTTTGTTATTTTGCTAAGGGCGTCAAACTCCGTATACCAGTAAATACTTCCATTTTTATTGATTTCCCTTATGTCTCCGTGCTTATCTGACACCCATTGTTATTTAAGAGACTAATATCCCATTTTATAGTATTGTGTTACGATTAGTATATATATATATATATATATAGATATTTTTTTTTTTTTTTGGTCAAATTTTCATTTTATTTAAGTCTGATTAGCATCACAAATAAATAACAACATAAAATATGGCTGATTCTAATCATGGACTTTGTTTCAGTATTTCAGATTTTGTATTCCCAGTTTTGATAAAGAATCACAAGAGGATTAAAACAGTAACGGGCAGCTATATTTTCTAAAACTTTCCCCCATCTATCCTTCCAATATCAAAGACAACATAAGTTATTTATAATTAGATACCAAACAAACAGGAAAACTTAAAGTTGTGATAACGAGCTTAACAGGACAACACAACAATTATACATAGACCTATATATAGGACATGATAATATAAGACAAATATATTGGAACTCGTCTGCATTCAGAAAACAGCTTTGCCTAAAGTAATGACAAATATTCAATTTGTGTTTTAAGTGTTTTGTGTAATTGCATGAATCAGTTTACATTATCAACAAGGGTCAACATAATGACACCATCAATTCAAACTCACAATCATTTAAATGAGGATAAAGTTTAATCGGTGGGCTCATCTGAGAAATTTAATGTCTTAATCATTTACTTTTTAATTTTCTTTCTTTTCGTATCTTAAGTGTGAGAGTGAGCTTGCAATTAGTTCATAAAAAAATCATTCCAAAATATCTCTTCATGAAATAAGTTAAGAGAAGCGTTTTCAGTCTGATATTCCCTTATGTTCTAATTACTGTCCAATGTTCAATTTAAATAACTGAACTTGGGAATTGTCTTCACTTGATAGAAGTTATGTGTTGTAGAAAGGTTAATTTTAAGTTACAATAAAGGTGAATTAATTTTGATAACAATAAACTTCATTCAATCTAACAGGAATTATCTCTAAGAAATAATATCTAATATAATATCTTATAGAGTAGAAATATTTACCATTACAACAATGAGACAATTTATTACTTAGAACCTTTGAAGACTAAACATTTCATTACCTTGCATTTTTTATGTAAACAATACTTCTTTGTCTTCATGTATTTTTGTGTATTGATGTTTTTGGAATGAAAATAAAAAGATTTCTAAATGAAAAAAAAAGTATAAACATAAATATAGATTTGATCGGACAAAAAGTGAGACAATGGCATTCCGGAAGACTGAGCGTCCTCTGCCACATCGACGACATCCGCGGTACACATCTTGGTCAAATGCGGTTGTATACCGGTAACATACATTAAACAGTATTCGATATTCGTTTTTCATGACATTGAATAAGCTTTTCTTACTTTGTAACTCCTAGATCTTAGTTTTTTTCTATGTACTATAAGTATAGATCATAATTAAAATCGAAATCAGAATATCAAAGAACAAAGAAAAGCTTTCAATATTGTACTATTTCAACAATTTCACTAGTGATTACGCTTTGATTTTCCCTTTCTGCATAGTAGTATGCAAACTGCTATTTTTATTTGACATATGCCATCATAGTATACCTTAAAAAGAAACGAGTTGTAACCGAAAACAGCTGATGCTTTTTGCTTTCTGCATTTGTTGTAAATTATCCATAAAGTTACATTGAACAGCAGAAATAAAGTTATATGTTATAAGTTAAACTACTGAATTAAGATAAAATAACGACATATACATACGTATATGTGATTTGGACATGTGTTTTATAAATAATAGAAGGGTTTGTCGAGCGTGCAATCTGCTGTTTACAAATGCTAGCTAATTACACAAAAAACAATTAAAGAGTTTCTTTATCATTTATTAGAGTTTTATTTAACACCACAGAACTATACTTTTTATGAAAGATACACCTTCGCTGAATTGTGCCTTTAATAATCACTAGAGGCACGATTATACAAAAGAAATATCAAAATAATTAAATGTCAATATAAAAACACCCTTATGTTTCACAAAGATCCCATTGATAACTTTAACGCTTCAAGTCCTGTTCAACTATCTTTATTTCTCAAACTTATCCTGCACAACTTGATCTAGGTTCGATTACCATTCAATGGTAAAGTAACTCCTTGGGTTATTGGAGATGATAGCGTCACTAGCGAAGGTAGCATTGGTATAGTGAGGAATATCGATTATTTCCGCCCCTCCATCACAAGCTTTAGTTGCCATCTGAAATTCAAAAAAGAAAAAAGAAAGATAATTACGTTAATCCTTTGTCATGCCTACCTAACTCTCTAAAACCTGTCTATTTATATGAAAACTTAATAGAAGCTGTGATATGCGAACATGTCTTCGAAATCAAAATAAACAACCGGATGTGACGTCACGATGAATGTATGATGCTTTACCTTAAACCCAGTTGAAGTACATCCAAGGAATATGCCGCTGACACCCCCATGGTCTTGTTTTACCTGATTGTATGTACCATGTCGAAATGTTCCGATCGGCGTAAACAAGCCAATAGAATGTGAAAGACAATCGGACATCACCTAAAATGTTTTAATTATTTAATGAATATTATTTTCAATCATGATTAAAATATACATCTTAACATATTTTCCTCGATATTGCAAATATCGTAAAGTCATGCACACGTTAAAAGGATCCATCACAGTAAGGGATGCAGAATCGCAAATAGTACAGATGAAGCCTTTTGATACTGACATACTGAAGTACTAGGTAAAATATGATCATCAATCGATAAACGACAGCGAAATTGACATTCCCGACCCTTCTGAAGTAGCTAGGATCCCCGGCTGATATATATGGACACTATTGCCATCAGCAAAGTCCGTCCTACGTGACTATGCTTCAGAGCCGATACGTATTGACAATAATAGTATCCCAAACCTTGCCGTGATCCTGAGCAAATAGGTATTGGCAATATTGACATCACTATCAATTCCTATGTGGCTATTTTCCTTGTATTTTCAAGTATTGACAATATTGATATCACCACCTTGACTGACTCGGATGATGAACGATGGCAACATGACCCGGTTAATGGTGTGGTAGTTGTTTTCTTTTTTATCATCTTAATTTTTGCCACAATCAGGTTGCAGATAATGCAAAGTCACGTATATTACACAATGGTGTATGTAGCAGGTGATGCGGTCGTTATTTTTGCTGTCCTATAATCTTGCGCCCGCTGCTAGATAGTCCATAAGTTACGATCACTTTCGAAGTTTGCATCATTAGAATATATCATGGGAGAAGCAAGGGCTTATTCTTACCTGTTTTAATTGATGTCGGCAAAACCGTAGTAATCACTTAGCTAATTGCGTTTATTTTGAAGATTATAGGGGTCAACAACACATTTAAAAGCCAGACAGTGTAGCAGTTTAACAGAATGGAGATCCCGAGATTTGATTTTAATACATGAAATAATCACACTTGCATATCAGGGTTTTTGAGAGCGAAAAAAAAGAAAAAAAAGAAAGGTATTTATTAATCAAGTATGAGCATATCACGAGCACATTCGCGTTTTATCGCGTCAAGGTTAATGACAAAGTCAAGGTTGCTATCCATAGACAATATTTTTCAATGCAACAGTGACCTCATTACTCAATGCATTTTAATTAAACTTCATATATTAGTGAAGTGTGCGAACCCTCGCTCTAATAAACATGTCGAGGTATTAAAGTTAAAGGCAAAGGCACACGAACTAGTGAGAGAAAATCGTTTATCATCCCTAACGCGACACATCTTAATATATTTTGACCAAACTTATTACTGAATATTGGTCAAGTGTGAAAACACCTAGAACGACTTGGTAACACGGCTTACTGTCAAATACTTTGCTGGCTACAGACATAAGTATCATATGAAAATATAAATCTAGATAGAATTCAAGTGGATAACAGGTCGATTGTATGAAAGTACATCATGACAAAACGTAACCTGTCGATCAGTAACTCTTTTGTTGGCATTGTTTGTATAACCATTCATGTCGTTTATAGACTGTTATTTTTCGTACATGATACATACTGATCCTCCCTGGTGCCAACCATATACATCCGCAGGGATCCCATGACAGTGGGTATGCAGAAAATTGTCTGTTTCAGAACTCCATCGGTCGTCACAATGAACTTTAGATGTGACATTGAGCTCTGCCAATGCCTGGATTGTGCCAAATTTGTCACAGAAGTGAACGCCTGGAACGATACATGTAATGTTAGCGCTAAAAGTTCCAAAACAAACGCAAATATGTTTATCGGATTGTAAGCATGTAGTGTTGATAGTGCAATTGTACCGCGACGTGTGAGGGTCAATACACAGCTACCTTGAACGTGCCAAATTGATTACTGTACGTTCCACTTAATAACTTGCACGTACCACGTAGGATCTTGTACGTAAATCTGGCTACCTTGCTCGTACCACGTAGAATATTGTACGTAAATCTTGCTAAAGTGTATTCGTACAAATTACTATCGTGTACGAATAACTAGCGGATATTTGTCATGGTTAAGAATTTAATTATGATTACACTGGATGTTAATGTGTTTGAAGGTGTGATTATTTGTCTGAGCTTGTGGTTGTGAATGGGTGTGTGTATGACGGTTTTTGTTTCAGCTTATGTTTGCGAATGTAACAGTGTCTATGTTTGAAGAGTTGATATCGTAATTTATACAGTTCAAATATTGGTGATAATACCTGACTCATACAAAATCTTATTCCAGTTGTATTCATATTATTCAATTGAAAATCTACAATCCTAATGTATCCTATGTACAATAATGGCGCCTATATCCAGGTAATGTATATATTCATTATTTTAGCCCTAGATTCCCGAGAAATAGAGCGATAAAGATATTTTGTTCGTGACAGCTTTGTCCCCCATGTCGTGGTATAGGATTGTCACAGACGCGGGTCCGGCTTCGATGACCTGTTCCACAACTAGTGGAACACGGAGACCAGCTCGACCACGAACCCCATCCTCCATCAACTGTTTAAAGTAAAGTAGTTTCAACAGGATAGGTAATGTGTCTTTTTGTCTGAATTGTTTGTGTATATGATGCCTAGCGAGTAAGTGTGACCTATCTTATTAGTTTGGAATCGCTTTCTGCTAAGATTAACCGAATAGATACTCAGAGTAGCCGAATCGACTTATGAAATCATGTAACTGAATCGACTTCTACTCAAAGAGGCTGAATCGACTTCTACTCAGAGTAGTCGAATCGACTTTTACTGAGAGTAACCGAATTGATTTGTCTCAGAATAACCGAAGTGATTTTTTTCTCAGAATAACCGAATGGACTCTACTTAGATTATTATATAGACTTCTACTCAGAGTAGCCGAATCGACTTCTACTAAGGGTAACCGAAACGGCTTTTCCCCCATAATGACCCAATCGAATTCTACTCGACCTGTTTTTCATCTGAGTGTGATAAGATTGTAATGTAAAACACCGCTGCACTGGCCTTTTGTCATATGCACATGAGCATTATCACTAAAACCTTGAACTAAAATTCAATACTGGTCGTGATGTTATGTTCCATAATTCATTTTGCCAGCACTTAATCTGAATGTATATCCTCCGTGAGCCAAGCAAAGGTGAGGCAAATGAGTGCAGCGCTTCATTTCGGAACATTTACATTACTTTACTCACTTGGACACTGGTTGAAGGCACACGATTCTGTGTCTATATTGTTTCCATGGCAGCCATGGCCCCCATGTTGTGGTATAGGATTGTCACAGACGCCGGTCCGGCTTCGATGACCTGTTCCACAACTAGTGGAACACGGAGACCAGCTCGACCACGAACCCCATCCTCCATCAACTGTTTAAAGTAAAGTAGTTTCAACAGTATAGGTAATGTGTCTTTTTGTCTGAATTGTTTGTGTATATGATGCCTAGCGAATAAGTGTGACCTATCTTATTAGTTTGGAATCGCATTCTGCTAAGATTAACCGAATAGATACTCAGAGTAGCCGAATCGACTTACGAAATCATGTAACTGAATCGACTTCTACTCAAAGAGGCCGAATCGACTTCTACTCAGAGTAGTCGAATCGACTTTTACTGAGAGTAACCGAATTGATTTGTCTCAGAATAACCGAAGTGATTTTTTTCTCAGAATAACCGAATGGACTCTACTTAGATTATTATATAGACTTCTACTCAGAGTAGCCGAATCGACTTCTACTAAGGGTAACCGAAACGGCTTTTTCCCCATTATGACCCAATCGAATTCTACTCGACCTGTTTTTCATCTGAGTGTGATAAGATTGTAATGTAAAACACCACTGCACTGGCCTTTTGTCATATGCACATGAGCATTATCACTAAAACCTTGAACTAAAATTCAATACTGGTCGTGATGTTATGTTCCATACTTCATTTTGCCAACACTTAATCTGAATGTATATCATCCGTGAGCCAAGCAAAGGTGAGGCAAATGAGTGCAGCGCTTCATTTCGGAACATTTACATTACTTTACTCACTTGGACACTGGTTGAAGGCACACGATTCTGTGTCTATATTGTTTCCATGGCAGCCATGGCCCCCATGTTGTGGTTTGGGATTGTCACAGACGCGGGTACGGTGTTTGTTTCCTGTTCCACAACTAGCCGAACATGAAGACCAGGTTGACCAGGTGCCCCACCCTCCATTCACTGCGTAAACAACCAGCGTAATTTAAAGAATTATCTATTTTAGAGTCTAAATATATATTGTAGGCGAATTGCATATGTATGCATCGCTGCTTTCAGTAGCCGTTATTAACCAAGACAGGATCATACACCAAGCCTTTCAAAAATATGTTTTAGCGATCACATACATGCCATACCTCCCGGCGTGAGACAAAATCTCCCTTGTTTTCAAGTCATTAATTTCCTCCCGGGAGGAGAGCCCAAATTCCCGTATTTTGTAATTCCCTCCGGTATTTTTGTCAACGCCATTTTTGTTTACAATTCAGTAGTTTTTCTCGCGACATCTGGCTAAATTTAGCGATCACGTGATCCATCTGTTCACGTGATCACTCAATCAAAATGGCGCCTGTTGGACACGGCTTTCACACGAAGCTGTGGCAAGTGTAATGTTTGCGCTAGAATATCTATCACCATGAAATAAAGGCAAGTCGCTTACAAACAACTTGAACCCCCTTAGCTAACAGACTTGAAATATTGTTTGTTTTCTTTTAGGACCATACTTTGATGATGGTAATTGATACAGAGTCTGGTCAGACGCAAAATCACACGTGTTTTTCATTTACCATGTGTATCGTTGATCAGTGATAGCAAGATGAAATCCGATATTTTCTTTTAGAAAACTATCAAAATTAGCACATCTGTTGGTCGTTACAAAGTGGTCAATCATGGTGTTTACAATGACTGTACAGTCCATGACAGAGACTTTTTTTCTTTTTTCTTAAAAATTCTTGCATTTAGGAATTACATATTACAGTTTTATCTTACATATTCTTCTCACAACTTCCATCCAGACACATTACAAAATCTTTGATTGCATAAGGTTTCATTGTAGAAATGTTTGCTTATACAGTATGTACACATTTATATTTGATTTAATCAAATTTACAGTGTATTTTCTCAAATATTTTTGAGGCTTAATAATCTTGAACTTTAATGATTTTTGAAAATGATATACATTTTACATGGTCTATGTGTCAAATATGTTTTTCAATACGTCCCATACATAGTAAAATTTCTTTGAAGTTTTTAAGCATAAACACAATATTTTTGTGTATAGCAAAAACATTTCATGGATTCAATCATATGACATGATAAGGATTCATTACTTTCCAGAATCATCGTGATATCTATTTCCCCTTCGAAGCAATTTGTACTAAAATCCATCAATTTAGACATTGTTCGAAGAGAAAGACTATGCACATGTTCGATAGGGTAGGGCGCCACCAATGTTAAGATTTAGTATCTACCTGGAAGGTTCTATAAAGTACAATCAACATTGACATTGTCAAAATTGCAATCTATTTTAGCATTGTTCTAATGAAAGGTATACCTGCACATTTTTGGCCATCACAGACTCTTATCTCGTAGTCGTGGATACATTGGCCTGTACAATATCGAGTTTGCGTTCCCTGTCCGCACGTCTCACTGCATGCGCCATAGTCTGTCCACTGAGCTACAGACAGAAATGTTAAGACAGAAATGTTACTATCTTAATAATCTAAAGACTCATTGAAAATTACAATGCATACTTTCAAGTTCCTATCAGATCTGTTATTGGAGACCCCGAAATTTCATTAAATTTAAACTATTTTCGATGTGTTGTCTTTAGATAATTGTTATAAATGACATTGACCATTTAGGTCGGATATACCCCATCAACTTCAAATCAAGGACAAAACTGTCTCTTCAGCATCAGGCGATTTCTTTCACAACATAAGTAACTGGTTTAGATAAATAAAAAAAACGAGGTTTCAATTTCCGTATAGTCAAATTTTAAGTCGTAATACTTTTCAACATAGCGAACATCATTATATTGAACAGCTTCTCAATGTTTTGTGGTACAATAGTTTGTCAATATCAGTGGTTATGCCGTTATCACTGCGGGTCCATGTAAGTATACCATCCCTTAATTGCAACCAAATGGTATCAAATGGCTACAAAGGTCGTGTATGCTTCCGGTGGTGTTTTAGCTACTATCAGAGGTGCTGTCTAAATGTTAACAAATGTGTTTTCTTTAGAGCGAATGGATATTGGTGAGTTGCTGGAATTGTTTGCGACCTCACTACGCATGCCATATATCTGTCCATTCAGAAAAGGTATGGGATGCAGATTGCAATTAGGACCAGGATAGCAGGGATAATAAAGGCGATGCACAGAAAAAATGAGAATGTCATGGCCGGATAGCCGGCCAACACATCAGGAGAGGGAAACACATGTAACTCATGATCAGGTTTCGATAACATTGCCACAAGGTATTGAGCATTAGAATCATATGTGTGCTGACAGAAGGACGTCCATGTTATGGTACATTAGGGTGTAGGTCACTTTAATGTTAGCTGAGAGGTAATCTAGTCCTCTAGATATGCCCTTTTTGTAACCACATGTGGGATTATTAGAGCAGCTATTCACGACAAAGGCTTCTGTACAGTATACTTTCCATATACTCTATACACGGTAAAATACATTGTGTATATCATTTAATCTACTTATTTTTAGAAATTCATATTCACTTTGCATACATTTTTGATTGCTTTATGACTTGGGTGCTCCTTTACACCAGACATAGTTGGATTTGGACTGCGGCTGACTATAAGAGTTCGCTGGCCGGAACGGTCGGTATGGGCATAACATGACTATTACAGTTTATTGACTTTATATTAGACTTACTTTATGTAAGAAAATACCTGTATGGTCAGTGTGTCCGCTGTCGTGTTGGTGACTGTCACAGCAATTACTGCCACACGAATGACAATCTGGTGAAACACGTGAACAACATTTTTAATATGAAATATATATAAGCACAAAAATGAATCAAATAATTGAATAATTGAAAAAGGTAAGAAGTGGAGCGGGGAATCAAAATTGCCAACTCCAGTATTCTAATCTAGTAATAGCGGCGTATTTACCAAATACAATTTACAATCATACACTGGTATAAAGGATTGCAGTGATAAGGACGCAATCACATACTGTAAATAATTACGACCACATATACACACTGGTAAATATTTAAGAACACATTAACACACTGGTAAACAATTAGGACAACAGCCACATACTGGTAAATAATTATGGCCCGAGGCACAAATTGGTGAATAATTAAGACCACTTTATTACTTATATGAATAGTTCATTATCTTTACATGGTGTCAGAAGAAATCCGGAGATCCAGACAACCATAAGGAACCATGGATCATAAACTGCCAGCGCCTAAAAATCTCGTGTTGGACGGCAATGTTGCGGAAAACTGGAGACGTTTGGTTACAACAATACAGGCTATTCATGAGTGCAATGGCGGGAGATGAACTTGAGGAGCCAAAACAATGTGCTACATTTCTGACATTAGCGGGTGAGTCAGCAATTGAAATATATAACACATTTACCTTCGCTGCAGAAGACAAAGATAAAATTGATCCGTTGATAGAAAAAAATAGAGACTATTGCACACCGAAGAAAAACGTAACTTATGAAAGACACGTGTTTCACAAGAGAAACCAGATGAAACATTTGATCAATACCTAACCGATCTCAGAATTTTGTGTAAAGACTGTGAATACGGAAATCTGAAAGAGGGTATCTTGAAAGATAAGATTGTAGAAGGAATAAAGAATGATACACTGAGGGCTAGATTACTGAGAGAACGTAACCTTGATCTACAGAAGTGTATTGATATGTGTAAAGCAGCCGAATCGACAGAGAAACACATGAAAACCTTGTCGTTATCAGAAAATCCAGAACATGTAGATACAGTGAGCCAAAAATATGCTTCAAACAGGGGTAGGAGTAAATACAGGAACACAGGAGGCCGAGGATGTGAATTGTCAAAACACAGAGAGAAATCCCAACCTGCTACTCAGTCTACTTGTTCGTATTGTGCTACAACACATCCAAGAGGAGCTTGTCCTGCAAAAGGAAGGACATGTCGCGCATGCGGTAAGCAAAATCATTTCGCGAAAGCTTGTTTTTCTACGAAAACTCCTAAACCGAGCTCGAGAAACAAAAAGGTAATGAGTGTCGAGGAACATGAACTGTTTATTGACTCTGTAGATTCTAAACATACCCAAGAGTCGTGGATGGCACCATTACAGGTCAACGGTAACATCATACCATTAAAGCTAGATACCGGTGCTGATGTAAATGTTTTACCTATGACCGAGTTTGAGAAGCTACCTAGTAGACCAAGATTGATGTAAGGTTAAAGGCGTACAACGCAGGAGCTATTCCAGTATCTGGTCAGGTTATTCTTAATATATCACACAAGGGACATGACTACAAAACTATGTTCATAGTAAGCCCAGAAAATGTGAAACCAATTCTTGGCAGAAAAAGTTGTGAAACCTTAGGACTTATTAAACTGGTCTTGGCTGTAGAACAGGAACACAAAAACATAGAACCACTTGACAAATCAACAGTTGAAACAGAGTACTCAGATCTGTTTACTGGCTTAGGCTATTTACCGGACAAAGTGAAAATAGAACTTAAGTCTGATGCGGAACCTGTGGTAGAGGCGTGTAGGAAAATACCGTTCGCGTTACACGACCAGTTGAAGGTGGAGCTGGATTATATGGAGAAAATGAATGTGATTCAGAAAATAGAGAAACCAGTTGAGTGGGTCAACTCTCTAGTAGTCGTACAAAAACCCAATGGGAAATTGCGTGTCTGTTTAGATCCCAGGAATTTAAATAAGTTTATCAAACGTGAACACTATAAACTCCCAACTAGAGAAGAGATTATGTCCAGATTTGAAGGAGCAACCATTTTCTCAAAACTTGATGCTGCAAGTGGATTTTGGCAAATCCAGTTGGAGGATGAAAGTGCAGATTTATGTACATTCATCACCCCATTCGAAAGGTATCGGTTCAATAGGCTTCCCTTTGGAATCAGCAGCGCACCCGAGATATACCATCGGATTATACACAACCTATTTGAGGATATACCAGGAGTTGACACTTCCATGGATGACATCATCATATGGGGAAAGAACAGACAGGAACATGATGAACGTGTTCGGGCGGTGCTTCAAAAAGCTAGAAACTCAAATCTAAAGTTGAACAAGGAGAAATGTGAAATAGGCGTCAACAGCTTAACATTCCTTGGAGACACAATCACCTCAGAAGGGGTTAAGCCAGATCCGCGTAAAGTTGAAGCAATTGTTGACATGGTGAGACCTACAAACAGGAAAGAGCTACAAAGATTTCTTGGCATGGTGAATTATCTTGCAAGATTCATCAAAGACTTGTCGAGGAGAACAGAACCACTTCGAAAACTTCTGTTGGAAAAGAATGTATGGCAATGGAATCCTGAACAGGAGACAGCTTTCAACAAACTCAAAGATCTAATCTCGCAGGAACCAATCCTATAATTCTATGATCCAGATAGTGAAATCAGGATATCATGTGACGCATCACAGCTGGGATTAGGAGCCGTACTCCTACAAAAACATGGCAATGACTGGTGTCCAGTAGCCTACGCATCCAGGTCAGTTACTGATTGTGAAAGCAGATATGCCAACATTGAGCGAGAAACACTCGGATTGACTTTTGCATGTGAGCGCTTTCACCAATATATCTATGGCAGATCCTTTGAAGTAGAGACAGATCACAGGCCATTGATCGCTATCTTTAGTAAATCGTACAATGCTTGTCCCCCCAGGATACAGAGACTGAAGCTTAGATTACAGAAGTATGACTTCACATTATTTCACACGCCAGGAAAACTAATGTACGTGGCAGATACATTTCGCTTGATGATGAAGTTGAGATATTTGTGAATGCAGTGTACGAGTCCTTGCCAGTATCAGGAGTTAGACGAGAGGAGCTCGTAGAATCTACTCAGTCAGATGAAACCTTAAGGAAATTGTCTGAAGTTATCACTGCTGGTTGGCCAGAAACACAACATGAATGTCCGTCTGAACTGAAACCGTATTGGACATTTCGTGAGGAACTATCGGTCATTAATGGCTTGATATTGAAAGGAACACGCATTGTTGTACCTAATGACATACGTACTGCTATGCTTAAGAAGATTCATCATGGTCACTTGGGTCGCGAGAAGTGTAAAACCGCGCCAGGCAAGTTGTTTATTGGCCAAATATGAACTTTGACATAGATAATATTGTGGATAATTGTGAGGTTTGCAGAAAATACAACCCAACCCAACCGTCTGAACCGTTGATACCTCATGCGATAGCAGATTCTCCATGGGAAAAAATATCAACATATTTGTTCTCGTTTGCTGGAAAAAACTACATCGTGATGTGTGATGCTTTCTCAAATTACCCAGAGGTCCTAACATTGTCAAGTCAGACTACACATTCTGTTATTCAAGCACTCAAAAGTGTTTTTGCGAGACATGGCGTCCCAAAAGTAGTTGTCAGTGATAATGGTCCATGTTATAGCAGCAGAGAATTCAAAGATTTTGCGTTTGAGTGGAATTTTCAACATGTGACCAGCAGTCCACGCTATCCACAGTCAAACGGACTCTCTGAAAGAACCTTTCAAACTGTCAAAAAATATGTTCAAAAAATGCAAGGAAAGTGGAGAAGACGTCAACATGGCATTGTTAGTCTACAGAAGTACACCTATGGATAATGGAAAATTCCCTGCTGAAATGTTGATGGGAAGAGAACTTGTGTCAAACTTACCTTCGAGTGAACTCAAGGATAAAGCTAAACACCCCGATGTTAAACTCTTGAGAAATCAACAGAAAATGAAACAAAAGCATTTCTATGACAACCGTAACCATGTTAAAGCATTGACCACATTGGATCGCGGGAACCAGGTACTCATTCAAGATTCAAATGGTTATTGGAAAGACCATGCTACAGTCGTGGGAAAAGTGAATCCTAGGTCATATATCGTCCAAGGGAATCAAGGAGTTTGTTACAGAAGGAACAGACGTCACCTGAAAAAAGTGTCGTTCCAGAAGGAAACACCGTCTTCAGATGTATATACTGAATTTGATGGAAATGGTCAAAATTCTGATGATTCTGAGCTGATTGAGAACTATGAATCAACATCAAACACTAGAATTGAACCCAAAACCTCATCTAGTGTCCAGGAACCTGCTGGATTGTGCTTCAGAACCAGTTCCGGAAGAGTTGTGAAAAGACCTGATCGATAAATTGAAACTGTGTAATTATATCGGTATTCCGTGGAATTAAGAAGTTATGATAAGAGTTATGTTTCCATTATATGAACTGTAATGAAACAAACACTGATAATTATAGTTCTATTCATTGTTCTTTATTTCAAGAGCTAATCTCTTGCATGGACTTGGTTAAAACTGAGTTAAAGATATATAATTGTCTTTATCACTAGGTAAATGATAATTTAATTGCTTAAAGTTAGTTAATAATAATGTTGTGAAAGTGTCCATCCTATGTTTTGTGTTTGGCGACTTTAAAGTTAATTCCTTTAAGTGTGGGGATGTAATGATAATGTATAGTATAGTCTATCAGGTTTGATCCGGATCCTTATCCGTCATTATATCCGGATATTAGTATTCCCCCGAGTAGCCCGGATGTCGCCGCCATATGTGAAACACATGTAACTCGAAGTTAATACAAGAGATGACACTTTATTACTTATATGAATAGTTCATTATCTTTACAAGTCACATGCTGGTAAATAATTAGGAACCCGGGCACAAATTTGTGAATAATAAGAACCACAGTCACTTGTTATAAATTAAGACCATAGACATATACTGGTAAATATTTACATATATCTCTTGTTCCGCTTAATAAACTCGGACTGTGAATAAATTAGCATATACGCCGTGAAAAAAGTTCAGCGGATTGATAAGCGCGGGATCGTCAACATGATTATAACGTCGTCTATTTGTGACGTTACCGGACCGTAAACTAGACAGTGCCATTTTGAAAGGACTGACCAACGCAATTTTCTCTGCACAAAAATGCTAACGTCAAGTGAGTATTTTGTCAAAAACTGAACTGAATTTTGCGGAATGGGTACATATTTAACTTTCCCAGGGGGTAAGCTAACAACAAATGACTGCAGCGTACAGTTATGATAGAGCATTTTACCACGTCACAACTAAATCTATGTCAATGCACGCTGTCTTGATAACCATAGTTAATCTGAGACGGAAATTGTGGATTATGAATATATCAATTAATTAAAAACGTAAAAGGTTTTAACAAAAAATGTTGAGTTATTTCTATTAATTTTGTTCACACTACTGTTGTATTTACGTAGATTCACTGGAACTATTTTATCTTAGCAACCACGGCTGCCGTAGTTACCAACACACCCTGAATCTAATTTTTTCATCGTACTGTATCTAAAGGATTTGTTTGGTATGAATATAGGGATTGCACCTCATTTTGACTGCGTATACGGTAGTATGCCTGCAGTTGGCAACTAACATATCATATCGAGCTCGAACTAAATGTTAGTTCTTATTACCTCCCTTTGATCATAAAGATAATTATATTCATAAAAGGTGCTTCAGCTCCATAAATATTTCATCTCCATTCACTAGATTTATATACATATTTCTTACACTTCTTCACTTTCAAGTTTTAAAGTATAATTCTACTATTGTTCTGTTTATATTGAAGGAGACTAATATAGGCCAAGCCTGCTGTCTAACCCATTTTATATCAATGTTATACAATAAAATATAATGAAATGAAAATATGATTAGGACCAGTCACATAATGGTTACTAAATGTAATTAGGATCACAGTCACATACTGGTAAATAATAAGGACTACAGTCACACACTGGTAAATAATTTCAGTTAAACATATTTTATTGCAAATCAAAGGGATTGAACATCAGGCTAAGCCTATATTAAAGTTCTCTCCATAACATATTACATTTATTTCAAATAATTAGTATCTGGTTATTAGTGAAGAATGGAAAGTATAGTAAATATATAGAAAGAGTATTTGTGAATAATATATAATGATAATCTTATGTATTTTCTTTTCTTTATGATATTTTACAAATCATTGTGAAATATATATTAGAACTCGGTTACTACGCAGGAGAGAGACAAGTGTTTGACCAACAACAGAGTTTCCGACTACAATGTCCATTTGGTAAATACCAGTAGTCTTCTACTCATGTGTTAACCAAACACGCATCTTCCTACCGCATATAAATTGGTACCATATAAGAATTTAAAATAAAACTTACAATTGTCTAATTCTGGATAAGCCCAAATCAAATAAGATTATCAATTGAGATTGTTCTTAGTAAGGAGATAAATCAATTATACATAACTAGCAAGTCAACACATCTCACTCAACTTTATAACTTTATAACTAGTTAATAATTAGGACCACAGTCACACACTGGTGAATAGTTAGGACCACGGTCACACACTGGTAAATCATTAGGACCACAGTCACATACTGGTAAATAATTAGGACCACATTCACACACTGGCAAATAGTTAGGATCACATTCACACACTGGTAAATCATTAGGACCACAGTCACACACTGGTAAATAGTTAGGATCACAGTCACAAACTGGTAAATAGTTAGGATCACAGTCACAAACTGGTAAATCATTAGGACCACAGTCACACAATGGTAAATAGTTAGGATCACAGTCACACACTGGTAAATAGTTAGGATCACAGTCACACACTGGTAAATAATTAGGACCACAGTCACACACTGGTAAATAGTTAGGACCACAGTCACACACTGGTAAATAGTAAGGACCACAGTCACACACTGGTAAATAGTTAGGACCACAGTCACACACTGGTAAATAGTTAGGATCACAGTCACACACTGGTAAATAGTAAGGACCACAGTCACACACTGGTAAATAGTTAGGACCACAGTCACACACTGGTAAATAGTTAGGATCACAGTCACACACTGGTAAATAATTAGGACCACAGTCACACACTGGTAAATAGTTAGGACCACAGTCACACACTGGTAAATCATTAGGACGACAGTCACACACTGGTAAATAATTAGGATCACAGTCACACACTGGTAGATAGTTAGGACCACATTCACACACTGGTAAATAGTAAGGACCACAGTCACACACTGGTAAATAGTTAGGATCACAGTCACAAACTGGTAAATCATTAGGACCACAGTCACACAATGGTAAATAGTTAGGATCACAGTCACAAACTGGTAAATCATTAGGACCACAGTCACACACTGGTAAATAATTAGGACCACAGTCACACACTGGTAAATAGTTAGGACCACAGTCACACACTGGTAAATAGTAAGGACCACAGTCACACACTGGTAAATAGTTAGGACCACAGTCACACACTGGTAAATAGTTAGGATCACATTCACACACTGGTAAATAATTAGGATCACAGTCACACACAGGTAAATCATTAGGATCACATTCCTTCACTGGTAAACAGTTAGGACCACAGTCACACACTGGTAAATAGTAAGGACCACAGTCACACACTGGTAAATAGTTAGGACCACAGTCACACACTGGTAAATAGTTAGGACCACAGTCACACACTGGTAAATAATTAGGATCACAGTCACAAACTGGTAAATCATTAGGACCACATTCACACACTGGTAAATCATTAGGATCACATTCACTCACTGGTAAACAGTTAGGACCACAGTCAAACACTGTAAATAATTAGGACCACAGTCACACAATGGTAAAGAATTAGGACCACAGTCACACGCTGGTAAATAGTAAGGATCATATTCACACACAGATAAATCATTAGGACCACAGTCACACACTGGTAAATCATTAGGATCACAGTCACAAACTGGTAAATAGTAAGGACCACAGTCACACACTGGTAAATCATTAGGATCACAGTCACACACTGGTAAGTAATTAGGACCACAGTCACACACTGGTAAATAATTAGGACCACATTCACACACTGGTAAATAGTTAGGACCACAGTCACACACTGGTAAATAGTAAGGACCACAGTCACAAACTGGTAAATAATTAGGACCACATTCACACACTGGTAAATAGTTAGGACCACAGTCACACACTGGCAAATAGTTAGGACCACAGTCACACACTGGTAAATCATTAGGACCACAGTCACACACTGGTAAATCATTAGGACCACATTCACACTCATAAATAGTTAGGACCACAGTCACACACTGGTAAATCATTAGGACCACAGTCACACACTGGTAAATAGTTAGGACCACATTCACACACTGGCAAAAGTTAGGACCACAGTCACACACTGGTAAATAATTAGGACCACAGTCACACACAAGAAATAATTAGGATCGCAGTCACACACTGGTAAATAGTTAGGACCACAGTCACACACTGGAAATATTTAGGACCACATTCACACACTGGTAAATAATTAGGACCACAGTCACACACTGGTAAATCATTAGGACCACAGTCAAGCACTGGTAAATAATTAGGATCACAGTCACACACTGGTAGATCATACTGATCACAGTCACAAACTGGAAATATTTAGGATCATATTCACACACTGGAAATAATTAGGATCACAGTCACACACTGGTAAATCATTAGGACCACAGTCACACACTGGAATTATTTAGGATCACATTCACACACTGGAAATAATTAGGATCACAGTCACACACTGGTAAATAGTTAGGACCACAGTCACAAACTGGTAAATCATTAGGACCACAGTCACAAACTGGTAAATCATTAGGACCACAGTCACACACTGGTAAATAGTTAGGATCACAGTCACACACTGGTAAATAGTTAGGACCACATTCACAAACTGGTAAATCATTAGGACCACAGTCACAAACTGGTAAATCATTAGGACCACAGTCACACACTGGTAAATAATTAGGTCCACAGTCACACACTGGTAAATAGTTAGGACCACATTCACAATCGTAAATAGTTAGGACCACAGTCACACACTGGTAAATAGTTAGGACCACATTCACAATCGTAAATAGTTAGGACCACAGTCACACACTGGTAAATAGTTAGGACCACAGTCACACACTGTTAAATCATTAGGACCACAGTCACGCACTGGTAAATAATTAGGACCACAGTCACACACTGGTAAATAATTAGGACCACAGTCACACACTGGTAAATAGTTAGGACCACAGTCACACACTGGTAAATAGTTAGGACCACAGTCACACACTGGTAAATAGTTAGGACCACAGTCACAAACTGGTAAATCATTAGGATCACAGTCAAGCACTGGTAAATCATTAGGATCACAGTCAAGCACTGGTAAATCATTAGGATCACAGTCACAAACTAGTAAATAATTAGGACCACAGTCACACACTGGTAAATAATTAGGACCACATTCACAAACTGGTAAATCATTAGGACCACAGTCACAAACTGGTAAATCATTAGGACCACAGTCACACACTGGTAAATAATTAGGTCCACAGTCACACACTGGTAAATAGTTAGGACCACATTCACAATCGTAAATAGTTAGGACCACAGTCACACACTGGTAAATAGTTAGGACCACATTCACAATCGTAAATAGTTAGGACCACAGTCACACACTGGTAAATAGTTAGGACCACAGTCACACACTGTTAAATCATTAGGACCACAGTCACGCACTGGTAAATAATTAGGACCACAGTCACACACTGGTAAATAATTAGGACCACAGTCACACACTGGTAAATAGTTAGGACCACAGTCACACACTGGTAAATAGTTAGGACCACAGTCACACACTGGTAAATAGTTAGGACCACAGTCACAAACTGGTAAATCATTAGGATCACAGTCAAGCACTGGTAAATCATTAGGATCACAGTCAAGCACTGGTAAATCATTAGGATCACAGTCACAAACTAGTAAATAATTAGGACCACAGTCACACACTGGTAAATAATTAGGACCACAGTCACAAACTGGTAAATAGTTAGGATCACAGTCACAAACTGGTAAATCATTAGGACCACAGTCACACAATGGTAAATAGTTAGGATCACAGTCACAAACTGGTAAATCATTAGGACCACAGTCACACAATGGTAAATAGTTAGGATCACAGTCACACACTGGTAAATAGTTAGGATCACAGTCACACACTGGTAAATAATTAGGACCACAGTCACACACTGGTAAATAGTTAGGACCACAGTCACACACTGGTAAATAGTAAGGACCACAGTCACACACTGGTAAATAGTTAGGACCACAGTCACACACTGGTAAATAGTTAGGACCACAGTCACACACTGGTAAATAGTTAGGATCACAGTCACACACTGGTAAATAATTAGGACCACAGTCACACACTGGTAAATAGTTAGGACCACAGTCACACACTGGTAAATCATTAGGACGACAGTCACACACTGGTAAATAATTAGGATCACAGTCAAGCACTGGTAAATAATTAGGATCACAGTCACACACTGGTAGATCATACTGATCACAGTCACAAACTGGAAATATTTAGGATCACATTCACACACTGGAAATAATTAGGATCACAGTCACACACTGGTAAATCATTAGGACCACAGTCACACACTGGAATTATTTAGGATCACATTCACACACTGGAAATAATTAGGACCACAGTCACACACTGGTAAATCATTAGGACCACAGTCAAGCACTGGTAAATAATTAGGATCACAGTCACACACTGGTAGATCATACTGATCACAGTCACAAACTGGAAATATTTAGGATCACATTCACACACTGGAAATAAATAGGATCACAGTCACACACTGGTAAATCATTAGGACCACAGTCACACACTGGAATTATTTAGGATCACATTCACACACTGGAAATAATTAGGATCACAGTCACACACTGGTAAATAGTTAGGACCACAGTCACAAACTGGTAAATCATTAGGACCACAGTCACAAACTGGTAAATCATTAGGACCACAGTCACACACTGGTAAATAGTTAGGACCACATTCACACACTGGTAAATAATTAGGACCACAGTCACACACTGGTAAATAGTTAGGACCACAGTCACACACTGGTAAATAATTAGGACCACAGTCACACACTGGTAAATAATTAGGACCACATTCACAAACTGGTAAATCGTTAGGACCACAGTCACAAACTGGTAAATAATTAGGACCACATTCACACACTGGTAAACAGTTAGGACCACAGTCACACACTGGTAAATAATTAGGACCACATTCACACACTGGTAAACAGTTAGGACCACAGTCACACACTGGTAAATAGTTAGGATCACAGTCACACACTGGTAAATAGTTAGGACCACATTCACAAACTGGTAAATCATTAGGACCACAGTCACAAACTGGTAAATCATTAGGACCACAGTTACACACTGGTAAATAATTAGGTCCACAGTCACACACTGGTAAATAGTTAGGACCACATTCACAATCGTAAATAATTAGGACCACATTCACACACTGGTAAATCATTAGGATCACATTCACTCACTGGTAAACAGTTAGGACCACAGTCAAACACTGTAAATAATTAGGACCACAGTCACACAATGGTAAAGAATTAGGACCACAGTCACACGCTGGTAAATAGTAAGGATCATATTCACACACAGATAAATCATTAGGACCACAGTCACACACTGGTAAATCATTAGGATCACAGTCACAAACTGGTAAATAGTAAGGACCACAGTCACACACTGGTAAATCATTAGGATCACAGTCACACACTGGTAAGTAATTAGGACCACAGTCACACACTGGTAAATAATTAGGACCACATTCACACACTGGTAAATAGTTAGGACCACAGTCACACACTGGTAAATAGTAAGGACCACAGTCACAAACTGGTAAATAATTAGGACCACATTCACACACTGGTAAATAGTTAGGACCACAGTCACACACTGGCAAATAGTTAGGACCACAGTCACACACTGGTAAATCATTAGGACCACAGTCACACACTGGTAAATCATTAGGACCACATTCACACTCATAAATAGTTAGGACCACAGTCACACACTGGTAAATCATTAGGACCACAGTCACACACTGGTAAATAGTTAGGACCACATTCACACACTGGCAAAAGTTAGGACCACAGTCACACACTGGTAAATAGTTAGGACCACAGTCACACACAAGAAATAATTAGGATCGCAGTCACACACTGGTAAATAATTAGGACCACAGTCACACACTGGTAAATCATTAGGACCACAGTCAAGCACTGGTAAATAATTAGGATCACAGTCACACACTGGTAGATCATACTGATCACAGTCACAAACTGGAAATATTTAGGATCATATTCACACACTGGAAATAATTAGGATCACAGTCACACACTGGTAAATCATTAGGACCACAGTCACACACTGGAATTATTTAGGATCACATTCACAAACTGGAAATAATTAGGATCACAGTCACACACTGGTAAATAGTTAGGACCACAGTCACAAACTGGTAAATCATTAGGACCACAGTCACAAACTGGTAAATCATTAGGACCACAGTCACACACTGGTAAATAGTTAGGATCACAGTCACACACTGGTAAATAGTTAGGACCACATTCACAAACTGGTAAATCATTAGGACCACAGTCACAAACTGGTAAATCATTAGGACCACAGTCACACACTGGTAAATAATTAGGTCCACAGTCACACACTGGTAAATAGTTAGGACCACATTCACAATCGTAAATAGTTAGGACCACAGTCACACACTGGTAAATAGTTAGGACCACATTCACAATCGTAAATAGTTAGGACCACAGTCACACACTGGTAAATAGTTAGGACCACAGTCACACACTGTTAAATCATTAGGACCACAGTCACGCACTGGTAAATAATTAGGACCACAGTCACACACTGGTAAATAATTAGGACCACAGTCACACACTGGTAAATAGTTAGGACCACAGTCACACACTGGTAAATAGTTAGGACCACAGTCACACACTGGTAAATAGTTAGGACCACAGTCACAAACTGGTAAATCATTAGGATCACAGTCAAGCACTGGTAAATCATTAGGATCACAGTCAAGCACTGGTAAATCATTAGGATCACAGTCACAAACTAGTAAATAATTAGGACCACAGTCACACACTGGTAAATAATTAGGACCACAGTCACAAACTGGTAAATAGTTAGGATCACAGTCACAAACTGGTAAATCATTAGGACCACAGTCACACAATGGTAAATAGTTAGGATCACAGTCACAAACTGGTAAATCATTAGGACCACAGTCACACACTGGTAAATAGTTAGGACCACATTCACACACTGGTAAATAATTAGGACCACAGTCACACTGGTAAATAGTTAGGACCACAGTCACACACTGGTAAATAATTAGGACCACAGTCACACACTGGTAAATAATTAGGACCACATTCACAAACTGGTAAATCGTTAGGACCACAGTCACAAACTGGTAAATAATTAGGACCACATTCACACACTGGTAAACAGTTAGGACCACAGTCACACACTGGTAAATAATTAGGACCACATTCACACACTGGTAAACAGTTAGGACCACAGTCACACACTGGTAAATAGTTAGGATCACAGTCACACACTGGTAAATAGTTAGGACCACATTCACAAACTGGTAAATCATTAGGACCACAGTCACAAACTGGTAAATCATTAGGACCACAGTTACACACTGGTAAATAATTAGGTCCACAGTCACACACTGGTAAATAGTTAGGACCACATTCACAATCGTAAATAATTAGGACCACAGTCACACACTGGTAAATAGTTAGGACCACAGTCACACACTGTTAAATCATTAGGACCACAGTCACGCACTGGTAAATAATTAGGACCACAGTCACACACTGGTAAATAATTAGGACCACAGTCACACACTGGTGAATAGTTAGGACCACAGTCACACACTGGTAAATAGTTAGGACCACAGTCACACACTGGTAAATAGTTAGGACCACAGTCACAAACTGGTAAATCATTAGGATCACAGTCAAGCACTGGTAAATCATTAGGATCACAGTCAAGCACTGGTAAATCATTAGGATCACAGTCACAAACTAGTAAATAATTAGGACCACAGTCACACACTGGTACATAATTAGGACCACAGTCACAAACTGGTAAATAGTTAGGATCACAGTCACAAACTGGTAAATCATTAGGACCACAGTCACACAATGGTAAATAGTTAGGATCACAGTCACAAACTGGTAAATAATTAGGACCACAGTCACAAACTGGTAAATAGTTAGGATCACAGTCACACACTGGTAAATAATTAGGACCACAGTCACACACTGGTAAATAATTAGGACCACAGTCACAAACTGGTAAATAGTTAGGACCACAGTCACACACTGGTAAATAGTTAGGACCACAGTCACACACTGGTAAATAGTTAGGATCACAGTCACACACTGGTAAATAGTTAGGATCACAGTCACACACTGGTAAATAATTAGGACCACAGTCACATACTGGTAAATAATTAGGACCACAGTCACAAACTGGTAAATAGTTAGGATCACAGTCACACACTGGTAAATAATTAGGACCACAGTCATACACTGGTAAATAATTAGGACCACAGTCATACACTGGTAAATCATTAGGACCACAGTCACACACTGGTAAATAATTAGGACCACAGTCACAAACTGGTAAATAGTTAGGATCACAGTCACAAACTGGTAAATCATTAGGACCACAGTCACACAATGGTAAATAGTTAGGACCACAGTCACACACTGGTAAATAATTAGGATCACATTCACACACTGAGAAGTAATTAGGACCACAGTCACACACTGGTAGATAATTAGGATCACAGTCACACACTGGTAAATCATTAGGACCACAGTCACACACTGGTAAATAGTTAGGACCACAGTCACAAACTGGTAAATAATTAGGACCACAGTCACACACTGGTAAATCATTAGGACCACAGTCACACACTGGTAAATCATTAGGACCACAGTCACAAACTGGTAAATCATTAGGACCACAGTCACACACTGGTAAATCATTAGGACCACAGTCACACACTGGTAAATAATTAGGACCACAGTCACACACTGGTAGATAATTAGGACCACAGTCACACACTGGTAAATAATTAGGATCACATTCACTCACTGGTAAACAGTTAGGACCACAGTCACACACTGGTAAGTAATTAGGACCACAGTCACACACTGGTAAATAGTTAGGACCACAGTCACACACTGGTAAGTAATTAGGACCTCAGTCACACAATGGTAAGTAATTAGGAACACAGTCACACACTGGTAAATCATTAGGACCACAGTCAAACACTGGTAAATAATTAGGATCACAGTCACACACTGGTAGATCATACTGACCACAGTCACACACTGGAAATATTTAGGATCACATTCACACACTGGAAATAATTAGGATCACAGTCACACACTGGTAAATAGTTAGGACCACAGTCACACACTGGAAATATTTAGGATCACATTCACACACTGGAAATAATTAGGATCACAGTCACCCACTGGTAAATAGTTAGGACCACAGTCACACACTGGTAAATAGTTAGGACCACAGTCCCAAACTGGTAAATCATTAGGATCACAGTCACACACTGGAAATAATTAAGATCACAGTCACACACTGGTAAATCATTAGGACCACAGTCAAGCACTGGTAAATCATTAGGATCACATTCACACACTGGTAAATCATTAGGATCACAGTCACACACTGGTAAATAGTTAGGACCACAGTCACACACTGGTAAGTAAGTAGGACCCAGTCACAAACTGGTAAATAATTAGGATCACATTCACTCACTGGTAAACAGTTAGGACCAGAGTCACACACTGGTAAGTAATTAGGACCACAGTCACACACTGGTAAATAATTAGGACCACAGTCACACACTGGTAAATAATTAGGACCACAGTCACACACTGGTAAGTAATTAGGATCACATTCACTCACTGGTAAACAGTTAGGACCACAGTCACACACTGGTAAATAATTAGGACCACTGTCACACACTGGTAAATAATTAGGACCACAGTCACACACTGGTAAATAATTAGGACCACAGTCACACACTGGTAAATAGTTAGGACCACAGTCACACACTGGTAAGTAATTAGGACCTCAGTCACACAATGGTAAAGAATTAGGACCACAGTCACACAGTGGTAAATAATTAGGATCACAGTCACACACTGGTAAGTAATTAGGACCTCAGTCACACAATGGTAAATAATTAGGACCACAGTCACACACTGGTAAGTAATTAGGACCACAGTCACACACTGGTAAATAGTTAGGACCACAGTCGCACACTGGTAAATAGTTAGGACCACAGTCACACACTGGTAAATAGTTAGGACCACAGTCACACACTGGTAAATCATTAGGACCACAGTCACACACTGGTAAATCATTAGGACCACAGTCACACACTGGTAAATCATTAGGACCACAGTCACACACTGGTAAATCATTAGGACCACATTCACACACTGGTTAATCATTAGGATCACAGTCACACACTGGTAAATCATTAGGATCACAGTCACACACTGGTAAATAATTAGGATCACATTCACACACTGGTAAATAGTTAGGACCACAGTCACACACTGGTTAATCATTAGAATCACAGTCACACACTGGTAAATCATTAGGATCACAGTCACACACTGGTAAATCATTAGGATCACATTCACACACTGGTAAATAGTTAGGACCACAGTCACACACTGGTAAATAGTTAGGACCACAGTCACACACTGGTAAATCATTAGGATCACAGTCACACACTGGTAAATCATTAGGACTACAGTCACACACTGGTAAGTAATTAGGACCACAGTCACACACTGGTAAATCATTAGGACCACAGTCACACACTGGTAAATCATTAGGACCACAGTCACACACTGGTAAATAGTTAGGACCACAGTCACACACTGGTAAATAGTTAGGACCACAGTCACACACTGGTAAATAGTTAGGACCACAGTCACACACTGGTAAATAGTTAGGACCACAGTCACACACTGGTAAATAGTTAGGATCACATTCACACACTGGTACATAAGTAGGACCCAGTCACAAACTGGTAAATATCTAGTTAGATAGTAACAGTTACATACATCAATGTGTAATATCACACTATGCTAAACGTAAACTTCACATAGGACTACAATACAGACACTTATGATAAATAATTTTTCATGGGCCAAAATATTGCAATTATATCGTAAGTAAACTATGCCACATTGGAAATTGATGTGTTTTATCATGACTAAAGTAACAGAGTAAATAGTTTTCATTTTTCATATGCCACAGTTATAGTGTCGAAATGAGCGTTACGTTACCATGATTGTGGTGATGATTTGACAGATGTCCTGGACAGCAGTACTCCATGCAGTGAGAAGCACATTCTCTTTTTGATAGATGAGAGGCTGATGACGAAAAAGTAAGTTATTTTGTTATTAAAATAATGTAATGACCAAGCACAAGTCTATCTAATGTATTTGATATAGATTATTACGAAATATCAGAATATTAAAAAACAAATTAATTTAATTTCTGAAAACAATAATATAGTAATTAGAAACACATTAATTGTTTTCTTCCAGATGCCAGAAATATTTTCAATTAATATAAAATTATGCGATTTGGGTTAAAGGGACACCGTTGAAGTGTAGTTTCTGCCCAGATGTAAAACAAAATGTCCCGATAAAAAGTGATTTCGAATGATTTTTATAACCGCTTTCAGGACTTAAACAACTTACATGTGCAGTTTGTCAGTTTAATTCCATTAGTATAATGAAGAAACCCATCCTGTGAAGAATATTCATAATGAAGGTCAATCATGAAATGTCACTTTCAAAACATACATTCTGAAAGGTAACTATTGAAATATATTGAAAAATTCAAATCCTAATAAAACATAATACATAATATAATATATATATAATAAATACATATTGCTTTTATCTGTTTATTTCAGTTTAATACGGGGTTTAAGCGAAACAATATCTTGTATTTGGGTAAGATTGGAATTAGAATATTGACTGTTTTATTAAAAGGAAGGATCGGAACAGTTCCTATGTAGCTCTAAATATAAAAAAAATATTAAAGGAGAAAACATGATATAGTTACCATGTACAAACCTTCTCAAATGATTTAATTTTTATCCATGAACCATGCTTCTCCAACTCGGAATTTCTCAGACAGGAACCGGAAGTTAGCACATCTACAGGAAATGCATCAAGTGATGGTGCTGTCAGTATAGACAGATCAGAATCTGTGCACCAGCACTGTTCATTGGCTAGTGTAAGGTCAAATGTCAGGCAACAGACTAGGAATACAATGGACCGCATGCTGAGGAAGAAAAACATCATTTTATGCCATTGCAAACGATACATATATATGCTGATGTTAAGTATAATTTAATGATAACCAATTGATATAATGTTTTTCATCGATTATTGTAAATGAGTTTTGTCTAATATAAATTATTAGGGATGGATGTATGAATACATATATATACATTTTCCACATATATTCTAATAGTTCTTCCTAATGGGGCCGCGGTGGCCGAGTGGTTAAGGTGTCCCGACACTTTACCACTAGCCCTCCACCTCTGGGTTGCGAGTTCGAAACCTACGTGGGGCAGTTGCCAGGTACTGACTCTAGGCCGGTGGTTTTTCTCCGGGTACTCCGGCTTTCCTCTGGCACGTCCTTAAATGACCCTGGCTGTTAATAGGACGTTAAACAAAAACAAACCAAAAAGTTCTTCCTAATTGACTGCCAATTAGGAAACTTAATATGTCAAACACACACAGATGACATCTTTATAGAATTTTGTAGTCAATCGTTATACTGACTTTAATATGATTATGTTAATAATTAAGGGTACACGAGATTACAGCATCTGAAAACATAAACACTGTAACCAACATTGTATAGAAATATACTATTTGATTGCTTTACGGTATCATTGAATTACGCTACTGTTTTTTCACATTGAGCAATATCTAACTAGTTAATGTCACGATAAATGGTGGTATAGAGGAGTTTCCCAAACATTATACGCGTCCCATATATGTTCTCATTTCACAGCTTCAAAAATATATATCCTGTAAAATTACCTTTTTATAACTTGATCACATCTGTAGATGTGTGTTATGGTTTCTCCTCGTAGTTGTTGCGCTTGGATGCCGTTATCTACCAAAATGAAAGTATCGTGATTCCGAGACACGTTACAATGTGAAGGTCATTCCTCTCACGCTTTACATACTTACTGCTATGGCCACCTGTCGTAATCAGTTCTATTTTAGATCTCGATAAAGGAATTGTACAATGAAAAGTTTGCTTCAATTGACCTGTTGCTTTACCTATTTACTCACTTATTTATTTATAATTGTTTTTGTTTGTGTTTGTTTTTATTAATAATTTTAATAAATAGGAATTTTTTAAAATGCGATTTTTTTTTCAAAAAATGATAACGGTTTACAGAATATTCAATGTGATATCGTAATGCATCATACTATATATGTGTTTATGTCCTTTTATCAGAGATACTTTATCTTTGAATCGAAAAATACGATGCAAATACAATGATGATATTTTTACTGACCAAAATGAACGGTGCTGTTTGTTATACGCATTGAAATATTTCAGGACAAAAGGAGTCCCTAAGGGTCTTTTCAAAACGTTTAACATACACAGAATTTTGAAAAATCTGAGAGCTGTTGGTCAGAACCACAAGATTTGGGTAAACTTTTATCTTTTGTTTTTGTTTTTTTGTTTGTTTTTGTTTATTTTGTTTAACTTAGCTTGAGTGTACCAATATACAAATGTACAAGGGCTGCTGATATGTTGTGAGCCTTATATTGAAGGATTTGAATTTTGCTGGACATATTGTATTATTTTTCAACATAATCCCCTTAGGTATCTATACACTTTTGCCAGCGATGTTTAAGGGCCTCAATGCCACTTTTATAGAACTTCTTTTTCTTGGCTATTCAGAAAGATGTCCACTGCATGTATGAAATCGTCATCGGACTGAACGTGGGTGCCTGGAATAACTATTTTCAGTTTTGGGAATAGATGAAAGTCTGATGGAGCGAAGTCAGGTGAATAAGGCGGATGCTCAATCAACTTAAAGCCTCAATCGTAAATGGCAGCGCCATGACAATGACAGACTTGTGAACAGGAGCATTGCCCTGATGGTATAACACACCTTTAGTGAGATTTCCACTGCGCTTAAGTTTAACATTTTCCTTTAACTGCCTCCGAGGTGAAGCATAGTGTGTGTCATTGATTGTTTGTCTCTGTTGGAGATAATATATCAGCAGAATGAGTCCTAGAAAACCGAGAAATAACCTCCACAGCTGATGGAACAGTCTGTGCCTTCTTTTGCTGGGGAAAGCCAGGGTACTTCCATTGTTCGATTGTTGTTTGGCCTCTGGGGTAAAATGATGGACCCATGTTTCATCCATCGTGACAAATCTTTGAAGAAATTTGGCAGGATCCTCCTCAAAAAGGTTAAGATTAGCACGTGATAATGCGTGCCTGGTGGGCTTCTGATCAACTGTCAGAAGTATTGGTATCCATCGGGCCGAAAGCTTTCTCATTGCATGATCCGTGGTCAGAATGGAATATACTCTTTCCTTTGAAATGCCAACTGTACTGGCTATATATCCTTCTGTGACTCGTCTGTGAGTCATAAGAATAACCTGATGTATTGACCATTTCTGGGTTTGCAACATTAATTGACGGGCCTTCCAGGACGGGAGTCATCCTCATTGGCTCTGTCGACCTATCTTTAATTCCGCCACCCTCCTTTTCACTGCAGCATATGAAGGGGCATCTTTCCATATTGTTACAACCATATCATTGTTGATATCCTTATGTGTAAAACATTTTTATGCAAATATTTCATCACTGATCTTGTTACCGATTTTGTTCATTTCGTAAAAGCCGCTTGTCCTGTTTATTTTCAAGTGTTACCTCGTCGATATAAACTAACCAAATGAGACCAGTCCTTGGGTACACAGGGGACGCGGTGGCCGAGGGGTTAAGGTGTCCCGACACTTTATTACTAGCCCTCCACCTCTGGGTTGCGAGTTCGAAACCTACGTGGGGCGGTTGCCTGGTACTGACCGTAGGCTGGTTGTTTTTCTCCGGGTACTCCGGCTTTCCTCCACCTCCAAACCTGGCACGTCCCTGGCTGTTAATAGGACGTTAAACAATTTTACATGTTTTGTTAGTTTGCTGTTGTTTCGTCTTTTACCCATTTTACTCATCATGTTATGTCCTAATTACTTTACGTGGTTGATGGGCCGTTAAGAATTTAAAATTAACAATTAACTAACTAACTAACTAACTAACTACCTAATTAACTTAACACAAGGCATCAAGTAGCATTGCCGGCTTCTCCGTTTCTTGATTGATGATATTCCCTTAATTAATCTTTCTTCCAATTTCTTAGGATATTTTCTGTGCTATATTGGGTTTTATTTCTTTATGTCGCGGACTGAGTTTCTATAGCAGTATAACATGGTTAAAACCTTTATTCAAAAATGTTAGCTTATGCAAAATTATGAACAAACGGGAGGCCGTCTGTCTGTATCACAAGATGTGACTAACAATGGCCACGTTGAACTCTTTCAGTATTTACGTGTGTGTACCAAAATATGTTTACATATGCAGTTTGTTCCATATTGTTTCGTTCAAAGTTGTTTTTTCGTAAGCAACTTATATTTTCTCTAATGACCTGTTGAGTGTTAATAGGCCTTTAGTAACGATAAAAGGGTAACTGCGCCTATTTGTATATTTTGGAATTTCGTTTTGTCTTTATTCTGACATTTCTCATCTATTTTCCCCCTTTATTCTTTTGGTTTTGTTTTTAGCTCGTCTCTTCGAAGAAGAGTGAGAGCTTATGTCGTCACTCCGGCGTCGGCGTCGGTGCCGACGTTGGTTTTCTAAATGTTAAATTTTTGGTGCAAGTGTTGAAAGGCAAAGCAATTTATGGTAATATGGTCCCTGTGAGGGTCAAACTATCCCCTGACAGAGTTAAACTAAAAGATTTTTTGGAAAAAACACAGATTTTTGAAAATTTTTGGACTTTTTTTTTTTGCGTTAAGTTTTTGGTGCAAGTGTTGAAAGGTATTAATACATCACTTTATAATTGTACTAGGGTGCTGATAATTGGCAATAGAGTCCCTCTGGGGTTAAACTATTCCCTGCCAGAGTAAAACTGAAAGATTTTTTTGGGAAAAAACCAGAATTTTCAAATTTTTGTACTTAGAATATTTCTGCGTTAAGTTTTTGGTGCAAGTGTTGAAAGGTATTAATACATCACTTTATAATTGTACTAGGGTGCTGATAATTGGCAATAGAGTCCCTCTGGGGTTAAACTATCCCCTGCCAGAGTAAAACCGAAAGATTTTTTTGGAAAAAAACCAGAATTTTCAAATTTTTGTACTTAGAATATTTCTGCGTTAAGTTTTTGGTGCAAGTGTTGAAAGGTATTAATACATCACTTTATAATTGTACTAGGGTGCTGATAATTGGCAATAGAGTCCCTCTGGGATTAAACTATCCCCTGCCAGAGTAAAACTTTAAAAAAAATTGATTTTTTCTTTTTAAATCTGATTTTTGTTTTTGCTTTTAAATCTTTGGACTTTGTGTTAAGTTTATGTTGTGAGTGTTGAAAGCCATAGTAATACATGGTATTAGGTTCCCTGTGGGGGTTAAACTATCCCTTGCCGGAGTTAAACTGAAAGATTTTTTGGGGAATAAACACATTTTTAAAAAATTTATGCAAATGTTGAAAGCTATTAACACGTCACTTTATGATGTACTAGGGTGCTGATATTAGGTAAAAGAGTCCCTATGGAATTACACTATCCCTTCTTGGGGTGAAACTGAAAATAAAACAATGTCGACAATAGCAATAGACAATTTATACTGGTCCACATTTTTCAAGGGAGACAACTCTCATTAGGATAATATTTTGTCAAAAAATTGAAGAAATATGTCCAAAAGCAATTACATTTGTATTTAATATATTCATTTAACAACAGCATAGCTTGTCTACCGAATGTTTGTCAATAAATAATTTATATATATATAAAATGGTATGGTTTTGAAAATTGCATGAATTCACAAAACATAATCTGATCAAGTAAACAATATAAATATTATTAATGCAATTTGCGAAACCATTCCAATTAATATATTTTAATTATTTATTGACAAACATTTGCGAGACGAGCTATGCTGTTCTCCAACAGCTCTTGTTCTGGGTTTTTTTTGTTTTGTTTTTTGTTTTGGTGTTTTTGTTTTAAACCAGCCCTTTTCATTTCCAAAGAAAAAAGAACCCCGTACGAAAAAAGTGCTAGAGATAGAAATTGCCTAAATTTCTAAACTTGGATCGACTGGATACTGGATATGACATTGATACCGAGGTAGATGAAGACGGTGGATATTGGAAATAAGATTGTGAAATTGCTTAAAATCTGAAAATATGACCAATAAGCTTTTTACCATGAAGACAAACTGAAGTCCTGTTGAAATCCAACAGCGGTGAACATAGGTACTTATATACTGATGAGTTTTACTGCAGCGAGTGACCTTAATCTTGATAATTGCAAAGGACGATAAGACATCCTACTTTGGGGAAATTGACTGGAAACCATAAAAACTTGACAGCATCAATTTTTAACATTTGCTCCATGTCAAAAGACACTAATGATCGCTCGTTCGACAGTATCGGGAATTCAAATTAAAGAATAAAACTATATTTCAGGATGTGGGAACAATGAAATAGTGTAAGGCTCAACTTCCCGTGGACAAACAATTCAGAATTCCAAAAGCCAGTCATAGTTAAGGGGTTATCGGGAAGGGGCTTACCTGAATTTATGTCGCAGGGTATCATAAGTAAAGTATGCCGGGCGATTGGGTCACATCGATTATAGTGGTTCTATATCCGGTAATTTGATGATTTTAAACTGACTATAAAGATAATTGTCTTGTCGAACAATGGTACCATCTACCGAATGTTGTCGACAGGGTGCGAACCATGATAACTTGCTGCTGTATAATTACTTGAATATTACCTCACAATTGACGATGGTCTACCTTTGAATAAAAAACATCTCAATAGACTTTGTCGATTGGATATACTTGATTCGAGAACACTACAGACTAAAAGTAACATTAGCTACCTCGATTTTTATGTTCAATGTAGCAAGCAGTCACAACTTTAATTCAACTAAAACGTTTGGTAACGTAATGATTTCATTTTCGTAAATGATAACTTTTCATTTCTAGATAGTAGCATTCATACTTCCCATACGTAAGACATTTTGTTTACATGTCAAACTTGATTCGATATTCAAGGATTTGCTTTCATTATTACTTTTTTCCTGGAAATTTTAAAGTCAACATCATAATTACACTGGATGTGTTCTTGGCGCGAAATGAAGTTAGAAGCGTTCGATATCAGATGATGTGTCATATGGTTTCGTTGGAAAGACGCTTACCATTCAGAATCTCATGTATGATAATATTTGCATCTAAATCTATGAAATGTCCATATCTTGTCCTTGTTGTGTCAAAATTGGCTTATTTTTGAGATCTAATCGAAACTTATATCATCAGAGAATATTTATTACGTTGCATGCCAAAACTTCAAACAGAATATGATAAAATTCTTGGATGTATTTTTCTTTATATTCTACCATCTGACAGTAAAATATCGACTTGGAAGGTTTGGATGTTTAGAGTCATCTGTAAGATGTGTTCCAGTAACGTAAGGAATGTCCAATACTGTAGGTACTCCGGAGCATGCCTGGATGGCCATCTGAGAACATAAATAAAAAACGAAATTACAGAAGGAAAGAAAGAATGTCCATCTTTGAGAAATATCAAATGATAATTTCATGACAAAGTGAAATAAAACAAATTACCGGGAAGTAACCCTCTTGTGACAAATACAAGACAAAAAAAATCAGATCAACCTGTGTGTGCAATGTCAAGCAAAAATGAATGAAATAACTAAAAAATTTGTGTGTAGTTTGTTTTCACAGCTCCTATACCTTAAACCCATTTTGAGTGCAGGCGATAAAGATACCGCTGTATCCTTCATGTAGCCTGTCCTGTTGATAGGTGTTGTTCCAAAAGGTTCCTACCGGTGTGTAGGCGGGTAATTGTCCAGTTGTATTGCATTTAATAGCTACCTGTAAAAGAGCCAAAAAACAAAGCGCTGAATTATCTATATTTCCTTGTTATTGACACGGCCCGGCACGATATACACTTAAACAGAAAAAGAAGTGTGTTTGTTAAGGTTGCATCTTGTATATTCGTGGTGACGTCAACGGTCTAGCTATGAAGAATGCGAAAATCATCTGCATAATAACTATGCAAATTACGGGATTACATCGATATAAGTTAATTTATTCGAATTTTAAATCGAATAAGAATCTTGATAACATATGTTATATTAAACGGGAAACCATTCAATTTTCTTGTTATTGCATTTTTATATTCTTAATAACAAAATTATTAGTAGTGTCAAAAAGTACGGGAATCAGAAATATAATTTATGACGTCATCTCGTTGTGACATAACTCCACGTCAACTTGACGGTGTCATTATGAAAGGACTGATCAAAGCAATTTAAGCGTTTTTCGCTGTTATCAGAGAATCTGTGGAGGAATACCTATCGTCAAGTGAGTATTTTGTCAAAAACTAGTCTGAATATTTCAGGAATACAATAAAATAACCAATTGATATATCATCGTTTCAATTAGAAAAATCGTCAAGTTTCAATAAGGTGAATACAAAGGTTCCCTCTGATTGATCAAAAACGAAAAACTGAAAAACTTATATTTTCATTGAAATTATTAGTTTGATAAATTTCTATATTTTACTGGCAAAACATCAATTAATATTGTTAATATATAATGTCAAAGATGATGGATCCTTGTATTTTAATTCTTTTCAAGACATTTTTCTGTTTTCTGCACCTCAATAAACTTAATTTTTGACGTGTTGTACACGATATACCCAGGTAAATTACACCATCAATATGAACTTCTATACGGTGTATGACTGAAATTAAAGAAGTTCAGAGCAATGACGTCATAAGGTAGAAGCAATTATTTTGGGATTTTTTTCCCAAATAGTGTATTCATTCTCAAGTCGTTCTCATAATTTAATTCTCAGAATTAGCATACCTATTTGATCTGCTATGAAGGACGGATATTGAGCCTAGTTTTCAATAATGATTCCATTTCTTAATAGCAAACTCTAATATCATAAACCACCTGTCATGACTATCTTATCATATCTTACCGATATTCCTTTATACCATAGGCTTGTATCTGAAGGTATTCCGAGACAGTTTGACATTAGGAAGTTCTCGGTTTTTGACGTCCATGCGTCTGGGCAATATGTAACGGATGTCGTGTTTATCTCGGCAAGAGCATGCAGCACAGCCATTTTATCACATGTGTGAGCTGATCCCTGAATTAAGCCTGGAAATGGAAAACATTTTTATTTGTTAGGGGTCTGATGTCCTCGCAACAGTCAGGGTAGCACACCACAGACGACTGGATGGCCATGGGTGTGTTTGTTAAGCATACTACTGCATTATGATATGCATAACAATATGAATGTACACTATAATTGGTATATTAAGAATTGGGCATTTTGACTGCATACTGCTACCCAGGATCATTTAAGGATGGACCAAATGTGTTGCCAGGAAATATCTATCATACAACCCTACTGATAAGAATAGTAGTTACATGCAAAGACTAAACTACAACTCTCCTTTGTATGGTCTGGATAGAGCATGGACCTTTGAATACTAACTTTTAATCTTGTTATATTTCTTTTTTTTTCAATGTGGCATTCAACTTCTTCAGCTGTTTTTCCTAGTCAGTAAGTTTTATATTTCTCGTAAATATAAATTGATTGCTGAAACAATGACGTTTAACAGCTTTGTGTCTAATAAATTAAATGTGACTTCACACACATGGTATTTTCTTTTATTAATTACAACAAATGTTACATTCAGATTTGTTTCTAAATAAAAAAAATCATACACTGCAATTTATATGTATTATTTATAATTTTTTGTTTTGTTCACTGGTAAAACATGTAAGTTGGAACAGTGTCACTTAATCAACATATTAAAATATAAGATATTTAGCGAGAAATTAATGTACGTTAATTTCATATTTGTCCCATTTCGTCTGGCGATTATGTGAAGAAACTCTGCTACAAATCATTACGTGTATAATATAATTATTGTAACATTGTAAATTACCTGATGGATACAACATGATGTCAATTGTAAATGGAAAAAACATGTTTACAATAACCATGTATTGATGACGTTTTGAACATGAAAGGCACCATATGTGCATACATGAGAATGACAAAACTTTAAACATACTTGGACATGGGCCATAATTGCATGCTAGAACCTCCTTGGCATGATTATTACTACAGTGACGTAGACAATGTCGCCTCATATGTCCACTCCCACAAGATACACTGCAGTCTCCCCATTCCGACCAAACAGCTAAAACGATCAATGTCTACATTCCACATACCTAGGCATTCATGGTACATTTATGTAAAGCAAAGTAAATCGTGTGCGTTGTATAATTAATACACCATTGGATGGGACAGTACAAGTGCAAAGAATGAATAGGCAAGGCATCAACAAATGTCAACCTCTCAGATATAATGGCATAGGCGGTTATTACTGTGCGGAATATCATACTTAAGATAACTAAGAAGGAGAGGAGAATTAAGGGTGGATATTAGTACACAATGTACTTAGGAGAATCGTATAAGAGGACAGGGGATATTTTGCTCAGGATGTGAGATATTTTACCAAGCTAACGTGTTATAAACCTGGAATCCATTCTTCACCTTCTATACCCTGGTATTTGGTCCTTATATGATTGGTTTGTTTTGTTTAACATCCTATCAACAATCAGGGTCGTTTAATGACGTGCCTGGGTTTGGAGGTGGATGGAAGCCGGCGTATGCGGAGAAAACCAAGGCCCCTATCGCATGTGAATCATAAAAAAATAATGACATAATGTCATCAGGAAATAAAATGTCCACTCATTTACCTGGTTAAATTAACATCGTTTATATCAGTTTAAAACTAAAGATATGAAAGTAAGAACTGGTCTATTTACATAATGATATATCATACCTGCGCAGTTTCCATGGTTACATGACCTTGTTTCCGTCGCGTGGTGAAGGTTCGAGCAGTAGTTCCGACATTGACGTGTTTGGATACCAGCACCACACGTTACGCTACAGCTACTCCACTCTGACCAGTCTATGATGACGTCATTATGTTAATGAATAGAGCGAGCATGTTAATACCTTCATACAGCCTGAATCAAACGAATTATTGTAAGCATTTTTCTGTAAAATGTTTCGGGCTCTAGTAGCAAGCTTTGAATTAATAACACTAGGCATACTTTAAACAGATCTATATGATAAATGGAAAGGACTTTTTTTATCCTCTCCCTTTGTCATAATTTAATTTTTAATTTTGGACTTTATAACTGGGGCGAAAGCGACATTTATACACAAGATAAGATAACGAAATAAACCAAAATTTAAGAACATTAATTGGCGCCTGTCGCTTTATCACTACATGCCTATTTTCCCCAAGATCCAGGGACATGAATCGTCATATCAATATCAGAGAATGTTCAGTAACAAATCAGACTTATCGAAGCGACCAAGCTAGAAGTCTCGTAACATCCACATCAATCATGATTTAAAAGACAGATATTATTGTACTGTATAGTTGGTAATTTTCGCGGGGACATAATTTCTCTGTATTCGTAGGCATCAAATATAACGTGAAAATATGTATACAAGTATATACAAACAGATTTAGTAAAGGTCTTGTTTGGAGAATTCAATTAACACGATTTAGGTCCGAATGGAACAATCGCGAAATATAAGTGCTGTCAAAAATTACTATAACGTATAACTTGAGCTGAAGACTTATTACCAGACTAAAAATATCGCAACGAAATATCGACACCAATGGATTAACGTAGGAAACAAAACTTACGAGGACATGGACTATGGTGACATTTCCTGGTTTCAGTCACGTGTTGGAGACTTCCACAGTGGTTTATACAATGGCGACTTTCAATACCATATCCACAGGTGACACTGCAACTTCCCCATTGATTCCACACTTGTAGAGTAAAGCAGTATAAAACAAACATGCAACAATATCAAAAGTTTGGCGTATTCCAGCCCTTCTCCACGCAATATTTTTGTTGTTGTTAACTTGTTATTGATCAAGTAATAGAAGGTTTTTTTTTTGTATTTGAATAGTTTTCAACTAGTTTACCTCTATAACAAATAGGTCAAAACGGCCGAAGAGAAACGAATTCCGGAACATAAAGTTGACATCTAACATCATTGGAATGTTTATACATTGAATATTTAAATTTTGTACAGACTGTTTTCAAAATCATGCTTTACATTAAACTGATCAAGACAAATACATTTACGTTGATTAGGGACAACAAAGCAAAAACCTCATTTTACTGCATTAACTGGTTGTTGGTCAAGTTTTCAGCCTATTCTTTAGAAAAATCGGAGTAACTTTCAATCATTGTCGTTCATTAAAAAAAGCCATGATGCTATGAATCGAGTTGCTTAATTCGGAATCACTTTCAATCATTGCCGTTCATTTAAAAAAAAACATTAAAAAAACCATGATGCTATGAATCGATTTGCTCAACTCGCTACCACAAAAAGTATAGGTTATTTACAATGCCGTGGGATAAGTAATTTTATACCAACCAGGACAACCCGGCATGCCAAAGGACTACATATTAAGCATTTCAAACGAAAATATTTTCTTCCTACCTGGACATTCTGGCATGCTACAGGATCGGTTCTCCGTATGAGGGTGTGTGTGTGGACAGTGGTGACAATGTCTGACCTGTGTACCTGTCCCACATGTGGCGCTGCAGTCACTCCAGTCACCCCAAACTACGTCAAATAATAGAAAAAACAATATCATAACCGTACTCACCATATAACCGAACCTTAAAGCTATGCCATATTTTCTGTGAGACAAAAGTAAAAACCGTACCGTGGCTTATATAGGAATAATTAGAAATGCTTACTTATATTATCAAACATACGACATATATGATGAACATAATTTTTGCACTCGTAGCTATTTAAAATGGAATTTATTAAGATCTTTGATTTGCAAAGACCCTAATCAAAATACTGAACTTGTTTAGTAAATTTTTGATTAGATAGGCACGAGTATAAGATCATCTTAAAGCTTTACTTAATAGTATTCGTAAATTTAAAGCAAAACTTCAACTCATTTTCACAATAATTATAAATCACGTCAGAACAAGATATGATAGTAGATTTATTGCGGATCAGAAGATTAAGTTTTCTAAGAATATAACATTTTAAAGCTATCTTATACCTACCGGGGCAAGCCGGCATGCTACAGGTGCGAGTCTCCGTATGTCCATGCGTGTGTGGACAGTGATGACAATGTCTGGCCTGAGTGCCTGTCCCACAGGTGGCACTGCATTCGCCCCAGTCACCCCAAACTACATCATTGAACACACTCTTGTTTTTTGTCAATGCATTTTAAATGTAATCCTTTGAAAATATCTCGTTTTAATGATCATTTGCACAGTAAGAGGAACTTCCTGTTAAAACCACGACAGACAAAGATGATTATATTAAATAGATACATCAGTATAAACTGGTCCTCTATTTATGTAAGTTTATAAACTCGGTTTTAAGTGAGGAAATTATCAAATCCTTTTTGTAACTAAGCATGTATTTTTTTTCTTCCAGCAGTTTTTAAACGCTTCAATTTATTTTGACTCAATTGTATCAGATTCGCAAATTGTTTCTTTAATATGCTTGTATCTTTTTTTATACAATCAGAGTATCGTTTCTGACTGATTCACCCTAAAAGTAAAATAATGCCATATAAATTCCAGCCTCGACGACGACAACAAGAGAGAGAGAGAGAGAGAGAGAGAGAGCACTCGCAATACCATGCCTATGGGGAATATAATTAGACTTTTGACCAACATTGCGGAAGCATGTGCCATCGATTTGGCCCTCGACCATATCGAAGAACAACGCATTAGAAAGGCAATCATTTGTTCCGACTCTCTATCTGTCCTTCAGAATTTACAATCACGAGATCCAAAGAATATACTCATACAAAACCTTGTTTTACGAATATCTCGTATCTTAAAAAAATGCAAAATAACACTACTTTGGATTCCGAGCCATGTCGGAATTAAAGGCAACGAACTTGTTGACCGCCAAGCAAAACTTGCTCTAAATCTGCAACAAACAAATATTAAAATACCATATACAGATTTCAAACCTGTAATTAGTTCTGCCATTCAGAGTAAATGGCAGCAACGCTGGTCTCTCAAGACGAGCAACAAACTTTTTAAAGTACAACCAAAACTTAAAACATCAAAACCAAGTCGGAAGGATCGTAGAGAGGAAATAGTCCTCTCTCGGCTCCGTACCGGGCACACATATCCTACTCATTCGTTCCTTTTGAAACGAGAGGATCCACCGGTGTGTTATGCATGTGATGCTCAATTCACAGTGGAGCATTTTTTAATAGAATGTTCCGATTTCAAGCACATTCGTGATAAATACTTTCGAGTCCCGGATATGAAAACCCTTTTCAGTTCCGTGGATTCGAAAACAATATTTAGCTACTTGAAAGAAATCAATCTATTTTATAGACTTTGATGTATTTTACGTTTCTGTCTTTGACGTTCTATTTATATAACAAAGTTCACAAAATCTATTCGTACATATACATATTTTACCATTTTTAACCAACTTTTTTATCATAATGATCTAAATATACAATACGGATGCTTTTAAAAATGACAAATTTTATCTGATTTTAACTTACAAAATAAAACATGTTAGTATATTGTTTGGCCCTAAATGACCCTAGTTGTCGATGGGCCGTAAAAGATAAACAAACAAACAAAAAACTGTGGGGAATAATCGGTTTTATGGGGATTCCTCTGATTTCCCATAAATCCAAGCACTATTTGAAAAGAATCCGGATGCGAAAATGTGTAAGTTGCCGCCAAAAGTTGAAAATGTGCTAATTTTAGAACAAATAGCAAATGTCATTCTCTCACACTGCCGTAGCAGTGGGCTTGAATAATTATGGGTAATATTCCCCACAAGACGACTTTATAGAGAGATAATTACGACTTCCCCGCAAACCTAAGAGCAGTGATAATTATTCCCCATAAATAGGCATATTAAGAGAGAAACCTAAGTATACATCCCTATTCAAGCAAAGAATGAGAATATTTAACATACCATCCCCCCACCCCCCAACCACCCCCACCCCCCTCCCCCAACATACACACAAGAATGTGAATATGCCGGGCTGGAAGGGGGGGGGGGGGGGGGGGGGGGGTCGTTCTCTCCCTTCGAGCAGTGATTTGACCTGAACAGTGGGCTGGGAAAACCCAGATGGGGAATTCCTTCCTGTTCGCACCTCGCGCATTAATTACTATACACATTCTATTTTTGATAGGAACGTATGTATTTGTTTTCCGAATCTTTAGCTACCACTATACCTTCTGGTATCAATGAAGTACCTAATTCAAACGTTAATTCCTCAAATAAATCCACACAAACATCATCAGATAATAACTTTCAGGAACTTGGTTCAGGTGAAACATCACCTCATTGGCCGATAAGTTTATTCTTTTCCCGCCAAAATTTTAAATTATCAATATTTTTTTAAATTTAAATGTTTTTTGTTCAATACTCTGACATATACTGACTGGATAATTAGCACACACACAGAACTTCATTTATTGGCAGCTACTTAAGAAATTTGTTGAGTGAAACCGTCCAATCTAGCGCATGGAATTAATAAGTGTTATCCTTGAAGCGGTAATGAAGCGGGAAATGCCATTCCCCATAACCACGGAGTTTGCCTAATTCCCCATAAGCATGGTTTTGCGAGTAAGAGAGAGAGAGAGAGAGAGAGAGAGAGAGTCGCTTAATTCAGGTGGCCGTTAATGCGAGTTTGACTTATTTTGATTGATATAAAAAGGGGTGTTACTTACCAGTTGCTTGTTGACGCCGTTTCGGTTCACCACCGGAATGACAAGAGTTACTATCACAGTCAAAACTTCCTGGAACATTAGTTTCATCTTTTGATACTTAATCATGCATTACACAATTCCCTATCAAAAAGGAGTTTCTGTACTCGTCATTAGAGTCGACACTTAGTAAAATCAACGGAAACATCGAATGTAATACGGAACACCAACAAGGAATCACGGTAAATCCTATGTTTTTATATTTCATTCATATGTATTTGATATGTGCAACCTTAAGTAAATAACACACATATATATATATATATATATATATTCCATTTAAGTGTGTTGTTAAGGGCAATGCATAAGTAAATAACTATTGTATAACAAGACAACTCACCGTGACAATGTTTGAGGACTAAGTGTTCCGACAGAAGAACGTACCCTTCCTAGAATATATCAAGGGTATTGCATCTTAGGAAGTTACTACTGACAACAAGACGAAGGAAACATTTTTATTTGTCTGGTCTATGCAATTGGTATATGGGAGATGCCCAGCAAAACAACCCGCTTTATCATTTCATCGGGTCATTTGGACCAGAACGTAGAGTTCGATTCGGATTCCAATGCAGTGAATAAAAATACAAGGGAGCTATGTTTTAAATACCATAAATACTAGACCATAAGGAAACATCAATGCAATGATATGCTGACGCTTTTGATATTTAGAGAGTTAACTATCGATTATCGACTATCTTAAAACACATTTCGATTATGAAAGCTACAAACCTTCATCCTGGAATCATTAACATAGGCCCATGGAAATGTCTTTCTATGGTGCATCATACACGATCCTGCGAATAGTACATCAATGACTGGAGCCCTGATGCTAGCTGTGAGCCGAATGTTGGTGTCGGACACAGCGCATAGACATTCCTCTCCCGAAACAGCGACAACCAACAAGAACAGCAACAACAGGAATAGCACACTAACCCGAAGCATTGACACTGTTCTATAAACAAATCAGTAATACATTCAGACCAATCAATACGAAGCATGGACGATTCTGGGAAACAAAATCTGGACGGATATCTATCTGATAGTTACGTAAAAGGAGGAAAGAACACATTTAGATTGATATCTCTTTTTAAATAGATTTCATGAGGTCGGATTTGTATGTAAATTGGTCGAATAATCATTTGATATACAAATTATCCATATGCTAAATGAAGTAAGTTGTCGCCTATCAGAAATATCTGATAACTAGACAAATCAGGTGGGCGTTATCTTACAGAATGTTATATAAACTGACACATTCAAGAGGTAGCCGATTCTCAGGTTTATCTTGGACCAACTAATGTATTACATAGAAACAGAATAAAAAAATCAAAATCAATAGATCGTTTGTGCTTTGTAGTATACTAAACCACATTCATTTCTTTCGATTTTGTTCCTGCACTTTTTTTTTAATTCTAAATATTTCACACGGCTTTTTCTTTCATCTATGATTGTTTACTGAAGCCATCAGCATAATTGTAATTATCCATGAGAAAAAAATATGTATATAACACAATGTCGATAAGTTAGGAAAAAACATGACATTGCGATTTATTTATAACTCTACTTACGTCGATTGTGTTTCCTCAGGGCATGTGTGCCTGTCTTATCTAGGCCGAAGTCAAACACCACAAATGCATGCTATATCAGTAAATACGAAGAGATGATTATGTATTTTTTGGACTAAGATAACCTGTACACTATTGCTAGCTGTAAAATCTGTATACAATATTATGGCTCAACATATTCTTTCACAAATCAAGCAACAATATATACTCAAAACAATTGGGATATACCGAGATGGAAAATAACTAACATTTCTAATTTAAAGACGGTAAAGAATAATTATAATGAACTTGTACAAAGAGAATGTTTCCGGAAAGGTATTTACCTAGTGTTTCTTCTACAACAACTAACAAACACAATGCAAATCCAAGTTAAATCTAGGTTAAAGCTGACAGTGCAAGTTAAAAAGCATCTAATTGTGATTAAAAAAAAAAGACATGTAAAGATTTCCAAAAATCGTTTCCGAGACATTCCCCAGTTATGGTAGTGTCGTATCTAAGGACGGGCAGACATTTTTCTTTTTTGTTATGCATGGATACAACCAAGCCGCCGCTGCTATAAAAAGAACGTGCTTTGTCACACTCGCATTCACTCTAACCTCAGGTGTTCACTGTGGCACACCTGTATCACCTACACTATTCTGTACACCACGTGACCTACAACTGTATTCGCGAACGACACCAAACAGACGAAGAACTTACCTGTAACCTGAGCAGAAAGATGGTCAATGTCTCTCAGTTTATCTTTCAAATCTTGTTCAGAATAAAATCTCCAAATAAATGCTGAAAATGCATAACGAATTAATCCGAAATACTCAATCCATTTTCTCACGTGTTTTTCGTGGGTGCAGCCATTTCGATAAGAAGTAAACAGTCTGAGGAGTTCCAATTTTTACTCGCGTCTAGCACTCGGAACTTCTCGGATGTATTCTTATTATATACACTACACTAGGGCTGTTGTAGTGAAGTAGTGGAGTTTATCACGCTTTACTTGCGTTATGACACGTGCACAAATAATACGAAGACAAGGAAAACATCGATGGAAACTATGGATATAATACTGTAACAGTTGTAAAGACTCAGGTAGGAGTTTAATCATATATACTCTGTTTATAATTTTATTAGATGCATGTTTTTTTAGGCCAAAATTTATTGTATTGTCAAAATTTTCTTTTCTTTCTTTTATTGTAAAATAAAATTTATATATATATAATTACCTCTTTTAATTCCATATCCAAGTTCTACAATTGCGTACAATGAGAACAAAAACCCGTTGGCGTGTGTATTGAGAACTTATACTATATAATAATGGAGAGATGTGTCGCTTTGCGCATGTATCGATAGACTGATCTTTGTCTCAATGAACGCACGCGCTTTTATAGCGGTTCGTATCCATGCATAACGAAAAAGAAAAATGTCTGCCCGTCCTTAGATACGACACTACCATAACTGGGGGATGTCTCGAAAACGATTTTTGGAAACCTGTACATGTGTTAATTTTTCTAAAATCTTAATTGGATGCTTTTTAACTTGCACTGTCAGCTTTAAGCCGTATCCTCAAAATAAGACGTAACGTGTCACATGAATTACAACGGAGCGGTCACCCATCATTAAGCTGACCACGCTCGACGTTGCTTAACTTCAGTACACAGGCACGACACGCAACCGCAAAGCCACAAAAGCTAGCAATTTGACTATGCAACTTAGCCCACGTCCATGAACCACCACACAAGGAAATAGACAGTTTCCCGACGAGACAGGGGCACCGACAGTAGAACCTCTCATTGATCTTTATAACATGTGTTTTTGTAATTTATTCCATCAGATACTGAAATTCAGGAACACCGTGGGTAATGCAAAGCAGTCTGTATGAATTAAAACGTTGCAGATATGAATGCTACTACCCGAACAACACCTGACCAGTCTTAGAGCTGAAAACTAGTTATGAATTTTTTTTGACAAATACATTTCTACAAAGTCGGAATACTTTTTCTAAAAACAAAGAATTAGGAGGGTGAACAGTTCTTGTTAGCTCTCTTGAAGTCTACCGCATAGGCTACCTAATCTCTTGGCATCAGAACTGCCATTAAAGGGTTTACATCGAGGTTGTCAAAGAAAAAACCTGTGGCCAATGTTTCAATGTTCTCAATGTTGAGAATGCTGGCCCTATATTTCCGGAACGCCTTATCAACTGTCAATGTTCAAATGGTATTACTTTTTCATCATGTAATGTTGGAATTTAATCAACAAATTTGATGAAATCAATACAAAATAATTGATAACTCAAAAGCGTTATTATTGTTTTAAATGGAATTTGGCTGTATGATAACCATCTTAACAAATTAATGGTTTAGATTTTCCTCTTAACAGGAAGTTAAAAGTTGGAGCTAGTGTAGCCTTTTATGTGAAACATGGTTGTCGTCTCAATAGGAGAGATTATCTATAAGATCAAAATATTGAAGGTTTATGGGTATAAGTACATCACCCGCATTCCAAACAATTAGTTATAGGAATGTTTACAGACCCCGCAAACACTGACAACATTTGTATTGAGTCTTTTGAAACAGTGCTTGAAAAAACGTCTATGGATTTGAGAAACTTGCAGTTATTGGAGATGGAGATATTATCATTGACACTCGACAAGGAAATGCTAAAGAGAAACGTTTATTTCGTCTTATAACTTAAACTTCAACATGGAGAATGTTCCTATTCCAGTTCCTATAAGAGTTCAAAGTGATAGTGGAACTTGTGTTGAGCATATATGGACTACTATCCTAGAGAAAATATTGCATACTGAGTTCCATCCATAACAATAAGTGACCATTTACCAGTATTTGCTGTAAGATGTTATACTGAGAATGTAGAAACGCCACATTATAGATACATGAAATCTTTCAATACTGATGCTATTATCTTCGATATTGAAAATGTACCATGGTCATATTTAAATGTGTTTGATGATGTTTACGACATACTACAAACTTCCAAAAAAAATGTTTTTTATTCAAACCTCAAAGCAAAGAGTGCGCTATCGGAAAATTACAAAATGGTGACATGAGAAAATTGATGTGGGTATTCAAATTCGAAACGAACATAAGCGTGAGGGTCATCTTAAACTCTAAAGTAAGTGAAGAAACCAACAGCTATGATACGATCTGCAAAAACCCATTTATTTATCTATTTATCTATTTATTGATTTTTTTGACATCCGTTTAAGACCAATGTAATGTTTCCAAAACCTATTGCAATACTCACTAATAGTTATGTCCAATTAAGTCAAAATAGTGTGCCATGTTTTATCGCACCGATATTACTGATGAAAATGAAATAGGATTAAATAAGTATTTTATCAACATAGCAAGCCAATATGTAAAAGAAGTTGGTGATAATGTTTCTTCAGACTTGTTTCTAAAGCAGAAGACAAATTGGATGGTAAAATTATTCACACACCTTTTACTGAACAGTTTGGATTAAACTTAGATGTAAAAAAAACATAGGTCTTGATAATAAAGGCACTTATACCCCGAAAGAACTTGAAATCAAGGACACTTATATCCCGAAGAATTTGAATTCCAGGGCACATATACCCCGAAAAATTTGAAATCAAGGGCACATATACCCCGAAGAACTTGAAATCAATAGCAATATATATTCTTCATTATCAGCAGCTTTCCTTGATCTTTACTTTCTCTACTTGAATTGTATCCAGCAGGGACATCTTACAACTGAGTCATATGATAAGCCTGATAATATTATATTTGATATCGAGGCCTTATCCTAATATCATGATTATCGTAACAGATGTTGACAACTAACAGTACAAAAAACTAACAACGGAGGATTTTGAGAGGTACAGAGTGGTAGACACCATTATTTAAGCTTCGGCAGGGTTGTCATTGTTTGTTTGAAATTGTCATTTACATTGGGAGTAATTATGTATTGTTTTGGGGAGTGACAATCTCAATGCATGACTTGATTATACGCGAATACTTTATACAATATTAATTTACACTTTCCTACTTAACAAAACAAAAAGATCGGTGAATATATGTTAGTATCGAGTGCTGAATCCTCAAGGCGTATAGGAAGTGGTCTGCTGCTCAGACTGCATGTCTTTTTATTCAAAATTCGTTTCAGCAAATTTTAATCCAAATATAATTGGTGTGTAAATGAAGGTGCAAACTTTAATATCAAGTTAAACCGTATATCTGTCTCTTAAATTCTGTGACATTTCTTTATATATATATGTGTGTGTATAGTTATTTGCAGTCAGATAATTTATGTATATGTTTTTAGAATGTTATGTGAGTTTAGTATTTTCTAGATGTTACATCAACCACATTAGGTTGACAGAATTCCGAGACACACTTGTACAGCCACCTCGACGCAGACACACGCAGGTAAAAACTAATTCAGACCAAAACACATGCTCGGATTTCGGATTCCGGATTAATACTAAAATTCCAACAACATATTTACGCATTTATTTTCTTCACTTGATTATCATCATTATTTTTTTTGTAGTACTCTTTTATTGAAAGAATTGTTGATTTATTTATTTATTATTACTTTATTTGTAGATTTACTTGTCCAAACAATTATGTGGAGAGAGAGAGATCGAGACAGAGAGACAGAGAGACAGACAGAGGGAGAGAGAGACAGAGGCAGAGACAGAGAGAGACACAGAGAGAGAATTACCGAAATGATTACTTTATGAATTATATTTAAAGACATAATATGCAAGTAGAATGAATGTGAAAAAAAGCAGAATGAATGACGTGTGCAAACCCTCCCGTGAGAGGACATATTTGTGATATCAACATGTTTTGCCTGAATAAAAAGATTTTACTCAAAAAAAACAAAAAAAAATCTGTGACATTGAAGATACAAAATGTAGTAACTGATCTACATTCGACATTTTATATGAAATCATAGCCAGACCTGAAAGATTGTATGTAACACATGCTACCTTCTCGCTCTACCAGTAACCCCACTCTGACCCTTCCGACCTCGATAAATCGAGGATGTCTCTATACCTACTCAGGTTACAGTTATGTCCTTTCGACATGTGGAAGAGATAATAAGACCCCCTGAAAACAAAAAAAGTAATAAAATAAAATAATGGGTATTAACTGTCGCCTACGACCTTCTTTGACGGCAATATATTATTTCGTTTCGTCATCACCACCCTAGTTCTCATTTTGATTGAATTGAATTATTGTTTCATTTTTTGAATAACTTTATTTTGAAAGCATCTATTTCAACATAATTAATCAATGACAAAACATTTGTCAACACCAAATTTATTTCAATTTGCGTATTGATCACCACCTTACGGTGAAATAATTGAACGGATCATTCGGGAAATTGGCATTGGTGGATATCGTTGTATTTCCTGGTATGTCCATCACTTCCGCTACCCCGTTGCAAGCTTTAGTCGCCATCTGTGATAATGAACAAAATAGCAATGTATATTAAGGACAAACAAAACAAATTTACAAGACTGTTTTCAGGATTTACTGTAGCCACACTGAAATATTTTAAAATTTGCAATTAAATTATAAAACCACCATATTTGAATTACTGCATTGCCTTCGTTTGGCAAATTGGCATTTTTGGCTCTCAATCAACAAATACTATTTTGTTTTGCATAAATGTGTCAATTACAATTTTTTGCCTAATTCAGACAGCTGACCTAATGTTGATATTGTGGCAATACCTACATTCATTCCTAAAAATCATTTTAATCCCATTTTGTATTCAGCATTTATCTAAATGTTATTTTCAGTACATTTGATGTTAATATTTCTTGTTTGCCTACCTTAAATACAAATTATTATTTATGTTTTTGGTTTATCATCATGAAGTCCTTTTACCTTGAATCCCGTACTAGTATATGCGATGAATATGCCACTAAAGCCTTCGTGGGTATCGTCTTGTTGGTAGACATTGTTCCAGAATGTTGCAATAGGCGTATATGGCTGGATAGTCTTACTCCCTTTCATGTCAAATCCAACCTGTCACGTGTTATAAATTATGTTCATTGTGCACGAATGTTACATGTTGTTTTACTTTATTTAGTGTTGCTGTAATCTATTTTGATATAACAATCAAACGTACTACTGGTCATTTCATTACGGTGTATATCTTATGAAAAAGATGGCATCGTTTACTAACCGATATTCCTTTCTTCCATTGTCCTGTGCCTATTATGCCATTGCAGTGGTCTTGTAAGAAACGGTCACTTCCGGATGACCATACGTCAGGACATTTGGATGGATTTGTGGTGTTCATTTCAGCTAGAGCTTGGACGGTAGAGAGTTTGTTGCAGATATGAGCAGATCCTTGAAGATCATCTATGAAGAAAGAGGTTAACAAGTTAATAAACCTACATGAGCAGTGAAAATCCCCGTGTTATAAATCTTCAAACGGAATACCACGTCGACCCGTTTTTTCGAAAATTAGGCGGCATCCGCAATGAAGCTACTATCAGGAAATGGCAAATTAAAGAAATATCCATGCTAACCATACTCCTCATAAGTATTAGTAATTTGTTCTTGTGGGGTCACTTGATACAGATACATATTTGGATAGCCTAGGCAAATTTACTTTGAAGTGTGTTACGTGTAACTCATTGTGACATTTCTAGATGTAAACGGCATATGCTTTTACTTTACCATAACATTGAGAGACTGGACACGGTTGTTTGAAAACACATCAGGAATATTATAACCAGTTTCAAAGCTGAATATTAAGAAGAGATCCGCAAGTACCAAATATTTTTCGGCACGTGGACAGAGCAGTAACGTATCTCACAGGAGAATGCCGGACCCAAGGCCAAAAGTGAAGTAAGGGACGGAGATATTAAGAAAGAAGAGTAGATATGACCGCTAGGTTGAGTCGAATCTTACACGGTCATGATCAAATGTTTAAGAATATAAATCGGAGTATCACTTTTAACCACGAAAGCATTTAATCGGGAAAATTTAAGAAATATCTTAATATTTCGTAATATCCCTACATGTACTTACTAATAAAATATGTTTTAAAGGTTTTTGACCGGCTACAATGTGAAATGTAATTTTCCACTCTATTTATTTCAAACTTAGATTCTGTATTATAAATTACCGCACGTTTTAATGTCATATTCTTTATCTTTGCCTGTACTAAATCATATTTGTATTTTACAGTTAACTGTTATAAGTTACAGTTATAAGATTGCGTATATAAAATTTCAAACATTTTAATAGTCCTTTAAAAGAAATATTTGGGACATGACCATCTTAATTTATTATCCGTGGCACAAACAGTCTCAATAGTTAATAAGCCCTGATTGATAGATACAATAGCATAGCACGTCTTTGTGTAATGATATAAAAAGTACTGTTATTGTCGATTGTCGGGGTACACAACAGCAGTTGTAAAAACAGTAAAATATAATTATCCGCATCAGAACTACAGCTATCTTAACACCAACTCCTAATTAAATTCCTTCCCAAGACAACTACTTACTTAGACATTCCTGTTTTGAACACCACTGGATGTTTGTTTCTCTATCACCATTGTCATCTGGATCGCAAGCACGTCCGCCGTTAGCTGGGGCTGGATTCGAACAAGTGCGTGTACGGATCTGTTTACCAGAACCACATGTGGTCGTACATGTGCCAAAATTCGACCAAGATGACCAATGTCCATCCACAGCAGCTGTCGATATTTTCAGTATGTGTACAACTTTTTGATATGTTTTTTTTTATATTAATCATCAACATAAAATGAGGAATCCAATACATGTATGAATTACACCGATAAAGCGTTATTTTAATCTTAGTGTCCTAATTATAAGAAGATTATACCACAACCTGCATTTGCAATTATAAGATTAATTAAAAGTGATTTACGCAATGACTTCATGAAAGAAATATGAAAAATAATTGTGCGATTTAGCAACGCGAATGTGCGATTATCGACATGCCTAGTGCACTGATGTTATTTCACTGTTACCACATATAACTTGATCATAACATGGTTATACATAACTTAAATACGTTTTCGTTATTTATGTACAATGTACAAAGTTATATTTGAATGAAACACATGTGTGACTATATACATAGACAAAGCTGAGCAGTATAAAATCGAATGACTATTCATTTGCAATCTACCTTGTACACAAACTGGCTTGTGACATTGCTGCGTCTGATGCGATTGTTGTCCATAACAGTGATGGATACAATGTCTTGATTGAGTTCCAACCCCACAGGAAACGGAACACTCACCATAATCACTCCAGACTGCAAAAGGGAATATGAATAATAATTACAATCGTCTTTATCAGCTCACTGGTGAGCATTCAATAGTACCTCAAACAACTTTCTCTGTTTCATCGACGACAACGGCCATGTTAACCTCGGCCGAATATGGGTTTTATCAAATTTGTGATGATAGCACACTATGTCAAGTTTCATAAATATATATATATATATGTATTAGAAAAAAACCATGATCATACCAGGACATGACACAAGGTGATGGCAAGTTTCTGTTTGTGTTTGAGAAGAAAGCGAGGAGCAGTGATGTGTACAGGTTCGATGGTGTGTCCCTTCCCCACAGGATCCACTGCAATGACTCCAGTAAGACCATACAGGACCTAACAGATACATAAATTGTAGTTCTAAAATTGAACACTGTTTAGTTTGTGGTCTGTAAGTCAATTTGTTCGAAAAGGTCAGATTACCGTCGAAAAAAGTGGTATATGGAGTCCCTAGAATTATCTCGACCGAATGATAAGCGACGGATATAATTTTAGATCGGATCTAAGCATTTAAATTCAAGTTTATAGTTCAATAAAGATCATTAAGTGTTTATTAAACGAACGCATATCCATTTAGCTCTGAAGTATGTATGAAAGATGTTTCCACACAAGCTTTTTACCGGCCTATTTTGTTAACATCATGCGCTTAACAGACCAAAATCAGATATCAGCTACGTCTCATTAAGGTTTGAAGGAAATTAATTTCTATTTCAGCACTTGCAAAAATACATAATGGTTTGAAGATATGGATATTTTTTTGCTTTTGATATATTTGACAAAAATGTTGGTGTCCTTCTGTAAGTAGAAATGTCAACCAAAAAAGGGATTTTAAACCTACCATTTGAATTGCAGCAATGATCGCCACACGACGAGCAACCAACTGGAAAAAATATCAATCAGCGATTAAAACACATAAATAAATATAGACATACTAACGAAACCATGTTAAAACTCACAATCGATGAAAGGGGGAAAATTTATGAATATAGATTTGCATGAACAGTACAGGGAAAATAAGACCAGGCGTTCTGGTAGAGAAAGGGTCTTATGTTTCATCGACGACGCTCACCTTACCAAAGTAGGCCAAATTCGTGTTATACCGAATTCACGAGATGAGGGCATGAGTTCAATGAGTATCGAACATGTCTAACTACATATCATATAAAGGAATATAATGAGATGATTATCGCGACCATTAAACTGTCTAATGGTCTTTATCAACCCGCATTTCTAAAAACTTTTGATATGAATCCATCCGTCAGTTGGCGACATCTAGCTATAATTTAATCATGGAAACAAAAACTGGATAACGAATTGTAATTTAAATCGAAATCTACTTTTAGTTTGATATCTAATTTAAAATATCTACCGTTATGATGTATAATACAATTATACATCCTGTGATTACATTATACAGAGATTGACAACGTCTTTACCTAACAGATGGTTTGTTTTTATTTAACGTCCTATTAACAGCCAGGGTCATTTAAGACGTGCCAGGTTTTGGAGGTGGAGGAAAGCCGGAGTACCCGGAGAAAAACCACCGGCCTGCGGTCAGTACCTGGCAACTGCCCCACGTACATTTTATCTGTAGGTTTCGAACTCGCAACCCAGAGGTGGAGGGCTAGTGATAAAGTGTAGGGACACATTGACCCCTCGGCCACCGCGGCCCCTTCTAACAAATGGATTAGATAACATGATAAATCTGATATCAGTCTTTCAAGAAAAGTTCCTGTATAAACACGGTGGTTACACAATGAACTATTTTTATACGCGGTCTCACACTGGGTTATATTTCTGAGAAGCAGATGTTGTAGGACGTTCTAATACAGAAATGATACTTTCAGACATGATACCAAGAGACATAAATACAAATATCAAAAAAAAAAAAGTGAAAAATAATCTGTAATAAATATTGTTGAATTTACAGGAGGATCGCTTGTTACATTTATGATATACATGATATAGGATAGTAGAGTCTATAAAAACAGACACATTGATAGCACCATACAGTAACATCAAATGCTGATAGATAAATACAGATATGATCAATAAACTGACGAGATTATAAATAAAGAAAGGTGTATGTCCTCTGTTTCAAGGACGACACTCGGTCCGTAGATATAGGCTGAAATAATGTTACATTCTTACATGAGATTAGTAGTATTTACTTACTGTGGTGATGGGTAGCTCTCTCTCGATCACAGCAGTATTGACAATGGGACTGACAGTTATTTGATTCATCATCTCTCTTCAATATACCATCTATTCAAATTGAATAATTGATTCGTTAGATTTCAGATTGCGTATACATACGAATATATGTTTCTATATACATAGATTTTCTGTATGACATATGGCATAATTTGGACCATTTAATCTCTTAAAGAAACACAAAAACTTTATAATTCTTAATCAATTTCCCGGATAAATTGTATGCGCAAATGTTTTGATCTTTGAAACCCGTTGTCATTATTTTCATCAGAGGTTAAAGAAAATTATAGATTTTATTTCTTATTATGAGATCATGATAGGTTTTGACTGAGCCGGGTGCTGGGCGTCCAGACTTTTGTGAACTATGTTCGAAACTTTCCTCATGCATAATGCTTGTCAAAAATATATGTAAATTGCAGTATATAAATGTTCTATTTGTCGAAATAACATCAGGATTTCTCATTACTTTATAACTAAATGGATACTGTTGATTTTGTGATTCATTCTAGTATAAGATTAACAAACATATGTAAACCTTACATAGGTATTCAGGATGTACATATTGTTTATATTATTTTTTTACTTTATCTAATGTAATCCAAATTGTACCTGTGCATGGTTTCGGCTTTAAGGCATCAGATTCGAACAGGTATCCTGACTGAAAACATGAAAAAGAACGTTTATGTCTCAATATTGCAAAACAAGGGTAATGTGCAGAACTGTAAAATGTGACTTTCTTCAGTAATTGCGAACACGTTATACACTTGTATTAATCAGTTTTGTACGACCGGATTGTTGGAGGAAACCGGAGTACCCGTAGAAAATCTAAACGATCGGCCATGTGACCCTCGGTGCTAAAGGAAAATCGAACCCCGACCGCCTGGAGAAAAGCAAGTTTAATACCACCGTGCCACCAGACAACCATTTGTATGCTATTCATGTGATAAAGAGTGCATGCATTTTCCTGTTAATAGCAAAAATCCTAAAAAAAATAAGGCAAATGAAAATGTTTAACTACCATGGATAAACGTCGTAATATCAATGGTCTTGAATGAAGTACTGTTTCTTGTAAAGTGAAAATAATAACAATCAGTATTGATCAATAATTCAAATTAAAAAATAGGGGAACAAAATCATTTTAAGCCGCCAGATATTATTTTAACCCAGTACAAATACAAAAAAAAAGTTAAAATTACGATTCGAATCTAATAGAGTTATTTATATGAATATCATACCTGTACATCGTCACCTTTGACCTGTAACCACTGACCAATACGTTTGAACTGAGAGAGTTTCACACATTGGCCTTCTCTGAGTTTTCCAGCCACTGGAGCTGTCGGACTAGGCAATGTCCGTAGAAGCGTATCCGATTCGGTGCACAGACATTTTTCTGTAGCAAGAACTGGTATCAGACTTGTACTTAATAGTAATAGTGCAATCCGTAACATGTTTAGCTGAAAAAATGTAAATGAAAAGCTCTTAATGTATATATTCACGAAATATAAAAACCTAGATAAATTTTCAATACTGAAGGAAAATACGAATGTCATCGTTTAAATAAAGTGTTACTTTTAGAAAATTGTTGCGATCAAACTTAAACATTAAAGTTTGTTCTACGCATGTTTCTTGATTCATTGGTCATCTCTTTAATAGATATTGTTAGATATAAACATCTGCCAAAATATACCAATAAAAGGGAAATTATCATCATATGTTCTAAATACATTCACGAAACAATTATCTCGATCATTTGTTTCATGGTACCGCATTTCTACTTGTTTCATCATATCATAAAAAGCAAATTATGTGAGTCTAGCAAAAGTTAAAATGAAAACATGGTATTTCCATTACCTGTTGGTGCCACTGGCTTGTAGTCAAGCGTTTGTGTCAACTGGCTAGTTCCTTTGGTAATTGGAGATACCAATCGTGACCTGCTTGATAATGCCTGTCTTCAAATCGGTCATATGTAGCTTTTCGAAACACATGTAGATAATATAAAGTATGGTTAGTTTCTGATTTGTAATTAAATTTGTGTTTCCCTATACTTAAGTATGAAGAAGAGGATATATAGAGTAAAAACGGTTTCAGTTCTTAATGATTAACTCAACTGCACGATAACCTTATTTAGCTAGACTAACAATGCTTTCCGTATTGCTATATATATAGATATATATATATATATGCTATATCGTGTCGTTTGAAGATAAGCAACCATGTCCAATCCCTTCAACTACCTTGAACTTTGTTGTCCGTCTGACTAGTTCTGATAATTATTCATACGTACGGTATATTTGGGGATCAAGTACATAAAACTTATATAAGTACACGTTGTACATGTATTTCAAATATATGGGCCAGCAAAATAAACTAATACAGCGGTAGTTCCGTTTCATTATTAATCTTTTCTTTTCTCTTTCTAATGAATGTTCAAAAAATGTGAGTTTTTATCGTGCAACAGTTAAATTATATTTCAAATTTAACTCGTTTCTTTTCCTACGGCTGTAATTCCGGATAATTTACACTTTTTATCTCCCTTTCCAATACTAGTGTACTACTTCCGGTTTGTTTGTTGCTTCCGCTGATTCGCCTTGGTAAACTTTGCTCGACTGTGTGAATGCGTGAGTCTGCAGTGGTACCTAAATTTGACCATTCTTGGTATGTTTTATTTCTGTTATCTTCTACTCTCTCTTCTATATTCTATATCTGGGCTAGAGATCACCTTATTGATAGTTAATTACGGTATAAGGTGATGGAGTGTTTATCGATCCTGTCGGCAAACTGCCAGGGGCCCGGGGATAAAATGAAAAGAAAAGACGTTTTTTCTTACTTGAATACTAAAAATTGCAGTATATATTGTTTGCAAGACACCCATTTTACGGATGAATATCAAAGCATTATAAGAAGTGAATGGGGTCTTGATTGTTATTTTAGTTTATTTAAATCTAATTCGAGGGGGGTTGCAATTTTGCTTAACAATAATTTTGAAATTAAGGTTAAAAAAGAAAGAAAGGATCAGTCCGGAATTTTTTTAGCTCTGGACATTGTAGTGGATGGCTCTGAAATGCCATTAATTACACTGTATGGGCCAAACACTGACACGCCTTCTTTTTATGATATTATAACTAATACTTTAGAAGATTTTGGTAATAATAAGTTCATTATATGTGGGAATTTTAATCTGGTCATAATTAACCCGGATCTAGACTATGATCATAACTATAAAAATGTTAATAACCCAAAGGCAAGAGATATGATGAAGAGTACCTCAAGTTAATTAAAAAATTCATTCTAGATATAAAATGTCAGTATTGTTTACCAAACTACAATAGGGATAATATTAGTAATATTCCAGATACAGATATTGAATTTGTCATTAATGACCAGCTTTTTCTTGAAACTGTGCTCATGGAAATAAGGGGTAAAACTATTTCTTACTCATCATTTAAAAAGAAACAACTAAATAATAATGAGGATTATCTTATGAAGACCATTCAAAATTTGGAAGAACAAGAACAGGTAGACATTGAAAAATTAGTGGGTAAAAAAAAGGAATTAGAAAACATTAGAGTTAATAAAATTAAAGGCAGTGTTATTCGATCAAGGGCAAGATGGCTTGTAGAAGGCGAAAGGCCAACAAAATAGTTTTTTAGTCTAGAGAATAGGAATATTTTACATCTAAGATTATACCTAGGATTGAAAAAGACAATGACGTTACATTAACAGATCAGGGTGCTATTCTCAAGGAGGTTCACTTTTATTATGAAAAATTATATGATGATAACTATGATACAGAGGATATTGACTTAACAGATTATTTAGATATGTATGATGTTCCAAAATTAGATAACAATGAGGCTAGAAGTTTGGAAGGGATGATTTATGTAGACGAGGCAGCAAAAACTTTGAAAAATAATAAAAGTCCTCGCACAGATGGTTTCACAGCTGAATTTTTAAAATGTTTTTGGAAACAGTTAGGGGTTTTCATAGTCAGGTCTATAGATTTTGGATATATCAAGGGGATGTTGTCTGTAACCCAAAGACAAGGTGTAATAACATGTATTCCTAAGGGAGATAAGCCCAGACAATTTTTAAAAAAAATGTCGACCCATTACCCTTCTAAATATAGTTTATAAATTGTCTCAGGATGTATAGCAAGTAGGATTAAAAATCTTTTAGATAAATTAATATGTGAAGATCAGACAGGATTTCTTACTGGTCGCTATATTGGGGAGAATACAAGACTTGTTTGTGATATTATGCAGTATGCTGAAGAAAAATATATTCCGGGTATATTATTCATGTTAGATTTCGAAAAAGCCTTTGATTCTGTGTCGTGGAAATTTGTAAATAAAGTTCTGAAATATTTTAATTTTGGGCCAGGTATATAAACGTGGGTTAAATTGTTTAATAGTAATATTACTGCAAATGTGAACCAGGGGGGACATTTGTCACATTTTCTTCATATCAAAAGAGGCTGTCGTCAAGGGGACTCGATTTCCCCATATATCTTTATTTTATGTGTTGAAATTCTAGGAATCAGGTTAGGAAATAACAAAAAGATTAAGGGCATAGATGTAGGCAATTTTCCCATTATAATTTCGCAGCATGCTGATGATACCACACTTATACTTAATGGCTTGGAATTATCTCTAAATGAATCCATTATTGAGTTGAACACCTTTACAAACATCTTTGGGTTAAAACTTAATGTTGATAAAACACAGGTTGTTTGGATAGGGAGCAAAAGTTACAGTGATGATACCTTCCTACCGGAATTAAATTTACAATGGGGAAGAACAAAATTCACATTGCTTGGAATTGAATTTGATGTGAACCTGCATGTAATTCCCAAACTAAATTTTGATAAAAAGTTAATTAAACTTAAAGCACTGATAAAGACATGGATTAGAAGAATACTTACACCCATAGGGAGTATAGCCTTAATTAAGTCTCTTTTGTTATCTCAATTCAACCATCTATTTATTTCTCTACCTAATCCAAATGAACAATTTCTTCAAGAGCTCAACTCAATCCTTTTTAACTTTTTATGGAATAGTAAGGTAGATAAAGTAAAGAGAGATCTTATAACACAAAATTATCATGAAAGGGGTCTGAAAATGGTAAATGTAAAACTATTTATTGATTGATTGAAACTTAGCTGGGTAAGGCGGTTGCTTCAAAAAAACATTATTTTTTAATCACACACTGATATACAAAAATTATCAACATGTGGTAGCGAGTTTATTGAGGAATGTCGAACAAAATGTAAGAATAAATTCCGGAAAGATCTTTTAAAAGCATGGAAACAATTTATTGATGCTGAGGGGGTGAAAGAAAAAAATAAAAAGGCTGACAGGTACATTGGCAATACCTTTTTGATTTAACTCTAAAGTATAACTATTTGAGGGAAGACAGTCTTTTACAAGTCCTGGCATAACAGAGGTGTAACAGTAATTAATGATTTGGTAAAAGTTCCTGAACAAACAAATCCAAGCTGACTACAGATATGACAATCCTTTTATATTAATGCAATGCATTCGTTGCTGTTGATATTAAATATTTTCTAGCATTTGAAATCAAAGTCAAAGATTCAAAGATGTTGCCAAACATAGTTTATTTGAATTGCTACCACTTAATTCGGTAAATGTGATCGAAATATGACGTTCTGTTCGAGACATGGTGGATTTGCAGGTGATGTCCGCAACGACCTGCAATAATCTAAAGAAAAAATATTAATGTACACATATGTACTTTTTGTACATGATCGTCACCATAACTATCTTGATGAAACTTTGAGAAATCACTGGTATACGTCTTTCATGCCTAGTCTCGTATAAACCTGTTATGAAAATGATACATTCTATATATATCTGTGTGCGTACGATTATCAACATAACATAAGATTAAAACTCCAAGTTTCACACACCATCCGAGTTGATTTAATTATATAAGGTCTGATGGCACATTGATAACATATTTTAAATTGGGCGGTCTGGGTTTGATTCTCCGATCAGTTGTGGAAAGATACGAAGTAAGCTAGTTGTTTGTCAAATAAATCAAGTTTACATTTAAATATTCTCCGGGTCATTCATATGTACTGGATGAAAGCATGATTAATCCTAAAATTACCCAAAACTTAAAACCAGTTAGATCATATATATTTCGTTCGAGACAAGAAAGTATTCTAAGGGGGTTCTGTTTGTGCTGGCTATCCTCACTTTAAATCCTCCATTTCCATCACATCCAACAAAAACTCCAGCTTGATCGTCCCCGTGTCCGTTGAAGAAGGTGAACACTGGCGAGTACATCGGTGTCTGGTGACAGTGACCATTTATCTACATTGCAATGCACAATAACATATCAATACACTGGTTATGTGTCACAGCGTCAAGGCGTCTGTACATCAAATCAGGGTGTATCAATACTGTTTTAATGTGTCACAGCGTCAAGGCGTCTGTACAACACAGCAGGGTGTTTCTACATCACAACAGGGTGTTTCAATACATTGTTAATGTGTCACATCGTCATGGCGTCTGTACATCATATCAGGGTGTATCAATACATTGTTAATGTGTCACAGCGTCAAGGCGTCTGTACATCATATCAGGGTGTATCAATACATTGTTAATGTGTCACAGCGTCAAGGCGTCCATACAGCACAGCAGGGTGTATCAATACATTGTTAATGCGCCAAGGCGTCTGTACATCATATCAGGGTGTATCAATACATTGTTAATGTGTCACAGCGTCAAGGCGTCTGTACATCATATCAGGGTGTTTCAATACATTGTTAATGTGTCACATCGTCAAGGCGTCTGTACAACACATCATGGTGTATCTACATCATATCAGGGTGTATCAATACATTGGTAATGTGTCACAGCGTCAAGGCGTCCATACAACACAGCATGGTGTATCTACATCACAGTAGGTTGTATCAATACATTGTTAATGTGTCACATCGTCAAGGCGTCCATACACCACAGCAGGGTGTATCAATACATTGTTAATGTGTCACAGCGTCAAGGCGTCCATACAACACAACAGGGTGTATACATACATTGTTAATGTGTCACAATGTCAAGGCGTCCATACAATACAACAGGGTGTATCAAAACATCGTTTATATGTCACAGCGTCAAGGCGTCTGTACATCATATCAGGGTGTATCAAGACATCGTTTATGTGTCACAGCGTCAAGGCGTCCATACAGCACGACAGGGTGTATCAATACATTGTTAATGTGCCCAGTTGTCACAGCGTCAAGGCGTCCATACAGCACGACAGGGTGTATCAAGACATCGTTTATGTGTCACAGCGTCAAAGCGTCCATACATCACAACCGGTCAATTCAATGCATTATGGCTGTTTCAAAGCGTCCAGATATATATCGAAATTTTGTACTCGGTTGTGGAATTCATGGTCACATTCTTATATCGACAAGATATCTTTAAGATAACTCTATACTAGGCATCAATACATTTTCAATGTCTCCAAGCGTTCGTATGTTAACACAACACAGCATGAAGTATCGATACCTTGTTTTTTTGTCTAAGCGTAAATGTGTCAATATGATGAAACCCAACGTATCAATATTGCCAGCATATCACAATGTCAAGTTGTAATTACAAAATAGCATTAGATAAAAATGGTTTCTGTGTCAAAATGAAAGTGTCATGCCAATGAGCTGATACGATGTCAACAACTTAATATGTTAGACAAAAGTTCTGAGTTAAAATCAAATTGTGTCTATGCAGCAAAACAGCATACAGTGTACCATGAAAAAAATGGACGTTTTAATGACACACTGTCATTAGTGAATTTCCACTTATTATCACTGTCAATGTTGAGCTTTATTTTTACCCCACTGTATCAGTTGTAAATACCAAAGGCTCAAATCTTCACATTCCTACAAAGAATGTAGAACTAAAAAAATCCTTACCTTCCTTCCAATTACCCATTCTTGAACCGACACTGGAGCTTCACAATTGTCCACCACAAACTTTTGTGTTGGCGGCCCGTGACTTTGATCAATTCCTGTGCAATTTTCTGGAATCCTGAAGGCTATTGCTTGGATGATACCTTCCTTGTTGCACACATGATCATGAACATGTACATGGGTCGCAACTATATTAAAAATGAAGATCATTTAAAGCAAATCAAAACTAGGTGATAGTGATTTAGTCAGTAAGAGGTGATATATATAACAAGAAATTATCTTCTTTCGGGATTATTTTTTGCCGTTCCTTTTCTTCTGACACACCTACATGTAATTATTTACGTAAAAAATGGACGTGTTTTAAAATGACGAAAAAGATATATGATACGATTTATATTTTTCTCCACTGTATCGTATTACCAGTTGGTATTATGGTTGATGGAATATTCTGTGTCTTAATGTAGAATTCTATGCTATTACTGTTTCCTTGCTGGTTATCAGATGAAGTGTTTTGAATCTTTTAATGTATACTGATTTATAGGTTAACAAATCATGTTGCATATCAATAACCATTTTTCCTGCATGAAACACTGACAACAGATCTGCAATTTACCTTGTACATACGTTTCCAAAAGTAGTTTAGAAAATATATCCCTACCAGGACAAGAGAGGTAATGATGGCACGTTCGTGTTTGTGTGTGGGTAGACAATGGGGAACAGTGATTTGTACAGGTTCGATGGATTGTCCCTCCCCCACAGGATCTGCTACACTGACTCCAGTGGGACCAAACTGGAAATTGAATATGCAAATTAACAAAATACCAGTTAATATGATAATTATAAGACATCAACGGCATAAAAACAAGCATTTCGACCCATTTGTTATCGACTATTGCTTAAAACCGTTGACTTTGTTTAGAATAAATATGAACTAGCAGACGGCTCTCTCATTATATACTGTTGTGGTTATATGAATTTTGAAGTCTATCGTTGTATGTTGCACTGATGACAATTGTGTACTTAAACACAATTAAAAACATGTTCTTACCAGGACAAGATAAATGGTAATGACACGTTCGTATCTGTGTTGGAGAAGACAGAGAGGAGCAGTAATTTATACAGGCTCCTTCCCCACAGGATACACTGCAATGACTCCATGTGGACCATACCGGATCTAAGATTGGAAACAAACGAATTACCAATTAATGTGATCATTATAAGACAGTTACGGCATAAAAACATGCATATTCACCCGTTAGTTATCAGCCGACATTTTGTTTTAGAAATTACTTAACTTTGTTTTTGATATGAAACGTCATATTGCTTCATCAATATCACACAAAGACAACGACCTGTGCTTTTGTAATCCAAATCAGGAGCACGTGTGTATTGTGATTCCCAAAACAAAAACCCCTCTTTATTTTTTATTTCATTTTTTTTATCACAAAAAGTAGAACTTCTATATTCTGACGCACAAGGCTAAATGGATCCAAAAGTGTTTTCTATTAAAACTATTTCAAGAAAAAGCGTAATTGCACAAGTAAGTATAATAAAAAATACAATCTCCTTCAGCACATGTATGAAGTACATTTTTTTTCTGCCGTATACAACTAAGTACAGGCAAGAAGACATTCATCGAAAGTTTCATATCCTTGCCGTTGAGACATTGCGAATTATTACTATGTGTCTAAAATTGACGTCAAAACAATGCAATGCAATGATTATGTAACTAGTTGAATTGTCGACAGGATGTGACTTCATTGTTATCGTGACGTCATACAATTGTTCAGAATGTTCAAAAATCACATGTAGCTTGTCTCTGCCCTACGGTGAGATAAGAAAATCTAATACTGATAAAGATGTAAATATCCCTGTCCAAGGTAAGATCAAACTCCTTCTTAATCTCACGTAGAAATTATATTGCAATATTCAAGTCCATGTTTTACGCATGGCCCTCTCACAACCATAGTATAATTTGAATTCAGTGTAAAATGTCAGACCTAAAATATATAGACGTATATCTAATATAACATGACGCTTAACTTTCCGAAACACCTGGGCCAAGTTGTTCAAAAGGTGATTAGCTTAATCACTTGATTAGTGAAAATCTCATTTCTCCTTTACTTCAAATCATATGTGTGTATATTCTTCAAAATCAGCAGGTATGAAGAGACTGATAGGTGTTATACTTTCAGAAAATTTTGTCCAAAAGTTTTACCAGAAATAATTTCATCGGGATTTTAATATTGTTGTTAAACTGTGATTCACCTTATCACATTTTGAACAACTGTCCCCGGATATCATTATTGTGAACTCTATTGACACCCGTAAGATAGTATAATTGGTAAATGTTCTCGCCTATTCGAGTCCATAATGTAATGTAAAAATGTAAGAATCTCGGAAAAGTTTGATGGGATATGTTTTCCTGAAGTTATTTTATTTCATTTTTCATTGGCTGAAAAGTTGATACAAAAAATGAAACATAACAATAGCAGATTTAACAGTATGCTTACCATTATGACTGCAGCAATGGTCTTCACATACGGAACATTCTAAATCTATAGAACAGCAAACACATTCTATTTTAACATGTTAATGCCATAAATAAAAAGATGTATTGCAAACGTGGTCACTGAAATAAAAATTATATGCATGGGGGATTTTTGCAATCAAAAGCATCCCGCGAAATAAGTTTAAATCTCCCTATCCTCACGTAAACTAACACATTTACAGTAATGATAACAGCGGACTTTACGTATAGTGAAATATGTTTTTATTCAGACTGACAGATCACAAAAAAAAATAGTTTTAGATTGCATTTAAATTCATTTGATGTCCTAATTGAGGATTAAATTCAAAGCAGGAAATTATGAAACAAGCCAACAAAATCAAACACATGGAATCAGAAGTACGATCACATCCCTGAATGGAAACAAAATATCTCCCAGTTGTTTAGCTATGTTAGCATCCTCTACATTTGTAGGTACGATCATCGCTATTAGATAAAATATTTAATACTGTTGTCAGAAAAAATGATACAAATCTTTTAATAATGTACCGATATTTTGATATTTGCAGCGAAAGCGATTTACAGGAATCACACGTATGTCCATTCATTTTATAAACTTAATGAGAATAGGAAATCAAATCAGGCTGTTTATAGACATGTAGTCTTTGTATTTTACTCACGGTGGTGGGAACTTTCCTTTGCGTTACAACAAGAATTGTTGCAAAAAAAGGGACATGATGACACTCTTTTGAACACATCACCTGTAAAGATACGAATATATACAGTGTGTGAACAGGTGCAATTGATTTGAGTTTCCCATTTCTTTACAGTAACATTACGGCAGAATATCAAATCGAGGCTGTGAACATAACACAAATGTTTTTTTTATTTGTTCCCAAATGTACAAACACTGTGAAACTGTAGAGTTGGTAAGATTTCGTAGATATCAAATATAGCGCGAAAATAAATTCCTCGTGGATATTATATATAAATACAAATGTGTGTAAGTGTTTACTGAACAATGTTTACTAGCAGTAATGCTTTTGATTATCTAAATATCTAGTATCCGCAACATTGTTCGGTTTGAAAGAAATGTTAGTGAAATAAGATTTAACAAATATGCAATAGATGAAGAAAAATTAAAAACATTATTTGTGTCATAACAATTACGAAACAAGTTATAAAAACATATATTAAACACATTACGAAACAAGTTAAAAACACTATATCGATCAAGCTTGTTTGCCCAGATTGAAGAGCTTGAGGTGTCTTACTGTAGCAGGAAACCGGACAACCTGGGGAACACCCTAGTTGTCGTGCAGATAACCCCATACCGCTTCACCCTTACAATCGAACTCTGCCTATAGATATCATAAAATGTAACCCCCGTGAAAATAAACCCAATGCCTATCTATTGTTTAACTATCTAAATCGACAAATGAAACCCCTGTGGAAATAATCAGGTTTCCAGTATATTGTTCTCATCTTGAGAGAGTGCCATTTTACGAGTTAGATTTGATTTAGAACTAGATTGCTGCCTAGATTACCAAATTATGTTTACCCTCTAAGAAACATGCATTTTATTCTTCCTATTCTTTTTTTGTGAATGTTTGCTAGAAATCAGTTTGGACTGAGTGGTCTGTTTACAAGAACCACTCGCTTTTAGTCCAGTTTTATCAGATACCCCAACCCCCCAACCCCAACCCCCTCTTAGTGATTTTGATTTAGAATTGCAGATGAGTCTGCGAGCTTTGAATATGTTTAATAACGGGTGATAGTTATCTCGCTTTGACTGACTGTTTTAAGCTTTATTTAAGGATTAACTTGAATCTATCTTTTATGTTATATATGTGTAACATAAAAACGAACACCACGAAACGGTTAATGATAGAAGTACTCTCCGGGTTTTTTTTTATGTTAAACATCCATAACATAAACAAATATATATTCGCATTAATACTTATGATTTGATATTCACCCTGCAAAATCACTTAATTGATGGACTCTTTTTGTCTTCAAAATCATGACGATGCTTCATTCGCCAATAAAAAACGACGTTATAAACATCAACGTCATTTTGGACGTTATTAACAATTAACATAAATTCCTAAGCCGATGAAAATCTTGTTAAAAACAAGATTAAATAATATAAATATATTATGTATTTATACTACAGCAATAGTAAGTATAAAAGTTTCATCATCCACATTGACGCAGTGTACGTGTAATAGTTAATACCTGTGCACGGTTTCACTTTCAAAACATCGGATTCAAGCAGAAAACCAGACTGAAAATCAAACAAAATGTTTTGAAAATTTATATTGGCTTCCATTCCAGTAATAGTCCATTCTCGTTCAATGGAGATAAAAGATAGAAGATAAAACGATTGAAATGTCTTGCAATCCTGGCCTTTACACTCAGAGACACATTTCGGAGACCAAAACTCAAACATATCAAAACACAAAGAAAAAAAAGTCATCTAAAACTCAAAAAGATTTGTCAGAGACAACCGTAATTCAATTAATGAGTTGATTAATGTAGCAGCCGTACTGCTCTGGGATCGAACACGTACTACAAACACACGATAGTTCTGTGAAGTTCCATTTATTCCATGGGATAAAAACCCTCTTCAAAAAGGAAGAGGGCTTAATCCAAGGGGAAATAACCCGTAGATGGCCTATTACAGACAATGATGCATATAATTGAATAGCACAGCTCTGATGAATATCAAAATGTCTCCTATTGTAAAAACCAAACCGCCATCATTCAAATCTCATACGAGTGTGATAGATTGCCGCGCAGTGCGCACACTGACCACTGGGCAATAAGATAAAAATAGATTGAACCTTGACATTACTAAGAACCGGTTTACAAAGCATGATAATATACTACATACAGTTCCGTCACAATATACCGGACCGGATCTAAATTATGTAAAATGTACAAATACATTACAATAAATAGAGGTTACATGTCAATTTCAATTACATTGAAATTGTACCCTACTACATCCTCCCCTTCTTACAAGGAAGATGTCCTCATCTTTCATCAAAATGGTTACTAAAAATTTGGCACAAAAATATAATACACAAAAATTTGCCTATTTTTACCCAAAAATTCATTTAGCACAAAAAAATAATAAAACTTCTCTTTTACTAACTCCATCCAAAAGTGTATATATATATCCACACCTCTCCCCTTCTACTAAAGAGATGACCACATCTCCAATAAAGAGTATCCTATCATTAAAAGTCTATAAAAGGTCTATATACATGTACAACTACTCAAGATATAACTCAAGATTTCAAAATATCAAAGAAAGCGTCACGTGTAGTCCTTGACATTTTCTTGAAATCTGCGCTAGTTGCAACACTCATCAGGAAAAAGGCTTTTCTCTCCCACTCCGAAGGATGAAGCGATGTTTGCTGCGAGCAAACAAAATCCTCCGAAGTCATCCACCGAGGTGGTTCCCTACTCCTGGTTGATCTCCTAGGTGCCGCAACCGGCTGCTCCCTCTGAGGTGGTGTTTCCAGTATACCATCAGGCAGTACGTCAGCATCAGACCCTTCACTGGATGAATCCTCCCTTTCATCCTCCACATCACCAGAACCAGCCGGCTCCCCTTCCTCAAAGGATACATATGGCGGTGGCAACGAGTCTTGGCTAGGTATGGGTGGCCCAGAGATGTGCGTAGACACATCCTCTCCCATGTCACTGGAACTGCTGTCATCATCACTGTCGCTTGATGACACATGACCCTCGACAACTGGTTCCTTCACTGACATACTCCTTGTATTCGATCTCGCCTTCACCCGTGGCACCGGGTGTGGCCGAATCACATTGGTATCTCTATCCATCGGTAATGAACCTACAGGCAGTAAATGATTACGATGTAGAGTCCTTGTCCTGCCCTCACCATTCTCCTTCCTGAGTTTATAAACAGGTATATCCTGATTGTCCTGACCAACGACAACATACACGTCTGACTCCCATTTGTTAGCAAGCTTATGGCGACCCTCGAATGCCAAAATCTTAACAAGGACGCGATCCCCAATGTCTAAGATTGCATGTCGAGCCTTTAAGTCGTAAGTTGCCTTTTGCCGCTGCTGAGCTTCCCTAGCTTTCCGGTTAGCCAACTCGAAAGACTGTGTCATGCGCTTCCTTAAATCTTTGGCATACTCTGGCACTCTGACAGTATTCCCAGGTTCCTCTAACCCTAACACCAAATCAACAGGCAGTCTAGGTTGTCTCCCAAACAATAACTCAAAGGGTGAGTAACCGGTGGTGTCATGACGGATGCAGTTGTAGGCAAACACCAATGGACCTATGTACCGCTTCCAGTCCTTCTTCTGATCTTCACCCAAAGTTCCAAGCATGTCCATCAGAGTCCTGTTGAACCTCTCGCATGTACCATTACCACTCGGATGATAAGGTGATGTCCGAGACTTCTGGATGTCTAATGTATCACAAAGGTGGCGTATGACCTCACCGCAAAAATTAGCTCCCTGGTCCGAATGGAACCGTCGGGGAATGCCGTAATGCTGGATATAACCAAGGAGGGCATCGGCTGTAGTCCTGGCTGACATGTTGCGCGTTGGTATGGCCTGTGCATAACGCGTAAAGTGATCTGTAACCACCAAGACATATGAATAACCACCTTTACTAGTCTCCAAGGTCAGGTAATCCATGCAAACTAGTTCCATCGGTTGTGTTGTCACAATGTTGACTAGTGGCACTCGCTGTGATGTAACAGAGCACATGATTAATTAAATTTAAATCACTGCCTCCGCTAGGGATCGAACCCGGGACCTCTGGCTTACTAGTCTTACGCTCAACCGATCGAGCTAAAGAGAAGATCTCTCTAGCCGAGCGGTATATTGCGGCTAGTATTTACCAGGGTTACATGCTCCCCCTCTAGGAAAGAACTCGTCCTCGAGTCTCCAGGGGTAACAGCGATGCTTGTGGAGCAAGGCTTGAGTATTTTTCCCGGGTCCCTACGTGGGCGCCAAATGTAGCAGCCGTACTGCTCTGGGATCGAACACGTACTACAAACACACGATAGTTCTGTGAAGTTCCATTTATTCCATGGGATAAAAACCCTCTTCAAAAAGGAAGAGGGCTTAATCCAAGGGGAAATAACCCGTAGATGGCCGGTTACAGACAATGATGCATATAATTGAATAGCACAGCTCTGATGAATATCAAAATGTCTCCTATTGTAAAAACCAAACCGCCATCATTCAAATCTCATACGAGTGTGATAGATTGCCGCGCAGTGCGCACACTGACCACTGGGCAATAAGATAAAAATAGATTGAACCTTGACATAACTAAGAACCGGTTTACAAAGCATGATAATATACTACATACAGTTCCGTCACAATATACCGGACCGGATCTAAATTATGTAAAATGTACAAATACATTACAATAAATAGAGGTTACATGTCAATTTCAATTACATTGAAATTGTACCCTACTACATGAATACAAAGAAATATGATCAATGGGGCAACGTCAAAGATTTCAAGAACGTTATTGCAAAATGTGTCACTTCTAAACTGTATTTGTTAGAGAAAAGACATCACAGCATCAAAGCATAAATCAACCACAATGCAATGGTACCAAAAATCAAAAACGTAAACAAGATATAAACAAAGGAATTCATTCCTTATTCCCAGATAAAGATTAAAACTTTTTACCGTTCCTTCTTCACCTTTGACCTGTAACCACTGACCAATACGTTTGAACTGAGAGAGTTTCACACATTGGCCTTCTGTGAGTTTTCCAGGCACTGGAGCTGTAGGACTAGGCAATGTCCGTAGCGGTATATCCGATTCGGTACAAAGACATATTTCTGCAGCCAGGACAGGAACCAGACCGGTGGCCAGTAGAATCAGCACAACGAGTAACATGATATTCCTACAGAATCAGTTATTGCTTTACTTAAGCAAATATTTAGCTGTACACATAACAAGGGAAAGCCTTTTTTGGCCAAAAGTCATTAATTTCTGATAAGATTGCGTCATCAAGCAGTCGCAAATTTCATTAACGACTGTCAATACTAGGTGCATATAATGCCATGTGACATTTTCTAATGACATAAGTTAATGAGATGTATAATACAGATACTATCACTGAGCTGATTTTCTTTTTCAAATGTAACAAACACAAGATTATTCTTATCGTTACTATTACTAAAATCGTTTTAAAATATGCTCATTTTCTTATCTTCTCCCCTTAAACTATAATTGATGGCTATTAATTAATTAAATTCAAAATGCAGAATATCTATCAGCAAAAACATGTTGGCACATGTAGTTGATTTCATTTACCTCTGATTGTCTCTGCTTTGTCATCAAACATGTGTTAATCGGTTTTTCAGCCTTTAACCACAGGCGCTTGCATAGAAAATATGACTTTCAATTTTTTTTGATATGACAGTGGTATGTGTAATCTGTTAAGTACAAGGTTGGCAACAACGCCACGAGCGAAACGGCACCCCATCTCACTTCAATCGACTAAAAAACAGATTTATTCAAACTGACACGGCGCACACTATATGCGACCGTCATCAGAAAACATTCATCTTTAACCTACCGTGCCACTCAATACGAATTGTTACATCCAAAACACAATAATCCGTGAAAACATCGCCGAATTCCTCGCTCAGAACGCCATTTCTCAAACGGCTCCCTGAGCCTGTCCAGATTCTTCATTTACATACGGGGTTCAAAGGTCATGCGATTATATAATCGACTGTCACCAGGTGCACTTTTTGGGGTCATCTCGGCATACTTTATTTACAGGTGCATGCACAGGACGTCGTTTGCGATATCACGGACTAATAAGATAGCATGTTTTAATGCCATGCAGTGATGAGATCGTCCTTTCCTTTTCTTCAACTGCATCATTTCGGTAGTTGTTGAACTTCGTTTTCAATCAAAAAGATTGCATATAACGGTGCTCGATAACTTGTTCAAGACAGGGCCGGGACATTATGCGTATACCATGAACAAGCAGTATCAGTTGGAATTTTTCGAAGTTAAAATTTGGATGGGGTAACAGCTGATAGTTGTTTGATATTTTGATTTTTTAATGTACTTGCCATCTATTTAGGGCTATGCCAATCTTCAATTTTTAAAAAATGGACCCCTACATGACTAGTTAAAAATGTATATACCACACACAATACCGATAAGAATAAGAGGTTGTTCTGGGTATTCTGGCGTTAGCCCTAAAATACTATAAATGTCTGGCGTTGACACAAAATAACCACTACTTCCCCCTCAAGTATTCTCTTTTCTTTCTCATTTTAATTCAGTTTCATAATTCTGTAAGCACTTCAGCCAGCTTGATTATTATTAGAGTAGCGTTTGATGCTTACACACTCAATTAATCATTAAAAACATCTCTCATATACTTGTTTTTATAAAATATAGAATGCAGGATTTTGCATTTACCTGCTATTTTTTTCAGGGGGAGTACCCGCGGACCCCCCCCCCCCCCCCCCCCCCCCCCCCCCCCCCCCCCCCCCCCCCCCTCCCCCTTTAATTTCGCACGCCTCCTATTTGAAAATCCTGTGTCCGCCCCTGATTGTAGACACTAAGGGGCAAACTGATATCGAGTGTATTAAAACCGAAATCAAGTAAGAAAGTAATATTGTTTCGAAAATTTGAATAAAAAGGGGTTTAAAACAAAATGACTGAAGGAACTCAATATTTCGATAATCATACAGTGATAGATGTACTCATAAAATTTGGATTGAACTCGAAGAACTTCTAGCAAACATTAAATCTAACATTGTGGGAAATGAAAATAAATTGATGATGGATCATAGATCACACTTATCGAAAATCCTATTCTCGAAAGATTGCAAATTTCATTTTCCCGAAATTTTGTTCCGGAACCCCCCCCCCCCCCCCCCCCCCCCCCCCCCCCCCCCTTTTCCAATTCCTGGATCCGCGCCTGCTGTGTACTGTCATATACGGTGCATGGTAATCTAACGTTCAAAATAATGAATAATTTATGGTTATAAATCATCGTTCATCGACGAAACTCTTCAAATAATCGTAAATTAGACGAAACTCTTCAGCGAGCCGAAGCATTTTCCGGACAAAATGCAAGCGGAGATGACCCCCAAAAGTACACCTGACGACTGACGATCATATAATCGCATGACCTTTGAACCCCGTATGTAAATGAAGAATCTGGACAGGCTCAGGGAGCCGTTTGAGAAATGGCGTTCTGAGCGAGGAATTCGGCGATGTTTTCACGGATTATTGTGTTTTGGATGTAACAATTCGTATTGAGTGGCACGGTAGGTTAAAGATGAATGTTTTCTGATGACGGTCGCATATAGTGTGCGCCGTGTCAGTTTGAATAAATCTGTTTTTTAGTCGATTGAAGTGAGATGGGGTGCCGTTTCGCTCGTGGCGTTGTTGCCAACCTTGTACATAACAGATTACACATACCACTGTCATATCAAAAAAAATTGAAAGTCATATTTTCTATGCAAGCGCCTGTGCCTTTAACCGGAAATGCGCTCTCTGACATTGTTTGACCTGCCTGATAATGATACGTTTCAAATCGGTCAACATGGTTTTCTATGCACGATCCAAGACAAAAATATACTTAACTATAAACATTTAGCATACGATTTATATTTGGGTGAATTATTTTAGTTTGTGTACGTTGCTGCAGACCTGCAGTGGCACTATTCAAAATATTGCTAGTTTATCAACACATGGAATAAGTAATCATTTACTTTTATTAGAATTGACAACATTAGTAGTTGTAGTACTTCAGTATGTTTATTCATTAGACTGACAATGCTGCGGCCGACTTTACCGGGACTAGTTACATCTTTATCTCCTTGTGAAATTTCTATTTGGCCGGAAAGGTCTGCACGTGGGATACAAAAGTAACATTTGCTTTACATCGGCATTTCATATCTCCTTATAGTGGTTCATTGAACAAGCAAACATCTTTTTATTCATTGTATTACCTTTTAAATATTTTTTTCCGATCAGGTAGCATTGCTTTTAAGAAGGTAAAGTTGTATGCGATGAAGAAACAATTCCTTTGTACTCAATAAAAGATTGAAGATACAAAAAATATCTATTATGTGAAATGATCATACCAATGTCTTTGCACAGTTACTGTCATTTAGGGCATATCCCTCGTTACGAATCCAAGCATGAACGTTGTCTCATGGCAGAGCAATAACGACGCTATGTGTTCCTTGTTGTTATATCACGGAATATCTAGTTATTAGAAGATAGCATGTTTCCTTTAAATAAATAGAATAACTATTCTACAGAATAAAAATCGCAAATATTTTGTATTGCGTCCGTTCTTTCTTTATCTTTATTTATTTCTTTTCATATTGCGTTCTTTTTTTCTTTTTTTTTTTTGCTTTTTTTCTTTCGGAAGCTTAACCGGGTTTTCGAAGATAATGTGTAACAGGAAAATGGCATTGATGGTATTCGTAATTATAGATTATTTAGCGTACTTTGGATCGTATGATGTCTCCTAATGGCACCAGTACAAATAATTTCTTGATATTCTTTATCATAACACTTTCATCTGTTTTCCAATTTTAGATGTCGTAGTCCGAAAGTTGGTCATGTATTCCTTGTATATTCCTTACTGAAACCTATTTCACGTGAAACATCTATAAGTTTAATTAACTATTTATAAGCTTTCCATGTTACAGCACATTTCGTTTCCATGGGTTAATCCCGATTTTATGATTTCCGTATGATTTGTAGAACGTAAATACTTTTATAAAGCTCAAACGTTAAACCTTCCGCAACTCCATACCAGTCTTTCTTTGTGTAACAGGAAAAGATAAACGCAACGACCAGACTAGGTCTTGAACCCGAGACCTTTGAAGTCCAGATGGACTCTCAAATCATTTGAGCTTCCTGGCCACCGACGTTCAGCCCAGCTAGTTCCGCATCCACGAGTATTTAGTTTGGTATCAAATGTAACACGTCAGGAAGAATGAAACGACCAGACCAGTACTCGAACCTTGAACTTCTGATTTCTAGACCGACACCCTAACCATTTCATCTACGTATACCTGGTCACCGGATTTCAGTCCGGTTTAGTTCCGTTTCACTCAGAAATGTACTTCTCCGATGATAAGCATGCTTACCAATAGTTTTTGTTCATACTTCCCGTTTGTTTTATCGATTTTCGGTCATCTGAGACAAAGTCTCAGGTGACCTATTCTAATCGCCTTTTGTCCGTCGTCGTCCGTCGTGCGTCGTGCGTCCGTAAACAATTTACATTGTCAACTTCTTCTCCAAAACCACTGAACCAAATTCAATGAAATTTTGCAGGGAACTTACATGGCTCAGGGTCAACTAAAAGTGTAAATTATATGGTCCTCATCCCCAGGGGCCTTAGGGGCGGGGCTAAAAAGGGTCAAATTGACTAAAACTTCAAAAATCTTCTTCTCTACTCTCAGATAAGGTGGAATCAAACACCCTTCATAGATAGAAGCGTCTTAAGGTGCTTTACCATAATTGTGAATTTCATGACCCTGGGGTTTCATGTCTGCCCCTGGGGAGTGGGTAAACTTTACCATAGTTTATATAGGGAAATCACATTTTTTACTACAGTGTATTATTTGTTAAATTTCTATTGGAATTCATTCTAACTTAGTAAACATTATCAGCCTTGGATGACAGTTTGTTGGTATGCACATGTTGGCCCTGACTGACACCCAGGGGCTGATGGGCAGGGTTAAAAGGGTCAAATTGACTGAACTTCAAAAATATGCTTCTCCAGAACCAAATAACGTAGAATCAAATACTCTTCATAGTTGAAAGGGTCTTAAGGTGCTTTACCATAATTGTGAATTTCCTGACCCTGGGATCTCACGTTTGCCCCATGGGAGGGGATACACTTTACCATAGTTATAAGGAAATCACATTTTTGAATATCAATTGTTTCATTTCTTTTGTAATTCATTCTAAATTTGTTAACATTATCAGCATGGGATTACTTCTTAATGGTATGTACATGTTGGCCCTGACTGATCTCTTAGACTGATGGGTTGGGCCAAAAAGTGTCAATTAAATTTACTGGAATATTTCAAATCTCAGGTGACCGTTAAGGCCCATGGGTCTCTTGTTATATAAGTCATGTATAGGTAGTCTATTATTGTTTGGTTTGTTTGAGATAAAAAGTCAAATCAAGGTTGTATAATATTTCACTCTAACAATTACCACTTTATTTGGTAAAAGTGTTTGAAAAGCGAATTTGTGCTGGAAATATGCACTATCTGTGGTTCCTGTCCACATGGGCTTGTGACTACCTGTTGAAAAAAATGCGATATCATGAATTAGAATTATTAGTTATAAAGAGCACAGCAGATATTAACATATTTCAATACAGCTTTTGAGTTAGATAAGTAGAGTTCAAAATGCATCATACGGGTGTGTCTTAATGATGATACCGAGAAAGCGACTGGAAAAAACTAAATTAGCACGACAGAAATCTGGATGTAGTTAAGTACAAACTACTTGAAAAATATTACAAAATATTAATTTTAAGTAAGACGCTTCTTTATCCGCAGTGAGTTGCATATTGTAAGTGGAAACATGAGTATAAACAGAATTTTCGATTGGGGATCATCTTGGAAGGCCATCATACATTGAAAACACTCTACATACTTCAGGTATATTACTGATTTTATATGCGTTGCATAAGATAAATGTTAGTTGACAACATCCAATTATATATTTATATAAGAAACCTGGTATTGATCCTTACAGTATCTAGTGACACGTTTCAATACCAAAGATTGTACGCGGTGAATGTGTGTATAAACGTGTTAATGCATTGCAGTGCAAACATGTATGGATGAATTAGTTAATTGCATCAATGGCACCTCGTTACGATGTTCTTGGCATCACTGTTTGCCGAAAAAATATAATTAAAATACTTAGCCAGATTAAGCCTAATTAAATCAAATGAAAAAAAACGAAAACATATTAAGCTTAAAATTTCGGTCATCTAGTTTGGCTACCTTGAACTCTCCATTCGCCTCGCATCCAACAAAAATCCCTGCTATGCTAACTGCATGAGAGCTGAGGTGGAACGTAGCTACGGGAGCATACATCGGTACTGTATTACAACCAGTGTATATCTACAATATAAAACGTTGATACAGTGATAACATTTGATTAAAGCATTATATCTACACAAAAATAGGGCACCTGTCAATGCAAAGGTTATGCGTTATAATAACCGTGTATCTGAATTATTGGAATTATTCAAAATATTCACTGGTATATTTTGAAGAAAGGCATATCCGTAAAGGTTAGACCGGAAGCCATTTAGATTAGACCCAGTCGGTCAGATACACGTAACTTATACTTTCGACAGAAACTCAGAATAATAAAGATGCATCTGATTTCAATGGCAATCAATTATTTTAGTTTTTACATTAAGAGAACGTAACAATAAACGGGGTTGGCTTAAGTTACGTGTATCGTCTATCAAGCATTAGAAGCTTTCTACTTGGAACATTGGGTCTTCTTTTCCTGATACTTTTTTGCTATCGCCACAAATAAAACTGATTTTTTGTTCTTTATTTCCTTTGGGTTTTTTGAGATAAAGGTTTTTCAGTTGCGTTCATTTTTCAATACACACTAGCTGTAAAATTGTAGTTCTGTACATTTTGATATGAAGATAGAGCCCAACACAAAAATAGCACAGCCTTCTAAAGACCACACACATACAATAAACGCATTCGCTCTGCAAACAGGCCATCTTTAAATGACTTGAACTGTTCATCGGACCTTCAACGATACTAGACCAAACAAAATCAATGGACATGTGTGCTGAATTGGATATTGTAAACAGTTACATGACGTACCATTGTACCGTTGACCCAATCTCCAACTGATTCTGGGGCACCACAATGCTGGACCAAAAACGGGGTATACGATGCGTATTCTCTAACGGTGCAGTTAGCTGAGATTTGGAAGGCAACCGCCTGGACGACAGACTCTTTGTCACACACGTGATCAGCTGTAGGGGTCACATCTATATATTTATATCAAAATAAATTATTAATCATTAACAGTAACATCTCGTTTCCCTTCTCACTACTTTCCAACAAATCATTTGTGTTATGAAATCTAGATTTAGTCTATAAATTAAAGATCATGCTATTCTGTTTTTTTGCTGTTTTTTTGTATCACTCAATCGTACTTAATCACAAAACTAATACGCAAAGTGCATTACTTTAAGTCACTGAATACATAGATATATTATGACTAACAATTTGTATAGAAAATTTCAGCTGCGTTTAAATTATAATTTTTTATAGTATTTTCTTGGCGATTTCAAATAGATTTATAGCTTAAGATATAGGGACTAACGTGGGTCACCTTAGATCTCTGTATAACAAAAATAATAACAAAATCGTTGTCAAACCTCGAGGACATCATAAATATTCATAAAGGAAGAGGCCCATGTGCCTTAACTGTCATTTGGATATATTTTGGCAGATTTGATTCCTGTAACTTCAATTTAAAGTCACTGCCCCAGCATGCTTAAGGCCGAATATCAGATCTCTGTGCATCTTCCTCAGCAAGTAGAGGTCATTTAAAGACGTTATCATATTTGACCAATGTTACCTTAAAAGTAGGTAAAGGCTATTATTTTGAACTATCCTGATAGCACTTTACCCATATGGGGTATGGGGCTCTTGGTTAGTGGGAAGAAGTTGTTTAAAAGGTTTTAGCATATTTGACCTTGTGACCTTGAAGGAAGGTCAAGGTCATTCATGTGAACATCTTTGATAGCCCTTTCACCAGCATGATATATACCCAATATCAGGTATCGAGGACGCATTGGTTATTTAGAAGAAGTTGAAATTATAAATTGTTTACGAACAGACGACGCACAACGGATGACGTACGACGCACGACGACGTCCAAAAGGCGATTGAAATAGGTCACGTGATACTCAAGTGACCTAAAAAGGCATAATGCATTTACAAGAATATAAGAAGATTCAGTGATAACGATAATCAGATTCAATTGTAAGATGCACACGTATGGCAACAATATGTATATTGTTGCTTAAGTAGAATGAACTACAATCTCATTTACCTGGGCATGCGCTTTTATGACAGAGTTGTGTTTGTGTCGGGTTTTGTGACGAGCAATGCTGCAAACAGTGACGATGTTTCGTGCCAATTCCACAGGTTACGCTACAGCTATCCCAATGCGACCATATTGGGTCTGTCCGGTACCAACCAAACACACGAAAATATATAATAATATACGTACATAGATATGTATATGTATGAATTGCATATAGATAAAGACATTACATAATTATTGACGTCAAAATTGTAATCTTGTTAAACATCTGGAGATGGAAACGAAGGCGTTAAGTTTCAGAGCAGTACGTGTTTCTTTAAATATAAAATTTTGTATATATACTAGACACTTAAAAATCAACTTATTTCAATTAAAAATTATGATATTCAGCATTAGGGTGTCAACACTTTTTATATACATGTAATGGCATTTATTGTATACTTAGTAATAAATGCAGGTTTTTTTGCATATGCATTATGGCGCCAAATCTCCCGATCCGTAATCCTTACCCATGCATTATTGATTCAGTAATGCACCCCAAACCCTGTATTGGCCCTCTTTGCGGAACACCTCTAAATCTTGCGTCTCATCAAACTATTCGGGTCTCTCGGGTTTTGACGTAGGTGCTGTGTTGTCAGCGAAACCAAAACAAACAACATGGCGTCGAGTAGACGAAGGAATGAGGACATGGGAGAGAAGATTTTAAATTCGCTTGCAGCACGAATTGCAGAGCTAGAATATCTCGCCGAGAAGGAACACATGGTAACCGAGGAAATTGATAACTTAAACTTTACAATAGGAGAGGTCGTACAAGCCGATGTTAACCAATCGTTCCATGATCAGTGACATGGTAGAAGCACCTTTGGAAAGGAACTTATTTAGAAATCATTATAAATTTGACAGATATGAACTTCATAAAGACTTAAAAAACTTCAATATTATAAAGTGTTTATAATTCAATACATTAAAAATTTGAATCTGATTTTTCTTGTCAAGTTATAATTGTTGTTTTGATTAATGTTCTGTGATTTATTACTAAGAATACAATAAATTGAATAAAACAAACCTTTTTCCATATCGGACCCAATATTGGCCCCGAGACCCCAAAATTGGCCCTCGGGCCTTTCGGCCCTTGGGCCAATATTTGGGTCTCGGGGCCAATATTGGGTCCGATATGGAAAAAGGTATGTATTATTCTCTATTTATCATAACATGAAGTTTCGGTTACTATCAGGTCGACTTCTGTGATACATGTGTATATATATAACACATATAAGTATACGTTGTGTTTTTGCGTGATACGAGCAATTAGATTGTTTTGCTTATATAAATATATGTTTTTAACAAAACTATCAAAAATTCAAATAAGTTAAACCCACTATTGCAGCAGTGATGATGATCGCAGGAATGGCCACAATGAACTGAGAAATTAAAAACATAGATTTATTTGGCATAAATTTTAACAACAATTTAGTGACAAACCAAAACTCAATCAACAAACCTAGCCTGTAATGAATTTGGTATAGTTTGCCTAATTTGCAAAATATAAATGGAGGAAAGAAAAATTACAATGCTTTACATGTTCCTGGCTAAGCTGTACCATCTAGTATTTGATATAAGACTTGGATAATCATCCACAAGAAGGATTGACAAGTGCTTTGTCTATGTATATAGATGATATAAATTCATCATCCATTGAAATTAACAATAGAAGTTTATCATCCTTAATGCGACGCACATTTCCTTATTTATTTCCTTAATTAAACAGAGACTTCTTCTTTTCACAAACAAATTGTTGATGTCGTTTATGTTAAAGAATATTTGCTAAAATTGAATACGTGTAGATGAATTAAATATTGAAATCAGGCATTACCTCCATGATGATGTTCAGCAGCAACATCAGCTGTACAACACTCAGCATACCGGCACTCATGCTGACAGTACAATTCATCATGCGTAGACCGTGAGGAAATGTGATCTGTGCAAGGAAAACAGCTCATATTATGATTTTACTATCACGAATTTTCTACTGCATGTGTTTGTATGAAAATAAAAACAGTAACATCCATATAGTATTGGTCTTAATTGTATCAACGTTATATTGACCATTTTATCTCTATTTAGTTTAACGCTAGACCTTCGTAATAGGGGAAAGACGCGTTGTTAAATTTATACAAACTGTGTTCAGTACCTTCATTAAAAAGGGGTTTATAATATACCCCAATAACTAACAAATATAGCTGTATACCGATGAACAATGATATTCCATAGAGATGAATTACGTATATGAAAACTATATAATAATATCTTTGCAGATAGATAATTTTATTACAATATACCGTAATACATAACAGATTTAGCTATTTACATTTAACAATGGTATTCCATACAGATATATTACGTATATGAAGACTATGATAATATCTTTATAGAAGGAAAATTTCAATACAACGCAACAATTAACATATATAGCTACATACCGAAAAACAATGGCATTTCATAGAAATAAATTTCGTGTATGAAAACTTTAGGATAATATCTTTAGCGAGAAATGTTATATCAATATACCACAATCTTTAACAAATATAGCTACATACCGAAAAACTATGGCATTTCATAGAAATAAATTTCGTGTTTGAAAACTTTAGGATAATATCTTTAGCGAGAAATGTTATATCAATGTACCACAATACTTAACAAATATAGCTACATACCGAAAAACAATGGCATTTCATAGAAATAAATTTCGTATATGAAAACTGTATTATGATATAATAAGTGATACTATCCGGATTATACCTTACAAAGATGCCTATACATTAATTGTTTAAGGATTAACATCAATTATTTTTTTCTGTTATACAGTCATAACAGAAAAACCTGGAGTGTACTCTTATAATTTAATTTCGTCTTATACACACCAAGATATTTCACTTTCTTTTGCGACCTCTTTTCTGTGAGAAATTATTACGCAACGTCATCAGCCAATCAAAAATGACGTTACATTTCGCGACGTCAAAAATTTTGTTATGGAGGTATAACAAAATTATTTCAGCCAATGAAAATGCGTGTTTCATACAAAATTAAATTATAATATGTATACACTTAACTTTACAATACCTGGACAACTCCTTTGGCGAACGTCGTCTGATTCAAAGAGGTAGCCGGACTTAAATCAAAGATAAGCATTTGAAATACACAACCTTCAGTTCAGTTTTATAAACGGCTTATAACATTGTTTGTTTCTAACACATATTAATTAATGCTATTGATCGGGTTTGAACTTGAATCTATAGTAATCAACACAGTAATGCTTACACATTAGAATCATTGTGTTGTATTAAGTGAAGTATCCCCCTTCTATCGTAATTGTGAGGATTAACACTAACTCGTAATAGCTGAGCACGTTTCATGAATTGTCAGTTTTGGATAGTAATTAGTGGTATTTGACTTTCTAACGTTGACAAACATCAACTCAATTAATACTCAGAAAGTTGTATTTTTGTACTCTCGTAAGTATTCAATTAGATTACTGGTGGTTATTTGGTGATTAATGGTGGTTATTTGGTGGTTATTTGGAGGTTACTGATGGTTATTTGGAGGTTACTGGTGGTTATTTGGAGGTTACTGGTGGTTATTTGGATGTTACTGATGGTTATTTGGTGGTAACATTGGTAATGTGGTTTGGTTTAGTTTGTTTAACGTCCTATTAACAGCCAGGGTCATTTAAGGACGTGCCAGGTTTTGGAGGTGGAGGAAAGCCGGAGTACCCGGAGAAAAACCACCGGCCTACGGTCAGTACCTGGCAACTGCCCCACGTAGGTTTCGAACTCGCTACCCAGAAGTGGAGGGCTAGTGATAAAGTGTCGGTACACCTTAACCACTCGACCATCGTGCCCCCTGGTAATGTGCTGGTTACTGAAGGTATGTAGTGGTAACTGATGGTTATATGGTGGTAACATTGGTAAACTGGTGGTTATTTTGAGGTAACTAATGGTTATTTGATGGATACTGATGGTTATTTGTTGGTGAAAGGTGGTTATTTCATGGTTATTTCGTGGTTACTGGTGGTTTTTTGGTGATAACTGGTGGTTATTTCGTGGTTATTTCGTGGTTACTGGTGTTTTTTTGGTGATAACTGGTGGTTATTTCGTGGTTATTTCGTGGTTACTGGTGGTTTTTTGGTGATAACTGGTGGTTATTTGGTGGTTATTTGGTGGTTACTGGTGGTTATTTGGTGGTTATTTGGTGGTTACTGGTGGTTATTTGGTGGTTATTTGGTGGTTACTGGTGGTTATTTGGTGGTTATTTGGTGGTTACTGGTGGCTACTGGTGGTTATTTGGTGGTTACTGGTGGTTAGTTCGTGGTTACTGGTGGTTATTTGTTGGTTATTTCGTAGTTATTTCGTGGTTACTAGTGGTTTTTTGGTGATAACTGGTGGTTATTTGGTGGTTATTTGTGGTTGTTTGGTGGTCACAGACAGTTATTTGGTGATAACTGGTGGTTATGTGGTGGTCATTTGGTGATAACTGGTGGTTATGTGGTGGTCATTTGGTGATAACTGGTGGTTATTTGTTGGTTATTTGGTGGTTACTGGTGGTTATTTCGTGTTATTTGGTGGTTATTTGGTGGTTATTTCGTGGTTATTTCGTGGTTTCTGGTGGTTTTTTGGTGATAACTGGTGGTTATTTGGTGGTTATTTGGTGGTTACTGGTGGTTATTTTGTGGTTATTTCGTGGTTACTGGTGTTTATTTGGTGGTTATTTGGTGGTTATTTCGTGGTTACTGGTGGTTATTTCGTGGTTATTTCGTGGTTACTGGTGGTTTTTTGGTGATAACTGGTGGTTATTTGGTGGTTATTTGGTGGTTACTGGTGGTTACTGGTGGTTATTTAATGGTTATTTCGTGGTTACTGGTGGTTATTTCGTGGTTATTTCGTGGTTACTGGTGGTGATTTCGTGGTTGGTGGTGGTTATTGGGATGTTACTGGTGGTTATTTGATGGTAACCTAGGCAATGTGGTGGTAACTGGTGATTATTTGGTGGTTAATGGTTTTCATTTGGTGGTTATTTGTGGTTGTTTGGTGGTCGCAGACAGTTATTTGGTGGTTAATGGTGGTTATTTGGTGGTTATTTGGAGGTTACTGATGGTTATTTGGTTGTAACATTGGCAATGTGGTGGCTACTGAGGTTAATTTGGTGGTTACTGGTGTGTATTTGATGGTAAATGGTGGTTATTTTGAGGTTACTGGTGATTATTTGATGGTAAATGCTAGATAATTGTGGTTGTTTGGCGGTTATCCGCAGTTATGAATCGGTTACCGGTGGATATTTGGAGATTATTTGGTGGTTATTTGTGTTTGTTTGGTGGTTACATGGTAATTTGGTGGTAAATAGTGGTTATTCGGTCGTTAATGGTGGTTTTTGGGAGGTTACTTTGGTGGATTACATTGGTTATTTGGTGGTTACATTGGTAGTTAGGTGGTTAACAGAGGTTATTTGGTGGTTAATGGTCGTTATTTGGTGGTTACTGCTGGTTATTTGGAGGTTATTTGTAGTACATGTATTTTTGGCGATTGCTCGTAGTTATTTGGTATTTAATGGGGGTTATTTAGAAGTTATTTGAGGTTATTGGTAGTTATTTGACGGTTACTGATGGTTATAATTGGTGGTAATTCGGGTTTACCAGTGTTATTTATTTGATGGTTACTTTGCAATATTTGGTGATATTTGATGGTGTTTGATGGTATTTCACTGGATTAATTGATCATTTTCCGATCGTATATTACAAAAGTGTATTATTATATACCTTAATCAGTATCATTTTTTTTTATATATATTTAAACGTCATTCAGTATCTAGCAATTGAGTGTTGATGTTTTTTTTATATAGATTCCCTACCTGTAACCCCTTTCCACCTATCTCCAGCCATTGGCCCTTTCGTTCATACTGAGATGCATTAAGACATAATCCAGAAGCTAGTCTTCCAGCTATAGGAGCTGTGGGATTCGGTGTTTGTCGTAAAATTACGTCAGTGTTTGTACATAGACAGACATCCTTTGTAGCCAGGACCGGAAGTAGACCTGCACCAAAAGTCAACAGTAGAGCACGAAACATCATTGTGTCTGTAAAACAAAAAACAAAATAAACAATTTTGCATAAAGGATCTTGATAAGGTACTTTATCTCCGACAAGGGGTACTGATGAAGGATTGACAATTCGAGAAACCTGTGTTGTATAGTTTGATAGAGTACCAAAAGTAACATAATTAATGTTGTTGCCACCTTCCATAAATTGTATCGTACTATATGCCTCTTAATCATTTACGCACCTTTTAATATGATAATCTATCTTATTCTTACCGTTTGTTGTTGTTAAATACGTATATATCTATAAAGTGATAGTCATTGGAGGCATGTTTATTATATACCCTGTCTGTGGTGTAGAATCTATAACAAAACATCAGGTAGAGCGAAATGAGATTAAGATAATCCTTCAACCCTTAGGTGTGAGACAGGGGGATCCCAACCAGTGGGGGGGGGGGGGGGGGGAGAGATTCTTAGGTTTGCCAAACACGAGGCTTGTCGAGGGTTAAGCAGCTTTAAACAAAATCTTACCCTCTGGGTTGAAACCCACTATCACACTCCCAAGCGGGTTAATGGTTATTTTTCTTCTTACCCTATTTACCCTCACATATTCAAGACCATGTTTACATGGCCTGACGTCATTGCATTGTCGTCCAGACGTCAAACAATTATTGAGGTAAGAAAATCTCACACCGGTTAAGTTGTGGATATCCCTATCAAGGGTAAGAGAAAATAGTTTCCTGAAGTGGAAACTTCATCTTTATCATCTTCGAAATCAAGGTCAAATTATAAACCAAGGGAAGGCAAGATTCTCAAAATGAGAATTAAGTACTGGCAACGAAAATCAAATCTGGATGTTGACCAGGAAACGTCTCTGTCTTTTCTACCGGATGACGATTGTTTCTTACAAAAATGAACCCGATTGACCCCAAAATGCATAAAACGTCATAACCAATACCATGTACTGATGTCATTGAATGATATAGGCGTTTCTAATCAAATACAAAATGAATAGCATTTCTGAAAAGAAAAAAGAAAAACAACGAAAACTGAAACAACAGACATTTATTATCATGTTATTGCTTGTTTAGATTTAGATTTATATCGTTTCTTATTTTGAAATCTGAATGTGTACATAGAACATTTGGTAATCGTGTCTCATACATCCGGGTATTCTGTGAAACGTGTATTTAAGACAGGACAATAGTGATATATGTAATATTATTATACCTTATGTAAGATTCTCGCCTTATTATTGGTCAATTCCTAATCACATGACCTGAAACAATATGCAGTGTCAGAAACAGCGGTCAACATTGCCGTGGGATATTGCAATGTTCCCCGCTCCGCCCGAAAACGCACGATTGTTTTTTACGGAAAATCCCGAACATTGAGAAGGGAGACAATTCTTACAAACGCAACAGTGTAGTTTTACATCAAGAGAACTGTACCAGATAAAACAGATTTTTTCACTAGAAAATTTTTCTATTCGGTATAATAAAATAAATAGTGCCCATGTCTGAGGGGAATATGGAGGATTGTTTCCCCTCGAGAACATTATCTTCCCTCGCCTATCGGCTCGGGAAGATAATGTTCCCTCGGGGAAACAATCCTCCATATTCCCCTCAGACAAGGGCACTATTTATATAATATGTGATAATAGTAAAACAAATCACAAGGAAGGTTCACTAAAACTTTGGTCAATGAACAAATATTTACCTTTCAAAAGGGAATGATGAAAAACACCTATCTGACCTGTCCACTCCAATGGCTCTATGAAACGGTAGGCTCCTTATCGCCGTCTTACGTGTGGTATAGAGATATGATATCCAGGTCGAGCATTAAAGGAAGTCCATCATTATTTAATACAAACCATATACAAACTACATACATGGATTTGTAATAGTTGAGTTTGATCTTGGAAGATAATTTGTTTTCATATTTTGCTGATCATTTACACAGTATATTGTATTGGTGTAATAAACATTGATGGCGCTGTTGTAAGACATTTATGATAAACATGAGTATATTTAAACCACTATGATAGAGATTATAATTAATAGAGATTAAATTTTGATATATTTCTATATCATTAGCACATAATTTACACATAAATTGATTTCGTTTAAAGGTGTTTTAAATAGCCCAATTGCAAAAAAACAAGAGAATTTTACACGTTAAGGAACTGCATTGACATCTACCCTCCCCATCTTAAACTATAGCAAAATGTACTGTATGTGTATGTAGCACCTGGCTGAAACGTGTGACGTCCTTCCCCTGTGGCTAAATATAGACACAATTGATCGATAAATATCTTGACTGGCCGGGGTCTGGTACCACACACGTAAGTACACAAGTGTAAGTACACAAGTGTCGTAGCTACTTTGAAAGTCCAGAAATAAATCGACAGTATCCTCGTTTACAACAACGAAGGTAAGTTTTATATTTTTAATCACACGGTTACTATGGTGTAAAACTGTTTTTCTTTCGGCAAGCCTTCGTCGATTGTTTTATTATAAAGAACAGGTCATCGGGAATTCACAGTTTGTTTGTCTTTATAGGCTCATTTCAAATCCACACAGATTATGTAGAAAGTCAAGGGACATAACTCGTACATTATATAATATGTGATATGTAACTGCCTTGTGCAGAGCTCTCCGATGTGAAGTCAATAAAAGTGTGTTCGTTTTGTACTGGAATACATGCGTTCCTGTTCGCGTGTATTTAAACCAGCAGCATTGTGTCCAACCGGAACTAACGGTATCATCCATGTAAAAATAACACTATATATGCTACCAGTTTACCTAACAAATATGTTTCAATAATGAGGCAACGGCATCCCTCCCCCAATCTATATATGAACTGTTTTGAGTATTCCTAGTTGCTTCCAATGTATTAGCGCTTTAAAGGTCCTCAGCATCACTGACGTGTGATGAATGATAGAATTCGGTATCTACTGCATCTTACACTCAATTTGTTCTGAATTGTTTCACCTCGATACATTCATGCTAACACAAAATGAAGAAATCGGAAGGATGTTTCTGCGATTGGGTCGGCAAAATAAAATGTATACAACGTCAGTTATAATTTAAAATGTCCTTTATTGGCTTACATGCTTACCTGATTTCAAATAGGGAAATCTGCATGAATGATACATGTCACAGCCCAAATGAATAATAAGATGACATTCACTGCTGCTGATAGAATAAGAAAACCCCCTGAAATATACAGAAAACTGGCCTAAGTATACAATGACAATTATAACGAGTTTTACGGTTCCTACCATGAATAAGGAGTTGCGACTATTATAATTATATTCTACACATAGAATAGATAATTACCTTGTGTCCAAATGTCGTCTATATGTTCCTGAGTAAAGGACCGCAGAAGATACGTCCTCGATGCCGCGTCCGCAATGCTGTCTCAATATGTTGATTATGTCAGAGAGGGCGTATCATTTTACCAAATGTTGATATAACCGCCATCAAATTTATCGCAAACGCTTTGATACTTTGATCCGAGCTAGATTGTACAGCTTTATGATGAGACAGCATGGTTGGTTTTACATTAAGATGAATACATGTATATCGTTAACAGAAATATTTTAAATCGTTCTTTCTTTCTTTTGTCTTTACAGGAAATTGACAACAGTTAATGATATGACATCCTCTGATTGGACCAAACGCCGATCATCAGACTGGTATTTCCGAGTCGGAACTGGTTTGGGAATGTCTACACTCTACTTCTCCTTTGGTTACAAATTCTTCCCGTTCCAACTTCCGGTTATGGATTCCGTCCTCGACAGACTCGTTTTCACATTACGATGGCAAATATGTGGAGCCTTTGTTTTATTCATGGGAATGCGAGGTGTGATGTACATTCGGGAGAAAAATGACTGCGCGGCAGATCCGATGAATAGTCGAGGCGTACAGCTTACTCAGCTTGCAAGAAATATCCTTCAAAATACTCTAGAGCAATACTTACTTCATTTTGTCGCCCAAATGATCTTATGTACTTACCTTACATCCGAAACGATGAAGGTGATACCATTACTTGTGGTTTTATTTGTCGTTGCACGGATTGCGTTCAAGGTTGGGTACGAAAAAGAGCCAATGGTTAGATGTTATGGATTTTCCTCCTCAATGTTACCGACCTTGCTCACTTGTGTATACTGTCTGTACTGTTTTGTGATATACGGAGCAGGATACGGTGTAGGAAAGCAATGATGTCATGCTAATGATGACGTAATGAAATTGTGTACATCTTACTTAGTAAAATGTTTCCTACAGGGCAACATTACAAAGGTTGTACCGAAATATTACCGTGCTGAAAATATTGACCGTAAAAATGGTAAATAAAATAGTATTTCATGTCACATCTTCTTGCTAGATTCCTTAAAATTTACTTATTATCCCATATTATCACTTGGGGTCCTCATTGAATCGTTGAAACAGATTGACTTGGATTTTATATCCACGTACACACTATTATACAGAAAGACGGAAAGCGTTGCTTGGACAGTGAATAAACCACACTTTGCTCTCAAAGTTAACCTTAAAAATGTTTGTGTACCTGTAATACTGGTGACATCGTTGGGTACCATGACGACAAAGTCAATACCGGTTGTTATTAAAGCCAGTTCATTTGCTACACATCTTGCAGCATAGTTGATAATATTCACGGGGATTTAATTTCGCTATATTCGCGGTCATTGAATTTAGTACGAAAATAAAAACCCACCGCACATTTAGATTTTCAAACATCTGTTGCATAAATGTTCACTGCCGAATGTTTACGGACAGCGAAAATCCGAATTTAATACCCGCAAGGTAGGTTCAACTAGAACAACCGCGAAATATTAGTCCCGTGAAATTTTATAACTATGCAGTATTCATGAAGCACGGTCTGGATAACTTCAGTTGATATAGGTATATGAGTAACATTCACTACTGAAGTAGGTTTAAAAGTTGAAAACGAGAAACGAGATTATTCTAACGTCATCCGGAATCCTTAAAAGTCCAGATACTATATTTTATCCATTGCGTCAGATACAAATATTTATGATCCATTCAAAAAGACAAAATATATTTTTGCTGGAATAAATATTATTATAGATAGAGAAAGGTCCTAACTCAAGATGGAGAAAATTTCCTGATTCAACTCCTTTGAATAGACAAATATGACAATAAACAAAAGCTTGGAATTATATTCATGAGGTGTCCTGGGACTTCGGGCTTACGACGATAGCCTTGATGTTTTCTGTTCTATAAATAGTTTGCTTCATTTCATGTGTCTTAAGAATGACCAGTATGAACTATACATAAAACGTGTTACGTGTAAATGTATTCGGATCCTTTCACCTATCACTACCATCTTAAAAATGACAGGTTAAACTGAATTTTCTCAAATTCTCGATGAATGTACCTCTTTTGGGGGCCATTAACACTATTCAGAACACGGACGTCGGAGACGACACGCGAAACGTAGGTTAACCATCACCTGTAATAACCGAGGTAATTAACTCATGTTTTCATAAAATTACAAGCTTATTAGCCTTTACCGTGATATTTAATTTCCATTGATATTCTTATTCATTTAAGTTTATAAGTATAATGTCTCGTCTCCATTTTCATGACGTCATAATATCTACATCTACTCTGAGATTTACACAAAGGTTGATATAGACATGTTTCCCTATGTCAACTGAAGGTACATACACACATGTCAGTGATCTTTGTATATATGTGTGTACAATGAGCACTCGGTAAACTTACTACTACATAGTAAGCATTTAGAATTGAGAGAAAATGTAAGAAATATGATTTTGTATATAAAAGTACAGGTGTTAATGTATACTATAACCTTGAATCGACCCTCGCTCTCACGCACCTACATGTATACATTTGTAACTCACGTGAATATTAAAAGGATATGCAATATCACATTTATTTACTTTATAACTAACGATTTGGGAGAATCTCAACCTGGTTCAGATAAAAACATTCACCGAATACAATGTTTGCTTAAAATTGTGTTAAACGTCTCGACAAGGACAAAAGGCTTCTTGAAGGTGACACCGAATTCAATGCCGCGAAAGATATAAATTAGTCGTGAGTTCAGGTTAAGAATTGGGACGATGGCAAGGGTCTGATTACCGAGTTGTATTATACCGACTACCTAATGTAAACACGGCCGATTACCTGTAAAGAATCGAGAGATAGTGACGTGTATGTGTAGAAACCTGTATAAACCATCTACTGTGAAGTTGTAAGATTCACGGGGCTAATATTTCAAGGTTGTCCATGTCGAAACTATTTCGAAGTTGTTAACTTTCGCTTAACACTGCAAACATTCTACAGAAAAGACATGAATAGTATCTGGGTACATGTACATGACGTATTTATGTTTCGAGCTGTGTTTACTGACCGCGAGAATAGAAAAAAAAAAAAACAATCCTCGCAAATATTACTAACTATGCAGAATGTTTTTTTCATTTTTGTTTTAATTTCATAGTCATTACTGTATATTACGGAAGCCGGTTAGTGCCACACGAAGAAAACTTTTTATGTCGTAATTACGAGATAACTAAGTCGTAATTACGAGATAACTTAGTCGTAGTTACGACATACTAAGTCGTAATTATGATATGCTAAGTCGTAATAACGACATTAAAAAGTTTACTTCATGTGGCACTTACCGGCTTCCGTAGTATATAGCAAAGATGTCCTATTCATTTTACCTATGTGTGCGAGTTTTTAAGACTCCACTTGAATTGTTCTTATAAGTTTACTTCAGTGTAATTATAAACAAAATTTCATTTAGCATATATATACATCTAAAAATCAGTCAGGGGCAAACACATTCAAATTAAAACTTCATTTCTCTAAACCGTGTGTTCTTGTGGTAAAAAACAAACCTAGTCAAGGTCGCGGTGTGACTATATGTAACGTGAGTCCTTCGTTCTACCTTTAATCAGATAATAACAATCATATGTTGTCGGGCGACCTAACGTACAAAAGTGTCTAGCAATCTGTATCCACGTGATTCGAACATTTGAGAAGACTTACTGAGATGACACCATGTGACAAAATGATATTAGCTAAATACGAAATAAAAAAAACCCACAAAATTAAACAATATGAAAAACCGTAAAAACGATGCTAAATGAGAAAAAGCATTGATGGGAAATTGTTTATTTATTTGACATCACAAAGAAGTCAACAACATATTTAAAAAGAACGACAAGTCTTAGTGTTTTTTTGTTTGCATGAGGAAAAAATTATGCAAAACAAGCAATTCAAAGTCTTTAGAGGGAGTATTTATCCTATAGGTAATTGCACATTTTCATTTAGGGTTTTATACGTCCTAGCAAGGTTCAAATCAGACAGGACACCAAAAAGATGCCAAATAGACGCCAACAAAGTCACAGATAACTAGTAGACAATAAAGAATCAGAAAAAAGGTCCCTAAATAATTCTAAGATCTAAAATCTATTTTTGAATCTTGAACGTCCGCGAGGTAGAATTCCCGGAGGATATCCGCCATTCAGCAATTTAAGGTGCTCTTTTTGTGACCTCAGTATATAGTGGATTGGGTTTGGCATTATTTTTGAGTTTCTAAATGTCTTCTAACAGAAGATATTAGGGAAAATAAGACGTTTAACCACTGCTTCCAATTATTAGAGTGATATACAGCAGTATTTTTTCTATTTAACCACACGTTTTCATGGAACATACGTTATATAACTTGAGTCTTGCTTTATTTAATTCTGTTAGAAGAGGGGGGCCGCGGTGGCCGAGTGGTTAAGGTGTCCGACACTTCATCACTAGCCCTCCACCTCTGGGTTGCGAGTTCGAAACCTACGTGGGGCAGTTGCCAGGTACTGACTGTAGGCCGGTGGATTTTCTCCGGGTACTCCGGCTTTCCTCCACCTCCAAAACATGGCACGTCCTTAAATGACCCTGGCTGTTAATAGGACGTTAAACAAAAACAAACCAAATTCTGTTAGAAAAAGACTACGGAGGTGATTACCAAATGGTAGTTATTTTCTTTCGGAGCGTAAGGTCTTTCTGTATCTATCAGTCGTTCATAAATTTATATTTTACGTTGACTAATTCAGCTTCAATTTTTCGTTTACAGATCCGATATACAAACGGTATAGAATGACTAACACGAATACAGAGAATGAGTGGCTTGATAAGAGGAAATCTGTTGTTAACAACTTCCGGTTTAAAATTTCCATGTCGACATCTATTGTCTGTTTCGTTGCTGGATATGTTTTCTTTCCGTTTAAACTTCCGGTAATGGACTCGGTCATAGAGAGATTAATTTTTGACGTTTCGATGGCAACTGTTTGGAGGCCGACCTTGCTTATGGGGATGATGGGGGTCATGGCTGTTCGGGGTCAAAGTGATGCAGCGGCAGACCCTTTGAAAGGACTCGCACAACTAAATAATTTACTATACGTTATTACTAGTGACCCCATCCCTTTATTTGCTCGCTTGAAGTTCAAATGATGTGAAATTTATATCAAATTAAAGTTTGAAGTTTTTCTATCGGATAAATGTTGTTATTGTATAGGTTTAATGGCATATTAAAGCACACGGGTACTCGAAAGACAGTAACCCTGACATTAACAGTACACTGGGGAACCCCCTACTGGGGAATTCCCGTCTTTTTACACCTCGAATCCTACGCCATTCTATTTTCAGTAGGAGTGTATATTTTTGATTTTCCAAACCTCAAGACCCTACACTTTATTCTCGTATATAGAAAGTACCCATTTCATATGTTATTTACTCAGGAAACAGCTACAAACCCAAGAAACACATTTTCCTCAGGGACTTGGTTCAGGTGAAACACTAGCTGATTGGCTGATTTAGTTGTGTGAGTCCTTTAAAGGAAACGCGGAACATCTGACAAAACTTCCACGGAACCTCCTACAAAATACATTGGAACAGTTTATCTTTAATTTTGTCGGGCAAATTGTGTTGTGTACATATCTCTCTTCGGAGTCGATGAAAGCTATCCCTTTGCTCGTCGTCCTTTGTGTTGTTGCAAGAATCGTCTACAAAATTGGCTATCAAATGGAAGCGATGGAAAGAATGTATGGGTTTATCCCAACTTTTTTTCTGACCTTGGCGACATATGCATACTGTCTGTACTGTATGGCGGTATATGGACCTGGATATGGCTTTGGAAAGTGATGATCCTATGACTGCAATTTATGATGAAATGTTACTGAATGACGCCATGAATACCTTGGAAAATATTTCACTCACCGGTACCAAGTGCCAGAATTCATCGCGTCTCGCCAGTTTCATTGCAAAATATATGCACTTACGCAATTGTATTATGCATTTCTGACTCTGTAGATTTCAGAAACGAATCTGGCGTGACAACCGTCGACTGATTCAGAAAACACTGCCGCCATGTCAACATTGCGTCATCAACTTAATGGAGTGCCATGAAAACATAAAAAGGCTTAAGTGTGCGACTTTACTGACATACAAGTTTATTACATGAACTTTTCACACGTATATTTATTTCTTCGTGGATTGACGCTACTCTAACATGCTGCTACATTTTATATATACTCAACTTGTACATTTATCATCTGTATTTTGTAACGAACCCGGCGACCAAGTTGGCAAGTAGTTATCTTTATTGGTAGAGCATCCGGCTAGTGTTCGGAGGTCCCATGATCGAACCCCGGTCTAGCCGTATAATTTCCCACTCATATTACATTTGGTGCCTGTAACCAAAGCTTGCTTTAACTTTCAAGTAAGTTGAATACTTGATAACCGAACCTGGGTTGTGAGTTGTGAAGTATTCGGGGTCGAAGACTTAAAAAGGGAGGGAAGAGTGTAGCGGAACTGGACCGGGTCGATCATCGGCGACCAGGTAGTTTAATTGGTAGACCATCCGGCTAGTGTTCGGAGGTCCCACGTTCGAACCCCGGTCTGGTCGTACAATTTTTCCAATCCTGCTATACACTTACACCATTTACCGTCATTTCTTCTACCCCTCTAGGCAGTCGTTCAGTTCCTTTAATCATATGGTACTCTACCTCCCCTCAAATGAGGCCGTACGATGGTAGATTTAGTATCCCAATAGTAACAATCATAAGATGTTTATCAACGCTGTGTGTTAGTTTCATTATAATTTATCAAACATGGTGTAAGGTTGAAGGGCTAGATGATAGAATTTTCCACCAGTAGTTTATATGTTTATAAGGGGCACGAGATTTGATATCAGATGGAACAAGGGTATATAATTACTGGTAAGATAGGAATTAGACAGACAGCTAACATGTGTTAATGATGAGGTCAGAATACTAATCAGGTTCAGAGGTCACGTGACTAATTGACCAATGGCTGTCGAGATAAGGGACGCATCAGTATAGAACACAAATTGGAGGGATTGACAGGAATTCTATTCAGGTGGTTGTATCAGCCCGCCGCCACCCCTTACTGCCGCTAATTTATTATCCGTTGTTCTGTACATTGTATTTGATTCATATGTTTTATGTTATTTGTTAAGTCTATCATAAAACATACTAGAGCTTTTCTAAAGTCGTAGAACGGTATAACAAATCTAATTTGTATTTACAGCGCACCATTTACTAGGTCCCATATTTGGCTTTAGGGAAGTTTTGCTATTATATATATGCATCAGGCATGATAATTGGGGTTAAGTGTTTAATTATGCTTCATACCCATCTATGTGTTGGAACATTGTTCATTATAGTTATCTACTAGTATAATGTGTTTATTGGCAAATGTTATTTGTAATTCATATTACTGTAAAAGTGGATATTTTCGCGTGTGGAAATTTTCGCTTAGCCAGCTTCCAAAGTGTTCGCGGTGTGGATATTTTCGCGCCGTCAAGATATTTTTGCGCTAACTTGTATCTTTTATATTTAGTATTTGTATGTGTTAATATATTCGCGTGTGGAAATTTTCGCGGAGATTTACTGATCGCGAAATAAGCGAAAATTTCCACACCGCGAATATTTCCACTTTTACAGTATCTTCCAATTCTGTGTTATTCGATTATCTGTAAAAGTGGACATCGAATCTTCGATTCTTTTTTTTTTTTTTTTTTTTTTTTTGTTAATAATGGGCTACCTTGATTATTATTTCTAGGATCATTTATTCAGTCTACTGAATTTTAACCCCAATTCAGACAATATAATTTACTCATTGGAATTCAATATTTATATCATTGTATTATAATTGCAAATCCATTTTAATGGTAATCAATACATATTTATCAATCAATTAACGAACAGCATTAGGTTGTCATTGCCGGGTCCTCCCTGATTATAACCTACATCATTCTAAATGTGATCTACATCCCGTGACAACACACTACAGGCTGTTTTTGCCGGGGCCTCCCTAACTACAGCCTGGATAATTAGTAAACAGTATCCATAACTCCTAGCAGTCGGTTGTCTTTGCTGGGCCCTCTCCAACTACAACCTTTAATTACAGACTCCATATGGATGCACTGTTTTACTGATTACACGTACTTATTTCATCTGAAACAGTCATACAGTGTAGCCCCTGAAAATATTCATAATCATGCTGTGTGTTAAAAATTGCAATTTTCCTGTAACTTTAGACTATGTTGTTTGTATAAATACTGTTTTGTGATTTACAGAGCTGGATACGGTCTGAGAAAGCAGTGATGTCATAATACTGATGACGCAACGTCATTGTGTATATCATTTAGATAAATTAGTGATAAAACCAAGGATGTACAATATTTTCATTTGAAATGATAATATCAAGTATATTACATATGTAATATACATCTACATCAATCAAGCGTAATATAGATTTACAAATATGCAGTCCATACCGCTTTTCTGTAAATGTCAAGCAGTAAGTACTGATATACATATGTATATGTTTTGGTTTTCTGTTGCTGTAGTTCGTACAGAAAAAAGAAACTTCCTCAAAGACACCTCTTGGTAAAATAACGTTACATTTTCGAAGAGATGCACTATAATAAATATGAAATTAGTAACTGAGTGATAATAAAGATCCGAAATCTTGCAATGACCGCAGCGGTTACATTTGTAGACGTTTTCTATTCCTCGAGCAGAAGGTATGTAAACAAATTCCTAATTCTGTTGGAGATTCTGAAATTAATTGTCTTTGACACCTTCCCTAACGTGCAGGCAGTAACGAGGCACACCATGATGTACATACGCTTGTCTAATAACTGGAAAGCTGGCAGGAATATACACGTTAAATTATTATTGATAATAAAGTGTCCTGTTTTCAGTAGACATCTGAAAAAGCAACGGACATTTAGAAACTTACAATTATTCATTATTTGTATCATTGTTTTTAGTACTCTTCATATAGCATACATTTTGTTCACTTGAACTACGTGTTGGGTTCAAAACAAGCATTGCCATGACGGAGATATATAGGTTTATCATAAATTACTATTGTGTGTTAATTCCTAATTAGAAATATCAAAGTAAATATCTTAGTTCAAATAAATAGACAATAGATTTATCCGGTATACATGAAATTCTTCAGACGACAACACACAGTTAAAACAGTAGGGTCTTGGAGTTGTTTCGCCAAAAGAGTTACGAGCTATCTTCCGAACTCACGCAACGTAAGACAGGATCAGAAAATTGTATTATTGTACAATTGGAATTTTGCCTGCTTGGGTGGTTACTGCTCGCTGAGTTGATCCATTTGAGTTGGCAAAGTCTTTTTTTACGATTTTAAAATAAAAACATGGTTCTTTGAGTCTTGTGATATCACCATAATAGTTAGATATCAATTCTGAGATAATCTGTTACTGTCATTTTCATTAGATGTATTTATTGTAACACTTTAAGTATGTAAGAACCATTCAGCCATATCATTGGGTCTTGATCTTCAGTCCATATTCAAGGTAGATCATTTGATACAACAACGTCAATTACCGGGTCATTCTTAATTAGTGTGGACGTAATAACCAATGTCGATGAAATTCATTCTATTTCATGAAAATCAGCGGTCTTTATAACAAAGAGAATCTACAACCCATTCGTGTGCCGCAGTCAACTGTCAAGGCGATGCTAAAACTGATATTACACAGGTCATCCCTTTCAGGGGTGGCAGCGGTGGGATAACAATGCTTCCGAAGATGAAACATTACGAATGAGGGCAATATAAACAGCACATGTATTATTAATTTTGTCAATATCAGTCCATAGCCTATATCTACATCAGGAGACAGATTAATATAAGTACCAAGTACTTGTTTCTGTATCCTTATATTTGTATTATTTGTATGTACCATTGCTATAACCAAATAAAATACAGTTTAAACCAAAAACAGCACAACTAATCCTTCCATTACAAATCTCATAAAATCTAACAAAATACATCATCCGTTTTACAAAGCATTGATGTCAGTTGACACGTGAAGTATGTTTTGCTTTCAGCGGTTAACGTGGTCCATCTCAGGAACCCACTCATTGATATATATACCAGTAACAATTTCAATTTGTTTGATGATGTTTAACTTGCATATTATTGTTTTTATATATTTATATGTTTTCATATTTAACATTAGTTTAAGATATTCAACATACACTATACTAATGACAATACCCCGCGTTCTAAATATCCCATGCAGATGTTATGTGATATCGAGATCAACTTATAACCCTATACATTCATACATGTAATAGTTTTACCTATTTTCGTCAAATTTCATGCAGTGTACCTCGCTTTGGGTACCATATACACCGCACTACGCCAGCTGGGGCAACAAAGTTAGTCAACCAGAACAACACTTGCAGGGATTGCCGTTTGTACAAGGTTACCCAGGTAATTTATGAATATTTTCAGCACTTTGCCTCCATTAACATGCATTGAAATATTTACCTACATACCGTCTCCACTAATTTACATATTCCTCACAGCTTATCAGTGCATTGTGACATTTACATGATTAGTAGTAAAGATTTGCGTCACTATGTTAAACTGTCATGTACATTGGTTAAACTGTCATGTACATTGTAAATATGTACACGTATAGAGGGATCCATTATTATCACTATCGTTAGGTAAACTCACGAAGAAGCTTTAAAGATGTGCACGTGGGAAAAATTAGATTTTTTTTTTTTTATATCTTCGTTTAAGTTGTCTGAGAAATTCAATAATGAAAGCAATAATTTAATGTTCTTATTTTGACTAAATGCTCTAATAACTAGTATCGCTGTTTCATGTGTAACAGCTCGTTTTAATATCGGGGGCTTTGTTCGAGCGACACACAATTCAATGTATATGTGTTTATTGTCGTAAAGTGGGGCGATTGCAAATGTATAACTCTCGTTTGTTTGAATTGACAAAGAAATTTCAAAACTGTCTCATTACCCACTGAGACCCCAGAGATAAAGTATGTGTGTGTATGTATCTGATTGTCTCTTTTTCTCTTGTATTTTTAGTAGGTGTCGTTTATATATAGCGAATACTTTGTTTCAGTGTGAATACGTTTATGATTTTATGAGATTCCGGGAAACCAGTATTATGTTCAATGTGACAGCTTCGTCTTCAATGAAATAAAAAACATGTATGTTTTTATATTGTTAAGGGGTAGTCAGATAAAACATTAGGCTTCATTTCTTCCCAATCAATAAAAATGCCCTCAAAATAAACAACATCCCTAGTTCACGGTGTGAGGATATGGAACGGACGCCCTTCGTTCTACCAAGTATTCATATACAACGTACAAAGGTATGCAGTCATTCATAGATTAGCAACCTGATATGATAATTGAGGATAGCTTTAGCCGACATACATAGAAAGCTTTCGTCATGGAATAGAAGTTAAGCGACCAAACAAAATAACGTTAAGACGAAACAACGTAAAAAGAGGAAAACCAAGAAAGTTTAATCACAAAAACAAACAAAAAATATGTTGTTTCTTGTCGTTTTCATTTTATTGTATCATCGTTTCCCGTGTTTTGTCCTTATTTGATCTGCTTCACAAAAATGAATACCGGTACATGGTATACTTTTCAAAATTTTCCCTTCACTGTAAGTAAATACGATATCTGTCTGTATTAATTTAGCTGTCCTCATTTTTTTTGTTACCTACTGTGCTATTCTAGCAGCTTTGTTTTGTCACTTTCTAAATGTTTACTTGATGTTAAAGTTAAACTAACATCTGTTACCGTGAGCTGGATAGTTTTGATATTAGTCATACTATTCCAATTTCGTGATTCGTAAAAGGCGGCTACATTTCGACAGGGGTCGGATGTGGTGTCCTACTGGCGGCCTTCCGCAGCATACTTCAGTGAGATAGCACTATAAAATCGGCGTCAGTTTCGCGATTTCGAAAGAAGACGAACATACAGCAGCCGAATAAAACACCCACACACTCACTACACGCATTATTTAATACATATCAAACCAGGCCGTATTTAGTTTCTTTCTTATAGTGAACATGTTTTTGCATTATCTAAGAAAAAGTCTTCAGATTCACAGAGGGGGGGGGGGGGGGGGGGGGGGTCTAAATTTTATTTCATTCGGTTTTACTTACCACCCTGAAAGATATCCATGGCAACAGAAAAATATATATACACTAGCTCTGCATGGGACCAAATCTCGTCTTCTATGATAATAACTGATATACAGCAGACTGATCTTTTCGGTACCGCGACACGATCCGTCACGGTAGCACTACGACTTTCCTATTAGCAGAAGAACCATTTCATTTTTTTTCTTTTTTGTAATATGTCGATGTAGATTGTATATTAAACATTTTATCAATATGCAAATTTATGTGTTGGCTTACCCAGGTGGAATGATTTCTTTGCAGAAACGATTGACATAAGATACAGAATGGCTTCCAAGAATACACAAGCTGGATGGTCCGAAGAGCGAAAGTCCGGTGTAAACTTCCGGTTTAGAATTAGCCTTGCGGTGTCCACTATTTATTTCGTGGTTGGATATCATTTCTTTCCCTTTCAACTTCCGGTAATGGATTCGGTCGTAGAGAGAGTCATATTTACGTTGCGGTGGCAGCTGTTGGGAGGTTTGACCTTGCTGATGGGAATCAGGGGGGTCAATGAAATTCGGAAACAAAGTGAGGCTACAGCAGACCCCGTGAAAGGAAACGCGGAACATCTTACAAGAACTTCACGGAATATACTACAAAATACACTGGAACAGTTCAACTTCCATTTTGTCGGACAAATTGTGTTGTGTACCTATCTCTCTTCGGAATCGATGAAAGCCATTCCTTTGCTCGTCGTCCTTTTCGTCGTTGCAAGAATCGTCTACAAAATCGGCTACCAAATCGAGGCGATGGAAAGAGCATATGGTTTCATCGCTACGTTTATCCCGACTGTGGCGACATACGCCTACTGTCTGTATTGTATGGTGGTATATGGACCTGGATATGGCTTTGGAAAGTGATCTTATGGCAGAACCGTATGGAACAATGTATATATTACTTATCATATCTCTTGCTTCTTGAGAATAATGCGATGACTATGAACGATTTTCGGAGTACCGGCGTTAAAAACTCGAATCGAATCCATAAATACTTCTTGTTACTTTTGTTTCATTACAACGTGAATGACCTGACGTACATTTGTAATTGTATTGAACATCACCCACGATGTATTTTCCACAACGATCTCATATGACAGAATTCAGACACAAATTATGATGACGTCGACCAATACCCCCCATATTAACTTGACTTAATTTCTGTAAAACAGACATAGATGAGCAATATTGAAGAGCACACAGCTTTAACCTTAGCATAAATGTGTCATAATATTTGCTTCTTAGTGCACAATTCGATGTGATGTATTTGTATTGGCCAAAAACATTAGACACCGCCAGTCACGTTTAGCTTGAGCACCTGACCTACCCTTTCCAGAGTTCGACCGTTTGGGAACATTACTTTCCAATAATGATAACTACAGAATGCATTTTCCGCGTTGACAGTCACGTTGGTAGATACGTTTTTTTTATATTGTATGATTAATTATATAGAATATGATATGAACTGTATGTATGATAAGTTGACTGATGCTGGAGTAGACAAAATTTAAATATCAACTACTGATTTGATATACCATAGTTCACTTTGTACGACTTGTTTATTATAGATCACAATAACACGTATCAATCATGGAGTTTTTGTTGTGTTTTGTGTATCTTTCAAATTGTGCCGCCATCTTGTTACCGTAACTAAAGCTCAAGGACAAATATTGCATTATCAGCGGAGAGGGTACAGAGGTGTTTGTGGCCTCCATAAAGAACACGTATTAATGTATTGAGGATTGTTGACAAGTATCTATCTTATCTGAATTTCCTGGAGGAGTACTGTATACATCAGAAAAAAAAAGATATTTGCAACTTTTGATTTTCGTGTTCGTTCATCTTGTTTTTCGACTTTTAACCCCGAAAAGACGAAAATTAACGAACCTTAATTTTCGTATTTTCGCCCTGAAAAGACGAAAACTATTGTTTTTAACTTTGGTCTTCCCTGGGCGAAAAGTCGTCGAGACAAAATATAAGGTTTGCTAATTTTCGTCATTTCGGGACCTAGAGACGAAAGGACGAACATTAGTATGTTTAATGTTCGCCTTTTCGAAGCGAAAAGTCGAAATAACCAAATGGCATAAATCAATAAACTAGCACTGTAAATTTTTTTGAAAATTAAAAAAGTGGTCTATCCCCGCCAAACGGGTAACTGGCTCAAATATTTGTTTTAAAACATGAAAAAGTTGAGCGGAATTCATCCAGATTTTTTTTTCTGAAACAATTCTTGGTAGGGCAAAATTGTGCATCAAAATTGAAATTATTCAAGTGTTAATCTGTAGATATTTGTCGGCCATTTGACTGTATCCACAAGCCTCAGTGTGGAATCTGTAGATTACTATTTTGACCCATTCATGTATGTACATGTATACATGCATTGACACATGTGATAGGTTTATCGACCGCCTTAATACTATCGTTTAAATAAACCTCGTTTGGCCATCGAGTACACAGTCAAGGGGTCACCATTCAGAACGCTCACACCAGCGGCGCCACATAGATAGGAAGACTTCAACGAGATTTTCTCCTGCACAAAGTCACCGAGGTAATTAATGTTTTAAGGATTTTAAGTTACATTGCAAATTAGTATTTATGTTTCATTACATTGTCTCAATCAATCTACGTATTCGTTCCAGAATGTCAGCTTCACATTGCCTCATTTTAACATCAAATGGCGATATTTACTCTGACATTTATATACGCTGCATAGAAATGCTTCAGCAGGTCATACGCAGATTCATGTATATACATATATACATGTATTTATGACTACACTATTTTCTGTACAGGCTCTAGCATTAACAGTAGAATTTTCAGCGAGGAAAGAATGAAACTGTTTTACCTGAGGAAATAATATCTTAATATTTACATGTAATATAAAATATATAGTTTTATTTTTTTATTTTCTTACAGAAAAGTCTAAAGTCTGTGTAAACTTTTCACTTTTTTTCCACGTAGCACATAACTATAAAGATATAACATTACCACGATACAGAAGACTTCTCAATTTATATTCGAAAGCGTCACCTGCCTTATAACTAGTGCCAGCGCTACATGTATACATTGTACAGGAGAAACTCGCTCAGTAAGTGTCGAGATAAGTTCGGGTCATAAATTAGGACGATAGCTTAACGCGTGTATTGGAACCCAGTTGGTATTATAGTGGCTACGATATGTAAACATGCCCTCGTTTTCTGTCGAGAATTTTTAAAATTAGACTCTAAAACATCACCTGATGCATGACGAGCACTGCATCAGAAACTCGCTCAGTAAATTTCGAGACAAGTAAAAAGTTCTGGTCAGAAATTTGGACAAAGCTCATGTATAGAAACCAAGTTGTATTATAGTAGCTACGAAATGTAAACATAACCCCGTTTCCTGTGGAGAATCGGGCGATAATATAATGTGGTGTGTACGTCTGTGTATGATCAGCGATTGGTACAATTCTCTCTTTCTACGGTACTACTGGTCATCTCATAGGAAAGTCTTTGTGTTCAGATGAACCACGTATAAATGTACGTAGGTGTGTGATAACCCGTAACAACTTTATTGTATTCTGTACAGCAGTTTTATAGCAGAGAACATAATTCGATCATTGGCAGTGACCAGGGAGGATGTGTAAACTTAATTGAGCCCACTACTACCACAGGGTTTCGTTACATATGAAACCCTGTGTTTATATTTATATCGTATATGTATGGCCCATTTATTGTAACGAACCCCTGTGATATAGTGTTAATAAAACTGTGCACACTGATAGTAAATGCCACATCTTGTGAAGGTCACACAAGGTCACGATGTGAGGATATGGAACGTATGACCTTAGCTCGAACAGGTCAGATAATATATGCGATATCGCAAAATCTTATATATATACATAGGTACAGAGGTATCCATGGTCGATAAGCTTATTTGAAACGATGTCTCAAGTATTCGCAAGCCACAGACTAAATCAAAACGAGATGAATAGGAAATCCCCATACTCTCGAAGATATATAATATATATATATATAAAATGTTTAAGTTGACGAAATGCAAGTAAAATATATATAAAACTGATAATTGACCAAAGAAGACGTTACATTTTGCACCTGAAGATCTAACAGAGTGAAAGCGCTAGTGCAAAATGTAGCGTCTTCTTTTGTCAATTATCAGTTATATATATATATATTATATATATGATTACATTTTGACTTCTTTACAGTTTTCAGAATTGATATTTATACCTAACAAATTATCGCGAATCAAAAACTGGTGGGAAAATGTGTATTCTTGAAAATATTAACTGGGTCCGACGGACTAAGTTTCCTTGCAAATAAGTCCCGCAAGAGATTATTTTGCTAAAATGTTCAAATGAAAGAATTATTAGGCAAGCTCACGTACATACTTCTCGTTATGTGTGTAGTTTATGTGTAGGGTACTTTGCTGTAGCCTCGTTCGCGGCTCTGTGACATATCTCGCGATAAAAATAAATGCGGCGAGTTATTTTTATACACTAATGTCGCAAAGATTTCCCCAGTCAAGCGTCCAGTCCAATCGTCATTTAAATGTTAGGAGAGCGTGCATGCGCATATCGTATTGCCATAAATACATGTCTGCAGCTAGAATTTTAGGTTATTTGGGAGTATGCGGCTTTAATAACGAAACAGCGCTATAGAAGAGTGTAATTCCATTTTGTATTTTCCTTTTGTTTGGTAGTCTGAAGTCAATGTCCCAATGAGGCTCAAAATGTCCAACTGAAAAGAGGCGTTCTCTCCCTATATTTACCATTGTATGGCACTGCCACTATATAACCCTACTAATTCAGTTGCGAGTTCACCAGCTTATGAGCTGCCAACTGAAATTTGAATTTGAAAATTTCAAAAAAAAAATCGCAGGACAAATAAAAAATCGCAGATGGTAAATATAAGCATTGAACGGCTTTCAGTTGGCATTCATAGTCAATATGAATGCCAACTGAAAGCCGTTCAATGCTTAATTAAACGCTATCTAAATTCATAGCTCGAGCGTCTAATGTTAGATTGTTTTAAATGGTACATGTATCTTTTAAAGTGATAATTTCTTCTGTTTTTATTATACATCAACTTATGCATTGGATAATATCTTAAATTTTCTCCACAGACGCCGGTTACAAAAGACAGAGAATGTCTTCCAAGAATACGCCGAAGAGCTGGTCTGACAAGCGGACGTCTGACTTTAACTTCCGGTTTAGAATTACCATTGCGGCAACTTTAGCATATGTCGTGGCTGGATATCATTTCTTTCCCTTTCAACTTCCGGTAATGAATTCAGTTGTAGAGAGGGTCATATTTACGTTGCGATGGCAACTGTTTGGAGGGTTGACCTTGCTTATGGGGATGATGGGAGTCATGGCTGTTCGGGGTCAAAGTGATGCAGCGGCTGACCCTGTGAAAGGAAACGCGGAACATCTGACAAAACTTCCACAGAATATTCTACAAAATACATTAGAGCAGTTCATCTTCCATTTCGTCGGACAAATCGTGCTGTGTACCTTTCTCTCTTCAGAATCGATGAAAGCCATTCCTTTGCTCGTCGTCCTTTTCGTTGTTGGAAGAATCGTTTACAAAATTGGCTACCAAATGGAGGCGATGAAAAGGTCCTATGGTTTTGGCGCTACGTTTTTACCGACCATGGCCACATATGCTTACTGCATGTACTGCATGGCGGTATATGGACCCGGATATGACCTTGGAAAGTGATTTGATGCTGAAACCTTATCATAACATTTACTGGTGTGAGATCAACAATTTCTAATTGAATACAGGTCGTCTAAACCTGAATGTTGGTTGTCTCACATTATTTTTGCCAAAGCAAATTTTTGGCTTTATTTCATGATGTAATTTTCAGTTTCAATAAAATTGAAATCAAAAACAAACTAAATCTGCATTTTTTTTTTAAATGTGTAAATAAACACGTATAATTCTCCAGCTACCTAATGAAATTATTCTAGGATAAAGGAAATATATTTCTGCAGGGTGGCATTTGTAAATTATGGAGTGTCTACTCAGCCTACACGGAGTGGGACGACTGGTTCGCCCGTTGTCATTATAATGTGTCCGGGTGGGGTGTGCTGCTGCGTGTCTTCGGCAGTATGCTTCAGTGAGGTAGCACTATAAATCGGCAAAAGTTCCGGCCTATCACAAGAAGACTTAACACGAACACACCGCAACCTCCCAAAACAAAACATACGCACTCACCACAAACATGCATATCGCGCGCACGGGAGGCCGTCCTTAAATGACCTTAGCTGTTAATAGGACGTTAAACAAAATAAACCAAACCAAACATTCAACGTCTTTTACAATCTGTAGAATTTAATGTAACAAATGGCGGTTGACCTATACTGGAAACAAAAGTCCATTTATTTTTTTTTTTCAAATGTAACTATTCAAAATCATCATGTGTAAAATTAGCATGAATTTCGTGATAATATAGTTGATGAAACAGACTCAACAATATATTGTGGTACATTATTGTCAGCGAAGCGTGATGGTACTGATATTGTCTATTGAGCATCCTAAAAGAAATGAATAAAAAGTTACATTCTTTATATGATGTCGGCATGAAGCCTGCAGGATCGTCACCAACCTCAGCCAGATGTATTTGGTATTAAGATGTACTACCTGCTTCGCTGCTATACTCATGTGAAACCTGGAATAATTTATCTCCAAAACTTAGTGAAACTTTAAAAGTAACCCGAAGATATTTTGTAAGATTTCTTCTTACTTTTCACTCGACTTCCACAGTAGATTTTACAATTCCATCTGTTGACCTATGGTCAGTTCAGGGAGAAATAGGCAAAAACTTTTTTTTTTAAATTGTGTCATGCCAAATCTGACTAAAATCACTAGAAAAATTTTAATAATCTTCTTGTATTTATTGCCAATCAACATACAATCAGTTCAAACTCAATTACATCTAATATAATGAATATCAATATCAAGTGTATTAGCTGGTAATTTTTATAGAACAATTTATAAAGGATGGATACTTTGCATCAGATTTCCCATGGGGAATATTGTAAACAATGCCATCCGCAAATACGAGGAAGAAAAGTTAAAAATAGAATAGATCTGGAACGGTATAGCATCATCTGGTAACATTGCTTTCAAATCATAATAATCTTAGAAAACAATTTATATATTTACGTAAACTTGGATGTCTGACTATTACAGCAGATGTTTGTAGTTTATGTGGAATGGCTGCTGCTGACATAATAAACCATTTACTGATGAACTGTTGTAAATTACTTGAGGAAAAACACAAAATGTTTTACATTCAAATAATTAAGGAAATAAAGATCATTGATGCATTCATTCATTATATTCATGTTTATTGCGGATGGGCCGATTTTCGTTTTGTGAGACAAAAACATAATTATCACTTCCTTCACAAAAGATGTTTCTACCCCAAAAGTTTCAATGAAAAATTCATCTACAGAAAAATATATTCCACCATAAATTAAACAAAGGAAAAGTAGTAGCTGACATTATGTAATATACAGTTAAAACTGTTGAATTATATGTACAAAAGCCATTTTTTAAATTTATATTTAGCCAATGTATATAAAATTGAGCTTTTGGTACAATAAAAGAAAATTACTTGTTGAATTATATGATAATTTATGTATAAATACTGGTACAGACACAATCCTGACAGAATGAACTAATGGTACACATTCAGCATTTGACGAGAGTTGACTATTTCGTTACTTTATTTATCTATTATTTTATTCATTTATTTATTTATTTATTTATTTTTGCAAATACATATTATTTGATGGAACCAAGACTCCAAAGTGTTTATCTGTAAAATATTTGTCATATGGGCATTCAACTCGAAGATTCCAACGCTAAAATTTGAAATAAGAATAGAAAATATACAGTGATACCTGACAATTCCTGATGAGCATTCATGTTTACAGGCGATTTTTTCAACAAAATGTGAGTATTTGGGGGCATATGCACCCAAGCGACGTAATTTCACTAGCATCCATACAATCTAAGATGAGATATACATTGTATCATAAGATATTAGTCGCTTTCACCAATCTGTACGTGAAATATTGAACAGTCTTTGGCTCTACGTGCATCAAACTTTCCAATATTTTACATAATATATCGTTTTTGGCTTATATCCTTTATATTAAGAACCTGTGTGGTATTGAAATTTTACTGTAATCTGATTATTCAACAGAACAGGAAAGACAACTCGTGCATCTTAAAGTATTTTTCACAGATATAGTGCCATCAAAACCACTGGATCTGTTTCGCTGCTGTTCATATGTGTGATATTTGATTATTAAAAACAATTACTGATTATAACATCTTTTATTTATCCAGGGTTACATATTAAGATAATCTACACAATAATTAAAATCGCTTGCATATGTGCGATACAACCAAGGGAGGTAACCACTGTCGTCTTTAACACGGAACCAAAATTTCATTATTATTATTTATCAATCTAGTTTTTATTGTTTTTTTTTTTATTTATTTATTTATTTCTGGCAGTTGCTCTAATTTGTTTTATGAGTATTAAGCAATGTAGTTTAAAGAAAGAAAGGTTAAGTTAAACCGAAGATAACATCATGTTCTTTTTTTCATTTACTTTGCGTTGTCACGATATAGCCTTACCAAACAGAACTGTAATTTTTAACAATTCCAATAGCCACATTTATATTCGGAACACATGCTTATAACTGAACCCATGTTAACCATGATATACTGGAACAAATTGGGGTTTAAGGGCATATTTCAGATAAAACTGGTGAAGAATATATCCGAAATATTTTCCCATACAAGCTTGATATGGTGCACGTGACTGCAGCACGTGTATTTGGTGTATGTACTTTGTGAGTGTAAATGAGAAATGATATAGTACCATCTCAGCTGCTTACGAATGAAATACATGTCTCGAATCACGAGTTATGCAATATTACTCTGTGGATGCTATGTATAAAAATAAGTTTTTTTAATTAAAGATGATAAAATATATAATAAAAAAAACCACCAGAAATCATAGATATTGAGTAAAAATTTTATTAGGATTATATGACATTGCAACTCACACATATGTACTGTGATTCTTTTTAATGATTGAATGTGATAATGTATTTATGTGGAGTATATTATATCACAGTGATATTGGTAACGCATATTTCTACAAGATCACACATTTTTTTTCAGAAATGATTATGAAACAGCAATATTTTGTGAGTAAATTGATTCAATCAACATTTCAGCAATGCTTGTCTATTCTAGAAATGCGTTTTGCAAAAATAAAAAAAAATAGAAATAAAATTAATTTGCAAAATCCCAGTTTTGTTTTCATTAATTATGCAACAACACACACCCGTACTTTTACGCGATATTTGATAACACATCATGGCCAGATCGCAAAGCATTTATACAGCAAACGGACATCACATGTACCTTGTAATAAGGGTGTAAGAATTGTACCCTTGCCGGCCCCGAACTAATTCGTAACGGATCTCTTTCTTAACAACTTGAGCTCTTATTGTATTTACACTTGTTTTCATGACGTGAAATATATTTGAAAATCAATTTATTTTGCTAGCGTTTCTAAAATCTGAACAGTTATATTATTAATTAATGACTGTATATGAGACAAAAGATATCACCTTCCAAACCAAAGCGAGATTTGGATACTTTTGTTTGTTTGACGGAGTACCCGGAGAAAAACCACTGGCCTACGGTCAGTACCTGGCAAATGCCCCCACGTAGGTTTCGAACTCGCAACCCAGAGGTGGAGGGCTAGTGATAGAGAGTCGAGACAACTCGATCAAATGAATCAAAGCACGACAAATTAAATTTAGACTGAAAAACTCTAACATCAAATCGTAGATAATGATATAAATTCGACATATATATTGAAAGAAAAAAAATACAATTAGACATTACCTGGTTCACTGAAAATGTCATCCATGTTCGTTCAGTACCCTCGTCAAATTTCTGATTGATCAAAGTGTACCGCTCTCAAATTGAATAGCATTCAGGGCACATCAATATCGTATATGCCCTCCATGAGCTGAGCCGACACTTTTGCACATTGAATTGAGCAGGGTGTTCTATACACTTCCATTCCTCATCCAGCGCACGCGTCAACTGGGCGACATTGATTGGAGGATCTGTCTTACGTCTTATACTTCTGTCCAACTCGTGTCATAAATGTCATACCAGGGAAATGCCAGATCACCCTGAACGAGGGTACTATACGTACGAGGATGGATTTTTTTTCACCGACGATAGAGTGGCTCTCTTTCTTTCAATTACACCATGATTTAATTATATAACATATTCTATATGTCCCATAAATTGGGCAATTTCTAATTTCGTTTCATTTCGAACTCAGTATATTGGGCAAAGCTGAACCTCTGCAGTCTATGCGAGACACATTCGATCACATTGCCATGCATTTATATTCTAAGTTTTAAATGTTTATATGACCCTACCATGTGAAAAAAAATAACCGTGAAAACACTATGAATGCAGTATGAAAACATCGTTTCATGTAATGATTTTCCACACAATAGATCAATTAAAAATTAGCACGCCAGAAAAATAGTCTTCGTTTCATTTTCGTAAATTGTGTTTCCCTTGACATCTATTCACAAAATAAAGTGATCTATTTCTACCCGAATTATTGTATTTGATGTTATTTGGTGTTTTTTTTTTTTTTTTTTTTTGCTTTGGATGAAAATTGGGTTGATATTTAGGCTGGAGTTCCTCGGGGTTCTATTCTTGACCCTGTGTTGTTTTTTATTTATGATAATGATATCGTGATAGACATAGAATCTACCATCAAACTATTTGCTAAAAATAAAACACTTTAAATCACAGTCTATTGTCCAATAGTGCAGCTATGATTATAAATAGTGATTTAGATAAAATTCCAAAGCGATGGTTAGTGGGTTTTAATCCGAAAAGTAGGAACGTATGATCATTAGTAGGAAAAATACTGATCTGAATCATCCTGTTCTACAAATGAATTCTGAAAACATATCAAATGTATCATCAGAACATGATAATTAGTTAGATCATGTTAAATACATCATAAGTCAAGCTTCTAGCAAAATTAATATACTGCGATGTATGTACAAAAGCTCGAAAGTGTAAATTTAGAAGCCGCCAGAATAGTTACTGGTGCTGACAAATTAAATAATATTGAAAAATTCTACAGTGAGGAATATTGGCCTAAATTGATCGACAGAAGACAAAACCACAAAATCATCTAATTCCATAAAATGCATTACCTTAATACACCACTATACATTAGCAATCTTGTTCCTGACCAAATTTCATCAGGTCACAATTATAGGACTAGACAGTCTGAAGTTATTACTCAGGTTCGTTGTAGAACTAGCATATATGCTTATTATTTCCTTCCCTCTATTGTAACAATTTGTCAATTAACATACGTAACAAGCTATCCCTCTCTTGTCTCAAAACTTATCTAAAAAGATCATCTCCGCCGGAATAACTAATTCATTTCTACTGTGGGACACGTCTAGGTCAAATCTATCATGCCAGATTGAGAATGAAAAGGAGTTCATTGATTGATCATTTGTTTAAAAAAAATTTAATTCCCTCACCTGTGTGTACCTGTTTTTAAATTGAGGATCAAATTGTTTCCTATCTACGACATAAGTATATTCTCACTTTACCATATAACATAACTGTGAGTCTATTACTGTCTGGAGATGCTTCTCTTTCCATCGAAGATAAAACGAGAATATCCCTCGCTGTTCAATATTGTCTTGTAAATTCAAACATATTTTCCATGCTAATGTAGCATGTGTATATTTTGTACGTCCATATCTTAGATTAATACCACATTAAATATATATCTACAACCAGATGGAAGCAGCAAATCCCACGTTCACGTTTCTCCCATTTTATTAACAACAACGTATATAATTATTTGATGAAATTCCAACTGATGTTTTTACAATAGAGTATATTGTCATTATGATCCGATGCCCTGTTTTATCATGTCTATGCTGTGTTGATGTAACGTCACTCTATATACATAGGTGTAATATTTATAAAAGTGTCTTGACTTCTGATTCATTTTTGCATCAGCTATATGTTGTATATATATTGTTAAATGAAAATTGACAAACAAAACACAGCTTAAACTCACAATAGCACGGTATATTGGCGGTCTCATCGACTGTTTCATTAATGTTGCATCTTTTCGCATAAAGCTATCAAAAGTTAAACTTAACTTGAAAATGACTATGTTCTTTATATTCTTGCTATTCCAAATCATCCTAAATATATAAGTTGAATATTGAAAATAGCAGTACATATATATGTAAATAACTACTGCAATTCATAGCCGCAATGGAATTGAAAACAGAAAAATCCATTCAATCCCAATATAGTTTAAATTTGACTGATATAGGCGTATGTAAATGTAATTTTTTATCGATAAGATCTAATTTCAATTATACCCATGATTTTATATCACACACGTGAAAAGAATAATATATTCTTTTCTAATTCAAATTTCTTTACCGAACGCCAAAGTGTGTTGTTATAGCATGTAGATTGTGCGACAGTCATGAGTGAACTTAGCAATCCGATAGACCAATTATAAAGAAAAAAGATTTATCTTATATAACTTGTTATATTGTACGTACAACTTAGTATCTCGTACGTACAACTTGTGAAATCGTACGTTCAATTTAGTATCTTGTTCGTAAAACTTGTTATATTGTACATACAACTTGTTTTATTGTACGTACAACTTAGTATCTTGTACGTACATCTTAGTATCTAACGCTTATAGCTTAATCTATTGCGCTGGTCGAGTGGTTAAGGTGTCCCTCCACCTCTGGGTCGCGAGTTCGAAACCTACGTGGGGCAGGTGGCAAGTACTGACCGTAGGCCGATGGTTTTTCTCCGGGTACTCCGGCTTTCCTCCACCTACAATACCTGGCACGTCCCTAAATATCACTGGCTGTTAATAGGACGTTAAACAAATTAAACCAAAATAAACCAAATCTCGTACATACAATTTACTATTTTGTACGTACAATTTGTAATAATGTACATCGACTTAGTATCTCTTTCATACAGTTTACTATCTTGTACGTACAACTTGCTACATTATTTTGTATATTGTGCGTACAACTAAATACGTAAGACTTTGATTGACCTTAGCATCTTGTACGTCTAACTTATCATAATGTAGAACTAAGCGTGTTTCGTAAATGTTTTGAATGTGTTAAAACTTAAAGTCGACTCCAACCTCAGACAGAGATAACGAAAGATTTACAAAACTCTTTGGTCTAAGGCATAAAGGACGAGCGCTAAGGACTAGACGAAAACATATTGTCAAGAAAGAAGAGAAAAAGTGGTAAATGGACGTTTCAAAACCCAGATTTCTCTAACGTACGGTCTAGCAGACTACATACTTTCGTCTCGTGATTCGTGAGGTGTAACGCAACGCGCTGTTTTTAATTTTGTTACGGGATCCACTTTTATTTAATGCACATGCGCAGTGAGGTCTAATTTTGCATTAAATTTTGTCTCTATAGGTGACGAAGAAATTTTGACGAATGGAGTTTTGATTCACACCACATCTACCTCTGCGTTAGTACGGACAATTGTGCGAATTGCACTTTATCAGTCCAGTTTTATATGCAATTAGCAATAGCCTCTATTCACGCAGGACAACTTTCGGTTTTCAAAACGAGTTAATTTGTTATTCTTCCCCGGCAACAGTAGTTATGGATGCTGCAGACGCCGCAGGGAAAAATATTTAAACGATATTTTCAAGGTTAACGTTCTCACAATAGCCAGGGTCATATGACGATGGATGTCGAAGAGATGCATAATATAATGTACCAACAGACAAGGTCTTATGAGGACGGGTGTCAAAGAGATACCCATAGACAAGGTCATAATTATGACGATGAGTGTTAAGGAGACACCAACTGACAAGGTCATATGTAGTCTTTTCAATGTCCCTTTAAGTGGAAGAACATATGACAACCTTTATTTTAAAGTGGACTATAGAAAGCCTTATTTTAAACTCTTTCAATATTTACAGATGACGTATAAGTATCCCTCCCCGACCCTTTCCTCGCTCCTGCATAATAAATCGAGATCTGCCAATGTTACCCCCTGCAAAGTAACGATGTCGAGGAAGAGGTAATGTGTTAAATAAATGGCCAAAAGTACCATGATCTATAGTATTAATAATTAATCATGTGCATCATATCAGAAATAATTTTAAGATAACACAAGCATTCTATCTATTTGACACTTTACGAGTTACAATGTATAAGTAGTAATTGTACTTACATTAAAACCAATGGAAATCTTCATCAAATTCAAAAAGAAAAATTGCTTTGACGGGTATGCTTAACCAGTCAGGAATGACGCTGCTGTGCATTTCTATTAAAACATGATATTTTATCCTCTTCCTCTCATTTTAAATGAACAATGCATTATTTTGTCAGATCTTTCATTTCTTATCTACGGCAAACACTATTTCCCTTCAACCTCACAAGAAAAGAATTTTTTTATCTCGTCTTTCCTATCACAAGCGTATTTCGCGTCTCAATAGCCCTCAGTGTCGTGCGATTTTGCATAAGGTGTTTACTCAATAGCCCTACCCGATTTCGTGAACTATAAAACGACTGGATAACAAAATAAAGACGTTAAAAACACAGAGGCTTGGTTCTTGAATTACATGAAAGCATCCAAGCAGAACACAGGTATGCATATCCTAATGTGAAGTAGGAAGTTGTCGATACCCCGCAATCCTGCTGATACGGTCACAAGAAGACATGCGTGCATTGCTGTTGGTATGGAATGTATTTCATGAGCATTTTAGCCTCTTCGGAGTACGTAGATTTCGGATGTCGGTATCAATGAAGAAGATGATACATCATCAACATTATTGTAATTGAGATTCCGTCGATTGTTCAACAAGATGTCAAGTCTCTATTTTACCGAAGGTAAGAATAGCAACGATCTCTAACGCATCTGGCATAGTTTTGCTGTGTACATTATTAATATATTATCATGAATTACAATTTTACTTCATGTTGACCTATTTCAGTGGGCGCATGCTCCAAGAAATGAATCGATATTGCTTGTATAAGTATTGAAAGTGTTGCAGTATTTATATTTTATCTCAGGAAGCACAGGTAACAAAAAGATAAGAATATATACAGGTATGCTCATTGTGCCGGTTATTAATAACGAAACCAGGTAAGTGGTACAATCTAGCGTTAAGATACTTGATACAGGTGATGAACTCGACAGCGATGAACAAAGGCACTCTGTTTTAAAAAGCAATTGCATAATCCTATGCGATTGCATTACAGTCGTATCCTGAGAAAAGGAAAAAAATATTTTGCTTCTATTTTGCTAGTGCATTCATGGCTACTTTACAATCCATCAACCCATTGTGACATAAAAATGAAACGAGAATATGAACCAGGAAGCATTTAGTTCGATGTAGAATTACAGTCTCGGGTAGATGTCAGTGTCGGTTATTGCTTTTTAACTGTAGCTATGTTTGCAGAAAAGGATAACATTTTGACATGCAATTAAAAAAAATCAACCGTGTACAAACCGTTTAGAAAGTTGTTATTTACACTGCATGGTCGTAACCCTTCTTGTGATAAACTAGTTTATGCAATGTTTTCTGTCTGTGTTGAACAGTTACGTTGTTTATACACGTATTTGTTAAATTTCGGAAGAATGAAACAGCAGAGCAGCCAGTGTTTGGACATCAGGACAAAGTCACATTAGCTACATTCAAAATATATATGGCCGACATCATGATCGTATTGGGAAAGAATCTATTTCTTATATGAGATCTGCTCGATCGTGGTTGTAATGCGAAGTTGTTCCGCTATCATCCCCTTTGTTGTAAAATATAAATCATCCTTAATTTGACGTATATTTGTAATACGAGTGTCGTCGATGAAGCAGAAGACGCTTACTCCTCAAAAACGCCTGGTCTTATTTTCTTTGTACTTTGCAAATAAAGAGAATAGTTTAAAACGATGTAATGAAAATATCCCGAGAACGAAAGTACATCAATAACTATCAATCATTCTCTATTCAAATTGAAGGTTTCAGGTAATTTGTAAGACTCGAGCTAACTCATGCTTACACATTTTGGTGGGATGGTATATCGAGACTTAATTTCTTGGAGGTTTGCAAGATGTGTTTTTGTTCAAAGTGCTACAATTGCCATCAACACTGCATCAAATTGAAAATTGAATTATTAATAATTCATGTACATTGTATATTAACTAATATTTATATACGTGTATATCTATAACCATATTAAAAGAAAAATACAAAAGCATTCATGAAATGATTTTGCGTTTATAAATTACACTAATAGCTCGAATTCTCGAACTTGTAGGTGTTATTATTTTATGTTGAACCGACGTCAATGTGGAGCACTTTACCAAAATAGGAAGAGCTATACGACCATGATGAGGAATGAGGGAGAGGTGAAAAATATCCACAGGATGAAGAGGAACAAAGTTTCTAAACGCCATCTTGGTTTTTTACTGAGTGTTGTGTCTGTCTGCTGCCTTGTGCTGACTGTGATTGAATCATTGTATGAAAAGGGATGATTCCGTTCCTTATTATTCGGAGTTCGATTATCCAGTGAAAATGGATTTCATCACAAGTTTTAAAGAATACAAAGCAAACGGAAGACTGCCTACAGATGAAATAATCAATCCACATCCATTTCAATACATTCATTTAAGAGAGGAATGCAATTTCAAAGAAAAGGGAACAGCTCCTCTTCTAATATTAGTGAAGTCTACAGCGACTAACTTTCATTTACGCCACGCTATTCGAGCGACGTGGGGTAATGTTACGGGAATGAACGTTGAAATTGCGTTTTTGCTCGGATACCGCGCGGATCAGAAAAATGACGTTACTAAAGAGATGGAATTGTATGGTGATATTGTACAGGAAAATTTTGAGGATTCTTATATGAACAATACGTATAAAACTATTATGGGATTTAACTGGGCCGTTCAGTACTGTAACCAAGCCAGTCACATTGTGTTTGTTGACGACGACCACTACATAAATATCCCTAACATAATTAGTTATATCAACACACTGCGTGTATCATTTAATGATGATATTATGGTAGGTAACTTGTTACTTGAGAGAAGTCCATTTCGATTCAAATATTCAAAATGGTATGTGTCCTCAGAGCAATATCCATTTGATAAATGGCCGCCCTATTTAGCTGGGGCTGTATTTTTGATGTCACGTGAATCAGCTATAAAAATGGCATTTGCATTTCCATATATAAAATATCTCGGCATTGATGACTCGTATCTAGGAATAGTAGCAAGTAAGGTAGGTATAGCACCTCGTCACGAGGCACGATTTGTTATACCACCTTATTTACTGTATACAGATCCCTCACAAATGGTATATGGCGAATTTAAGGACTTGGCAGAATTCAAAATAGTTCACAGTAAACTTGAGTACTTTGCTGAGGTAAAAATGTGTGTTTTTACCTGGAAATGCCAGTTCGCATTTTTACTTTGAAAAAAAAAATCAAATCTTTGCATGTATTTAACAGCAATGCCCTGATCCTTTACAAGTGAGATTTGCTGATGGTTGCATACACATATCTCCAAGTGTATTCATTAAATTGAAGCATTATAGATTTAATAATTAAAATAAATAAATATATACTAATTTTGTGTGTAAATGCATGTATATAGATCTATTTTGTGTTTCTATCATATATACTAATTTTGTGTGTCTATAATTCTTATGGATTTATTTATCGTGGTTATATTGTATAGGTTAATTTGTTTGTGTTTATTTGGTATATATCTGTTTTGCGTAGTAGTATTGTATAGGGTTAATTGTGTGTGTTCATTTGGTATAAATCTTTTTTGTGTGGTAATATTGTATAGGTTAATTTGTTTGTGTTTATTTGGTACATGTATACATCTATATATATATTGCGTGGTTATATTTCATAGGTTTTTTGTGTGTGTTTATTTCGCATAAATCTATTTTTCGTGTTTATTTGACATTTTGATTATTCTAAACCTGATGTCTTCGGGACCAGCCTGTTTACACAGGTATCACGTTCATAGAGACGTGTAACTGTCAACAGTGATAACATTTCACAAGCTTGATACATGTATCGTTGTCAGTATAATGTGACCGGGTGGGGTGTGCTGCTGGATGTCTTCGGCAGTATGCTTCAGTGAGGTAGCACTATAAATCGGCAAAAGTTCCGGCCTATCACAAGGAGACTTAACACGAACATATCGCAGCCTCCCACAACACACATACGCAATCACCACACGCATGCATGTCGCACGCACGGGAGGCCGTCCTTAAATGACCTTAGATGTTAATAGGACGTTAAACAAAATAAACCAAACCAAACCAAATGTATCTTATTTACAAGTACATAACAAAAGGAACTATTCAACTTCTGACAAAAAAAGTGTCTGTCATAGTTGTATGTGTGTTAGAAGCAGATATTGCATGAATAAATGAACAAATGAAGATGAAAGCAAACATCTAGGTAGGTCAAGCCCGAGCCGTGCAGTGTATTGGTCAGTAATGTTGCCATCGTCGTTATCGTTTAAACATAAATTTTACTGTCTAAATAGTCAATGACAAAATCGTTTTCCTAGTCATCCGAGTGAGTCAGCTGAGTTACATTGCCGTGATATCAGCATCCAGATGTTCTCTATCAATTAGACGCTCGAAAGGTTTATTTTAAAAGAACACATTTCAAAAGTGTTCACTTTATGTGACAATAATTACCTGGTGTGGAGAAAATTCGTGGACTACTTCGAGATGCATATCAAAATAACAGGTATGTAACACCCGTGAGCGCCTCCATCAACAATTACATGGCCGTTACCTTAAAAAATCGGCAATCTGTGAAGGTCTTCGAAGTGTTCGTCTATATTGTTTCTTGTTGGAAAAACATGAAGGCCGGTTTTGTTCAGATATATTTTAGACGCACACTTATAACATGGTCAGTTCAACGACCATTGTTTTAAGAAATTAAGAAGGAAAATGCCGGAACCAGCTGACATGAATGCCAGAATAGACAGGAGTCCTGATTTGACAGAATGGTTTTGACAAGTTATACTATAAAATTACATTTATTTGTATTTATATTACATATATATTTGTTTTGTCTGTCTATATTGTATACATCCCCCCCCCCCCCCCCCCCCCCCCCCCTCTTTTTTAGTGTGTGTTTATATTATATAGATTTATTTGTGTGTTTATATTTGAATGGATATATATATTTATGTTCGCTTTATAATGAAATGAGGTCGTGAGGAGTGATGCTATTATCTTGGAGCTGATAACAACGTCATCACATTTATGACGTCACAATCCAACAATGGTGTAACATTGTAGCATTGTAGCATTTATAGACACTTATGTAGAATCGGCACGAAATTGAAGGAATTTAAATAACACTGAAATATCTTGCAATGATTTGTTTTGTCGCTACAGTATTTAAACGGTTTCGTCAATCAACGAATAAAAATCGTGTGAAAATTGTGTTTTTATATTTGATGTTCATATTTACTTTTTACTAATTTGTATACCATTTATGTCTGATGTTTGTTGAAGACAGTCATTCTTACGAATATAAAAGTTGACGGTTTCCCAAACATGTTGATATTTTGAATTCCTTGGTACTATATTCACAGATAATGTTATTATAGTGCTAAGGATACTTAATTTCGCCTCGATGACTAATGCGCATCCTGGCCATATCATTTGATAAAACATGTTGTGTAATGGAGATATATGATAAAAACATGTTGTGTAATGGAGATATCTCATAAAACATGTTGTGTAATGGAGATATCTGATATAACATGTTGTGTAATCGAGATATCTGATGAAAAATGTTGTGTAATGGAGATATCTGATAAAACATGTTGTGTAATGGAGATATCTGATATTATACAATTATTGCCCTTGTTCCGGGTTGACATGAATATTTGACCACCCGAGAGGTGTCATGTCACCCGAGGGCGTAGCCCGAGGGTGACATGACAACTCAAGGGTGGGCAAATATTCATGTCAACTCGGAACAAGGGCAGTAATTGTTTTATTATACCGAAAAAAAACATAAGTTTATTAATTTTGGTATCAATAAGTTTATTTATTACTATCAACAGTTTTTAAGAAAAGTTTTTAAGAGGTACCCCATCGTCTTTCTGGACCCGGCATAAAATTCTCCCAGTTGAACTTTCAATGTATGGACGTCGAAGTTTTCACAATCCTTTGGTCTAGGCCTACCTGTTGCAGATAGGAAATGTCTAAAGGAATCCACGGCCACATTGATGACCCTTTTGGTGTTTTTAGAATCCTTTTCTTGCAATAATTTCGCCAATTCCTCCTCTGTTGGCAGACGATAGCGTCCGCCGGCAGCCATTGTTGTTGTCAAGCAGAATACTCGGAACTTCTCTGATTCGACTACTTTTGAAGACGTTACGGAAGAGAGTTCCGAGTTGGGGCTCACGAGAGGGTGACATAACGATTTTGGAGGGCTCACGAGAGGGTGACATAACGAATGTTTTAAATCACGTGACATGTTTTTCACTAATCAGAAGCTGTGATACAAGTCTGAGGTATAATAAAACATGTTGTGTATTGAAGATATCTGATAAAACATGTTTTGTATTGGGGATATCTGATAAAACATGTTGTGTATTGGAGATATCTTATATGACATGTTGTGTAATGGAGATATCTGATAATAACATGTTGTGTATTGAAGATATCTGATAAAACATGTTGTGTATTGGAGATATCTGATAAAACATGTTGTGTATTGAAGATACCTGATATAACATGTTGTGTAATGGAGATATCTGATATAACATGTTGTGTATTGAAGATATCTGATAAAACATGTTGTGTATTGGAGATATCTGATAAAACATGTTATGTAATGGAGATATCTGATATAACATGTTGTGTATTCGAGATATCTGATAAAATATGTTGTGTATTGGAGATATCTGATATAACATGTTGTGTAATGGAGATATCTGATATAACATGTTGTGTATTGAAGATATCTGATAAAACATGTTGTGTATTGGAGATATCTGATCAAACATGTTGTGTATTGGAGATATCTGATAAAACATGTTGTGTAATGGAGATATATGATAAAAACATGTTGTGTTATGGAGATATCTCATAAAACATGTTGTGTAATGGAGATATCTGATATAACATATTATGTATTCGAGATATCTGATGAAAATTGTTGTGTAATGGAGAAATATGATATAACATGTGGTTTAATGGATATATCTGATAAAACATGTTGTGTAATGGAGATATATGATAAAACATGTTGTGTAATGGATATATTTAATAAAACATGTTGTGTATTGGAGATATCTGATAAAACATGTTGTGTAATGGATATATTTAATAAAACATGTTGTGTATTGGAGATATCTGATAAAACATGTTGTGTAATGGAGATATCTGATATAACATGTTGTGTAATGGAGATATCTGATATAGCATGTTGTGTAATGGAGATATATGATTAAACATGTGTAATGGAGATATCGGATAAAACATGTTGTGTAATGGAGATATCTGATATAACATGTTGTGTAATGGAGATATCTGATAAAACATGTTGTGCGATGGAGATATCTGATATAACATGTTGTGTAATGGAGATATCTGATATAACATGTTGTGTAATGGAGATATATGATTAAACATGTGTAATGGAGATATCGGATAAAACATGTTGTGTAATGGAGATATCTGATATAACATGTTGTGTATTGGAGATATCTGATAAAACATGTTGTGCGATGGAGATATCTGATATAACATGTTGGGTAATGGAGATATCTGATATAACATGTTGTGTAATGGAGATATCTGATATAACATGTTGTGTAATGGAGATATCTGATATAACATGTTGTGTAATGGTGATATCTGATAAAACATGTTGTGTATTGGAGATATCTGATAAAACATGTTGTGTATTGGAGATATCTGATATAACATGTTGTGTAATCGAGATATCTGATATAACATGTTGTGTAATGGAGATATCTGATAAAACATGTTGTGTAATGAAGATGTCTGATATAACATGTTGTGTAATGAAGGTGTCTGATATAACATGTTGTGTAATGGATAATAATAGTTAATAACGTACAAATATTGACAATATTAACATCATTTGGACGACGACAGCTAAAGAAATAATAATAATCATAAATGGTACGAGGTTATAGGACTCTTGTTTGTCAACGGAAAGTTAAACGTAAGAATATAGCGTGCACATAATTCACAAGAAAATAATTTCAGAATGTAATACAATAATACTGTGATACATCATAATAACCTTTGTAGCAATCGTTCTAAACAGATAATTCGTTGGTGATCAATTATTGATTTTCTTCAGTTATCGATTTTTGATTGATGATAAAATTTAATCTGTTATTCGGTTACAGATTGATTAATGGTCGGTTGATTATTGTTTACGGTTGCCGACTGAGCTGCACGGTAAAAGACCGTTTACAGATGAGACGTTAGTTCTGACAAACAATTTTTTTTACCAAATGCAAGAACATTGACAAGAATAAATAGAATAATAATGCCATACCAGAGAACTACGTGACCCCTGGTCTCTTGTTTTTCTACGGTATCTAACTTACATTTTGCATTGACATATACTTTTATTATGTGTGTCTTTTGTACACAATCATAGCAAAAGAACTGCATCGTTGTTTTTAAAGCGTTCCTAGGCAACATTTTACTGTATCATACGAAACTTATGATACAGTGGAAAATGTACAAGGTTGAAAATTGATGATTGATTTATGAAACTAAAAAACGGATTACCGCTGACCTCTTAAAAAAGAGAGTACATGAGCTGTAATTTCCATTTGATTTTATTTCGGTTTTATTTCACCAAGAATTTTCATGTATAAGTATACTCTTTACTGCAGCTTTAAGCTAATCACTTTTAAAAGTCACAATTGGAAAATGATAAATGCTATCAGTAGGAATTCCTTAATTACGAAAATTAATTAAAGTGTCCGCATCCGTGTTTGTAAATATCTAAATAAGTCTAAAACAATATCATTATAATTCAATAAGACCTACAAGAATACATATGTTACCGATCGCTAGCAGAACGCTGTGCACGGTATCACGCCCACGTGACTCTGTTCGGTTTTCTCTGTGTGGCATTGTTTACAAAAATCAACCAAGGAAAACAGTGTTTTTTTAAACACATAAACATATATTTATAGAACTTTTTTACGGCACAGGCTTGTATATCGCTATTTCTGAAAGCTATTTTACTATGTATGAGAAAAAATACCTTTTAAAGAGTATGAAATCTTCAGCTAGACATGCTTTAAAACAACAAGGAATATCGACGTGGTAATGAAACTCAAACTCAAACTCAAAATCGATCAAATGGGGACAAAATATAAACAAAAATACAGAGTTGCGTGTAAACTTCTGGAAAAGATAGCAATTCGAAATGTTTGAAACATCGCTTTCAGTGAATTTAAAAAAATAAAAACGCCCAGACAACACGGTGACTAAATACTAGCGTCGGTAAGGATTTGAGCCAGATAAAATTATATCGATTAAGGGACATACTATTACATAAAACATTCATGGTACCGGAAATTGACATAACTGTATATATGCATAAACTTTCACCTCGGTGTTTTTATCTCCGTGGTGGTTTTCTTTTTTTCAAACCTGTTCATTAATCATGTAAGTTTATCTCGCGTCAAAATCTAAGAGCATTGTAGTGTCAAATATCAAATCTTCGACAAATAATGTTCAATACTTGTTAAAAATATAGCCAAGAGGGATCTTCATTTGTTATCGGCAGTATGGATTTGCTTTTCGGAACCGAACGTTTGCTGATATGAAATTAAAAAAAAAAAAAAAAACGAATTAAAGCTGGCAAAAAAAAAAAAACATTCGTAGGAATTGACATGAATTATCACTTTGAATTATGCATCTAAATAAATCAATATGCATGAGTAAAGATATGTTTGTATAGGCTTTGTATTGCTTGATGATAAATTACCCATCGGTAATGGACCATAAACATACATTGTGTAATACTAGCTGAGCTTTAGCACTGCTTGGGTATCTTATTCAATCTACGAGACCTTGATATTTAAAACTTTAAAAACATCAACAAACACACCACAGCCTGCACATTCATATGGAGATTTGAGATAGAAAAACGTGCAATGGTCCTACGAAACCAGTTAATATCTAATGATTGGATTGATCAGGCGATATGTAGGCTCAACAACAAGTGTATTTTTGTCACAAGGTTTAAACACAGGCGACTGCTTCTGGTTGGTGTTTATAGAAAACAATATTCGATCCTGCTTGTATACCTTATTGATGTAGTATGAATAAGATCTAATAGATTTTTTTCTATCAATACTAACCAGAAGCTACGAAAGCCGGTTGGGACCATTTTCGTAGAAAAAAATAAAAAAAAATTCGCGTAATAACGCTAAACTATCGCGTTATATCGCGAAACTAACGCGTTATATCGCGAAACTTTCGCGTTATTACGCGAAACTAACGCGTTTTTTCGCGAAACTTTCGCGTTGTTACGCGAAACTAACGCGTAATATCGCGAAACTTACGCGTTATTACGCGAAACTAACGCGTTATTACGCGAAACTAACGCGTAATTACGCGAAATATTATTATATGACTGTGATTTCCCCCCTTTCCAGATTGGGCAATTCTAAACATTATCCCTTTGATCAAATATTATTATCAACCCCGAATCCGTGCCTCAGTGTAGGATAAAACACCCCCGTCCCTTACCCCCACCCCCCGGACAAAAGCCCCTTCTATATAAATTTAGTTGGTATACGTTATATACTATTAGTAAATCTGTATTTTTTAATAGTATTTTATCAATAATCATCGATTACATGGTGCCATCAGGTTCCTAAAACATCTCCTTTTTCAGTATCTGTGTCTCAAGTTATAATATAATGACTGCCTTACCAAACATGTTGCTCTGTCTTGTAATCATTTTAATTTTAGGAATGATTAAAATCAAAGAAATCATATAAAAAAACAAATTGATACCTGTGCAAATAAAGACATTTCACTGTTGATACACATGAAGACATTAATGATATATTTCTTTTCATGAGAATACAACATCAATGAAAATGTACATATATTGAAATTAATTTTTTTTTTATATAAAGGAGCTTTTGTCCACTTTTTGATTAGTATGAAGGGGCTTTTGTCCTAGGGGCTAATGTCTGGGGGGGGGGGGGGGGGGGGGCTTTTGTCCGTACCCTCTCTCGCTACAGAGTGATACAACCACCCAATAACTCGAATACGCACCCAAATATAATAACAGGGACTCTCCCGCAATCCGTGACGTCAAATCCAGGGTGACATAACAATCCAACAACTCGATTACACACCCAAATATAGTAACAAGGGAATGTCCAACTATCCGTGTCGTCAAAAAAGCATGCTTACATGTACGTGTAGGTATGTACTCCCGGACAGAGTTTAATAGACTGAATTTTTAGATGTTTTAGCATTTACATTTTGTTGAATTTTAAGCAATAATAAATAATGAAGTTTAAATTCATTGTTGACTTTGACTTTTTAAATGTCATTTTGAACCTTTCTCCAGTCGATCACTATTATTTTTTCAATCCTATGACAGGTAATGATAATCATTCTGTAATATGAAAATGTTGCAGTTTTGTCATATAATAAAGCAGTTATCAACCTGTTTTCAGGTGAATACGATGACCTTCGGCCTCGGGAAATATCATTTTCTCGAGTTGTTTATAAATCATCATATTTACCTGAAAACAGGTCGATAATTGTATAATATCACGAAACTTTTGCGTTATAATGCGCAGCAGGTTATATCAGACGATGAAATGGTTTCAGAGTATCAGATACTGACTGTAAAGATGGAGGGCGAGAACCAAGATTTTTTTTTTCTGTCCAGAATTTTGTAATTCTTTGAGAATGAATAATGCAACATCGTATATATCCGAGAACTAATTTCCTTATTGTTAAACACTATCGTTTCAAAGTTCGTTTACGTGTTGAATTGTTTAAAACAGCACTATCCACTATTGTTAAAAAAACTCAAAATTTCAGCTTGGGATAGGAGGCTTAACTCAAAATAAAAAACTCACTAAACTGTCGTGCCTCATGTCAATACTCTTCAAAAGTAGCCGATACTTCTTATAACTATCAATATATATTCGTGATATAACGCGTTAGTTTCGCGTAATAACGCGTAAGTTTCGCGAAATAACGCGAAAGTTTCGTGTAATAACGCGTCAGTTTCGCGTAATAACGCGTCAGTTTCGCGAAATAACGCGAAAGTTTCGCGATATAACGCGTTAGTTTCGCGTAATAACGCGTTAGTTTCGCGTAATTACGCGAAAGTTTCGCGATACAACGCGTTAGTTTCGCGTAATAACGCGAATTTTTTTTTATTTTCTTCTACAAAAATGGTCCCAACCGGCTTTCGTAAGAAGCAGACGCTCGTGGTTTTTCAATATATAACTTATCTCTGTGTATGCCGCTATTTCCTATGAAATCGTCTGTTTTTTATTCATTTATTTAATTTGTTTTTCTTTCTTTTTTTTTCCCCTTACATTTAATTTGTCAATGCCATCAATGTCCGGGATCTTTCGATCGCATGGGCTCCTTTTAGCAGCCAATGTCATATGAGAACGACACTTAAAAGGCGTGTTGTCATTTTATAATACCAGAGCATTACCCGGTATGTCCAATTGTTATATAAACATAATAGTGTTTACATCAAACTACCGTTATCTTCGCCGCGATCATAAAAACATGATTGTATTTCACAGAGCGTTCTTTGCTTCTTACCTGCAGTTTTAATTTTGTTTTGTATTGTTTAAACTTTAACAGTTACTGCCCTTGTGTTAGAGCTTTTTGCGTGTTGTGGATTATGTCTTGTGAGAGACTGCTGAATATTCGTATTAAAAAAATCATTTAAGAAACTAAGAAGTACAGTACAACAAATCAAAAATATAAAAGATTTGGTAACAAACTTAGAGCTTACGTAAAACGTGTTCTTATCAGAGGTAGACATAGACAGACATAACATAGCGATATCCTGATTATACAAATCATGGAATGCTGATGTCAAACAAGCATATTGCTGTCCGAGTAATGATCCTATTTTCTCTTACCCTGGACAGGGATATCCGCAGTTTTACCGGGGTAAGATTTTCTTTTAAAAAACTGCGGATATCCCTGTCCAGGGTAAGAGAATAATAGAATCTATCACTGGTCTGTTCCGTAGACAGGGATATCTCAACCCGAGTGTAAGAGTTTGGCTTACCGAGTGCTGGCCAGCCAAAATCTTACACGAGGGTTGAGATATCCTTGTTTGCGGAACAGACCCGTGATTGATTATTTTTCTCACATACTTGCAGCCAAATGTAAGTTTTTATGAAAGTTTTTCATCGCGCCATCTTCAATGCTCCTTGTAATGTGCGTCAAAATTGATGACGTCATCATTTACGACTTGGTTACTCAACGTAAAATGATGACGTTACGTTATTGTGAGCGGCGTCATATAGCGCGTGGCAGCTGTCTTTACCCACTCTGTGTAAGATCGATTTATCTTTTCCCTAGCAACCGCCGGATAACCCTCTGAAGTATGGGAGAAAAGAAAATCTCACCCCGGTAAAACTGCGAATATCCCTGTCCAGGGTAAGAGAAAAGAAATTCTCTCACCTTGGACAGTGATATCCGCCGTTTTACCGGGGTGAGATTTTCTTATCTCACCCTAGGGAAAAGACAAGCTACATGTGCTCTTTGCACGTTCTTAACAATTGCATTTCGTCACGTCAACAATACCATGACGTCACGGCAACAGTACAATGACGTCACGTCGACAATTCAATCACGTCACGTCAACATTTCCTTGCATTGATGTAACCTTAATATTAGATACATAAGAGGCTAAACAGGGTAAGAGAAAATAATCATTCACCCCCATGGCAGTGAGACAGGGGAATCTCAACCCTCGGGGTAAGATAATTAAGCTTCCAAACACTCAGCAAGCCACGTGTTTAGCAACTTAAGAATCTTCCTCTCCGGTTGAGATTCTCCTGTTCCACCCCAAGGGGGTGAAATTCCATAATCATACAATAGACCATGTATACTGTATGTAGTAAAAGATAGTAAACGCATATCATACTAGTATTATGTCATTACACAAGAATAAGATACAACCCTAGAATAAATTTGGCATCAGGTCCGTGCTATCACAAGGAAAACAACGTCCGCCATCAGGAGCAAAGAGGTCTCATAAGGTGTTCGGAGTTATGTTAACTTGATTTATTTTACAACAATAGCGAAAGAAGTTATATATTTTACCAACTTACTCCAATCTCGTGTTGGCCCAGATGGAATGGCGTGAGGTAGAAAAGCGGAGTATCTGCAGAAAACCCTTGTTTTCGGGAAGGTTATCCATATCTTACCACGTCCGAACGTCCCCATTTCTTTCGTAACATTTTACACTTTCACGCATTTTGCCTTTGTTGAGCGTTTGCCTCTATGAATTAAATATGCGGGGTCCTCTCCCTTAAAACACGTTCTAAGTAGTTTTACTCAATATCTTTTATCTTAGAACGTGCTGATCGGTCCTTCATACTTACCTCTGTAATAAGCAGTAAGGATGAATTCGACTGTTGTCAGCATAAATTACATTAACATTCCCCTCTCAAAACGTAAGGGACGCCTTCGTTCTCTACTGATGAGAGTTTTGTCAAGACAGACGAACGGCGTTATGAAGTAAGTACATAGTTGTGAGCTAAATGGATGCTTATTGCGTTATTTCTACGATTAAGACAACTATAATATCTTATCAACAACATTTCTGTTGTTGATTTTGGTGACGAGATTGTCCATTAGACTGTTGGTTTCGGAACTACAACTGTAACTTGGCCCCTCTATTGGCCGAATGATTATATCGAAGAGCTTATCAGAACAGGTGATACAATGGCAAAGTCCTTCACCTTTAACAATAAGTTAACAAAACTTTCCTTGGTCATGTCGATCTACCAGGTAGAACGCGAAATTAAGGAAATTAAAGACTTTTCAGAAAGTAAAGACTGGTCAACTTCAGCCGATTACAGCTCGATCTTCACTTCCAACGTGCCTAACACAGACAATTGACAATTAAGCTGTATGACGATATAGATTTCCGCATTAATATAGTTATTTACTATACAAATTTCTAAAAATCTATTTCGTTCAAGCTTCTTTCCGATTGGTAATTAAACATTTTTAGACAGTAGCATTCCTGCTTCCCCAGCCTACATTTTTAACAGGTCCTAGTTGAAACTCTTGCTAACCATTTAGTTGTTACGTCACTGTCTATTGACGTTCTTAAACGTTGAAACAACGTGTTTAATTCATTTCTGGCTTACAAGTGATTAAACTGGAAAATTCAAGTGCATTTCACAATTTCTCTCCCACACACTTACATAATTGCATATAGTGCACGTGATGAACATATAGTATGTGGTCGCAACATGTTTTGCTGATCATGTGTCGTTGACCTCATAATGCCTCTATTTTCACAACTGGATTTCCATACCCCCCCCCCCCCCCCCCCCCCCCCCCCCCCCCTCGAAGTTAGGGGCGGTATACTGGAATTGTGGAATTGGCCTGTCCGTCTGTCTGTTTGTCCTCCTGCCGTCCCATAATCTTGTCCGGAGAACTTCTACTAAAGTACTATTCCGATTTCAACAAAACTTGGCATGTATAAGCAGTACAACATGAAGTTGTGCATCGCGACATTTTTTTTACGATAATGCATTTTTCAAAATGGCCGCCGACTTTGATTGGTTGAGGCTTGTCAGAACAAGTCCTACTAAAGTACTGTTCTGATTTCAACAAAACTTGGCATGTATAATCAATAAACCAAGTAGTTGTGCATCCCGACTTTTTTTGACGATAATGCATTTTTCAAAATGGCCGCCGACTTCTGATTGGTTGAGGCTTGTCCAGAGAAGTCCTACTAAAGTACAAAACAGAATTTAACCAAACTTGGCATGAAGTTATGCCCAACTAAAATAAACACAAGTCAAATAACAATGTTATCAGGAGTGATAAATATTTGTTACATGATACATGATGAATGCGTGTCTGATGAATTAGAAACAAAAACAAAAACAAAAACAAAAAAATAGTAATGCGATCGTCATGGAAAATGTCTGTATCCAGTTATGACCCGAATCCTTTATACCGATATATATCCTTTCAGCTTGATGGTATTCTTTTTTTATTCCAGATTATATACGGTAACGATATCTGACATTCCAGTTACCATGAGAACTAGCCTGAGTTTCCTCTGGCCTGACACCATGTCTAGCCTACACCAGACTTGGTGTCAGGGCTAGAGAATAATTGGACTACACGAGGACAAACATACGCATAGAGGCAGAAAGTGATTTTTATAAATGTATTTGGGTTGACGGCGCTTGATGGGTTTTTTTTATCTAATTTCAAACAAAGATTTAAACCATTCCGTTGAAAACATTAAAAAAAAGGGGTATAGAGTGGTATTTTAATGGGAATAATGCAGCTATTATATTTCCCATATCTTTTCGTCCAAACGAGAGGAAAATGCGACTGACATTGTTTGTTTATATTGATCTCAAATAGTCTTATCTCAATCCGACAAAGTTAAAGTGGTAACAAGTGATTCCATATAAAATGTAAACTTTATTTTATAAAAGAAGTTCTATTACATTATAATAATCACGCTTGAAGGCGAGGATGGACGCGCGTGACGGGTCTTGGTATGAGAGAAAACCAGAGTACGCAGAAGAAACCCACGTTGTCGGACAGGACACCCGTTCCTTTTCACTCGAATCTGGCATCAATAAAACCAGCGGTATAGGGGAGGCAACTCTTCCTATACAAATGTACGTAGATACGTCACGGGCCTCGTGATGGTTCACATACAAACGCTGATCAGTATTATTGGTTAAATGTTTAACCATTATTTTTTAATGAAAACACTCGTTTATTGCACGTTTATAAAATATCATTAAAGAGAAACAACAAAGTTTAAGGATTTACAATGTATTGATGTGGAGAACCCAAACCTTATATGAGTAGTCTTATATTACCACTAAAACCAATGTAATCAGTTTCTGATAAACTAAGATAAACTCTCATTGGGCTTTTTCTACCAAAAATCCCCCCCCCCCCCCCCCCCCCCCCCCCCTTGTTATGTCTTTAAATTATAAACCCATATTTCATCACTACGGCAGCGAAAATGCGAAGACTATATGCAATGTTGTTTTTATATCATATCTTGGCGATTTAATTTTTATACATGTATTCTAAATGCACTATACACTATGAAATTTCATAATCTGGTATCTATATTTTATTTATACATAGTTAATATTGGTATGCACAACCATGCAAGCAGTATATCATTATGGCCCTCAATATCAATACACGGAGATACATCACTTCGGAATACGAATCAAAGATGTGAGAGTCACTCCGTCCATTTTACTCTCTCGCCATTCCATACGAAGTCATCGGAGCCCCTCGGATTTCATTGGCTTCTTGAACCAGCGCACAAAATGGACAGAAAAGCGCAACCAGCAAGTCGTTACATAACGTTCCGTCTATTCCTTTTTCCATCCGAATCTTCCCTCGGATGTTGACCGCTGCCACAAGGTGAATGACAGGAAACAGGTAAGTCAGTGCTACAAATATAAAAGAAATAATAATTATATCTAGAATTCTGCAGTCAACATAAACATTTTCAATATATTGTAAACATAACTCTCTTGCATATGAGTGCACGTTTACATCAAAGATACAACATATCACATATGACATATGTTACTGACACAAACAGCATTTGCATATTCTCTGAGAACGCGATAGCAGTAGCTAGATGCGTACACATACATGTAATTTTCAAAAATTAAATAAATAAATAAAACAAAATATGATTGTCATAGTGTTGTTGTTTTTTTAGAATATCGAGTACTGAGAAAGTAAACGCTTAGATATAATTTGAAAATAAATAAAGTGGTTAAGGTACTAGCCAAACAATAGATATTTTTTTTAAAGCTTGTCAAAAACAAATTCTTACTAGCCAGTGAAACATTGAGTTTTAGCGATAAGAATAATTATCCAAAACATCATACGAAAGTATGCGTTTATAGCTCGTGGTTTCTCTTCGATAAAAATGTTACATCGCCGATAGCATATATACTTCTTGTCACAAACAATGTCTTAAATGAAATTCATTGTAACAAAATATATATATAATAAACACAACTCAACGAAAATAAAATAAAATAAAATAAAAAACAACAATAACAGCGTTATAAGATAATAACTTACAATGCCACAAGTTATAGATATAAAAAAAAATCAGTATGATATTAATTATTTATCCACGTTCAATTCATCGATCAAAAGAGAAGTTCAAACTTTTGTAGAGTGAATACTTTTTGTATTGTAAAACTCATACACAAAAGTTCAACAGCCCTTTACTCTTTTATCATTTTTACATCATTTTTTCATGATAACACAAAAGACACATACTTTCATTCAAGACTTTCAAAAATACACACGTGCTGCATAATAACAGCCCATTCTTGTTTTTAGTCTGTCATAATCTATTGTTGGCGTTGATATAACACTTTTTATTGACATTTATGTGTTAACGGGATGTAAAACAACAACAAATAATCAATTATTAGCCAGGGCCGTTCCGAAATATACATATATAAGCACAGGGACCTCAGAGCTTGATACAGTCTACGTGTATTTGGACCTTCCCTAGTGTGAGTAGCACATTTTCAGATGCTATGAACACCGGGGGTGTCATGTTTACAGGAATTTTAATCTAACCATCTGAGAACGTCTGAAAACAAATAAATCGTAGACTGTAACAAGCTCTCAGGTCCCTGTGATACACACTAGGGAAGGTCCAACAACACGTACATTGTAACAAGCTCGCAGGTCCCTGTGATACACACTAGGGAAGGTTCAAACACACGTACATACACAATAGGGAAGGTCCAACAACACGTACATTGTAACAGATTCTCAGGTCCCTGTGATACACACTAGGGAAGGTCCAACAGCACGTACATTGTAACAAACTCTCAGGTCCCTGTGATACACACTAGGGCAGAAGGTCCAAACACACATACGTTGTTTTCGGGTCGCTGTGTATATTACAAATAGTTTAAAGCACATTTTTAGAGCTACACACTAAATTATCTTCAACCCTCTCTGGGTTCCAAACACTATCCTCAGGCAGACTGAAACTGATAAATGTACCTAGTATTTCTTTCTGTGGTGCTTTACTTTCCTAAGGGATTAATTTGTCGCTCTTCTAAGATGTAGCACGTTAATATGAAAATCAATTAGAAGATGACGGATCTGTCTCATTTGCTTTTGACCTCCATCATGTTATTATAATCCTTCCGTAGAACGTTTTATCATCGACAGGATTTGCATCGCAAGCATGGCTAGTTGATTTACTGACCAGAAGAACATTTCACGCGGAGAAATAGTAAGTTGTCTTCTGACAAGGTATTCTCTCGGAGAGAGAGAACCCCACTTTTATAGGCGAGATTAACGAGGGTCAGATACAAGCAAAATGGAGACTGGGATTCCCTTGAAAAAGTACAAGCGGGTATTTCTCAAAAGCATTTCACTGATCGAGCTCATGATCATTTTCAGTATGAAATTCGGGACTGTCTGCAAGATATTAGAACTTTTATTTAGATTTACTTAGAAAATTAAAAAAAAAAAAAAAAACTTTCTGGTAGGCGCTAAAGCTCACTTAAACAGGACAGTATCGTGTGGTACATGTAACCACTAACGACGACTATAATTGATAAAACGAAGATTGTACCGGTTATCAATAATCCCGGATAATGTTTATCGGACATTGTAACACGTGTTACTCGTATGATATGAGGCCTGTTACATGTACGGCGTGGGTGAAGTATCGTTTTATCGATGTGTGACCTTAGTTTACACTGAACTTAACATTAACACACTGGTTTATTGACCTTGGTTACACGTTACTTCTGAGCATATATTCCAAATTGTCGTCTGAGCATTAGGTATGATCCAACATCAGGAAGAAGATCCGACGTGTGCAGTTCGATCCCTAACCACGGCGGTTTATGTTGCTTAGATAATGAAAAGGCTTGTCCGGCCGCTTTGTGTGTTAACATAAGTCTTCGCCTTAAGGGCTCTTGAAAGTTTTCGACTGACTTCCTGTACGCGGTCCAGTTAGGTAGTCACTAGCTACTACCAGGAGAGAATAACCCGACCTGACTGTTTCCAAACATTTATATTTTCGCCGGTTTTTTTTATAATCTGGATGAAGAAGTGCTGGAGAGGAAAAATCATTAGGACTTGTGGAGGATATGAACACTGGTTCGAGAGAAAAAATGGAATGATTTAAATGCTGGTATAATAAAACAGTTATTGTATGGGTATTTCTGGAAATAGCACTTTTATTGTCCCCCAAGACATGAACTATTTCCCTCGACTTCGCCTAGGAAACTAGTTATGTCTCGGGAGACAATAAAAGTGCTATTTCAATCACATCTATACAATAACTGTATACTATACCATATCAGAACGTAAAATTACGTACTTGCGAAGTCGCAAATTTCATGGAATAGACGTTCGTATTGCGTCAGTGATATGAGTATTATAATACATGTACATGTATGAACATGCATAACTTACTTTGGGTATTCCACAGTATAAATAACTTTATTTCCGCTGTCAAGAACGCTCTGTGGTAAACCCAGAGGTTTCGGTTTTAAACTTCCGTGTTCTTTGTGTAATCATATATGAATACATATATCTAAATAAGTCACGTGGTTTAGGGAATGCAATGCCGGAAGTAATACATTTATTTTTGTACAAGTTCAAGATTCATTAAATGTTATAAGATGAAATAATTTCATTGTGTTCTAACTTCATTTAAACAGCGCTCAACCTGGACATGTATACACATACGTACACCTAGAACTCGGTAACTTTTCAACGGTACCTGCTTTGGGCTCGGTATAACTGTGACAATGTGCCAACAAATACCGTTAAGCTAGTTTCACTTTCGTTTTAATAGACAACCACATTACCTGTAGGTGATGATTTTATCGGCGATTGATACCACCATTGTGATAACCCTAACCTTAACGTTTCAGATCAATACAGTATACGCCAGACTGCCTACCAGACCCCAATCTCCTGGTAAAACAATTGACCAGCTATATTTGTCTCTTCCTTATCAACAACCCACCCCCACCAACTTCCCACATTAAAAATTCTGATTTATTCAAGAGACAAAACCTTTAAATTGAATTTTATTGTTAATTGTTTTTATTCTTGATCTAGAGACAGGATACAGACCGAGAATACTAAGAAAAGATTGTTTCGGTGGTTGAATTTGTCTTACCACAGATGCAACAGCTTTCCCCGACAGCCTCTGCGTTCTTTCCGAATGTGTAACAAGGCATTATATAGGTGATTAGACATAGCGTACAGTTGTCCATACATCCTAGTAGTCCGTGTTGCCAGTAGGAAGACATTCTGGTCACTTACGGTCAGTCCAGTTTTAGCTGGTCAAATCTCCCTCGGCCACTGTCGCACTAGAGAGTGTTCAATTTACGGAGTTTCGTTTAAATATCAAAGCTCCTGATCGTTCATTACCTAGATGAAAAGGAATAGACTGGTCACTCGGCTGGACAAAACTGGTCACTCCGTGAAAAGTTAATTACATATGTATCTCAGCTGAAGAGTTACATCTGTGGCTTCCTACCCACCCAAACGACTTAACAGATCAACAATATCTTGTGCATGTATAACAGGAAATTTTACAAAATCACACACCAGTACACATACGGTGTATACGTGTGTAATTGTAACAGTCACGAGGACCGGCTGTCACATGACAAGCAATCACGTGGTATATTGTTTATGCCTCATAACGTCTTACTATTCCCTGTTATCGTATAGCGACCAAAGTCACAGAATTGTCATTTAACCTCCCCACAATTCAATTACACTGTTAAGATACCAAAGCATGGTCATCTTATAGCGTCCAAACTTAATTAGGTCAAAGTAAATATATCTAAAGCTAAAAACAAAATAAATCCAATTAAATTTACACCGGTTATTCTCATCTAAATCTTTTAATAACAAATAAAATACACAAAAAAAAATAGATAAAAAAGAAAAAAAGTCATCAGATCAGAACTTCAAAACTAATTTTAAAGAAGTACTCACCTTCACTTCAAAATTCAGTTGTATCAGTTAAATATACAAAGCTCAGTCAACTTAACTTCAAATTTTATCAACAGTTAAAAACATACAAAATCAGTATGGTAAACATAACTCCAAGACTTGATCAACAGTCAAAATATACAAAAACCAGTTCAAAAGTTAATAAACAGTTCAAACACACAGACATCCGTATTGTGACCCTTACTTCTAAGCTTGATTTACACAGTAAAGTATAAACAAATATGTATGTTTTGTTTTAGTTATTACACTTGAAAATGTAAATGTAAATGTAGGTATCCATCACTATTTCTGCTTTGGCTTGTTTTCGCAAATATACGATACATTATTTTTCATATTTCATTATATATTATTTGAATCAAATGAATCTTATATGTAGGCACCGATATTACTGATGTTTCAACTATGAGACAACTACAGCAAGGATATTTATATTGAAACAGATAAGATTAGCCTTTTGATGACGGCTGTGTTGGTTTGTGTTTAGGGTGTATGTGTGTGGAATGCTACAGGTATATTCAAGGAACGAATACAATTATATATACAATTAAAAAAAAAAACGTATCTGCAATAAGTCAGTGTGATAAGTTTGTATGCAAAATTCTTTGCTGCCATACCTGATGTTGCTAGAGTTGTCTCGCCTCGTATGAATATCTTGATGTTTCAAATACTTCCTTATTGATTGCCGAAGGGGCATCATGTATGAATAGATAAAAGATAATTTAAAATCACAATTAAGGTTCGGCAATAAATGACGAGGGAGCAAAATGTCAAGTAATCCATGTTTATCGGGTAAACTTGTACAATGTGTATCACGTGGGACGGACTATCGGAGGATCGGACTGTTAAACTGAGTGTCACCGTTTGTTGAAACAAACAACAGACAGAATATCAAAAAGAAATTCCCGAATTCTTATGGGGAGGAAGGTCCGACTGCTAAAAATACACAACTCGGCATCAGTAAACATAACTCGGTATCAGTAAACATAACTCGGCATCAGTAAACACAACTCGATATCAGTAAACACAACTCGGTATCAGTAAACACAACTCGGTATCAGTAACTATAACTAGGCAACAGTAAACATAACTCGGCATCAGTAACATAACTCGGTATCAGTAAACACAACTTGGGATCAGTAAACATAACTCGGCATCAGTAAACACAACTCGATATCAGTAAACACAACTCGATATCAGTAAACACAACTCGGTATCAGTAAACATAACTCGGTATCAGTAAACATAACTCGGCATCAGTAAGCACAACTCGATATCAGTAAACACAACTCGGTATCAGTAAACACAACTCGGTATCAGTAAACACAACTCGATATCAGTAAACATAACTCGGCATCAGTAAACATAACTCGGCATCAGTAAACACAACTCGGTATCAGTAAACACAACTCGACATCAGTAAAAACAACTCGGCATCAGTAAACATTACTCGGCATCAGTAAACATTACTCGGCATCAGTAAACATAACTCGGCATCAGTAAACACAACTCGGCATCAGTAAACATAACTCGGCATCAGTAAACACAACTCGGTATCAGTAAACACAACTCGGCATCACTAAACATAACTCGGCATCAGTAAACACAACTCGGCATCAGTAAACACAACTCGACATCAGTAAAGATAACTCGATATCAGTAAAGATAACTCGATATCAGTAAACACAACTCGGCATCAGTAAACATAACTCGGCATCAGTAAACACAACTCGGCATCAGTAAACACAACTCGGCATCAGTAAACATAACTCGGCACCAGTAAACACAACTTGGCATCAGTAAACATAACTCGGCATCAGTATACACAACTCGGCATCAGTAAACACAACTCGACAACTATACACATGTTGATAAAAACACAATTTTACGATGGGACAGAAGGAGAGGGATGTTTGTACATTTTTATAAGATGCACAAAGATATGAAAATAAAGCTCTTTGCGTTTCATGTAAACAAAAAGATATGAAAATAAACTCTTAACGTGATATGTAAAGGTGTACCATAGTACAAAAAGATATAAAAAAAATTTTGCTCTTAGTGTACTTATTAAAATTGTATCCTATCATGTACTGATTTATAGAAAGGAAAACGCAAATCAGCTTGTGTCCTGTGTGGTACATAAAGATCATAAACAACTTTTCGAAAACACTCGTTACTTTCACAAGAATAAATACCAACAGCTGATAACAGCCGGCAAAATTATTTAAATATTCATATATTTTTAATGGTACACTTTTGCATTGTACACGATATGAAAGCGTATCTCCTGTTTGTATGGCATTCCACATAAAAAAATGTACCGCCAACGTTACAAATAGATTTTAAAAAGTGTACCATCAGATATAGTTCTCACACACTGAACAGAGCTGACCCAGCATAGTAGTTAACTTTATTTTGTTTAACGTCCTATTAACAACAAGGGTCATTTAAGGACGTGTCAGGTTTTGGAGATGGAGGAAAGCCGGAGTACCCGGATAAAAACTACCGGCCTACGGTCAGTACCTGGCAACTTCCCTACGTAGGTTTCGAACTCGCAGCCCAGAGGTGGAGGGCTAGTGATAAAGTGTCGGGACACCTTAACCACTCGTCCACCGTGGCCCCTACCCAGCATAGTAATCCCTGTTTTGTCGTTATAGCTAGGCCCTTTTCCCACCCAGTATAGTATAAGGTCTAACTTAAACGACAAAACAGGATGTTTATTGTATTATTTATCACTTCTGGTTAAAAACAGAGCACATTACAAATGTGTAGGTTATGGTTATGGTCTCCGAAACAGTTCATCTATGTACATGTATTTTTGTCATTTCCATTGTTTTGATAGATTTCCAGATTATTAAAGAGTCGTACAGCTTATTGTATTTCCGAAAAATAATCTTTATGAAAAGTCAGCCTATTTATCTGATGTTATCAAAATACTATAAATCACTTAAATTTCGCGTGAGATTTATTTTCGCGTTATTACGCGGTGAGAGTCAAGCGCTGGGTGGTGGTCAAGCTATCGGTTACAGATTGAGTCCATGACTCTAAAAGCTGATAATTCGCAAATTTAAAATCATTTTAGATCAGCATTTGCGAAATCATGTATTCGCGAATATGTCGGAAGAGGTAAGTCGCAAAAAATTGTTTTTCGCGAAATCTATGTGATTTACAGTAAGATATTCCGTGCGATAAATTGTTATTGTGTGTGATGACAGCCTTGTCCGGGTAAAAATTGTCACACTTGGTAACGTTTCTGTTTGATGAATTTCTGCTTTCGTATTCTTTAACGATGATACACAAGACGTGAACTTTCATATCTTTATATTTACATTTAGCATTAGTCTCCCATTGGTTCAGTGCTAATCTGGGCTGAATCTATGAGCGTATAGATGCAGTCAAGATCACATGACGTCGTTGTTATGTCATTTTGATCAACATCATTTAATCATGTTAAACTCTGCCTTTTATAAACACGTGCTTTATTTTTATATTTGTCACTCTATGTTCGTTTGTACATGTAATAATAGCATTTTTAATTCAATTTCCTTTCTGTGATTGAATTGCAACCAATCTAACACACAGTACAATGCCTTGCCGTGACGGTGATCAACACAGCGCCAAAATGAGGTCATAGTAACGCTATTGTTCTTAATCATTACCCTCGCTACGTTTGATTCGTTCGTAGCGCATAGCGAAGCATTTCTATGATGGTGATCAAAATGATGTAATAATCTAGGCATGTGATCTCGACTTCATCTATACGCCCATAAATGCAAGCGAGATTAACACTGAGACAATGGGAGACTATAGTACCAAATGTAAGTTCTATGTTGACAATAAACGTCAATCTAACAAGCGTTTAATTCAACAGATACGGTCATTAAAGGATGGTCTTCCCTGTGTGGGAGCTGCACGCGTGGTAAGTGCATGTGTGTTTTGGGAGGCGGCCTTACATCAATTTTTCAAATTTTTGACGCCATGGTAAACTAGTAATTTGTATGTACTCCAGAATTAAATAAAACAACTTCACACTGGATAACCTTAATTTTCATTTTTACATATTTTTATCAGCGTGACATTATACACGGGTGTACATGAATGAATATCATGTAACCTAATGTTAGGCAGGCTTTAGTATGCTGCTCACGAATTTGATTTTTAAATAAATTTGTTAAATATATAATGTAACACAGACTAGCGACATGCCTTTGTTAATGTGTGGTGAGGCGACACACACTGTCATGTTTAAGTGGGCGTTATTTAGAACCGGAGTCGTTAGAAATTGATACTTAAATGCATTTATCTGGTCATTTAACTATTGTTAACATAATTTGTAATGCAGCTTATTAGCCTTCCTTGGCTAGAGTCAGTGTAAAAGTTTTATTTACGTAGCTATATGTAGCAATAGATAATTATTTTGGTTTGGAGCTATAGACTAATGTAGTGAGAGTGTGAAGTCTAGTGGAGGAAGTCTCGTCTGTGACGTAATTTGTGGGGGAGGCCGGTTGTGCTGACGTATGGGTTAATTTCAGCAGGTCTTACGCAAAAAAAATATATAAAATTATCATTATCAGCAGTCTTATTATATTGTAGCAGTGTAGCAGGAACCATTTAGGATGACACATTTTGGGAGTTTGGAGAGAACAACAAGTCGAGAGTAGGAGCTGGCAGTCAGACAGTAAACAGGAAATGTGGAGTTGGGAGTAATACAGTGTTTAGATTATTAGCGAGTTAAAATCAATACAAAAACTATAATAAAAAGATAATCAGTTCTATTCTTATATGTTGCAAACAGAAAACAGCTTCCTCGGCCCGGTCTTTTAATTTTTACTGTCCGCCCGCCCTCCCGTGATTACCAGGGTAGCAATTCGAATTTCCCGCGATCCGGGTTAAACTTGCAATTTGATTGGCTGGTGTTTAATACGTCTCCATGACCTTGCACATAATGTTGACGTCTGCCAGCTGGCTTCCGATTCCATTATAAGCAAACATGGAATGCTCAGCCCGATTTGCTTCTTGCGAAGATGATACAAGTGTAAAACTATGTAATGACACAGACAGCAAAACACTGCCAATGTAATCAAGGTTGCTGCTAGGATGATGGACGATTATTTGGCCAATTTCAATACGTCTACAACATTAGATGATCTGCTATCTTAAAATGACGAAAACTTGAACACTTGCTTGAGGAAATTTTATGCTGAGCTACGGAGAAAATCAAAGCTGATAATAGTAAGTGTAATGTAAAAATAATATTGATTGTGGATAACAGAGATTTAGTTGGCAATGTCGACCCTGACTATTGCCCTCAGATTCGCATTGGGCAATAGTCAGGATCTTGGGAGTAACAAAATCGCTGTTGCCATCAGCCCCAGTCAATAATTGTATAATAGAAGAGGGCCGAGGTGAGAAGACACCGAGCGCAGTTAAGAATTGAAAATTGAGAAGATAGGTCAAGGATCGGATCGAATAGGACTTTATGAGTAGCTTGTTGTAATAGCGTTTATAGTGTAGTATGAACTTCGAACAATTTAGTACTTGTTGGTATACTAAAAATAGCTAGAGTATAGTAGGGAAAGAGATATATACGGAAGTGGGAGACTGATATTGAGTGTGTGAATATCACATACGTTATTGTGCTGTTAATGGATGGAGTTTGAATGTAATCATACATGATTGTGATGATCATTTGCCAGCGTATTGAGAGGTATTGGAGAAGAAGAAGAAGAAGAAGAAGAAGAAGAAGAAGAAGAAGAAGAAGAAGAAGAATGATCAATAGAAGAAGAAGAATAATTGATAGAAAGAAGAAGAAATGAGAACATGCATTTGAATATCCTTAGCTCACCCATTGTCTGAGCTCGGGTTGCCTCGCCTGGTCTGTGAACATTTTACACCCTGACTAAGCTATCAGTCACTGTGTCATTGATTTATTCTGGACATGTAGTATGAACGATCTAGGTGGATGTACATTTGTAACTACAATATTCCATATATTGTCAATCACCACTTGATCACATATTTCTGCAGTTTCGTCACCTAAATGTTGATATTGAAATTCATTTCCTTTATGATAGGATTCGATTCAATGTACATTGCATGCGTTTCAGAGATACTTACCTTTTCTACAAAACTAACTACCCAGAAATAAATGATGCTTTCACTGTGTAACTAAAGAAAATCTCAAAATAAAATGTATACCCGGATATTTCCATGATTAAATCAGTGAATGAGGTTTCTGTCCCACTTTGCAAGACGAATGAAGCATCTTACATCCGCAATCTTGGATACAAGTGGTAAGATTCAGAACAACGGATTGCTTCGACATGTATGGTTACTACTGGAAAACATTGGATTCTTCAAGCAGGAACAAACTTTGGGATGTCTAACGGTTTACTTGAAATTCCTGTCAAAGTAATGCAACTTATTATGCTGGAGGAACCTTATCGGCGGGTAGTTATCGGTTCAGAATTTCGGGTACCTTATGTTTAGCTATAAGTTGTTGTTTGATAACCGTTTTTGACTTGTTTCCTGTTCTTGACAAACTGTATACCACGTTACCCATACCGTGATTTTGTTATTCATTTGATGAATCATGTAACATTAGGTTGACAAGTTTTATTAAAATTTGAATAGCTGAGAGCGTTTCCAGACGTGAAAATTACGGTTTGTTTTACTTAAACTTGAATATGTAAATGTACGGTCTAGTTCATAATACTGCAAACAACTGCTATAACAATCGTATTATAACAATTTATCTTCTGTATCTTCTTGTAGTCTTAGAAACAAAAACTAAAAATCTAACAAAATTGCTATTCGAGGATATTTTACCATGATATAACATATTAACGGTTTACAGTTATAATTTTTAGCTCATATTTACCAATATATCTCTTGCAGGAAGAGAAACAACTTATTGTAGTGTAGGAGTGTTACCGATTAAAACATCACGTTAATAACACTTACTTGGGGTAGGGCGTTCACTCACAGGTTCGAACTCTTAACTTAATGTGATAGGAAGAAGAGAGTTATTGATAAAAAAAGGGAAAGGATAGTATCCAAAATTCAGTCGCATCTTCCGAATCATGCAATGGGAGCAACATGTGCAATTCTAACTCACTACCAGCAGGTCATTTTTAATGGGTATACCATTCCCGCTAACGCCAGAGTCATATGCGAATGAAAATATTTCAGTTGCTCATATGATTAGCTTGTAGTTGGATAGAACAGTCACTCTAAGGTATTGGACAAGATTTCCTACGATCCTACAGGAAAGTTCATCCTCTGGTCCTTCAGTTTGGTCCGTCGTCTAGTCCTTCCGGAAAGTCCATCTGCTGGTCCAACAGGATGGTTATTTTTCTGGTCTTTCAGGATAGTCCGTCCTCTAGTCCTACAGAATAGTTCATTTTCTGGTCCTTCAGGAATGTCGGTCCTCTGATTCTACAGTGTTCTATCCTGTGGTCCTTTGGGGTCGACCGTTCTTCTGATCCTACAGGGTAGTCAGTTCTTTGGTCATTCAGGGTGGTCCGTCATCTGGTCTTTCATAGTGGTACATAGTTTGGTCCTTAAAGTTGGTCCGATAGAGTACTCCCTCTTCTGGTCCTACAGTACTGTCTTAGCCCTTTTTGCCGGGTTGTCCTCGGGTCCTAGAGGATGGTTTATCACATACCTATGTAATCTTACCATAGTGATACAACAAATTTCGGTGAATGTTTTCTGTCGATGTTGTATCACCATACTAGCCGGAACTACTTTTAAGGGTAATTCCCTCTTCCATGAAACTAAAAATAGACAGTTCATTGGAAGAAATAAAGTGAAGCTGTATCTTACAACATTGATTAAAAATTATGAAAACATTTTTTTTTTAAATAAATGCATTTAATTACAAATAAAAATCAATTACTTGAATATTTTAAATGTACGTTTATTTCTCTTAAATAGATATTGTCCTCCGACATTTCTGTCGTCTGCTAGAGTCTTACAGCTCATAGTCTATCATCATAATATGGAACTTTCGGACGTTAACTTTGAAATTCTTCATGATATGATATTTGATGAAGTGGATAACGAGGAAGGGTTTGTAAATGACGAAGAAAATCACATTGCTCCTTCACAGCAGCCCGTACAAACATCTAACCCCCCATTACCTGCGTCTTCTCTCCAAGTTATGCCTGTCCCCCCACCAACGCCCGTCCCCCAAACCATGACAACACCGTCTGATCATGTATCTACAACTGCTCCAGAGCGTTCATTCACATCAGGGATAACAGACGTGCGTGATTACATAATGAGTAAAAGAAATCCAAACACAGTAAGAAAAACTGAAGGCGTTATAAGGAAAGTTGTTGATTGGATTGCTGAAACGCCCCGCTCTGACGTCAGGTCATTGAGTGATATTTTACCATTTGAAATGGACACATACATTAAGGGAATTCTTATTAGGCGCCCGGGAAAAAATGACGGTTCCCAGTATGAACCGGATACACTGACAAGTTTTCATCGCGGAATTGACCGTTACCTACGTGAAATAAACTATCCATACAACATAATGACATCAGAGTTATTTAGCACCAGTCGTCAGGTGCTACTGTCCCGTAGGAAAGAACTGAAACAACGAGGGTTGGGAAATAAACCGAACAGGGCTGAGAAGGTCAGTGAAAATGAGGAAAACGCTCTATGGCAAAGTGGTCAGCTGGGATTAGACCATCCGCAGTCTCTACTCAACACTATGTGGTATCATAATACAAAATTGTTGGGGTTCAGAGAGTGCGACGAAAACAGGCAATTAAAATGGGGGGGATCTTGAACTGAAAACTGACGAAAACGGCCAAGAATATTTGGAATTTAATGAAAGATCAACAAAAACTCGTGGAGGCAATTCAACTCAACAGAGGTCATTTAATCCAAAACTTTTTGTAAATCCCGAGAATTCATCCAGATGTCCAATCAAATCATTTAAACTTTACGCGAAACACAGACCACACGAAATGAACACTGCAGAATCTCCCTTTTATCTTGCTGTCAATCACAACGAGAACAGTAAACGTTGGTTTAAAAATCAGCCAGTGGGGAAAAATAAGCTTTCTGATATGATGAAAACCATGGCAAACAATGCCGGTCTTGTTTGAAAAAAGACCAACCAATCCCTCCGAAAAACTCTGTGCACAAACATTTTGCATTCTGGCGTAGCACCGACAACAATCATGCAGTTGAGTGGTCATAGAAATGTCAACAGTGTGAATAATTATGCAGTGGCATCCATGCAGCAGCAACGAGAAATGTGCGAACTTCTACAAAATGTCCACGAAACATCTTTGTCAACAAAGTCTGTCCGATCGACAATTTCTCGTAGTGAAGTGGCAAAGAGAAATTCCAGAAATGAAAACGCGGTCGAACCAGTTAAAAATCCAATGCCAAGGTCATCTGGAGATTGTCAAAATCTTGCCACGGGAATGTTTTCTGGGGCAAATATTACTGGAGGCACATTTAACATTTCCTTTCAAATATCTTCCCAATCTTCCTCTCAAGTTATATCTCCTCCTAGGAAATATCGTAGAATCCTACGAATCACTGACGATGACGATGACTCGGTGTGCCATGTCGCTTGTTTTTGTGAATGAATTGCACGCGCTGTGACGTAGTCTAGGTATGGAGAATGTGTTTGATGCCATCGACATATAGGTTTAATTTGATTTTTTTTAATATATCCACGCTTAACAAATGCTAAATCAAATTAAATTAAACAGTATTTGTAAAGTTTGCTGCTTGAAGTAAACGATGTTGTATTTTAAATCATGATTAAATGCCGAACACTTTCACTGACAGTTGGGAGAATTTATTAACATATATCTGATTGCAAATAAATGATTTCGCATCAATTAGTGTTGTGATTTTCCTTTACATTATCAGTTTGAAAACAGAAAGGAGTTTATCAGTACAGAAATATTGATTAAGTGTAAACTGGCTAGATCTGTCAACTAGGCCCACACTTTTAATCAGTTGACGAACTTATGATGACGAGATGAGATTTTTTTTTTTCTTCATTGAAAACGAAAATAATACATAGTGATGTGACGCCACTTGAAACCGCAAATGGATTCCATAATTAAGGAAAGATGTTATTAATAAAGGTATGTGATAAAAGCAAAACCACCCATATGTGTTGCTCCGTCGAGTCGGATCGCCCTCGTTTCTTGCGCACACTCGTGATATTTTCACATATGGGTATTTTTTGCTTATATATCCTCTGGTTCTACAAGGTGGTCTGTCATTCGGTCCTGTATCGTGGTCCGTTCTTGGATCCTGCAGGGTGCCCCGTACTCTGGTCCTGCATATTGTTATAACCTTTGATCCTATAGAGTAGTCCAGTCTGTGATCCTATAGGATGGCCTGTCCCTGGTAGTCCCTCCTTTGGTCCTCAGGGTGGTTCATCGTCTGGTCCAACAGCGTGGTTTATGTTCTGGTTCTATTGGTTGGTCCGTCCGCTGATCCTACAGAGTGGTCCATCCTGTGGTCCTTCAGGGTCGATCATCTTTTAATCCTACATGGAAGTCCATCATTTGGTCCTCAGGGCCGATCATCTTTTAATCCTACACGGAAGTCCATCATTTGGTCCTCAGGGTCGACCATCTTTTAATCCTACAGGGAAGTCCATCATTTGGTCCTCAGGGTGGTCCATCCTATGATCCTACACGATAGCCTTACAATTGGCTGCTTCTAGAAACATGCATTATGATACAGCAACAAAACTGAAAACTAATAGAAAAAGGAAGAAGAGTGATGAAGGCAACTATTAAGCTGTCTCGTACAATAAATCAATAAGAGCGATTGATGGCATTCTCTTGTCCTACAATGTACTAACAGAGACAATTAGCATCTCGTATGCATACATATATAGTGAAGGAAGATTCATCTAATTAGTGCTTCCTGTATGATATTCGATACAAGACGGATCCTTGAACTCGAAACGCATACAAGTACATAAACATTAAATTATACCTTGTATATATATATACCAGACTACAATTGCACTGAAGAGGGTGCCGCTGGCTTCTAAAAGTACGTCAACACAATAAAATTGTGTACATGCATTATTCATAGAATGTACACAAAGTTATCCTAACATCTTTCATCAAAGTAAATACCTAGCGGAAGAATTTTTTTTTTATTTCTGTTTGAATCTGATTGATAAATATTTGATGAATGAAGCTTTATCGAAGAAGAAATAACCGTTAAACAAGGAAGTGTGTGACATCTTTGAACCCAATTTGCTTTAAAATATCTTAATTAATCCATAAATCGATCAAATTTGAGCTGTGAATTCACCAATTCCAATGCAACCACAAGCCATTTATAGGATTTCGGATTAAATCAGTTTTTCTACTTGAGATCAACAAAAAAGCGCAATTCTACACTTTGATCTTTCAATCAGTGAGCATTTCATTAACCAAATCATGGTATCGGTGGTGCATACATTTAAACCGTCATATTCGGAACGAGGCTGTGACATCAGAAGAGAAATAAAGTCCGGATCGATGCTAGGTATCTGCAGTACCTGACACATAATAGACCTTCCCAATGGCTATTTTCTATTAGGTCAAAATCTAATTTAAAATATTCATAGACACAGCAACTTGCCCGAAGAAATGCTCTGGTATTCTGTTTTATGCTTCATATGAAATTGCCCACTTGCCTGTATCGTTTAAATCATGTGGTTACCCCGGCAACTGCGACGTCATGAATACCGATACACTATCTGTATTTTCTAAAAGAAACATAGCAAAGTCTGTTTAGCAATTGATCATAACTAGAGGAGACGTCCATACCTTCAATCGCACCGTTTGGACACGGTGACCAAGATAGCTTTAACATATTGAACAACTATGAATAATGGGTAGTTCGGCAATGTCACCTCTTGCTTCATCCCACTTTGAAAGAAGACATGCTTTAAAATACATATATTTGGAGTCGCGATGACGTAATCGGTCGATAAATCACTAATGGAACCTTATGTGAAAAGTTGTAGGTTCATTCTCTACCCAATTAGCATTTTTCGAGAACGTAAGGCCACCCCTGTGCCGCCGTGGGCAAGACTTATTACTCCTGATAGCATGGGACAAACGGCAATTTTGACCATTACGGCTTGTCGCTGGTTCCTTCAAAGATGGCCTCAGTTCTTTAAAACCATATATGTTAAATGGGCGGCACATCCTGCAAAAATGTACCACGGAAAATAAATATTGTTTTAGACATTTTTATATGATTAGGAGCTTTATGCGGATGAAATGTGTATATTGTATCGTTTTAATGCACTGTAAATGTATATAGATAAATGTTGATGTTCTGCGTTTGCTTGAGTAAAATAAGAACTGACATAATAATGTTGTCGTACTTCAAGTTTTGTCAAGATGTCCACAAACAGAAAACTGAGATTGTGCTTTGATACCTATTGGATATTATCTTCAATAGCATTTAAGGGAGATACTTTGTACACGCAGATTGTTTTACCGTTCGTTCCTTTATCGAGTTCGTACCATTAATATCGGTACGAATCTGCTGTACTCGTAAATGAATGCGGCGTAACAGCACAACCGAACCGGTTCACGTGGTTCGTTTCTTGAGATGTACCACTTGGATTCAAGATGGCGGAAATGTTATGTTTCATTCGTCCTACTAATGTACGTTTTGTTAAAACGAGACGAGGAATCTTCATTTGTAATGGAATTGTTATACGTATTGATATATGACGGGACTATTCAGTTAGTGATTTTACATTCGTTACATTGTAAAATAAAAAGAAATATTCGCTTTTCATGTTTGAAGCGTATACTTTGTAGAGGGGGCCGCCATCTTGAGATTCAAATGCGTTCCATTATATGGTACCGTACTTATTCAGTACAACTGGTACAAACCAAATAAAGCAACACACATATAAGATAATAGTCCCTAAATCAGATCACCAAACAATCATCATGTTGGCTTGTTTAAAATTCAGAAGATGAAGTAGATTCATTTATGGTTATATCAAAAGAAGGGTGTCGGAAAAAGCAAAATTGTTACACAAAGCTTACGTAAACTATTCTTTGGACGCTCTGACATCACTAATTACATATTTCAGTTTTCCAAATATCAGTACCAAATATTTTCACTTCAAATGATCATTTTTGTAAGTACGCCAATATCTAAGACGAATATTTGGAACTTAGTAGAGGTCTATAATCTAGATTGTTTACTTTCAGTTGAAAACACAATCTACGAGGGCTGGTTGATAACTATGAGCCTCGTATTGAAGGGGGTACTCAAGGATGTTCTTTTTAAGTCCCACTATTCTCTGACTATGTAGGGCCGTGTGCCTAAGGACTGGTCTCATTTGGTTAGTTTATATCGACGAGGTAGCACTCTAAAGTAAACAAGACAATCGTGTCGTTTAGGGTTAGGCTTAGGGTGAAAGAGTCTTTCATTGTCATGGCTTCCATTCACGATTGTAGCTTTAAATTGATTGATCATCCACCTTATTCACCTGATCCCACTCCATCAGACTTTCATCTATTTCAAAAACTGAAAACAGGTATTTCAGACATCTAACCCTAAAATGCAGTGGATGACTTTCTGAACAGCCAAGAAAAGGAGTTCTATGATTGTGGCATTTGGGCTCTTGAACACCGCTGGCAAAAGTGTATAGATACTGAAGGGAATTATGTTGAAAAATAAAACAATATGTCGGGGAAAATACAAATCCTTCAATATGAGGCTCACAACATAGCAATCAGCTCTCGTATGCCTCGCACGCGCCCTTGTTTAACAACGTTAGCAACGTAACAGCATTCATAACATTGAGCCATTCATTCTTGTGTCGTTTAACCCGTAAATTGTTAGCCTTTAGACAAAAGAAAATAGTTGTGCATTCTAAGCTAGTAATTTTGATTAATGCATGTAAATACACGTGTTGATTCAAAATGTTTGTTTTTTTTTCTCGATTTGGTTACTGTCACCATACTGAATCATTATACATCGCGATACATTATGCCGTGGTTGACGAGGACGAAATTCTTAGCCTACAGAAGGATATAATTACATGTTTGCAAATACTGATTTGAAGCTAGGCAAAAATATGACGATAAACGATGACTTTGAATAGATTGGAAAAAATGTATATATTTCCTGAGGGAATACATTATAAAAATAGTAATTACATTTTGTTCATCTGCCATATCTCCAAATCAAGATATATTGTCAATTTTGCCAATTGCGAGAAAACAATAAAAAGGAAAGTGCTTTTGCTGGATTTACAAAACATCTGATAACTCGATTTTAACGTCAGTATGAAGAGGTTAACATTGTTTAATTGTAAAAAAAAAAAAAAAAGACTTGGGAAAACCTAGCGTATTGACGTGATATCTAACACGATTATTTTACTTGTTGTTTGGGAGTAATATATGTGGTATATCTCGACACTCTTGTAGAGTACAACATGTCTTCTAGCAAAATGAAGAGTGGGTCGGCGTTTACTGATGTTTCATCCTTTTGAATCGTGCAGGCATTGTTAAAGTACTGTAAATTTCTCGAATACTTTATTAAGCGAATATACCTCTCCAGACATATTCGCGAATACAAATTATGTCGTGAAAATTAATCTAAAAATGACTTTAGATTCGTAAATGATAAACTATTTGAGTCATGGACTCTGCAAGACTCCCGTAATGAATATGGATAACTTGTAGCTTCGCTGCCATCCACGGGTGTTGTTTTCGTACAAATAATCACTAAGAATATTTGAATTCGCGTTTGACTCTCCTCGCGTATTAACGCGAAAATAAATCCCACGCGAAACATAAGTGATTTGCAACATATGCACCTACGAGGAATGATTGGGAAGTTGTGAGCCTCGTATATGGCCGTGTACCCAAGGACTGGTCTCATTTGATTAGTTTAGATCGACGAGGTAGCACTCTTAAGTAAACAAGACAAGCGGCTTTTGCAAAATGGACATAATTGGTGAAAGAGCAGTGATCCAATATTTGCATTAAAAAAGGTTTGAAACTTAAGGATATTCACAATGCTATGGCAGCAACACTAGGGAAAGATGCCCCTTCATATGCTACAGTGAAATGTAAGCGCGGCCGACAGAGCCTTGAGGATGACCACCGTCCTGGAAGGCCAATTTTCAACCTCAGAAATGGCCAATCAAGTTCATGATATTGTTGTGACTGACAGAGGAGTCACAGAAAATTATATAGGCAGTAGAGTTGGCATTTCACAGGAAAGGGTACATTCCATTCTGACGGAAGATCTTGCAATAAGAAAGCTTTCGGCCCTATGTACCAAGACTTCTGACAGTTGATCAGAAGCACACCAGGCGCACATTATCGCGTGCTAATCTTAACCTTTTTGAGGAAGACCCAGTCAACTTTCTCCAGAGATCTGTCACTATAGATGAAACATGGTTCCGTCATTTTACCCCAGAGGCCAAACAACAATTGAAATAATCGATGCACCCATGCTCTCCCCCGCCAAAAAATAAAGACAAAGACTGTTTCATCAGCTTGGAAGGTTATGGCTTCGGTTTTCTGGTATGCAGATGGTATTCTGCTGATAGATTATCTCCAAAAGGGACAAACAATCAAACAAACTATGCTTCACTTCTGAGGCAGCTACGTCAAAATACCACATTTAAGCGCCGCGGAAAGCTCACTAAAGGTGTGTTATTTCATCAGGACTATGCTCCTGTTCACAAGTCTGTCATTGTCATGGCTGCCTTTCACGATTGTGGCTTTAAATTGATTGATCATCCGCCTTATTCAACTGATCTCACTCAATGAGACTTTCGTCTATTTCTAAAACTGAAAACAGCTTTTTCATGCACCCACTTTCAGTCTGATGATGACGTCATACATGTAGTGGATGACTTGCGGAACAGTCAAGAAAAGGAGTTCTTTAAAAGAACACCGCTGGCAAAAGCGTATAGATACTGAAGGGGTTTATGTTGAAAAAATTATACAATATGTCCGGCAAAATTCAAATTCTTCAATAAAATGTTCACAGCATATCAATAAGCCCTAATAAGAGGTTAATTAGTAAATATTGGAGAACCTTTCGGATCAAAGGCGGTTTTTCCAAATTAGGGGACATTGAGGAAACCAAGATTTTTTGTACAAAAGCTCAAATGATAAAAGTGCCTTAGAATACAAAGTGAAAATAAAGTTCTAAGATTCTATTAATAAAACTCATTGCATTGTGATGTAAAAGGGACGACTAAGATTTGCTCCTATCAAGATAATGACTTTCCCCAATGTCTTTTTATGGAGCAACAATAAATAAATCAAATGAAAATAAAACGTGTATGCTATTTTTAGATTTGGAGTGGGAGGAAATCAATAAGTCCAATGTATGTGTTAAGTGTACCGGGAGTGGCATTTGTAATAATAAGTCATATTTACACCGAAATCTTCCCTGATTCTATCGATTATAATGCACGTTCCTGACATTATCGGGAGTTATTATCAGGTAGATATGAAATTATTTGAACGCTAATATAGGACGACCTAAATATTTGATAAAAATAATTCATAATTAAAACATGGTGTTAAATCCTTTATACATTCCGGGTGTTGAGGAAGCGACGTCAAGTTTTATGAAAAAGCATAAGTATTCGCACTTACTGAAGTGCTAAATCAATTTGTATGGATTGTGTCATTCATTCCGTGCGGTAATTTTACCTGTATAGATGACGGGAAATAGGTTGTGCTATTTTGGGAAAATTCTAAAATGCACTTACAAAAGAATGAAGACGAGGCTGTAGAAGGTATATCGCATGTTTCATAAATTTTGATCTTCCATTTTAAATCCATGTTAAGTAACTAAGTAAATGTCTATATTCCAAACCGTGTCGCAATTCGAATGAATCTTCTGGGGACGGCAAAAGCCACAAGCATTGTATTCCAAAGGAAACCTCAAAATCCAAAAACGTGTTGATTATTTGAATGTAATGTACACATTCAGTGTTAGATGCAGTAGGAACAACAAAAAGCATTATGTGCTGGTGTATGTATTCTGAACAGTTTCACTGTTCAAATGAATCAAAATGTAACAAGCTTGTTAGGACTAACCTCAGAGACTGAAATAACCAAAAGTAGCGTTTACCACCTGCAATCTCAAAGTGCTGTACAAAAGACATAAGCTATTAGCACCATTCAAAACAAATTAAAAGTTGGGTACAAAGGAGTAAATACGTATACTGCATCATACAGCAGGTTCCTCCTCCGAAGACTCGTCGGTGATGCTAGGATTCGAAAAGTTTGACATGATAGGAGCGACAAAAAAAAACAAATCTCGAGACAGATCAAAAGAAATGCTAGATCTTATCAGTATGTATATTTAAATCATAGTTGATTCTTAAATTCAGCATGACTAAGGTCACAAAATAAATTATTTTACTGAATCCGTACATGGGTTTGTTTTCTGCTTTGAATCATTCGTTAAAATGTCAGACGGTATAGAATTCACGGTGATAAATCATTGAAATAGAACTTTAATACAGATTTCTATTAACTCTCCAGCTTTATATTAAATTTCCAATACGATACCCTGACATCATACAACGACATCCAATTGGTTTTTATATATTCTTCCATTTTTCTATTTCCTATTTGTCGCCGAGAAGTGAAAGCTGAATTGCGTCATTGCTTGTTCAGATAGGTTTCTGGTGTATTGGACGCAAGACAAACAAGTGCATGACACCTTTCATTCCGAATTGAGTATTGGATATAGATATAGCATTTGTCAGAAATTGCAAAATACAGCTCTTCTGTCCTTCTAGGCTTTGCCAGCCACGCTAGGAGCCAAAAATATGGAAATCCAGTTGGGAGGTCTACAGTCAAAGAGAATTGACTTAAAAATCAAAATTATCCTCTGAAAGTGACTTTAATTTGAAATCACTATTTGAAAAAAAAAGATAGATTCTAAATCAGACTTTTAGAAATAAATATATATAAATTAAGTTCCAGGAATAAAAAGTTCTTCCTCAATGTTTTATAGACACTCAAAACAAAATAATGAAGTATGCCGCTCGTAGGCGGAATGCTGCGCATGCGCGTCTTTGGAAAAGAAACCATGGCGGAGATTTACGTCGGAAAGATTGGGCTAAATGCAATGATAATTGACGGAAATATTAAATGTTTAAATGAAACCACTAATTGATTCAACAAACGTTTATCATATCATGCAATCACTATTATATATAAGGAATGGCCATCAATTGATGTAAACAATGTTAAAGCGACTATTCGGGGAATAAATAGGTCAAAGTTTAAAAAACGGCAAATCAATAAAGAAAATACTCTCTTATGAACAATTCTGATTGAAGTTTTGGCGATATGTAAGCAATAGAATTAAAAAATGATAATTTTCTGGGGAATCCTCTCACTGTCGAACGACGAGATAAAATGCAAATTCCCCGCAAATTTGGGCGCTTGCGCAAGAATCTAGGTTAGTAGAATGTAAACATAAGCGGTAGAAACATGGCTTCCGAAGCCAAGAGATGTCGGCCTAGAATTGTAACGAGTTCGGCAACAAAGCGACGTAAACAGAAATGGTCACAAGACAACCAGATTATATGACTTGGGAAACAACACACTAGGTGGAAGACATTCAAAGAAGAAAATAGTTGCTCTACAAACGAGCATGCAGCACGGATTCTTCTGGATAAGTGGTAAGCCCGTAGCCTGCGTACGTAGGGTCAGTTCTAATGCCGCACATTTTAAATCGTTATTAGAATGTAACTCGTAAATGTCAATAATTTTGTTGGTAAACAATGCATAAAGTATGTTGCTTGAGTGTAATGGTTATTAGTTTCAAGCAAAATAAATATAAATGATGTGTAGAATGAAGAGATAGACGCATTCGTCCACCTCCGTTTTATGGGGCCCCGTAAGGGGTAATTTATACGGGTTCTTTATCGTTCGCATATCACAGCTATAGGCTATATTTATGCCATTATTTTTTTTTAATTATGAAAAGTTATAAATTGATTTATGACTGATGATTAATGTCAGACCTATCAAGCTTACTGTTTTCTTTATTAAATACAAAATGGTGTATGTGTAAAGTTCAGTAGGACTTTCCTGACAACTATCATATCACATGTAGACATAGGCCTATATATTTAGATATACAGTTGACTCATAAACATTTGCAAATAATATTGGTGTATGGCTTCAAATACAAGTTCTGTTTTGTTCCATTCTTTGAAATGTGGTAAACGGTGACGATGACATAAGTTAGATTACCCCACATTGGGCCCCATCTCGGCACCGGACGCCGATTCACACCGATTTCAGTTTTTATTGTTGTTATTGCATGTATTAAGTCATATGAAAACAATCCTTAGGTATAAATCCTACACATGCATCATATATGACATGTTAATTAAGTATTTACGTACCGTGTTACTGCTTTGACTGCTTGATGAATCGGACATCTCTAAAAAATTCACGTGTTTTTGTTGATGCTTTCTCACTGCCTCGTTTTCGAAAAACCACGTGACTTATAAAAATAGATATATGTTATATTAGGACAGGGCTTTTCCCGAATTAAAGTGGTCAAAACCGGACAATGCAAGCAGAACTTGACCACCGCATTGCTGTGATAGAACTTTTGGAAGACCAGATAATGCATCTACACTAAGTTTATTTCCCCGAATAGTCGCTTTATAATGACGAGATATATCAGTAATTACAAATCTTCCTGGGTTCCTGACATACATATATACAGAATAGTTATATAAATGTGTTGGAAAGATCATATTCTTAAGTGTCTTAAGGGGATACATTTTAAGATATTATCATGCTTTTATTCATTATTGAAGTTGTTAAAATATTATTATTCAAAGTTTGTGAAGTTTTAACTAAAAAAATAATGCAGCTAATTTTCGCCTGAAGTTTTTATTTTGAAAACACTATGTCAGTGTTTTCTTACATGTCGTCATTGAATCTATATAAGAAAATAGTTCACCTTTTGCGGGAAACCTGCGCATTCAAGTCAAGATATGTCCCCAGTAGCTGTAGATGTTGAAATATGTCGCCTAAAACCACTGTCAACACTGCATCGATAATAACCAAATCTTAAATTTGCTTGACATCGTTTAAGAAATTATCTTTTATCTCAAAAATGAATAAAAAATAATCACATAATTTATATTACTGTTATGAAAGCTGCCAGGTATATTGTTATAAATACACGTGCATTACAATTTTGTGATTTTATTACTTTTACCTTACCTGAGGCTCGGTTATCATGCTTTGTTTAGAATCGAGTAGTTGACCTCTTATAAATGAAATCAGACGGGAAATAATCAATTTATTCATAATCTGGAGGTCACAGTATGGTTTTACTTTAGTCGTAATTCAATTGGATTTCAATTTTACGACAAAGTGACTCCGGTGGCCATTTCAACTGTGTACAGTATATTGTTTTATGCTGGTATCGCTGTGTAATTGAGGATTGACACATAGTTATTCGAAAAATTCTTCTTCACATTATGTATCTTCACTCAATTTACAAGAGTGACATTACCAGAAATGTAATTTTGATAAAATGTTCTGCGAGTATGTCTTAAGCAGTCGTCTTTCTTATAAACCGCCCTGTCAAAATCATCCCGTTTGTCCTAAACGCCGACAAAGTACGTAACGAAACAGACGAGGTGTTGACCTAGTCGGTGTGACGTTTCTGATCTCTTCACCTAAGTACGCCTAACCTCTGTCTTTCCCAGTGATTGCCAAGCTCCCGGGGAAACAGTCACAGCGGCAAATATGTGTCTATGATATGTCTCGCGAGATTTTGATTGAACGAGACTACAAACCATCAGGCTACACTAATATGGTAATTACATGTTCCATGTCTCGTGGGCGTATTTTTAGATTCACTCAATGTATTATTAATAGCCCAATCCACTGTACAAAGTTTAAATACATACAATTGAATACAAACGACAAAAAAAGGAATTAAAGTGGTAAAATCGTGTTAGGAACCTCAAAAGTACACAATTTTTTTTTACATTTGTAATAAAACAAACATTTCGTGAAATTGCCTTATATTGATGTCGCTATGGCAAGGCCGCGTTCTCTTGCCTTGTGCTATACACGCTGCATATTGAAATATTGTTTATAGGAGAACAAAAATAAAATAAGGTATAATAACGAAGCCATAATTCGGATATCGATACACCGAGCCAAAATATGAACAGAAATACAAAAACAGGTGCTCTGGAAGTGAAAGCGTCTTCTGCTTCCCCAACGACACCCGTCGTACAAGTCTAAGTAAAATCCGGGTTAAGTGGCAATGAGAGCGACAATGAAACAACCAGACATATCATCAAGCATCATGCACGTCTGTCTTCATATCACATAGGAAAGGACTATTTTCAAATGCGATCTTATGATTTAGACTATGAAAAAAAATGAATAAAGTTCCCGGCCCCATCGGCTATCCAGATATAAGTGAAATGAAGCGAAGTAACTCCGGCAGATTAGATATGTAGAGCCCCACAAGAACGAAACTATATGGTGTAAAAACGAGAACTTAAGTTGCGCATAACAGTCGAAACGTTCTCCGATATTTTTGTCCGTTTTATGAAAACCTGATGTGTTTCAGAAAATGGCGTTCAATATTTACTGTAAATCGGCCACTTTGTTGACGCCATGACGTCATTTTATTGTTCGTTATTGTGTCGTCATAATCAAGTCACGAGGCTTTATTAAATATTTATTCACGCTATCTTGCCAACGATAACACGAGTAAACCTGTATGAGGGAAAATACATTTATATCATTTGTAAGTTACTGCTTTAAAGGCCTGGTTTCTTTTGTAAATTCCCATGAACACAGCACCGATGTAGAAAAAAGAACATACACAGTTGATGTGATTGATACACACAATGAAACAATATCACACACACTGAATTGAAAAATAAATAAATAATATAATAAATGTCATCTTTGAAGGACAAAGGCAAATACAGATGTATACTCTCAAATTGTCAAGTGTGTCATGAACCCGACAAAACGTCGAGGTGACGCCCGATTTCCCTATACGAGTAAAATATGATCAAACAGGCATTTTTGATCCGTAATTATTTTCCCGAGGTAATGTTCATCATAAACATTCTCAGGCATGGCAACTTTGTGATTCATTATGACAAATTACCGAACATTTTACTTCATTTTTACGATGAATTATATGTCAAGGCATCGCAGTTGACTTTTGTTGTCCGGAATTGTTAACGTGATTACGGCTCCGGAAATTAGGTAACGTCTATGATGTTAACAACAGAAGACAGAGACGACAGATGTGTGAGCCAGATCGAGTCTTATGTCAAAAACAGTTATCTAACATCATTTCTACTGTCTGAAGATGGAGGTTGTTCTGACTACGTCAGAATGAATATTTTCACTAATAAATTATACCTTTCCCTTGGGCACTTGTCCATACTTATCGGAGATAAAATATTATTTGAAAAGACAACTTGTATCAAATAAATGATAATGATTTATTTTCATACGTCATTTGCAAATCTATTTTAGGGATTAAAGAACAAACAAGTTACCGTATTATCTTATAATCCAATCTTGCTTAAAGCTGCTTAAAGTTTTAATTGGCTAGACCACGATTAAATCAAAATCGGTTTAATGTCAATCTCGACTTACACATCTGAATCCAATGACATGATTCAACAAATATCCTGAGATTATGTTGTTGTTTTTTTTCAATCGGCTTAGATTTTTTTACCTTACAGCACAATGGTCCTTTAAAGTATTATGGTTTCTTATATTCCAACCGAGATTCAATGATAAATATAAACTTTTCACTTCGCTCCGCTTCAATAAAGCTAGCAAACTCATTTTTTCCCATTTCCCGATGAAGATTTTGGGTCGTGTGCTTCTGTTCTGAGAGACGAACAATCACTGTTTTCATTGGCGATCTGAATTTGTACCACCTCAGACTTGAATGTACTTTTATTTTGTGAATTGTGTAACATTGTTATACAAGTATATAACCACAAGTGGAAGAGCCGCTTTACGTGCTAATAAAAATGCAAGTATATTGCAGACAGTTTGGAAAACAGAATCTGACATAACACTGACACTCCCGATAACACCGAGTCCATGACCTACGTAGCGCAGTATGCCTAGCTGTATCTCGAATGCAATACTAGATATCATTTAATTAGTGACCACAGAATATGAAGCCTTAACTTTAACGCTGTCAAACAAATACAAAAGAGACCGATATCAGCAATATGCTATATCGAGCAGAGAGACACATGACTATCGTAATTTGACTCATAATCTAAACATATGGAGGACAAGTTTCTGACCGTCGAATACCGCCAATTTTCAAATCAATGTTTCTCTACTTACTTTTATCAGAGTTTATAAAACGCAAGTGCGACAAGGAAATCCAATATTTCAAGAAACAAATGACGTTTATATATTCTTAGTCGCAAGACAAAAACCCAACATTCATTAACATTATAAAACCTTACGAAAGCGGATTTTACAAGGTGTTAGAGAGTATATAAACACTGCTTTTTTAATGTTGTGATATTTAGCTGCTCATTTTTTTAAACCGAGTCCCTGTGTCTCGAGTGACCAAATCACACATATACTTTATTATCAACACAGAGTTTACTTTCGTATTTATTTAACAATTAAACGCTTGTTAGATTGTATTTATTGTCAATATAAATGCAATCTTGTTGACAGATATATATTCATGGCGCCCTAACGGTTTCAGTCTACTTTTCATTTTTGTTTAACCTACACCTTCCTGTGATGAGGTGGCGACAGAATACATGTGCCAATGTGTTAAAAACCATAATCATAACTTGAAATCGATAGAATGAAGGAAAAGTCTTTATAAACGATGCCCACAATTTGAACCTAAGGCACCTTTCGGAAAATAAAATTTGGTTAAAATGATTCCAATTGAGCAATGAATGTCACATTTAGACATTTTTGACGGAAAAACACAGGTCACGGGATACGAATAGTCAGGTTGTCACCTTCAAAACGTCGTAAGCAAGTCGACAAGGACAAGATGAAGTCAAAAGTCAACTTTCAACATGCAAGCTTCCGTAATCATTTAAGTCACAACAATGGAGTATGATTCTCTAGATTTCCAGGAAGATGTAAACTTAGTCAGAACAAATGGATGAAGAGTGACATTTAACTTGAAGAGCACATTAAATGAAATGAACCAATTCAGGATTCACCGTCTACCACAGGAAAACATAATAGTAGGAATCTAATATAATAAGAATAGAGTTAAACAAAGACAAAAACGTAGAGCAACCTGAAATGAACAATTGAAGTAAAAATATAGGAACTATGCTGACGAGGACTGACACACGAAAAAAAAAATATGTGAAAAGTCAATATTACCTAAAAAAAAAGAGACGGCAAATAAGTTAACAGTTTTCATATGATGTATAAAGTAAGCACTCGGAACACCTCTGCCGATTCCCTTCGGTTAGATATTAGGTAAGGAAATGGCCGAGATGTTCCGAGTGCTTACTTCATAAAAGTTATAAAACCTGCTCACTTTAACTTTAGATACTTAAGAGTAGCTGCGAATGAAATAAGGAAAATATGTAAAGAAAACTAAGAAAAGAAAACAATCGAAACGCAATATATATACTTGTATTACATTTAATATTGGACATTTTCAATTGCTTTGTTTAAACGTCGATAACCTTTTGCGGAATATCCTTTCTGAAAATAATAGGATTTTCAAAAAGGTGGGAGTTCCTATTCTAAAGTATACTCATCATGTATCCATGAAAATTTCATAATAAATCATTTGACACTGTGTCCAACAACGTATCGGAGAGTTGCATGGCACAGCCGCGTGATTATAAAACGACCATATATTTTAGGCCATTAATCAAAACCCTCCCGTGCTTTACTGAAATCTTGGATAAGTTTAATACAATGTTTGTTTACCAGACTGATTAATTCTTTAATAAATATCAGCCCAGAGTCCATGTTTTTTTGTATATTAAATTGCCTTGCATATTGTATGAGACCAATATGTTATCAATGCCATTAACGTAATTATCTTTGTCTAGACTAATACTTGTATCTCCTACTGTGTTGCTACCAATCTGTACGAGGACGCATCCTACCTTTTAAATAATAAAATAAACCGCAACAGCCATGCAATAAGACAAGACAATTCTATTCATTTTGCTAAAGATAAAACTTGTTATTTAAACAAGAACATCGCTGTATGTAGATAGTATGCTACATTTGATGTGAAATATATCAAGATCATAACAATTTTGATTTTGGTAATCAGAGATTGACAGTTTCTCACATTTAAAAATTAAAATGAGTGCATACCATTGCTACATAAAATAAAATATTCAGAGGCAAAATTTCATTCGAGTGCGATTCAAACGTAGAAAATATTTATAAAGAGCCTCTTGGCCATAATATATCACCTTTTTTTCCCTTCTATAATCCCTTCAAAGACTAAATGGTCGTATCATACAGTCCAATTTGATATAAACTATATATATTACTAAATTCTATGTTATCCTATTATTTACAGCACTTTCATTAGGCAATCATTCGGTAAAACCAAATAGTGATACATTGCTTAAGTGTGTACACTTTGCTTGCTTTAATCTTGGTTCATGCTGTCTTTGTATTACTTATAGGACGAGAAAACATCTGACCAAAAAGTTATTCATTGGACCTGGTATCCATTTTAAGGATGTTAATTGACTCTGTAGGTATCGTCGATGACGGAGAAGACGCTCACACTATTGGAATACCTGGTCTGATTTACGTTTGGCTCGCATATTGCTTGATGTTGTATTTTTATCGTTTTTAACTTAGAATAACAGTTTTGTTTTTATATCTATCAAGTGTTGTATGGTTAGTTTAATACATTTTGCATTTCGTGCTGATGATGATTGAGCACTGGTTTGCCTAGCAAGAACAAACTCTAAACAAGAATGACTATGATATGTAATAACCATTTTAAGACAACGCAGTACCATCATGATGGCTACATGTATGCCACTGGAAAGAACTCCGAAAAAACAAACATAAATAAGATATAAAATGTCAATATATTGTTGAAAAGAATATTCGTTTCGTCAATCGAAGCTTTGACGATACTTAATGTCCTCACCGAAACCATCACCACATAGGAAGTTTGCTTAACGACTAGGTCACTACAATCTGTTGGAGCGAAATTCAAAGTCTGCTACCAGAAACTTTGATTTCCTGAATCAACTCACTCACATAGCAAAGTCGACATGCTTCATACGAATTCCTATGATATCCGAATGGGTATTAACGCACCATGTTTATTTACGATACTCAGGAATCATCCTAATTTCCTTGTATACCGTAATGAAGACATGCCACGCTGCTTATTCACGGGACATCATGTGGTTATTTGATTGTAGAAAACATCTTAGAACAACGATACATTAATCTCTTAGGGTAGCATAAACACACAGAAAGAAATGAAAGGTATCAGTTTCAGTCTGCCTGAACACTCCAGAGAGGGTGTGAGACAAGCTCGTGTTAAGCCCGTAACAGGACTTTTAACTACAGGTACATGTATACACATGCTATATTATGGGAACGGCCCTCGGAAAAGTCAGGATTTATTTGGTTGTGTTGGGTCCAATTAAAGCATTGCATTGATTTTGTAGTGGTATTTGGGGATAATAGGGACTGAGATTTACTTTAAGTGCCATCAACCTGAAATGTCATACATTGAACACGACATTGTGACTTTTCTCCAGTAACATTATGGTGACATCGTCAACATGCCCTACTATTTAACTGATCACCAAGCAGAGAACATCAAGAACAAATACAATAGGCTTGGTATGTTGCAATCAGGAGGCAGACCCCAAAGTCTTTCTTGATACATAGGCAAATGTTCAAATCAATGTAAAAAATTAAGGCAGCTCCGAGTGGGGCAAAAAGAAGAAGCAAAATGAAGGATAAGAGAAAATATACGAAAAGTTTCCTCAGAGAAATCGTACGATGGGGGTTAGTAGGTACATGTTTCTCAGCCTGCTTGTCTGTGTGTCTGGCTGCCTGCCTGCCTGCCTGCCTGCCTGTAGTATTACTGTGTTAGACTTTGAGTAACTATGGAGTTTTAGTGTTTTTATTATACATTTAAACATCTGTTAAATAACATAGGTATGTGTTGTTGAATGACATGAACAAATTTCCCATGCATGATTTTCTTTGTTCAGTGAAAATAAAAAGTTCTTCGATATGTTCCTTATGCACTATTCAACCGATTAATTGTGTGGTAGTGAGTTTACGAAATGTGGTCATAACTAAGCAGCCTCGTTTATGTAACTAAACAAACTGTCCAATCAAAATAAGAACTGACACTTTTTATTCTAAGAATATAGATCACTTTACTAATTACTACAACTTAAGTCCAGAAAAATATGACCCTCAGTATTAACAGGACGTTAATACCCATTCGTTCCCATAACAACTTCGAAATCTGTTTTCGAATTTAAAAAGTTGCAAATAAAATTACGCTCAAAATTCATTTGTGTGCTGTAACAAGATATTAGTAAACAGGCTTTAAATATCCTACCCATTTTCATGGTACATTTCATGTTGAAAATATGTCTACGAACGTAGGTTGATTTGTGACGCGCGTCTGTCTGTTGACAGCGCCACCTCCCAGGGGAGGTAATTAGAATACACGAGCAGGACAAAAGAGTTCCAAAAGTAATTTCTCATGATCGTAAGGCAAGGCGAAACGACGTCTGAGTTATAGGCGCTTTGGGACAAGGGACCGTGATGGTGACTTGTATTAATTCTCACATAACAATGTCCTAACGTTACTGTATAAAACCTATCGATATATTTCCAATATCAGAAACAAATAAGTACTAGAATAGATACAACGCCGTATATAAATGGTAATTATATGCTCGCTAATGTCTTGTTCGTTAGATATAGCAGTGTAGTAGTAGAATGGGTAACCTTTACAATATTATGGATAATTCGGAGTTGTATAGGCTTATGCATCAGTAGACATATCTGACCGATTTAGTAGGAGTGCGTAGTCTTATGTGAAACCGTATCACGTGGTATACGTAGATCGACCGCTAATGGCGGTTTACAATGTCAGTTCGTATAATACTCCAAACAAGTAAATCTAAACCATATCCTTGATTGATATTGTTCTTGCTTTATTTCTTTCTTCATTTTTTTATACTGAAAAATAATAATTGAAATAAAATGAAAATAAATCAAGATAAATAAATAAATGAAAACAAAATATAGATAAATAGATGATGATGATGATCGCATTTTCAAAAGTCCTCTTTAATAACAGGTTTATTTCCCTTAGTTTATATTAAGTCTTTTTCATTTTTTCACTTACTTATCTATTTATTAGGATTTATTAGGAAACATTATGGACGCAGGCTGAAAGCCTCTATATCCATATCCAGTAAATTACAAAGAAATAATAATTAAATAATATCAGTCCGGTGCAATGTACATGTAGCATTTGGAGATTTTTGTTCATTATATATAAACCGGTTATTTTTCCAATAATTGTCCAACAGGATTTCAAACTGATAAACAGTTTCTGCATTTATGACATGTTGGGGAAGACTGTTCCAGAGATCAACAATTCGATAGCTAAAGAAGTGTTTCCTTGCATCCCGTCGACATCGTTTTTTGAAAATTTTCTGGGAGTGACCTCTAGTTCTGTTGTTATTGTCCATTTGGAAAAAGTTTTTCGTTACTCGACTATCATATATATTGTTCATTATTTTAAAAACATTGATGACATCTCCTCTAGTTCTCCGATGTGAAAGTGTTGGAAGATTTAATCTTTCCAAACGTTCCGAATACGATAGCGTTTTAAGTCCTGGGATGAGTTTAGTTGCCCTCCTCTGCACATTTTCTATTGAACCGGATAAGGTTTCAACGCACATATTTCGTATTCTTTTACTTTATTTGATAAAAATTCACGATATGTATTAAGCTTTTTTTCTTCTTTTTTTCGCCAAGAAAGGCCTCTCTCGTGTTCACTTTCATATCCTGAGATTTGATTATCAATGGCGTCTAGAAATATAATGTGCTAGTCCGTGCGTTGTCCAGGCAAATTAGTCTGATTGAACTCTCATGTCTCATTTCGACTTTTTTAAAAAAGTTCTTCCTCTTTCTTATTATGGAATATTTTGGGGTTATTTTGTGTTTATGAACTGGTTCACGCTTATCTTCATATGCAGAATTAGGACAGTTATTGGCGTTTATTCGAGGTTATATTGTGTACTGGAATCGGTTCAAGATTATCACCAAATGCAGAATGATGGAAATTTATAGTAAATAGCTATGCTGTATATGGCCCAGTGATGAATAAACTGTAAATTGTGGTTGAATAGTGAATACAACATTGGGCGAATAATGAACATAATGCGAATATGTAATTGCGTCGTGCAATTGAATGAAATAAATTAATTTAATGAAATCACATTGAAAATCTTCACATGCCCCATGGCACCAAATTTATTTTGCAAATAATTGATTTCAAATCCGCTGTTTTTGACCAGTAGCAGAACAGTAAATGGCAATTTGATTATAGCAGGTTTAATTATTTAACCAAAACAGAAGTAAGCCTGATAAAATATATGTTGTTCTATTACGATACCTTAACTATTCATACACCCGATACAGCCCCAAAAAATAGTTATATAAAAAAAGAAATATCAAGACTTTGAAAAATAATTTTAATATGATAATGACTACATATGACTGATTTTGCACTTAATTGAAATGCGATATTTTAATTTAGAAAGGAATAATAAAAAAAAAGTGAATTCAAAACTAAAGTTACGCGGTGTCCTTTCTTTAACAAAAGAATAGGAAGCAACTCCTCGGAAAGGCCCCACAAATTGATTGCAACTGTAATGATGCACATGGTCAGGAAGGAGTTTTGAAATGCCTTGATAAAAAAGACAGATATTTTTGTTAATATCGTATTAACAAATCGGTTTTAAAACCCCATAGCAGTATCTTGTACTTGTGGTCCCTCAATCCAGATTTTGCTCTATTTTAAGATTATGTCGTCCTTCTAGTTATCAACACTTTAGACTTCATTGACCTGTCCTTAAAGGACAAAGCATCTGTCTGATTCAGTCTAATTCATCTTTCAATTTTTTGTTTCTATCAATTTGTATTGAATTTCGCTATTATCGTGTGTGCCTTTTGTACAGTTCTTGTGTATGTTAAATAGAGATTTCAACAGCATTTTTCTCTGCATGTTGTATTTGTTTGGTTTATTGCTTGTATTCGAAAAACAACAGCTATTACCTACTAACAAAACAGTTTTACTAACTCAAAGTCGATAAAACAACGGCAAATATCGAAGATTTACATGAAAACGGTACCATGCGTTCCGGCAGGGTAAGCGCCCCACTCCATATCGTTGAAGGAAATGGCACATTTCCAAATGAGTTCATGATGGCGACGTTAAAATCTTCTCATTATCTGCATCAATCTGCATCTCTTACACCTTGTTTGAATTATTTTGAATTTTCAAACACCGTTAGTTGGGGAATCAGCATTGTTACCACATGTATCTACTGAATTTAGTTTAATTAACATATTTTTTATGGCTACAATTTCCTAATAAGTACATGTAGTTCCTTAGAATTCCTATCCTTAACATTTCTGCCGACGTTTTCGCTCTGGTTTGAATCAATAACCACAGAGGGAACATTTTCGTGCAAAGTGGACAGCTCTTACATGGGACGCCGCTGTTTTAAGTCCCATCCAACGTGCTAGTCTTGGTTCGTAGAATTGTGCCAGTGCATGAACTTTAAGGTTTTGTTCCTGTTCTTGCCACAATTCCGTAACTTTCACAACGACAAAACTATATCTCCGCTATATAATGCCCTCACTCTGGTTATCGTTTTGTAAACTTAACTGTAATCACTATTCACTTCCAGACGTGTTACTAGCGATTTATGTTGATATATGAAACCGCTGATGAATTAGTATTGTCGCATTCCCTAAATTGCAATTAAATTTCAAACTTGCACGAAACATATTCTTTGTACAGCAAATCATCTGTTGTCAGCACTTTAATGTAAAAATATACGTACAATCTTATTTAGAGATATTCGCGCTAAAAGAATTTCGCTAAAGTTTGATTGCGTTAAGTTAGCATGGCGCTAATTCGTTTAAGTTAGGTTACACGGTAAAATCTGAGCACGCTAAAATAAAAACGTTTACAGTATAATTAGGTAATTACCTGAAGGTTATTAGTTACATTTTAAAGTTTAATTGAGCGAAATATACATTGAACTGTGGACATGATTGAATGTAAAAAATTGTGTAAGAGAATGTATCAAAATTTTAATGAAACACGTAATATACATATGACTCATAACTTTCGAACGTATGACTAGATGCAATATGGTAATTTGCGGAGGCGACCTATGTGAAAGGCTCGAGTAGAATATTGTGTTGTTTACCGTTATTATACATTGTAATGCACGTATTTGCTCTTTCTTTCGCAAAATATTCCTATATTAGGAATGTAGATGGTAGTTAAAAGCCATGTGGTGCAGGATAGTGAACGGTTTCGTTTTGAAGTTCTCGTCAAGTGATGGTGCATACAAAATGCGAACTGACAAGCCGTGAATGTCGGCTGTCTTTTTTGGAGATGTTGATGGAGATCGAATCTGTGAAAGAAACGTCAGAAATCAGATTACAGTGTACAAATGTACGATACCCATTGTACTCTCGATATAAAGCGACCGGGGAGACAAGGATGTATGCTGAAGGTTTCATAGGAATAGTTTGTGAAGGAGTTAATTATTCCAATTAAAACCGTTGTTGTAACATACGTGTCTTTTTACGGCCAATTAAAATTGGTTTGTTTAACAGCCAAGCAATAGTTGCTTTAAGCCCACCTTTACACAAATAGGAAAACAGTGATATTTGCAAAGTGGCCTTGGAAGTATTGCACCGAGTTATGTTCCGTGGTGAATTTATTGTCAAAACCACCAAAGCTAATGTTAAATAATAGTCGAGGTCGTACTCGAGAGATCATATCAACTTAATTTGATAGTCTCTCAGTTTTTTTTCAAAAACTGATTTTATCTCTCAATTAACAATGATATCTCAACTAAGATCTGCCATGATTCTGCCTTTGTTACTCATAAAATCAAAACCCAATATCGCTCTGTTCTTAGGAATTTTAAGCTTTTCATTTAAGAAAAAAAGTGTTCGAATCTTTTGATCTTTATAGCATTTCTGAATCTTAACGCAAGCTGTTGGGTTGATAGAGATTCATCCTGTGAAATACAGATGCAAATAGGATTGTTTCCACTTTGTTGAAACATCATTTTCTGCATAAGCGTCAAGTAGAATAAGTATCCAATAAAAATCCATGCCGTTTGATGTTGTGAGATCTCGCGTGACTTGACGCAATAACGTGAACGACTTAACTGTAGTGTAAAGCGCTGAACGAATCCTACTTGTTACAACTTATTGTTCTGGACATAAATCAGAAACATGTCCAATCCCATGTTTGAATGCTTCCTCAATGTAAATGGCACTGTGGCGGTTTATTGGATGTGGAGTAAATACGATATTGTTTATCGCTATAAGGTTCATAATCCGCAAATAACAATGTACACACAAAACACTTCAAGTACACAAGCGTACATGTATGCCCGACCTAGCTTTCAGGCTGATTTAAGAAAATATGACCCAAGTGACCAATATTTACACGTCTGTTGATATTGCCTCTTGTTAAAAAAATAAATTAATCCACCTACCGCATTGGCAGAATGGAATATTGTGTACTTCCACATTCCATAAAAAGTAAATCAATGGAATGATGATAATTGATACGTGATAGCTTCCTGTGGTAAAACAGTTAGTGACCCAGGGGCTTCCTTTTTGTTTTTTAAAGTTTCATTTCCATTACTAGAAGTATGTATATTGATATATTGTGTCAACGATTTTGTACTAGCTTTAATCTGCTATTTATGTATGTGTCCCGTGTAGTACTTCGTATTGGTAAGCGCTGTTGGTGGACATTCAGTCCACGAGATTTCCCGTTACCTTGCATGCCACTTCTAAATTCTTTTGAAAAATGGCACAGGTTCTGAATACTTCATTTGATTAATGTCCAGACATTAACGGCTCAATATGTTAAAACGATACAGGTTTGTCCATTTGATAGAATATCAACAAGGTTACTGTCACCAGGAACCGCATTCAAAGCGCAGTGAAACAATAGGTTGTCCCAAGCACCACATAGTCCTCTAAGGACGAATAATTGTATGGAGCAGTTCACCATCCGGTATGTTTAGACGTGCTTTAGTACACTCCCTCATACAATGTAGATGATCTGAACATCATCACTAACACACTCAAATTCTAAGATACCGTAGTGTCTGTCGTAGAAGTTCCATTGGTGATAACGTTTACTAGTTAACTTGGTATATTTCTATTCCTTTGTGTAAGGATAACAGGTTTATATAATACGACTTGCCATGAAATTGAGGTATGCTTACAGATGGTGAGGGTTTTGATACTTTCTTCTTAGATGACATGACCCTCAAACACAATAACGTTATCCTCCTTAAAGGGCCATACCTTCATTCAGACATCAGAAATTAACGCTAAAATGTACAAGAAAATGCGTATCATATACAAATACCGTATGTCTTTGAGGTAATTAGTGATACTTCGGGTCGAATTAAGAATTTTCATTATTTGATACTGAAAGAACTTTGATTTATCTTGAGAGTAAAACTGAAATACTACTATAAAAAAACATTTCCTACTTGGAAAAAATCGTATTTTCCAGTTTATTCAAATGAAGGAATGCCCATTTAACGTTGAGCAGAGACACTACCGATAAAAAATGTAATTTTTAAATGCTTCAGGGGAAAATATTATTTTCTTTGTATACTAAATAAGGTCACATTAAATATCCGCTCTGTACCTGTTGCCGACAAAGAATCAATGCGACAGGCTGATACCTTGGGAATACGGGGGATTATAAGAAAATAACAATTGTTTCAACATAAGAATTGAACATCATCTTAGGAGTTGCTTAAACAATAGATGGATTATGTAAATAAGTCAATAAGACAATTCATGCACTGGAAGTTATTTCTCTTTCCCTCACCAGGATAACCCGTTAACTGCTGGAAAAATCAGAAGCATATACATGAAAAAAACCGATAGCTGTTTGAACATGATTGTTCTACTTGAATTTTCTGTCCATCCTGTATACCCAAATGACATTTTACTTGTGTCAAAATTCCATAGTAACCAAAAAAATAATCACCTCTAACTCAGACCGAAGTGTAAGTAACACTGTTTTCAGACGCTTTTAGCACTGTCGTTCGTGTACAAGGAGCATTGTTTTATTAAAAAATGTCCCTGAATGACAACTGACACCCTTTTTTTAAATACGGGAGTAGAGACATGTTATTGTCATCGGTATGGATTGTAAAGTGTGTTCAAATGATCCATAATGAAATATTATGATTTTTATTAAAACTAAGAATGTTGATTGATAGGTGACATGAAATTGCCAATTCAATGCGTCCGGGGAACTGTCATTGAGATGGCCCGATGTTCAAAGTGTCAATGGTAATGGAGCCCATGGGAAATAACAGAGCAGAGAAAAGTACACCAAATGATATATCATGCCCATCCTGAGATGGCTTTGATCAAGGTCACGTGAGCAAACATATGAGTAATCTTACACCTCAAGTAAGTGAGGACATGTATTGCTATTGACTTTTATCTTTTATTCAAGCAAAAGCTTTTTTTTTTTTTTTTTTGCCTTTTTTTGCCTTTTTTTTGGGGGGGGGGGGTATATTAAACAGATTCAGCCCTATCTATCACATAATACTAACGTTATTTGATAAGTTCAATATAGCCATGCTGCCTTATTAACTTCAACCATCCTATGAATGTTAGTCAATTTTGAAACTTCCATACAAATTACAAACCTGAAATTATTGAAAGGGAGGACAATGAATAATAAGTAACGTGCGTGACGCTTAATTAATGTTGGCTTTTACATCGAAATATAGCTCGGAAAACAGACAGTATAAAAATCTAAGTACACTTGCCTTCCTGGACAAGTGCACTTCATGATATTTCTTTCTGGGGAATGATATGTTCATTCCCCATATTTGTTTTTTATATATATATGATCTCATGAAGTGGTTACATTTTACTAGGGTAATTACGATGAATACAAAGATATTTTGCCCCCGTTGCAACACATGTAATCTCTAATTTGTCTTTTCCCTCCTAACTGCTCTGTCATTTTGTATTTTGTATTCCTCTATAGGTGTCTCCTTGACACGCATCCTCTTATGATCCCTGGCTGTTGCTGTCTCCTTGGGGCCTCGATGACCGAGTGGTTAAGGTGTCCCGACACTTTATCACTACCCCTCCACCTATGGGTTGCGAGTTCGAAACCTACGCGGGGCAGTTGCCTTGACTTTTGTCCTCACATGATTTCAGACTGTTGGTGTCTCCTTGACACCCATCCTCATACAATTCCTGGCTGTTGTTGTCTCCTTGGCTTTTGTCCTCACATGATTCCTGACTGTTGGTGTTTCCTTTACACTCGTCCTCATAAGATTCCTGGCTGGTGATGTCTCCTTGACACCCATCCTCATACAATTCCTGGCTGTTGTTGTCTCCTTGGCTTTTGTCCTCACATGATTCCTGACTGTTGGTGTTTCCTTTACACTCGTCCTCATAAGATTCCTGGCTGGTGATGTATCCTTGACACCCATCCTCATACGATTCCTGGCTGTTGGTGTCTCCTTGACGTTTGTCCTCACATGATTCCTGACTGGTGGCGTCCCCTTGACACCCATTCTCATATGGCTGTCGAAAGATCGTTAAAACCATCAAAGATATATATTTCATAAATTACAGTTAATTTGTTATTATTTCATAATTATATATCAACCTTTTATTTAAGATATTTTTATTGATTTTTATCTTTTTCGAAGTTGCTATTGTACGATGTACTTGATTTGCATAATTTGACATGAATAACTAAATCCATATAAAGGTTATTTCAATTGTGTGTATTCTGTACCAAATTGCCTTTTTATTATATAATTCAATATCTTCTTTTATGTTATTTGTGTGACCTTTGAAGACGACTTTTTTCTTTGTCGTTATATGAACCCGGAGCTCATTAGTACTGGCGATATGGTTATTGCTGTTGTTTTTCCGTACAATGCATGTTAATACAGGCCAGGTTTTGACAGCAAACACCTTAGTTTCACCCCGTGGTATTGTTGACATATGTGATTATACACTTAATGATTGACATAAAGAAACAGGTTACCATGCTTAGTATCAAAGGGCGTCAAAATGAAGGATAGAACATCCAAGCAGGATTTTACTCGAGTGCTATTGAATAGCTGCTGCCTCGATGATATTAAGATGGAATTGGTCAGACCACAAGTAGTCATCATATGCCCTGTGAGCGATTTACTAGGATCAGCTGTATCAACGATGACGTATGAAACAAATAGCGAATACTCAATCAAAACAGGGTATAGCATTAACTCCTTTGTCATTTGTTAAATTTTACTTGTACTTGTGTATTCACGTGTTTATGTTTTATTACATTGCAGCATAGACATATCCAAAATTGTCGATTAGAGTATGCTGGCCAATCAGATAGCTGTTTTTTATCAACCTAATATATATGCGCAATATTTGAGGTTAAGATACAGATTAAGTAAAAATTAAATAATTGATTGTTTCACTTTAAATTTTTATGAGGTTTTATGATAAGATACACATTTTATTGCGTTTTGTCTACGAAGAATTACAAGACAATGACTTAAAATGATGAATTTGCATTTTGCATTGAAAAGAAATGAAACTGAAGATATGGCCATGGTGGTACATCGTTAATGATTTTAAATCTTAGCATGATAAATCGTACATCTATATTCTGTCATATGAGTGAAATAGAAATAACTTACAAACACAATTGGGAAAAGAATGTACGGATTATAGCATATTTAGATATAGTAATAAAAACATTTGAAATTTGTCAACGAAAGTCAGTTGAAATATTTTGTTGTGTATATCAAGATTTCTTTAAAAAAAATCTGCTGCTTCATTTCTGATTGTATTTCCAAGGAAGATAACGATGCTCAATATTTGGGTTAATTAACGGTTTGGGAATGAGATGAAGTTTCACGTAAACATACGCTTTTAGTTCTTTTTAAATCGACCGAAATTACAATCTGATGAAATCCAATTCAGACAAACGGCGACAAATCTCCATTTATTTGTTGAAAAGGAAAACGTTTTAGCAAAGGGAAATACTGCTAGGCGTACGTCAGTAAAGAATAATTAAAGTCCAGAGACACGTTACTGAACTGGATACAAAATTCACGTCATGAAGACTCCAGTGTCGAGCAACTAATAACAAAAAATCGTTATATTGCCTTTGTCTCTTATTTGATCTGTGACACAAATAACATGATTCCTGTAAGAGATAATGCTGACTACAGGTGATATTATGTATTCCTACATGTATATATCCTAGTTCAATATTTTCATATATGTCATATTTATTTTCTGCAGGAATTTCGTCATATGACCCTTTATATCGAATGTCATATAACAACAAGTATACAAATGAATGATATACCAAACCAGCACTTTTCATTTAAAGATCCATTTTTTCTAAGACAATATGGAGGGAAACCAGGGTTTGGGACCATGGGTTCACCCATTCTTCGAGCATAAAAGTTCAGGTGTAATAATTCCAAAAGCATTATTCCTGTATTATATTCATCACATTAAAGCTGTCAACTTTTGTGTTGTGTTGTTCATATTCAATATGATGTCATATAATTGATTAATTAAAATAATTGACCAATCAGAAAGCCCGACATATATGTCAGCACCTGGACAGGGGTAAACTTTCGCTGTAGGCCTAGTTAGCATACGGGGTAGGTTTTTCGTTGATAAAAAATGTAATAAATAGAATATCTAACAGTGTGGCTAATATTTTGATATTTTTCACGAGTGCGCAGCACGAGTGAAAAATATCAAAATATTAGCCCCACTCGTGAAATATATTTGGCATTACTGAAGACGCTGTTAGATATCCTCTATTTATTAAATGAATTTGCATATCAAAATTTTAAAAGTAAAGTCGGTATATTTGTTCCCAAAGTCAGACTTCTAATGCGCTATACGTTTTTTCCTTTGATAGAATAATTTAGTTATGAAAAACTCTTTTATTAAATATAGAAATAGATGTATCATATCCAAACATTTGGACACATTTCCAGCATTAAGTGTATAATTTTGTTTGAATTCGTAACTATTACAGTAGGACTTTTTAGTTGCAGCTGCAATCGTATCATATCTTGGTAGGTTCGTTTATAATCCTAGAAATAAAGCTGTGGTACATCTTTGATAAAAATATTTTATTTGTGGTGTTGAAATCTTCCATTTTTACACTTTAATTGTATGATTTGTGTCATTTCATTCTATCAGAGATATAATCCCAGAGATATAATGCAATATTTTTCCTTCATAAATCAATCAATCACATTTATATTTAATCCAATATGTACTGTACACGGACACCTTCACTGTCGAACGACATTATTCAAATGAGACCAAACAAGATTTTCCATTTGTGTTGAAAAATGCTAATATCTTATGACTCTTGTAAATCGTATACATATGTACATTGAACGCAAATATTTTGTTATTGTCATCTGTGTTAAACATGGTTCCATTTCCCAAATTTGTTTGGCCATATTGTGTTAGATCATCGACGCAAAACCATAAAATAATTTTATAGACATATATAATATGGACACGTCTTACGTACTCCAAAACTTCATTTAGATGAAGCGCATGTTGGTCTTTATCTGCGTTCAATATCCCATCTGTTTTTGTTTTTTTCCTTGCCTTGCCTTAAGCTATTGAATCATATGAGTTGATGTTTTGCTTAAAATGTTTCCAAGTGCCTTAAATTAGCCTATTCATAGTCCATCAATATTAATTCTACTTCAAAATAGCCGCAAGCTTTCACTACTATGTCCCATGCTATTTTCACTACAAGGAGATAGATGTGACATTTTTTTATTAAGAACGTTTTGTAACTTTCCAATCAATCAGATTTGTTGAAACCCTTCAAAACTGTTTTCTACACCGATTTTTTTCTTTTCGCCAAATGACCAAAATAAGTGTATTATTCATAGCAGAACAGTCGAGTTTTCAATAAATCAAAATGCCTAAAACAGAATCAAACATATTTATTTTTCCCTTTCGTTATTAGACCAACGCTGAATCATTGTTCTCGGGAAAGTTGACAAATTTCCGATAAATCAGTCAAACTAAAACGGGGTTAGAAACAAATCGGTTTCCTTTCAGGCGCTTTATACCATATCTTTAGAGTGAGTATCAATTATAGCCGTACACGGATAACACTTGTTTCTTCTACCCTTGTTAAACACGACTATTTACAAATCTAGACATATTTGTTTTTGTCGGCCGATAAAGCACGACAGGATTGCTAGCAATAATTGAGGCTGATGAAATAGCGAACCTGTTGAATGATAACTCCGTAGGGCGTACCTTCGACAAGTACTGACTGTTTAATTTGAATTGTGTGGAAAACCTAGACAGCATGATGTATACAGAATCCCACAAGAGGATAATCTACACAAAGCAATGGCAAGCTTGATGACAACTTTCAATGAAAGCATGTCTTAGTATGGAGTCAAAAGACTCCATTTCAAATCATCATGTTATATTTTATACCTTATGATTTATTGATCATATTTTAATCCTAGTTTGAGGTTTGATTTATGTGTCACTGACAAATACGAAAGAGAATACCAGCATGCAAGCGAAACCATCACTTTAGTTCGATGGTAAGTCCATCAAAAAAGAGCGAAATATGAAGAAATATGTATAAGGTTTTTGCATGGCGAGACTAGGAAATGGACAACGGTAGTTAGACCAGTTGTTGCAAGCTTGTGTTAGTGTCTTCTGCTTTATTAACGACACATATCAAGGAAGTTCGTGTAAAAGTCGAATCTTCTAAATGAGAAAGAAACAGTGTTGACTACGGAACTACTAGGCACATGATCAAGTATCGAATACGTCCGACTATAATGAATGACAAAATAATATTTACAATTTGAACATGATGTCTACTTTACGACTTTTCCATTGTTTTTATCATGCTGCACTACTCGAAACCATAGGTTGTTATTGGGTTTTTAATCAGAAGTCGACATCAAAAATAGTTATAACAAGAGCATTATCGAATCGTATAGGACATCGTAACACCATAGATAGGGGAAGCAGGGATGCTTCAATATAGAAATGGAAAATTAACCATTGGAAATTTGAAATTAACACCTTATCAGTTGATGAATATATGAACTGATATATAGGCTACTTTATCGACGACACCCTGTCATACAACTCTTAGTCGTTTGGCCTAGTTTTATCCTTTAAGGTATAGAATTACAGTTTGATTTACATGAAGGTTTCTCTGTTGTTTCAATACAACAGCTGTTTTAATGATTTTAAGCGAACGTGTTTCGATTTGTTGACGTACACAGTAATGTCAAGCTGTTCTGTGTGTGCTAATTTTAGCAGAATTGTTTAAGCAAAACATCTACATATTATCAAACATACTGCTGTACCGCTAGGGATACAGATTTAGTTGTAAGAGTTGATGAAGTACTTGGTCTTATTATGTTTTCTACGCGAATATTGAACAATATTTGCATGCTCCTTGGTCGATGAACTACAAAGACCGTCCAGTCCATCAAAGTTGAACTGACTCTTTATATCAGCAAACACCTCATAGAATGCATGCTCAGACAGAACTAAAACGCATGTAATATATATTTCTAGTGTTAATAAAGTCATCACTGAATAATTTACCTTTGTCATCAATATTGGTGTGTCGCCTTTCATCCAACAGTTCAGCTTTCATTTATCGATGTGATTTAATATCATTCAGGTATGGGTTTAACAACATAACTTCTTTTAATTGAATGGAAATGTGATAGTTGTCACACCTGTTGCTATGAAACACAGAAATTAATCCCCGAAACGAGTAATGAATGTGTGGATGCGTTTCAGTACGAGCTATACCAATACAAAAGCTAACATCATGATAAATAACACGTAGATGTATGGAATTTGTATTTGAGGTATATATTATTTATGCTATGTATTCATGTCATTCAAATTACTCTTTGAGCGTTGTACTGGAATATGATTGGTTGATAATATGATATAACGTTACTGTAGCTTTTATGTGCTTGATGCTTGCTGCTCCAACTCATTGTTCAGTTGTCACAACACAAACTCTCATTTGTGATTGTGGCTTTACCCGGATTTGAATGGGGCCGCGGTGGCCGAGTGGTTAAGGTGTACCGACACTTTAACACTAGCCCTACACCACTGGTTTGCGAGTTCGAAACCTACGTAGAGCAGTTGCCAGGTACTGACCGTAGGTCGGTGGTTTTTCTCCGGGTACTCCGGCTTTCCTCCACCTCCAAAACCTGGCACGTCCTTAAATGACCCTGGCTGTTAATAGAGACCAACCAACCAATTGTTTTCCCATAGACTTTAGTGTTAACGTTTTGGAGTATTGCATTCAAATTCTTGAATTCAATATGACAATTTATTATGGTTTATAACAAAAGTTTAGGGTGTGATATAACACCTAATCAAAAAAAAAGTTGGGTCCTTCAGCTCAAATTTTCTCCAGGGTAGCCATTTTGAAAATAGGTGAATTTCGCAGTAAAATTTCTCAAAAATCTTTAATGTTTACCTGTTTATTATTATTGCGTGAACTTTTGGGGAAAAAAATCAATCGGACTTTATATACTTTATATCAACATTTCTTATTGATAGTTACCTATCAGGCTACATATCTATTTTATCACTTCATAACATACTGGCCAATCAGTGGCTGCCAGACATTTTATCCTTTGCTCAACTTTCTATACACAGGGGCTGGTCCCCTTTAGGACGTTAAACAAAAACAAACAAACAAACCAGATTCGTATTGTGTCATCGTTGAAGCAGAAGACGCCTGTTCTTTTTGAGAAGTCTTCATTCAAATCTATATTCTTCCTTATAGTTTACTCTAGTTTCAACGTTTTTAGGTATGAATTATGGTTTGGCTGTTATTTCTCTATTTTTATTTTCTCAATCATGTTGTACAAAATTCCCTAAGCCTTGCTAACACGTGTTAAGTCCCATAGAGGCACGCCCTCACCTGAATACACTGTATATATCGCTATATTGGTAAATAAAATTGTTAAACAGTGTAGCGCATATGTGCGAATGTAAGCAATAAAATTTACTGTACAAATGGATATACACAGATAAATAACGCCTTTGACTAATAGCAAAGATGATCATCTGTCAAAAACGAATGTATTGAAATATTATAGTTTAACAATATCACAACTATGTTATCGGGCTTATTTCGTGATTATTAGATGAAAGGATTTCATCACCATACACATATAAAACATTCAGCAAATATATACTAAATATAATATCGTATTATGTTCCCTGCTTCGAAGCTTTTGGAGAGCATATGATAGGTCTAAGTTCTACATGGTCCGAAAACTCAATACTTATACTTTATAAGTCGTTTAAAAGTGTAAAATCAAAATAAACACACACAGAAAATGTATTAGATATCATTGGCAACGAGGAATATTTCGTCCTGATGTGATGTATACAATGAGGAATATTTCGTCCTGATGTGTTGTATACAATGAGGAATATTTCGTCCTGATGTGTTGTAGACAATGTAGTACATTTTGGCCTGATCTTTTGTAGACAATGAGGTATATTTCGTCCTGATGTGATGTATACAATGAGGAATATTTCGTCCTGATGTGATGTATACAATGAGGAATATTTTGTCCTGATGTTTTGTAGAAAATGTAGTACATTCTGTCCTGATCTTTTGTCGACAATGAGGTCTATTTTGTCCTGATGTGATGTATACAATGAGGAATATTTTGTCCTGATGTGATGTAGACAATGTAGTACATTTTGTCCTGATTTTTTGTCGACAATGAGGAATATTTCGTCCTGCTGTGTTGTAGACAATGTAGTACATTTTGTCCTGATCTTTTGTAGACAATGAGGTATATTTTGTCCTGATGTGTTGTAGACAATGAGGAATATTTCGTCCTGCTGTGTTGTAGACAATGTAGTACATTTTGTCCTGATCTTTTGTAGACAATGAGGTATATTTTGTCCTGATGTGATGTAGACAATATGGTATTTTCCGTCCTTGATTGTTGCAAAGTTAGTTTTATTTTGCGATTGTGCGTTGTCTGATAGATATAGCGTTTCATTGTGCCTGTGTTCTGATTGAGATCGTATCCGATGCTGTATACCAGTCTTTGCAATGATATACATTTCCAAATCACAATTTCATTAGATGTCAAATACAGTGTCACAAGATCGTTCTTCACACATGAATATGTAAATGTTGCTTATAATGACTGTGTTGATTTGAGGTAGATGTCAGATAATGATGTAAAAGTAATACATTATCATTAATTCATTTAGATAAAGGTATATCAGGGTATGGGTATTGTTTCTATAAAAGAAAATAAATCCCTATAGACAATAGCTAAATATATTTTAATCAAGAATTGAAAGCCTTTACTTTTTAAATTTTCTATCGTATATTTGTCAAATGTGAAGCTAAAAGATTAATGCAAATGGCAAATAGCTCAGACTGTGTAACATTGCAGGTGATTGCATCTGATTAATCGAAGTCCGCTTTACCGTATCACATCCCTAAATGATGTTTGCCTAAATTATAGGCCATGTAAAACATTATGTGATAGACATACGATATTGCTTTAAAGTCACGCCTCACTTGCTGATTTTGTTTTGATAAGAATGTACATTGTCAGTATTGTTTTAGCGGATTCAAATCTGTAGGCATGACGGGGTGTTAAATCTGCAGTGTCATTGGTAGAGTAAATTAAAGATATACGAGTCAAACACAACGTATGCATGTGTTCCATATTGGCTATCTTTAATCAGCGTGCTGCTGAAAAATGCACACTCCCCAGCAGAAAAAAAGCCAGTAGATGATATTTCCGGAAGTACAGGTAGGGCTGTAGTGATGATTTTGTTAAGTAAAAGAAATGTCAATTTAACTTGCCTAATGTCAAATACTGAATTGATATGTTGCAGTGTAATCAGACAGAAGGTGATAGCTAAGTCATGCAGGTCCAACCTCACACTAATAGATAGTATTGTGAAGTGACGCAGAAAAAAAATACATTCAAGAAATAACAGATATCGCATTTGATATCTACGGTTCAATAAATTACAGATTGTGATTGTCTCAGTATATGCACTTTTGTATAAATATCTTCGTTTGATACACACCGTTTTTTACTCAGCCGAATCAATGTTCTCTCTATTGTCAAGTATAGTCTACCAGGCACGAGTTGATGTTTCTCAGACCTATATATTATACGTATCTGGGCAAACAGATTAATGTTATTTGACATAAGGTATTGGTAAGATACATTGGACAACAGAGATTTTCTGTCAAGCTTATTCGTTTATATAAGATTTTTCGTATGTGGTAAACATCACGTGACGTAGTCTAAAGGTCAATAGTATGCCTTTGGTCAACACTATAACCTTTTTTACTGATAGTTGTTAAATTTTACGAAGGTATATTTCGCGGCTTTCCAAATCGACATAGTTTGCATGTATTAAATTCGCGCAAGCACGCCTTATTCTGCAGTAAATACGCGAATATAGCGAAATTTAAACCTCCGCGAATATTATTAACTAAAGAATAATTAGCGTAACCATATTAACCAATATTGCAATGGCAGAGCCATATCCTAATTTACGATACAAATCTTTCAGACACAAATCCAACAGATAATATGGACTAAAAATGCTAAAACGTGGTCATGGAAATCTCGGATATGCTAAAAATTGATCATTGAAATTGGGGACATGTTAAAAAGTGATAATGGAAATCGGGGACATGCTAAAAAGTGATCATTGAAATCGGGGAAATGCTAAAACGTGATCATGGAAATCGCGGGCATGCTAAAACGTGATCATTGAAATCGGGAACATGCTTAAACGTGATAATGGAAATCGCGGGCATGCTTAAACGTGATAATAGAAATCGGGTACAAGCTAAAACGTGATAATTGAAATCGGGGACATGTTAAAACGTGATAATGGAAATCGCGAACATGCTTAAACGTGATAATGGAAATCACATACATGTTTAAAAGTCATAATCGCAATCAGGGACATGTTAAAAAGAGGTAATGGAAATTGGGGACGTGCTTAACAAGATAATGGAAATCGGGGACATGTTAAACAAGGTAATGGAAATCGGGGACATGTTAAACAAGATAATGGAAATTGGGGACAAGCTGATAAATGATAATGGAAATCGTGCATATGCCAAAAGATGAAAATAGAAATTTGGAGAAAGTTATAATAGGATAATAGGCAGTCGGGGATATTAAACCAAATCAAACTGGAGGGAGGTCGGGCTGCAAACATCATGATGAAAATCAAGAATACAATGTATAGTAAAGGATGATGTAAGAATTCCCTGATACAATATGATACAAGATGATAATTATAAAGCCGGAGGTGTTAAACGACAATATAGAGACCACACAAACATCCCATCTGGATTGACAGCAGGACAAGAGATGATTTAGTGAGCATACTCTCTACTCCATATGTCAAAAACGAAAGTATATATATATATAAAACCAGATTGGTCATCATGCTTGTAATTATGATATATTTATACACAATATTTCCTCCCTCCTCGTAAATGCAGTAGAGGCTCAGGGAACACTTTAATAGCTGTTTTCCCTGTCTGTGATATTACTCCCCTGGGATGGCATATATCTTTTTGATGCGATACTATGACATAAAGAATTCTTCATTGACAGAGAGGATGAATCCGAAAATCTTGATATATAAGATTTGGTTCTTTCGCATGTTTAATGTTATTCCAGGCGGTTTGGTTTAGGGGAGTAGTACCGTTTGCTAAACTGTGTGTTGATGATACAATTGCTTTATGATTGAATTGTAAATCCACTCTTCATGAATTATCGTCATTGAGCAACAATTTATCATGTTTTATCAACGGTTTTCAGTATTTTGCATCTTCAACTGTAAAACGATTTATGGAGGACTGGTAAAGTCAATTTCGAATGTTTTAGAATTTTATTATCTGATACTTAATCTTTAAAATAAATTTTACGCTAATGCTTAAATTGTATTATATAGAGTGTTATCTTCAAGATTAAGCTTAACTGTTGGGCTTACATTTAACTATGTTCCAACAGCATTAAATGCTCCCCCGTACCAACATTATCTGGCTTCTGATATACTGCAATTGTGTTTAGATATTTATCTAAAATGTCCTCTAGGTATACAGTAATTGCCATGTTGACTTAATTTATTTCTATTCATCAACATGCAGCCATAGCTTGTACATAGTAACTACATTGTATATTGTTTGGTTGGAGTGACATAGCCACCTACATATGAGGATGCAAAAACCTTGTTGAATGTTGTTTTCGATTAAAAAACCTTAAAAACTTCATTCTTCCGTTGTTACAATTTAATGAGTTATTTTGGTGACTGTACACTTTGGTGCATTTTACCAGTTTAAGCGGAATTTTGTTCTGGTGTTCAGTATTACATTTGTATTAACCATTTTACAAGTTCTTATTATATCAAAGGTCAAACGGAAATTGGAAAGCAGCATCAATGGCGAATAAAAAACAGGATATATAGAAAAATGCAATACATGTTTTTTCAATGGGTGTTATTCCAAATCATGAAACCTTTAAAATTAAGTCACTAACGTCTCTTGATTATGCGAGACCTTGTTAGGATGTGCATTGCTTTTAAAGGCGGCGAACGATCCAATTTATACTTATATTGAATTAAACCTACAGAAACGGTCTAACTGTATATCTCCCTAACACAGAGATTGACTGCCCCCACTCGATATAGTAGTGATGTACTTTACAGGATAGTCTGCTGTCGATGGAGATGACACCATGCATCAAAACAGGGTTCACATTGATATATAATCCATTAAAGGGTTATATCAATCTGTGTATTTTAAGTATACTTCTTAGCTGATTTGTCGTCCCTGATAGTTTATTCGGGGATATAACAGCTTCCTTGTATAAACCATTTCACCAGTCATGAAAACGAAAGAATTAAGAACTTCTCTACAATCGCAGATGGTTCTTGCACAGGCGATTTATATTTTAAGTACCACGTTAAAAACCAATAGGTTGTATCTATACAACTGCTTCAATGTAAATCGTGCCCTCGGGAATATTTGGTCTGATAACAACGTCAGGAATATTTGTACAGTAGCAGTAGGAATACACTTCGGGTGTCAATGTTAAATACATATAGAGGATATCTAATAGTGTTTTCAGTAATACCAAATCTATTTCACGAGTGATGGTGATATTTTCATATATTTTTCAAAACAATTTAAAACTATTAGCTCCACTCGTGAAATATATTTGGTATTACTGAAGACACTATAAGATATTCTGTTTATTAAAGTATACCAAGGCAGCTCAATTTCTCCCATAATTCATTGCGGTCCTCTATCAACGGCCCACTAAAGTACGCCAAATCGTGACGTTATGTATTCTATCTTCCATTATGACGTAATATAATATAAAGGAGAGCTATATGCAAATCATAATTCTCTCCATTGTCGTCTGTAAGCAGCGTTCGGATTGGTCAAATCAGGAAAAGTTATATTTTTCAGAAGTGAAAAATATCACTTTGATAGAATGAATAATTTTCGATATTTCACTGGTAAAAATGTAATAAATCGCTGTTTATGTCCCATGTAGTGTTTAAAGTTATGTGTGCATATAGTAATTCACGCTGTTACAGTCCCATACAGTGAATATGAGACATGATTCGAGCTGCCGTGTACATGTGTTCATCACGATGCTAATTATTTATACTTTTGATTACTTGGTGTTAATTTCCCTTTGTTAAGGTAAATTAGGATCGTAACGATGAAATCCCGTCGTTTGAATGCTTCGAGTAATTGTGTTTTCTATTTCGGAACTCTGGTGTAAGCATTTTACAATAAATTTATTATTGTTTCATCGCTTTTGCTCTTTTTTGGATTAAACATTTACTGAAGATTTGTTCCGTAATGCCATACATTGTCGGTATTAATGCGATATCGATAATTCAACAACGAATGATCACTTCTTTTGAAGCAAGCTCATTGCTTGAAACCGTAATTTAAATAATGAAGAATTGCTTCCATGCTAGATAACGAGAAAGCTAATAATTATCAAGTTGTATCTTATACCAAGTGATATATTTCCTTTATGTTAAATAGAAAACATGGCTAGTCTAATTTAAGATAAAATGCACGTGTATGCCGAACATACATTCATGTCAGATAACTGTAATCTACTCTGCAAGTCGTGGCAATCAAACAACAAAGTTGATAGCAATATTTTTTTTACAGAAAAAAGTTGCTCTTCATTGTGGGTAATTCTATAAAGATTGTTATTTTCTTTCTTTTTCATTCGAATATTACGATACTCGTTCACGGGCTTCATAAGATGGCAGGTAGACACAAAAACAGAAACTTTCAAGACATAGGGATTAAATCAAATTATCTTGTAGTAAAGATCGGGCTATGGGGGAGAATTAAATGTTACCTTGATGATTGGATTTCATTCTACGAAACCATATATAAATCCTCAAGTTAAATTGTTATTAAAAGACAATATGACCATAAATATGATCGAGTAGACAAAGGGTTAGTTACATAGTCAAAAGGAGTATAAATTATTTGCCAAAAGAAGAAGAGTCACGTTTGTTCCCTTGGCTATACGGATAGTCTACTGAAAAATACTGACAACAAAAGTATTGAAATATTTGTATTATGCCGACAGGTCTTTTCAAGCTGATGTTATTTCTATTTTCACTCTTATTTAAATATAAGACTTTGACTTTTGGAATTTGTATGATGTGCAGGTAGTGTTCCCATACTTATCAACGAAGCAAGATTATTATTGTTTTCTAAATGAACCTTTTCTGTATATCTGTTGTAGAACGAGAACACGCTGAAGGCAGAACATTCATCTAAAACTAGCTTGACAGGATAAACGGTTGTTTCAATTCAGCTTACTAGGCTGAATGGTCGTCTAAAATCAGATTGGAAGACTGAACGGTCATTTAAGATCAGCTAAGACGGTTGAACGGTCATACAAAAACACCTCTAAAGGCTAACAGTCAGATTGGAAGGTTATTTGTAATGACCGATTTCATTCACTTGAATTCTGCAAAAATATCAGTAATTCTATGAAATATTCTAACAATTTTCAAAACGTACAATAGTTTACGAATAATCTTGTGACCTTGAATAATGTAATAGCTCTGTTTAATGTCGGTTCGATTCTATGATAAATTTGTCTGTGATGAGTGGACAAAGGAATTACTATGTCATAGACTGGACGAATTCCCTACAGAATAGTTACGATTAATGTATCCATATGAAACAGACAATGACAGGCACTTACTATTTACTGCTGTCTACATTCTGGACATTTACGGTTGTCATGTTTTATCATTCCCTAAACATTTACATTTGATAAATACAATTATATACATGACCATAAACCTATCATATCACGATATTTTTATTTAGCGACCTTTAATGGGGGTGGGGGATGTGTGTTATATACAGGTATTGAAAATATTGAACCAATTCATTCTCAATCAAAATGAAAGGCCTCTTTATAGATTGGAGTCCCAGCGGATGCGCGTACGCACTGTGAACTGTTCCTCTTGATCTCCTCAATACATTTTCGTTAGAGGTAGCTGAATTTGGCATTCGTAATGCTGCCATCTCTTTACGCTCTTCGTTATTTCCAATGTCGCTAAAAGCAGTCACGCTACACATTTTGGTTGAATATTTTCTCATGCTAGCAAGGTCATGGTTTCTGACGTAGTTGAGGCATACCAAGTATGGCATGGCATTGTCTGATCGACTCTCGGAGATAATTGGGTGGTCAAAGACAACAAGTGTCCATGCCTATGTTAGTATAAGCAACCGGGAAGATGCTGTCTCGAGATAAATCTTCATATTAGAATGGCTAAAAACGAAAACAAATCTCCAAAGATGTGCCCAATAAGCTGTCAAAATCAAAATAGGCGTCGTTTTAAAATCAGTTAAGGGGATGCGATACGGTTGGGGAACAATGAACCAATTGTCATGAAACCTGACACGAGTGATTTTCGCGCTATTATTTGCTTTGTTGTTCTGGAAATGCTTTTTGGTCACATTGTAGAATTCTAGTATAATTGAGAAACTTAAGCTATGAATAATAATATTATTTCTGAGAATTGTTTTTTATTTCATCAAGATATTGAAATTTGGACATTTTTTGCAAAGAAACATTTTGTCAGCAATGAGATATTTCAATCTTTGTATAATAGATTATGATATAAACAGTAGAACATTATGGAAGGATAAAATATAACCTTGCCATGGAAATTCATATAAAATAACCAATTAAGTATGTATTACTGTTCACAAGGACCTGGGGGTAACTATAATAAGCTGTACTCAAACGTAAGTATGACGTTCTATTGAAAATATTTTTCTCTGGATATAACATTGATGTGTTTTATATCCATTTAATTGTATATGTAGGACGATTAAGACCGAAGGGGTAGTATGGGATGTGGCATACCGCAATGTCAAGAGGCCGTAGAGACGTAACAGTCATTTTGAAGTTCGCCTCCGCTTTCAACAGTGGTCCAATAATATTGCAATTACCAGAAAACACCATTACTTGTGGTTATGTATTGGGTATGACCTAGAAATTGTATCCAGTCTATTTTACTTCTGATAATGCAACCCAATGGCCATAGATACAGATACCAAATATGTGCAAATGCGTGTAATTTAAAAAGTCATATTCATCGCAGAATTGCAATAAATACACAATTTAATTTCAGCGAAAATCTAGCTTTTAAAATGATCTTTGTTTTCAGGAATTTTACGCGCTTGCAACAGTCAGCGTCATATGACGACGGGTGTCATGGAGGAAAATAAAACACATAAAGACAGAACAGCGAGGAAAGGCAGGAAAGATTCAATATCCTCTGTGTTGCAATAGGGCAAAATATGTACACTGTATTTTTGTCTTGTCTGAGAAAATCCTCGATTTTGCTTGTAAAATGATTTTTTTTCTGTGACAAATGGCTATTTTTGTTTACGGAGCATTAAAAGGTATATTCATATTGAACAACTGAGATGAAAGCTAACTCTGTTCAAAGCATGGATTGAACAAAAGACCAACAAATAAATATCATACTTTAGCATGGCTAAATGAATTCACCGAGTTTGATCAACCAAGTGAATTTCCCATGAATATCATCGCGATGATAATGTTCTGCATTACTTACCTGTTATGTGACTTAAAGCTTACATACCGAGACAAATATTACAGACTGGAATACTTATAGAAATAAGAATATACTGATGCATGTGTGAGATCCCAGCATACGGTTTAACTCAAAGTTACCAATTTAAAATGCCTTAATACTTTTTCTTTTAAATAAATAAAACAATAGGAAAGGTACAGTGAAACAATATAATAGATACAGTAAACAACAGAACAGGTAAAACAAAACAATAGATCAGTAAAAGTAAAACAATTGATAATGCAAGTAAAACAATATATCAGGTACAGTAAAACAATAGATCAGGTACAATAAAACAATGGATCAGTTACAGTAAAACAATAGATCAGGTAAAGTAAAACAGTAGATCACGTACAGTAAAACAATAAATTAGGTACAAAAACAACAATATATCAGGTACAATAAAACAATAGATCAGGTACAGTAAAACAATGTATCAGGTACAGTAAAACAATAGATCAGGTACAATAAAACAATAGATCAGGTACAATAAAACAATAGTTCAGGTACAATAAAACAATATATCAGGTACAGTGAAACAATAGACCAGGTACAATAAAATAATAGATCAGGTATAGTAAAACAATGGATCAGGTACAGTAAAAAAATAGATCAGGTACGGTAAAACAATAGATCAGGTATAGTAAAACAATGGATCAGTTACAGTAAAGCAATTGATTAGGTACAGTAGAACAATAGATCAGGTACAGTAAAACAATAGATCAGATACAGTAAAGCAATTGATCAGGTATAATAAAACAATAGATCAGTTACAGTAAAACAATAGATCATGTACAGTAAAACAGTAGATTACGTAAAGTAAAACAATAAATTAGGTACAAAAACAACAATAGATCAGGTACAATAAAACAATAGATCAGGTACAGTAAAACAATAGATCAGATACAGTAAATCAATTGATCAGGTATAATAAAACAATAGATCAGGTACAAAGAAAACAATAGATCAGGTACAATAAAACAATAGATCAGGTACAGTTAAACAATAGATCAGGTATAGTAAAACAATAGATCAGGTATAGTAAAACAATAGATCAGGTACAGTGAAACAATAGATCAGGTACAGTAAAGCAATAGATCAGATACAGTAAAACAATAGATCAGGTACAGTAAAAAAATAGATCAGGTATAGTAAAACAATAGATCAAATACAACAAAACAATAAATCAGGTACAGTTAAACAATAGATCAGGTACAGTTAAACAATAGATCAGGTATAGTAAAACAATAGATCAGGTATAGTAAAACAATAGATCAGGTACAGTGAAACAATAGATCAGGTACAGTAAAGCAATAGATCAGATACAGTAAAACAATAGATCAGGTACAGTAAAAAAATAGATCAGGTACGGTAAAACAATAGATCAGGTATAGTAAAGCAATTGATTAGGTACAGTAGAACAATAGATCAGGTATAATAAAACAATAGATCAGGTGCAATAAAACAATAGTTCAGGTACAATAAAACAATAGATCAGGTGCAATAAAACAATAGATCAGGTTCAGTAAAACAATAGATCAGGTATAGTAAAACAATGGATCAGGTATAGTAAAACAATATATCAGGTACAGTAAAACAATAGATCAGGTACAGTAAAACAATAGATCAGGTTCAATAAAACAATAGATCAGGTACAATAAAACAATAGTTCAGGTACAATAAAACAATATATCAGGTACAGTGAAACAATAGACCAGGTACAATAAAATAATAGATCAGGTATAGTAAAACAATGGATCAGGTACAGTAAAAAAATAGATCAGGTACGGTAAAACAATAGATCAGGTATAGTAAAACAATGGATCAGTTACAGTAAAGCAATTGATTAGGTACAGTAAAACAATATAACAGGTACAGTAAAACAATAGATCAGGTACAGTAAAACAATAGATCAGGTATAGTAAAGCAATTGATTAGGTACAGTAGAACAATAGATCAGGTATAATAAAACAATAGATCAGGTGCAATAAAACAATAGTTCAGGTACAATAAAACAATAGATCAGGTGCAATAAAACAATAGATCAGGTTCAGTAAAACAATAGATCAGGTATAGTAAACAATGGATTAGGTATAGTAAAACAATATAACAGGTACAGTAAAACAATAGATCAGGTACAGTAAAACAATAGATCAGGTTCAATAAAACAATAGAGAGTGGTTGTCATGACAACATGGAACTATCTTATACGATACACAGAACCCAGGATCCTCTTTGTACACTGAAATCATTCTTAAAGACTTTTTTTTTCTTTCATCAATATTCGTTTCAACTCGAAGTGGATTAAGAAATCGTATACACTCTCAATAAAAAGTCAAGGTTCGTCTTTTCCTGTGGACACAAGTGAATGTACAATGGTTTTATGTATTGTATAGATCCATCATCAATCATTTGTCACAGAGGTTATTTACTTTATTGACTTCCGTTCTATGTTTCCAATTCATCATCCTGTTAAATTGATCTAAATGTCGACATCAACGTATGATGAAAGAAATTTATATTTCCATCTGATGTCTTTGGAATTTGAAAGGAGTAGAGTTGTGTCAAAGAAAAATGATGATCGTATTTACATAACAAAAGGTTTAATCTCGTTTCTTGAATATCATTAATTCAATACGATAGGTTAATTGTATTTTCACGCGATTTTAATATGAAATATAGAATATGACTAATGTACAAGTATATCAAGTTCGAATGGGTTGATGCAACACAGATATTCTGCTCTCTTTACTTACAAGCTATCGCTAAAGAATGAAACCCAGATATTTTTTTTAACTGAAGCTGCTTATATAAAGCAGTTCGTATGTTAGAAAATTCGCCTTTGCTAATGAAACCATGACGTAAGTTTGCGCTATGAGACACTATTTGCCATTATGACGTAATAATTAGGTGATTTTGGCTTATTTTTCATATTTTGAAAGATTGTAAATATTTCCTCACTGGAAATCAGCTCAATATGGTGACTAGCTGGCAAAAGGACATGTTTGATTATTTGAAGGCTTTGTCATTCCGGCTTTAATTGAATACGTTAAACTTGTTTATCATCGTGTACTACATCACAAACGAAATGCGCCAAATAACACTTCACTTAATCTCTCTGAAACCTCTTTACTCTATTTAACCGCGGACTGATACACCTCTTCACCTCGGTCAATAGTCCTTGAACAATTGGCATCAAAGAGATACCGTTTATTGGTAGGAACAAAAAGCCAAGAACTCTGTAAATATTGTGCTGAATTAAGCTTCGCTAATACAGGGGTTTAAATCAAACGGTGACAGCTAGGAATTTGACAGAGGACGAACGGCGAAATCAAAATTAAAAACAACTGAGCATTCCTGGGCGAGTGGCAAATACACTTCCATTATACTATTGACAGAGCATACTACTGTATTAACTTGATTTATTTGAGTGTGGCAAGTAAGGCGGTTTTCCGAATCGGGAAGATTTGTTTGATGTGAATAACGAAGTTGGAAAGAATGTCACGTGACTTCAAGCAAAAATGCATTGGCTTTACAAACTCACTGTGATTTAGAAGCGCTGTCAAAACTCTTATTTACGATGACATGTAGGCTTTCACATAAAATGCCGAATGTCTACCTTTGGGATATTATATGTATCATTAATGTCATAATGAGTAGAAAATCAATGTTATAAAGGCCATTTCGCTTTGATATCTTAATACAAACATTGATTTAACAATAAATTCAAAAAGATATGATACTATTATGCTTTACATATCAAACATTTCAAGGCATTCTTTTATATCAATGCACACAGACACATTACGCTCAACATCGATCGCGCCATTTCAACCATAGAAAACCCGGATCACCTCAACATCCCCTCCAAGTGCCTTGGACAATATTATTGTCTTATCAGTTATGGGGTAATCAGCAATGCCTTCACAGGTTTCGACTTAGTATTGGAATATAAAAATGCCATGTTTAGCTTCATACCATGGTGAATATATTGTATATTGAACTATTGGGAAATCTAGACACAGAATTATGATCCTGAGAAAGCCTGACGAAAAGATGTCAGTATGATATCAGTCACGGGTTGAGTTCAGCAGGGGAAGAGTCATGTTAAATGGCGCGAGAAGAGGTAAGAATACCGTTGAAAGAGAGCCAAGAGAAAAAAACAGAATTACGAAAAAGGGACAGATAAAATGAAGGGGCATAGGAAAAGCAGGCCAGAAGACGTACGGAGATTTTGGAGGAGAAAATATTCGACCATATATCGGGAAATGGATGATAAAATACATAGAGTGATGTCGGGGACAGGATGATAAGGTGTTCGTAATGATGTCGAGAAAAATAATTTAAGGTAATCGGCGTTATGTCGGGAACAGGGTGGTAAGGTGATCCGGGTTGTGTCGGGGACAATATTATAAGATGTTCCATGTTATTATGGGAATGGGATGATAAGATGAGTTATGTCGGGGAGTGGATGATATGGTGTTCCAGGGTATTTCGGGATGGATGATAAGATGTCCAAAGTTATGTCGGAGAAGAGATGTGTTCCGGGTTATGTCATGAGGAGAGGATGATATGATGTCCCGGGTTAAGAGGGGGAGTGGTTATTAGGTGTTTCGGGCTGATATCGGAGAGGAGATGTGTTAAGAGTTATGTCGGCTTTGTTGTTCCGTGATAATGTGTTTCGGACTATGTCGGGGACGGGAGGATAAGTATTCCAGGTTATGTCGGGGGGGGGGGGGGGGGGGGGGACGGGATCATGAAGTGATTAGGGTTATTGCTGAGAAGGGATGGTAAGGTGTTCCGGGTAATGTCAGAGAAAGGGTGATAAGATGATTCGGGTTATGTCGGGTTGGGGTGATAATGTGATCCGGGATCTATCGGGGACATTCGATAATATGTTGGGGAGGGGAGGATAGTGTATCCAGACGGTAGTTGTCGGTGACAGGATAATAAGGTGCTTTGCTATGTTGGGGACGGGATAAAAAAGTGTTCAGGGTTATGTCCGGGAAGGAGGAGCGACATGAAGAAATCATTATAGGATACCAAGTGTTTACAATTGAAGATTTATAGATCTTCCAAAGTATATTGATACCGAATGTTGTCTTTTGAATAACACAAAGGAATTCTGTGGTACCTACAATAACCTAATTCCACAAAGATCAAATGAAAAAGGCCCTAGTTGTTATTTCTGGAGTAAAATGTTGGTTCAACTATTGAAAAACATTGTTTGTATATCAAATGTTTTCCAATAGTCACCCCTAATTATATATTTCTAATTGGCAATCCGGTAGGCGTTCCATCAATATACTTCAATCCATAGTATTTGTATATATCTTATTCATGTTGTAAATGCGTACTATATTCTTGTGTGGGTGTACGCGTTCAGCGATTGAATCTCATATTCTCTACATTGTAGTCTATGTATCCGTATTCTGTGATCTGTTATTCCTCAAAATGCCTCCATTAGTCGATCGACCTAAGCGTTTGGTAGAACGTGATTGTTTAATGTATATCTACAACACAGAGTCACTTGAGGACAGTTTATTGATGCCGTTCTTTTACAGTCATTTAAAGCCCCATATTCTGCAGGACGAAGAGGGGGTTGATTTTCGTCGCAAGCTGCGTTCAATGCAGTGGGGTACAACAGGCCGCATTCTAGGACTGTAAAAAGTGACAACATCGGCAAAAAACACTTCAGACGATATGACGACAACCGAATTGCCAAGGGCACAACACAGCCTGTTCAATAATATGTAAGATTTCTATCGGGGCGGGAATGTATTTTAGACGTGTGCGTTTGCGTTTTTATCTAGGTATCCTATTGCGCCTTTATTATATTATTATATCTAGCAACGTGTCCCATCGACAGATTCATTAACTGTTCAACTTGTCTTTTTAGATAAACCATTTAACGAAGGATTCTAGAATGGTCATGCTTCGTCTGTTCTCAAAGAAATGTTCAAATTGTAGCATTGAAATGCTCAATGGTTGTTGATGTATGTCCAGTACTGACCGATGATGTCTGAGTTGTTATACCCAAATCGTTCATTGTCGCCGCCTATTAGTGTTCCTTCTTTTCAAGGCTAAATGATCTAATCGATACTCCATCAGTCATTAGATTGTGTGATTTGGTGTCTGACTATTCTTACATCTTAACTTCTCATTTGTGTTCATTTCGTTCAAGGTTGTTAGTAAATGAATTATACCTTGCTACCTGAGGGAGCTGTGTCTATTTTGCATAGACAATGCATTGCCTTCTGATAATCTTATTCCAAATTAGATGTGGCTTATAGGTATCACACAACCACCGCAGCAACAATTTCAGAGCGTAAGCTTTCATATCTGAAAACCGTATCAAATTCACTGAAGTGTCATAGCTGGTCTTGAAGCCACATATACGTCTATAATAAGTATTTTCTCCCAGACAATTATATTCTCATCACAGTAAACCGTTAAGCTGTTACGCTTCCGATTGTTGTCATCAGTGAGCGTGTTGGTCCCTATCGTGAAGACAACAGAACAGCTCCTTGTCAATATACGTGTCCCAAAGCGCACAGAAGACTAGGATAGTTCTAATGCTGGTTGTCTTTGATACTTCAGTATATACGTAGTATTTGACAAGCATTTAAATCCGGTATGTTATTTCGACAAGATGGTGCACTCTGTAGGATATAAGCCTACGTCACTTAAGAACCCCTCGAGTTTAGCTATCATATTCAAAATTACATTATCATCCAAAGACTTCACTAGCCTAAATATTACCGAATTAACATGTATTAATGCATATTTACACATGTGCTACAAAACCCCAAAAGTATCAAAATCATAAGAACAAATTATGGTCATAGGGTATCATGGCTGTTGAATCCGTATCATTTACACGCTTCCCATCTCACTCGTTAAAACGCTCGATTGTCTTAAATGTTTTTCATGCATCGAGAATATATATTTTTCCATACTACAAGTCAAATCAATAAGTTTTATCGACTCGTAGTCATAGTTTGCATTAGGCTGGGAATCGACTGTTGCCATCCACTGATGTAATGATGAATGAAACGGAAAGAGTTCCAAATTAATTCGTGAGTGATGTGATACTTGATTGTTGTAACGTTATTATGCCGTTATTGAAGTCATTGTCTTCGTTCTATGCATGATAACAAGATAGCACAATTCGATTATGAATTTTTGTAACAGTACGATAATACATAGTATGAATGAATACGTTTTTATGGCTTTTGTCTGGTTTTTGTTTTTTGTTGTTGTTTTTTTATTTTTTTTTGGGGGGGGGGGGGGGGGTATTTTTTTATTTTTTTTTTTTTTTGGAAAAAAAATAGATAATATGAAGAATGAAAGAATAAGTTTCTTCTACAATATAATGTATCCAATGAACAAGAATATGTATATAAACATGACCATACATATTTGGCCAAGGATACATTGTACAGTTTTATCGAGGCGATGTGTCATACACACTCTCATAATTATGTTATACTTTAAATAAAAATGCTTTCCTAAGACAAATACACGTTTTGCATTTAAAACATGATGTTCACTGGCATATTTTCAAATATGTCTTAATAGATAAACTTGAAATGATATCATTTTCGTAAATACAAGCAATAATATATCAGAACTCCTTATAAGATTTAGTTCACAAAAAAAAAATGGTCAGGAACTGCTTCCATTACCAATCACATGACTATGATGACTAAATATCTTTATATCCGCTTTCATTAAACATTAATGAAAGGTGACTATAGGACAAAAATTCAAGTCCATAAGAAGGCAATATATCACATCATTCATATTTGTATGTATAAAAAGTTGGGGGAATTTCCCCTTTTTTCGCATGTAACTTCAAACATAGATTTAATCAATGCCAAGTTATAAATAAACAAGTTTGTTTCTCATTCTAGAACGTGTTAGTGGTGCTAGGGTCAAAAAGTTGTGGAAATCCAGAAACGGAGTTTCGAAAAAATCAAATTAGGTCTCTATAAATACCTAAATGTAATTGGGAGTAGCATTATACGACTGGTTCAAACATATTGATACTTCTTTGATATTGGAGAATTTTAAAATTGATACCTGTGTATATCATATAGGATGCCTTTATTCATAAGAATATAAAAATATGAACTGAGAAGTAAACGGTTATGCAGTATTTGAAGGAGAAACCAACGAATGAGTTTGCTAAATATACAAGAGGATGTAAGTACTTCCAAATTGATTAAATAAAATGTTTTACACAGTCGCTATATCGACTGATGGATTCTGCCATTCGATTGGAAAGTTGCTGATATTGTTTATTGTCAGAGATCTAGCCGTAGGGCCGATATCATCATCACACAGATTACATCACGCCACGGGATATTGAAGAGGCAATGATACATCTTATCGCAGAGCGGCGCCCTATCAGTGTTAGCGGAAGTTGTGAAACGGCTTGTGACGACTACAGAGAGCACAGCTAGGTTTATTTCCAATCAAAGTTTCCTTCAACAAGCCAGTGAAACTTCCTGGAATCCTCCGGATGCTAAACCGATGATGCATCAATGTTTAAAAGCATGTCAGCATTAAGATGGGGAGCCTTTTATTGGCCTTTCTATTATACTGATAACATTTTATTTAACATTAACAACAGACCTGATCACTACGAGAAATGATTGGCTTAATAAAATGCTTTAATCCTTTTGGTCTGGATTCGTAGGTAATGCCATATTTCACAGAGCATTTGTAGGATATGTTTGGATATTGTCTATCTAAACAACAAGAACATTAAGAATCGGTGTCTTCTTAAATTGGGTAAACTCAGGGTCACCGTAAAGTGTCATGAACTGAAATGGCATGTAGCAATGCCAATACATGACACCTCTCCTGATCCTACCGCAACAATGGGTCAAGTGCATGTTCATGTCACATGTCATATGAATATCAGATAGCAAAATGGCCAGTGCAATGTTTACAGTGTTACAGCCATTGCTTTTGCTATTATTGCTTGTCTAAACTCGCACCTTGCTACAAATAAAAGTTCCTTATCGATAAAATACAGCGACCATTTTAGTTCGAGCGCCAAAGTTTTAACTCAACATCAAATGAACAATCGCGAAGCATGAACTCGAGATAAATTAGGACGTTGTCTCTGGCACAGAACAACTGAGGATGAGACCAGATGTACCAAAGCGATGAGCGTCTTCAGTTTCAATTACCTAATAATTGGGTAAAGAAAAAAACAAATATACAACAGAATACGATGATCCAGTTATTCACATATGTTTCAACATTGATTGCCTTAAAATGAGCGTACACATTGATTCTGTTTGACCATGGAATGCACATGGCGGTTCCAAAGAACGTCGATGTGTACGCTCTATAGAGATACTGCGGGTTAAATATCATATTGAATCGTATAGTTACTTTCAAGCATAGCAACATGGCTGACTTGAGCAAGACACGTTGTAATCTAAGAATTGATAAAGCTATTTTTGTGAAATTTGGCCTGATAAACGATATCATGGTGATATAGTTTCTAACCGTTCGCCTTAGATGACCCTTAAAATGAGGATATTGTTTAATATTTACAAAATATATAAGGGTTAAATTTACATGTGTATGGTTCGTAAACATGTTTAAAGGTAGGTTAGGGACAAATACTGGGGTTCAACCTGTATTAATAGGTCGCCCACACATTATTTAACCACATGGAATCCATGTCGCTAATAGTAAGTGATTCAACCCTCATTAAAACAAGCCCGCTAAGTAGCTGGTATCCAAAAGTGTCTGTTACGCACATTAACGCAATCTGTCTCCAGTGTCGTCTGCCACAAACACAAATATCATTTTATATTGTGCCTGAAATGTGATACATTAAGATAGTTTCACACTTTTTTCTAGGCCTTTTAGCTCTCTATAATGTGACCTGTTCAGGAGTATTCTCACTTTTCCTATAACCCATTTACACCATCGCTTCTATTCCAGCGATTTTAAACCAAAACCTTAGGCAGATCCGGACACTTATACTACCATACGAGTATAAAGATGATTTTGTAGTTGAAATTGTTGGAATCACTTCCAGGCGTTCGATTTAGCTAGTTCAGTTTATTAATTATGCATGATAAAGGGTTAAAGTGGGTTTTCTCTATTCTCTTCGATCACACCCAACAACATCCATGTTACATTGCAATTATATCCCTGTAGTATTTCCAATGTTTAGTTAGATAACATTTTAAAATCGTTTAAATGTTTAAAGAAAACATTGCCATTGATAAATTAATGGTATACGCCTTTGGGAAAACAATATACATTCTAAATTGATTCATGCAGGGAAACGTTATCACATACAAAGGTACAAATTGACCAGCATAAATGATATATCAGGTCATTAATCATCTGATACAAGCTTACATCATCACTAGTGATATCAGTTTGAAATCTGATTACTCGTCAGTAATGACGTTGTTCTGGTACGTTGCTACGTGAGCCAACGCATGATCACCATGGTAAGTCGTCACCTAAGATACAGGCGTGCGGTCGAACTCGCTTTGCCTTTGGCAAATTAGAACATGCAGACACCTTATTTTGTAACTTGTTTAACATATTCATTCAATGGTATCTGATCCCTAATTATTCCCTAAACTACACATGATTTTTGCACCATACGAAGGACATTCAAAGAATAGTTTCTAGGGTATATGTCAAGGTTCAAGATTCCAATCCAATGTTTTGGTAGTTGGGTGTCCTTTTTCCTTCAAATTTAAATTTTACCAGAAGAATATTTTCAGATGAAGGGGCAATGGTTTCTTGCTAAACAGCAATATCGCGATCATTCCGCAACAGGTGAAAACTGTCCCCTGCTACAATATGACCACAAAACACATTGAAGGTAATGTTGCAATTATGTAAAACGCCAGATTAATGATAAGGCTATAAAACTCATTGTGGATCTGAACCCAATAAACATGCCCTCTGTTCATTTTTTTCTGTCCGCAGTGTTGACATGTGATAAATAGTGTCGTTCCTCTTGCCATTAATGTTGTACTCGTCGACCACAATAACAACATCGCACTGCTGCACAATGTTGACTTGAGCTAATAAATCGGGCAGCTCTGAATTAAAATAAATAAACTATTGTATATTCGATTCAGTTGAGAGAACAAGGTTGTTTCGAACGAAATCAAACAACGGCATGTTTGGTTCAGTTGAGAGACTAGCAATGTCTCAATTTGAATTAAACCACTATATATTTACTCAGTTAAATAACAAGAGTAATCTTGAATTAGATCAAACAGCTACGTATTTGCGTCCCTAAAGACACCATAATAGCCATGAATTGAATTTTTAAAATCGAAAAAAAATTGGACACTGCTTTGCTGAGACCAATAGGATGCCAGAAAATACCAGCTCGTTTAATTAAATTCCGGTTCTTTGCGCTGCTGAGAAGGTCTATCCCACCAATACTCGTTTGATAGTAAGCAAGTAAGTTTTAAGTAATTTATGAGAAAGCTGTTGAAGGAGAAAAATAGTGTGTTTTGACTACACTCCGAGCCAATATGTACCATTAATTTGATAATACTTGCATATTGTGCATGTAATATAGATTGTAATACTTATTGCTTATTTTCTAGAAGGAAAAAACAAATGAAACCCAGAAAGAACAAAGAAAAAAGTGACTGCTCGTATCGTAGCTTAATTAGAAATTGATGCAGTTCGAAAATAATTGTGTTTTTGTTTATCAAACTTTTATTCTGTCAAGTATTTCCTTGTCAATACGTTTATTGGCATATTCAATATAACGTTTGGTAAGTGCCTGGTAACAATGCATATTCATAAAGCTCAGACCAGTCTGTGATTTGCCCCAGGACGTCTACCTTATGTAACATCCGTGTTCTTTATGATTAGTTTCATTGCATATATGGTATTTTAGGAGAAAACGCAATGACAAATATGGACATAATTATTGATTCAGTAGCACGATTGTCAACAAGTAATTAACTTCAAATCAATGCAATGTATGGTAAATTTTAGATAGAACAATATCCGTTAAATAAGGCGTAATAAAGTCTACGGGTATTTTTTTTTTATTCATTTTGTAATCAAGTTCTTTGATATTGAGTGTATGAATAATGCCCATTACTGAATCAAAGGGGACACATTGATACGATTACGTCATCATTGCCCACGATATACGATACTGATAAAATCCACGTTTTTGTGTTTGATGTGCTATCAGGTGCCAGCATTGTAAGTGATAAAAGGTACATATACCTGTGCCTGGACATCAAGTAAAAACAACTCACAAATATATCTTGTATATCTAAAAATACGTTTACTAACACTTGACAAAGGGATACGTGTACAACCGTGGGAGCTAAACACATACAGCGAGAGTTTTCCCTGATAGTGAACTAGAATTTAATCACGTTCCAGATAATCCGCGGTTAAATCTGTATATTTTAAATCATAGCAACCATTATTTTGACTTTTGTCAATCCATACTCCAAATGTCATTGTACCTTATTTCTGATTTGGCAGATTGCGCAAAGCACAGTATCACTGTGAAATCATTTATTGAATTAGGGATACAAGTTTACATTATAGCGTTTAGGTTGCCTTTCTTTACAAAAAAAAACCATGTCATTTCTAGAATGAACCGTGTTTCTTATCATTTGGTTGTATATGGTTATATATCTTAATATTGAAGACATATCTTTTAGGAATTTGAATTTTATCTTAGAATATTAAATATATCACCGAAGTAAATAATCATAAAGATATGACAACGTAACGGAAATCAATGGTATACCTTCTTTGGGAATGATTTAACCACTAGTAATTATATTGTCTTCAGATTTTGATTAGATAAAATAGGGGAAATGCAGTTGTTAATTATGCTATGAGATATATTAATACATATCCCTGTTGTGAAATAAACATTAGTTTGGGTTTAATTTTGTTACTGTACACATCACGGACAATGATAACACACTTCTGTTAGAAGGGTGATGTCTGATCAATGATGAATGTTAAACATGTCAGATGGGTGCTGTTTTCTTATCTAAACCACTGTTTTTATTTATTTGTTTGTTTGTTTTTTAGCTATTTATTTGTTCGCTATTTTGTTGGTTTCTATTTATTATCATTATTATTAATTTGAAGTGCCATTTTGTTCTCATGTGTTTTAAAGCACAAAATATAATGCATATTTGACATAATTGGCACTTATAAGATTGGTTTGATATTTTGTATCGTAAAGTCGTTAATGGTTAGTCGAGTGATAAAACTAATATAATTCCAGCACTATCATAAATCGATTCAGAACATATATGGATAGTTGGTTTGTTTTTCACTTAACAAGGTTTGATAACAAACAAAATATGAACTATAACCTTTTCAAAAGGCTGAGTTTCAGAATGGCTAAAAAAGCAAATTTGATAGCCTGTATGTGCTATTGTATTCCTACGTTTAGCCATTTATGTCCAAGCATATACATACCCAAGAATATACCGTCCTTTTTGTGCCAAAAATATGTGTTTTTTGGGAAAATACTACAATATCATTTCTTCACTTTTCTTTAGAAAACTAAACATGAACATGCTGATAATAACATGGTAGATGTCACATGTGCAAAGCAAGAGGTTACGAGTATTTAAAACATAAGGAAAAGGAGATAAAAAAATGTGATGGATTTTTTTAGTAAGAATCAGCTATTTTTACTTTAAGCGAAATCTTCTGAAGGTCAAGAATGCAATTTTCTTTCGTATTCTATTTGTAATTATGTGCTACATCTAAAATACAGTATAAAATAAATTACCAAAATACAGCAATTCGGCGTTTTCTGGAAAGTCATTAAAATCATTGACAATGATTTTTAAAAGAAAAAATACCCATAGGGGAAAATATGTTTGCATTGTAAAGTGAACTGAATTAAAATATTTATATTTGGTTTTATTAGTACACATGGACACCTTCACTACCAACCCACTTTCATCAAATATGTGTTTTCTGATAGCCACAAATACTAAATACTCTTACATTTGATGAATCAATTTTCTGAAAAGAACGGTACATGGTAGATTTATGTTGGCTTATTCATTAAACCTCTGTGTCTGTAATACAATATGGCTTCCTCGTCCTAGAATCAAATTGGCCGTGTCAGTGTTGATCTACATCGTGCCTAATACGGCCGGTAACGAAATCTACATTACTTGAGGTTTGTCTTAAACATTTGACGTTTGGATGCAGGGGCGTACTGGTTTCCAAATGTATGTAGTATCCTAAATAGTATAGGCTACTGGCTACATGGGCAAAAATATCTCTGGTTTTCTTTCCAGTAAGGCAATGCCAATACTAGTCCTTTATGGGAGTAATGATGTCAGAGCTGTCATGCTGGATCCAAATATTGTTCTTTATACTCCTCTTGTGCCTCGAGTGGGTCTGACATCGTACAGTGTTCATTGAGTGCCGATAGATTCTCATCTTTCATTTTTTCAGCCAGCTGCCTAACCCCAACATAACCCGGAGCATCTGATCATCTCGTCCCAAACACAGCCCGAAATACCTTAACGCTGTGGTGTTCTAGGATATATTGGTCCTCGGAATTTATTGAGACAGGCTGTTACTATTCTAACGTGTGTCTCGAAAATTGTCTGAATCGTCCGAATATGACTCCTGTTACCATCTGGATTTAGTTATGGATCTATCAAGGTTAGCTTGCATGTTGTCTTATTGGCTCTGACTGGGTTTTAGATAAGATGGCAGCTTTGTTGTCCAGCCATGTGATTCCAATTTTCTTTTTAAACACCGCTAAACCCTCGTTCAACAACGACATTGTCATTTTTCTTCAGCCATGAGTGACTATCTATGATGACTTTTGTAATCTTCCCATCAGTATTGCTTCCAGAAATAGGTCATACTGTATCCAGGATGTAACCATTAGGCAGGCTTATGCTCATGAACTACAAATAGTTCTGATTCTTCTGGTCACAGTAAGAGATTATCTGGAGCTTGTGATCAGAACTGTTAAGCATGAAGATATATGTACAGTATAGTATGACTGTCGCCCGCTTGTAAAGAAAATGCTTCGAAGAATACTAATGTGATCCAGCATTTTTTTCCTCTTGTAAGATATTCACGTCCAAAAACAACGGCAAAATAGATAATTATAATGTTTTTTATGATGGAATCAAATGTTTTCGATATACTGGAAGCTGACATGTAAAAATGAGTTCCACACTGTTTCTACTGATATGTTTGTCTTCCTTAGGACAATAGTAGTACATCCTCCTTGTTTGGAGTGTAAATACCAGCGTCAAGAGAGGACGAACAATGTGAGACAATGTTCTTGGCAAACCGTCCAGGCTTTACAATCTGCATCATCAAGAGAGGAGAAACGCAGATTAACGGAAGAATTCCTGCTTTGATAGTATATGTGATATTTCAAAAAGATCATTGATTATTTTATTTGATCTGGAAGGTAACTGAGAAGTCAACGTTTCTCTTTCATCAGTGTGAATTTCGACCTTAGGGTTTTGTTATCATGTCGGTATTCTCTGTTTAATTTGCCCTGGTTTTATCCCTTTCGATTAAAAATGATAATCTACATATCGACATTCTCCGCTTATCGATATAGTGGTAGGGAAGGTTTTAAATATGTATGATTTGTTCTTAGCAACAGTAAAAGTGCTCATTGGAGTTCAACGACTTATGTTATCTCGGAATCACGACCATTGGCTCCATACGACGTTATTTTGATGACCATTAACGATAGTTTACCCACTTTGGTAGAATCAAGAGTGTGCTGGAAATGTCCGGGATATGTCAAGAATCGGTTACTAGGTGCAAATCCTTGGGTGAAATATTAATCATGATATAAGTTCCTTATGTTCACGTTGTGTTGGCTTGCAAATCAATTACTTTCTGTCAGCTATATATCGAATATGATATAATTGCATGCATTTATCGTATATTGAACAATAGTAAAATTACCTTTGTTATTCACAGTCTAAGGATACTTAAGAATATGAGCGACAGGTATTGGTACGGAATTTACGAAAAATTGTATCGATAAAATGTTTACCTGTTTCAATGAAAGTAGAATAACGAATTCAATTCATACAAAGATCGGTCTATGATCGACATATATATGAGTGAGGGGGTGTTGTTCATATCACTACCACACAACAGATTGGATAGTATCTTAGAGTGTGTAAACATGTATGGACAGATACACGCGAGTTTTATTAGCTAGGGCACTTTTACGAAATGCATAATTTCGCCAAACGTAACAATTTTTATGACCCTTGGTCGTCAAACTCATTAAGTGAGAATGGAAAACGAGAGCAATTCAAACGAACATCAAATACAGTGTATGTCGAAATTAACATCTCGCGGAAATCGTATAGATCAATTTGCGCATCAACTCCAGATGCAGAATGAATTTAAACTGTTTTTCATCAACCTGCATTTCTCAAAACATTTTTCGTTTTGTTTTCATTGTTATCAGTTTGTATTTAGCATGGGGTACAATATCTAGTGGGGGAAAAGAATGCATGTTCACACTGTAGGTTTGGGAATAAGGAGGTAACTATCCAGAACATAAAGCAATTCAATATTGAAGCTGAAAGGTCATTAAGCGTATTACACCGGTGTGTAAATGTTCGATAATGTATACCTTCTGTTGACATTTAAATAAAGCGTTACCATGATATCATATTAACTCATATATCAGTTTCTTATTATCAGTAGCACTTAGTGTCTTAAGTCACAGACCAAAAGCAGAAAACGTGGAACCATATAATGCCAAAAAAATAAATTGATAACAAAACCATCTTTGTTTATGTTGACCGTTACTATATTCAATCGTCTTTATTTTTCGTCGAAAAGACTTTGCTACCACGGCTCGTTGTTTGAAAACCTGACATTGTTTGTCTGTGTCCTAGAATTATTTAGCGTTTTCGTTTAAAATCGAAAGCAAAACGGAAAGCACTTTTTTTCTCTAAAATGGTGACCTTGTTCCAGAGTTTAATTGGGTTTGTGTTTTGACAATAAGATTATGCCAATTTCGTATCCATGATATGGAAAACCTAGATGAAACGTGTCATCACACATATATTGTCATGGTTTTAGAATTCCTATGAAACCTTTCCGTTTGAACTTAATCTCATGCTTCTAATGGAATCGATCAATCAACATTATCAACACCCTGGACACATCATCAAATATAACACAAATATTGTCAAATAGGAAACTGTTTGTGAACTCACGACTCCACTGATAATACCCTGAATTACATTGATATGACAGTGTCTGAAGGTAAATATGACAGGTGTGCTTCTGTGTTACTGTCACGAGACGTTTTGTTTAAATATGAAGTTTTATATTCCATTTACATCTGCTTTTTGTATTTGTCCAGATTTTTTTTTAAATCCATTTAGTATCTAATCCTAGCCGTGTCAGTGCCATTTCCTGTTTAAACAGCGACGTTATGGCGGCGGGCAAATGAGTAAATAGTAGGTGCATTGTACTAAACCATTTCAATCGTACTCGAATACCATGTGTACGTGCCTGAATTTATTTTCAGTAAAATACTTTGGGGAATACTGTTTTTTTTCTCTGACCGAATTTTCTGGTTCTCCACAAGGAATCCAAGAGTCGTGATGACGTTGATAAGAAAATGGCATGTGGCGTATTGGGTATCACATATCACATCGGCCTTTTACCTAGGTGACAAGGTCCAATTTCCCAATCAGTAGTTAAAAAGGTACGCGCTCACGTGCACCTCTACAACGTAGTTCCATAGTTTCCTTCTATGTAGGATATCCTGCACTTTTCTATTTTGAACAACGAAATTGATCAATACAAGAGCATTAGTTATTTTATGTTGATCAAAAATTAAATAATGTTTAATTGAAAAGTAAAATTTGAATTGAAATGTTATAAAATCAGCAAATGCACTCTTTGTTCGATTTGATTATATCAAATTTGATTTTGAAACAAGATACTCAAGCTTGATTTTGTTATGCAAAAGCAACATGTTTATTATGTTTTAAAACAGCCGAAAGAAAGAGGGCAAAAGAAATAAACGATGCGATCGTCATTTAGCAAAACAGACATGAACATTATTTTCTTGGCTTATTGATGCTAGAATGGAGGCATTTGATAACGAAATCCATTTCTATTTATTTCGGCAAACAACAAATAAACAACTCAGATTTCTTACTTTTCATCCGTTTTTGTCTTTTTTCAGGACGTGTTAAACAACAAGTGTCATAAATTTTAGACCACATTCATCGTTGGAGTGTATTAATTATAGTACAGCCTCGTTTCAATTGCTTGGCACTTGTTGAAGACCAAAATAGATGTCCTTATAATAAAATGCTGAGAACATAATCACTTCATTCCTGCAACTTAGTCCTAAGTAGATTAATTCAAAATCAGACCAAAAGCCCATGAGTTCCACGCCTAGTCCGTGACTGGCTACTGGAGAAACAGCGGAAGGACAATATTAATTGCGTCCTGACAAAATCCGGTCACATCAAACTTTATTAGCTTTCCTGGACGACACACCATGGCATGTCCAACCTTGTTCCGGAAATGATATCTTATATACGGTTTCCCCTCTTCCGTTTTAACGTTTCCCCCAATCCCGCTTATATCTAATTTCACTAACTGAAGTCTGACGTATCATAAATATATAACGGGATATATGATTTTTAAAAGAACAAACAAAATATGCATTTTCTTTGTTTGAAAACGCCACCTGTTAAATAAATTACAAGATTTTTTTCCCGAAACGCATGAGGCGACTTAATTAGCATTGCCGATACACTGGCAACTATAAGATGGCCATAGATACATGTAACTACCAGGAAATTAGATTTCAGCATAGGAAAACATCAATCAACATATCACTGTAAACAGGATGTTCACTTACTCAGTATCGCATAGTTATCATCTCTGTGTTCGGAAGTTATAAACTATTTTGACTTTATCGGCTATTAGCATATATAATCAAATGTCATCATCAATACGTTGGTACGGATTCATACAAAGAGGCATTTCATGCTAATACTCCTACTTTACGCTCAGCATTTTGGAAATGGGAGGACTGATTCACCGGTTGTCAGTATTATGTGACCGGATGGTGTATCCTGCTGGCGACATTTGGTAGTATACTTGTATTTGGATGAGATAGCACTATAAAGCTGGCAGAAGTTCCGTGTTATCAGAAGGAGGCAAATACATGCACCCAACACATGCATGTAGTTTGTACACAGAGGAGGCCGACCATAATTGTTGATAGGAGTGAAACAATACAAAACTAAACAAACGAACACATCTCATACAGTACATAAGGAAATATTTTTAAAGTATCAATATATTGGAGGTTAGCACATTATGATTTGTTTGCTCTGGCATTCAAATAGATCATATATATCATACAAAAACAGTTCGACGCTTATATTAACATTCCTTTTACTTTTTTTATTTTCATACGCTATAATTCATATTTAAAATTCATAATTCCCGCCTTACCAACAGTCAGCAGATTTTTTGTCAGTCGTTGGAACAGCCGGAACATGGTCGCGTGCTTTTTGGAAAAACAGTACATGGAAAATTAAAAAAAAAAAAAAAAAAAATCTATTATGTTAATCATTTTATCATCAACGCAATGCGCACGTGGTATATTTTCTATAACAAATAATGTCACAAAATAATTAGTCGTTATACTTAATTATCCTGGATATTGTAGCTCCGGTTTGTGTTGATACGCTGATAAGTGTAGCGCGTGATGGATGGCATTTAAACGTTCATCAATGTCAGAGCTCTCAAACAGACTATATAGTGACAATGCCAGACAAATGTAAATATTGACGTTTATTTATAAAATGTAACAGCTAAGAATGCTTGGTGTAAATAGTTATTTTTCATACACCTAACACAACTTAGTTCATCACATCTCCGCCCCACCACATACTCTACTCCAGCCCACCCCACAACCCCATCCCATCCCAGCCAACCCCCACAACCACCATCCCATCCTAAACCACTCCCTTCTTCACAAACACCAACCCCATTACTTCGTTGATAGAAATGTATATCAATATATGTATACTTCCTATATTTGAAGACAGTAATCAATACGGTATATTGAAAGTTTTATATTTCGGCTGAACCTAACACCTTTTGGGTTGTATGGGTTACCTTGGGTCAAATATATTAAACTTTTAAGGCAAAGCATTGACATAATCTTTTCTATTTTTCTCCAACTGGATAGTTCGCAGTGAAACATGAAATATCAACATCGCTAGTTATATATCACAATGTTACCTTTTTCTATTTAATTCACTAATCAATAATGAAAAATGATAAGTGAATATTGCTAAAAATGTTGTTTTGTATAATAACAAATAAACAATAGTTTAATATTTTTATTTTATTTCCTACAGTGTTTAAACAAACACCATCATACAATTGGTTCTGTTCCTGTCGTGTATTTGGTTATTGATTTGATATTCTTAAAATGTTCGACCCAATTGTGCCGAAACGTCAGTTTATTGAATAATTAAAAATTATTTCACTAACGATGAAGCCTTATCATGATAGTCAAAAAAAGAATAAGTAATAATACATTTTCATGTTTATATTAAGTCCATATTAATCGCCATTAACGAGGAATATCCCAGTGTCACATCATGACTCTTCTCTGCAAACTTGTGATAATTCCAAACCGTCATCGATAGGGATGTTCTGGCCATTGTTCGGATTACTTAATATGATTGGTTATTAATACATTTAAGAGTGATTTCAAATTCTGATAATGGCACACATCGTTGTTTTTTTAATATATATGCACATTGATATGGTTTCTCAAAATAAACAATACAGATGTTTATCAAAGCCACTATTCACTCTACTACAAAGCGAGCGGAATAATAAAATCGAGGTTATTTAATCGTTGAAATAAATGGTCATCCGATTTTTTTTTTATCCCAAAACTGTCATATGAGAGAACAAAGACCTGAACAAAACATCGGTTAAAAGCCGGATGTTCTCCAAGCGCGAATGGATTAACATTTTTTGGAGAATACAATTTTAACGAGATGTCAATAGCAATGCCCTGGTTTACCCTTTAATGCTAATGGATCATAAAACAGGTATGTGTTACAAGTATTTAAAATGCTGTATGGGTAGCTTTAATTTATAATCATATCATCCCAGGCAAATTGATCAGAGATTATTTAGAGTTGTCCAAGCATACGACACCCAGCGACAAATCGCTACAATCCTATGAACCTATTTCCGGTGTAGGATTTTAATCACCATGGTAGTTCTAGGCGATGGACTTAATGTTGTTTAGTTGAATTCGATTCCGTCATAGATCCACGGGGGTCTCAATTTACAGGTAGAAATTCGGAGTTTTATGTGTGTGTTTTCGGGATGGCCCATTTTTGTCTATGTCACGGCTGAGTGAACGACAGCATTAAGTATTTATATTAATCCGAAATCGCTTTCAAACTCATATTTCAACAGCTAAATAAATTATAAATACATTACCTAGCCAGGATTATCACTAATCAGGCGTTATATTTCATACGATTTATATTAATTTGTCATAGTTAGAAAGAGTCTTATGGTTGGTATCTTGATATAATGGGGAAATATTCAATTTCCTTCCTTTTACGATATGAAGTTTGATGTTTACAATGGAAATAATGTCTTCGATAAGTCCATAGTCATTGTCCTTGTTTATATTTAGAGAATATGACATTACTTCGAGTTGACTTAAATTTATATGGCGGGTGATACCGAGTTTCTGTTTGGGTTTTTTGTTGAAATAGGTTTCCATAACGACCAAAGTGCCGTTATTTTCCGATTGTGTGTTGTTGATTTTTTGTTTTTTGTAGGTTTTTTTTCTACTTTTTTCGAAATTTAATTATATGTACTGTACAATGTTTCTACTGTGGAGATACAAACATATATATAAATAGCAAAATATATTACAAAGCAAACATTAAAGATTGTTCTGGTAATGAAAAAAAAGTATGTTATAACGAGAAATCAAAAAGATATCTAGGATATATCATTTTCCGGGTTTGTAGCCCCTTTGTCTAAATTTAGCTTTGTTTCGGCACATCGTTTGTTTTTCGATATTTCCGTTCGTTTGTGTGTTTGATTGTTTTGGGTTTTTTTTACGCTTTTCAAAAGAGCTATATATCTATCACAAAAAAAATTGAAATGTATTATCTAATTCGCTAATAGGATTTGAGTATCATAATAATCGGAAGTATTTTTTGAAAATATATCAACATCACTTTAATTGCATAGTATAAACTGAAATGCGTAATCTATTGTTATTCCTTTATTGGTTTTTGCTATTTTGTCATCATTGTAACCATTTTTGAACAAGTAATGTGGATTGTGTTTCATTTGTATCTCAATATAAAAAATCATATCAGTGCAAATGACATTTCAAACAAAAGGTCGATAAATTGGTACCACTAACAACTCATTTATACATATAGCAAGTATACTGACTGTGGTCCTTTAACAGATGAATCAATATAAACAAAAAAACGTATTATGTCTGTTTGATATCGCCGTTTACAGGCATGTTATTGACACTGACAATATAGATTTTATTTATAAGAAACTGACACAACTTCTAAAGGGCTGCTCTGCTGTAATTTGTCTGGGAGAAGCTGACTTCGGCGCGGGGGGTCCTTCGTAAAACATTGTTACATAGTCCTAATGAAGGATGTTTAATTCAGGTCCAGAGACAGGACACCGTGAATCACTTAAAGTTGATATGCATTCATAATAGGCTACCAGACTGTAATTATGATGTAAGTATGTCTGGCACAGCGGGTTGATTTGAGGGATTAACACTATTTTGACAATAAGGCATCATGATGTCCCTATGGTAATCTGTATATATTTTTTTCTTGTTAATACGATGGCTTGCATGGACAAAGAAAACATCCTGCTTTTTTATTTACTGATTAGGTTATCCTGCAGGTAGGGGGCATACGAACTGCACACGCCCCCTCCCATCCCTTCTCCGCCACTATTTTATTTCATTATTATTATTTCTTCTTCTACCTGAACAACTTTCTTTTCCATGGTGCCTTCCTCGACACTGAACAATTGAAGATTGTATTTGAGTATCCGTCTGTTTGAGGACGACTTAGGGCTCTATCCCCTGCCCAGGACATTACACTCGGTATTTCGGGAATGGGAAGTTGTCAGTCTTTTTAGATCAGATTGGATGACCTGCTTGATGTCTTCAGCTGTATGTTTTAGCGTGGTAGCACTATAAAGTCGGCAACAGTTCCGCGCTATGACAAGAAGACAAGCACTGGTACACACAGCCTGCCGAAATTCAATACCAGACCTATGTATGTCGCCTCTTACAGGATAGGCCGTCCTTAAATGATCATAGTTGTTGATAGAACGTTAAACAATATAAACTAAAATATATTTCCTGTCCCTTGGAAGCTTTGCCAAAATTGAAACCGATAGCTTCCGTTGATCGTGGTCTTGCCAAAACGATTATATGCCTGTTAGCGTAACGAGATGTTTGTACAACATCTACTTGGTATATTCTTTTTTTAAGATAATTAGAAAGTATTAATTATCTTTCAACAATAATTGCACATTTAAAGGCAAATTATTCGAAACACGTTTTATTGTACAGGATTTCACTTTAGATTAAGCTAATATCCAAGGTTTTCGCCCGTTCACAAACATATACACAGCGCTTTAACAAAAGACTTTGTCCTTGTCTTTCTTAATTTAATATATTTTGGTATGAATTGAATGATGACGATGACGATTACGATGATGATGATGACGACGATGACGACGACGACGATGATGATGATGATGATGATGATGATGATGATGATGATGATGATGATGATGTGATGACGATGACGACGATGATGATGATGATGATGATGATGATGATGATGATGATGATGATGAGTAGTGTTGATAATTGTTAGATGATGATGACAGTAGTGTGCAGGATGATATAATAGATGTGTTTGGAAAATTGAAAAAAATTATATAAAAGATATATTTAGGCATGAGACCGTTTTCTGTATAATATATGTACAATAACAAATCTGACATGACTAATAGACTTAAGCAATGCATATATTGTCTTTTAAATAGAAATGTTTAGGTTATAATTGTTTTGAATCTCTCAAAGTCACATACCCAGATGATTGATATGGTTACATATATGTTTTCCGTGATTTTAAAGCGTATTCAACAAATGTCATAATGGGCAAACTTAAACTGTATTTCTTACTTTCGACAAAAAGCAAACACCATAACTACTGCAATAAGTACATGTAAATGGAAACGGATTTCATGTCGTGATTTCCTTTGGTCATTATTCGTTGTTAACCGCTGAACATGTCCATTTATACAGTATATATATGTGTGTCTTTTGCTTAGAATTTGGATTAAATCACCACATATTTCTTATTCGGGGTTCGCTAATCATTTTGAAATTGTGGAATCGTAAGGATCTGAATTATACCCTGGTTTTAAACATGATGGTTTTGCGTATCGTGGCCAAATACATATGTATTTCATAAACCTAGCTGATATCACATGACACATACATGTAGACACTAAAGGTAAAAGCCTTTTGGAAGCTGGCCAAGTTTTCATATTTTGTCTTTTAAGTCTCTGTATACTATTCATATTTTGATCTTGTCCTTGAACATGAGATGTAATGTTATAATAAAATATGTGTTTCTACTCGATTAGGCACTCCATTGTACCGTAGAGATGATATAACGCATACTTGTAAAGTAAGATTGACACAAGTGTCGATCGTTTATTTCTGAATATAATCAAAAACCTTCATCAACTTTAATAATCTATAACAAAAACGCTATCTGATGGTCGGATATCTATAATATGATAAATGATTTTCTGAAAGCGAGAACAAAATCATACAACAGTCGGTTAACATTGTTAGGTCTTCGATAGACCCAGTGTCTACTATTCAATGTGAAAGTAATATTATTTCATGTAGGTCTATAACAGAAATACACAAATAGTCCTGCATAATACATGGACCATCACTTGTATTTTTTTCACTTTAAGTCAATCCTCCCCGTCCAGTCCTGTATATGATGAAGTGTTGAACGTGTTGACCGGACCATTCATCTCATCATATATTGTTTCCACCAAGTCTTCTTAGCCTGAGGATTACTAAAACTAATAGAAGATATCTAACAGTGTCTTCAGTAATGCCAAATATATTTCATGAGTAGGGCTAACATTTTGATGATTTTTACGAGTGCGAAGCACGAGAGAAAAATATCATAATAGTATCCACACGAGTGAAATATATTCGGTATTACTGAAGATTATGTCAGATATTCTTATGATTTCATTATCAAAACAACATAAACGGGTCAGCTTTTGATTTCATCATTGTCGTTTGTTAGCAGTGTTTTGATTGGTCGAATCAGAAAAATCAGAAAAAAAACTAGTGAAAAATATCACTTTATAGAAAAAATATCTTTTATTTCATTGGTAAAAATTGTATAAAGTATGTTTCTATACGTATCCTCTAACGAATTATAATCTGGAATATACTGTAGATATAGCTTAATCAATGAAATTGTTACTTATATGTTTAATCATGTTATTTATATTATGTACATATAATGAATTCAAATATTTAACCAGTACATGTATCAAAATTTTACCTCAAAGGGGCATAATTACACTACATCGATCTATTGAGCTCTACGCCCACGCAAGTTAAAATGGGAGCTTAAATAAGCATATGATTGAGACGGACTCCTACTTTAAGACACAAGGATATATAGGGACATTTCCTTTTGTCACCACGACAACGCCTAATTTAGCACGTGCAGTAAGGAAAGTCATCATTATTTTTGTCGAGATTATTAGTTTTTCCATTTCTAATTTCGTCTTAGGTTTTTTTTTCTACGTCTACGATTGGTTCTGATATTTTTGTAGCTTTTGTTACTTCCTGCCCGTATGAGAAATGAAATATCTGTGGATGTGGGCTTGTATTTAAACGTACATCTAGACAGTTAACATATAGATATTACATTTATTTTGAGCGGTACAAAGCAAATATACATTTAATTGGAAATGAGATTTAATTTGAAGAATCTTTATATATTTAAACTAATTTTGTAAACCGACGTACATTGTCAAGGCTACACGCAAATGCTCACATGTTTGGATGGAATCTATATAGTTTCACGACAACTGTGAATCCAATATGTTAAAATCATTATGATACAATCTTCGATATTATGTAATTAACACTTTATGGATTATTTATAACATAAACGCAATGTCTGGAGTGTCACAGCTATATATTACATATAAATTAAGGCATTCGAATAACGTCTTTATTGTTTACGCGCGTAGCCTTCCGAAATGCATTGTCTAATTCTCGCTGTACTCGCCAGATGTCGCATAGTATATATAAATTCTGTCCGATGTTTTTTGGTTTTTTTGGGGGGTTTTTTCACGTTTGGTAGATTTTGAGTAGGAATTAAGATTTTAATCTAATGGTTTATATATAAGACGAAGATGTTTTTATCAAGTTAAATTAAGAATTTCAATCAATGTCATTTAATAAACATGATGGTTAAATATCAAGGTTTAATCAATGGCATCAGTCAACCTGCAAACAAACACATTCTTATATTATTTTTCCTTAGATGTCAATTTGATCAATAACAAAACATTATGATATTTCAACCATATGTCAAACATAAGACGGAAATAGTAATATATTAATATCATATGATAGCACAATTTTGATTGGTTTTGATTGTCATGTGTCATCTGTACTAAAGATATACACACCAATTTTATTCGATTTCCTGGTTTCACCATTTATAGAGCAGCGGTCATTGTAGAAATTCGATACGGTATGAAACGTTATCAAAGGATTTATAGAGGCGAGAAATAAAACTATATAGATTATTGTATGTGTAGGCAGATGGAATTCATACGTACATTAAAGAAATTCTAATCACCATTGACGTATGTGAGCTATAAATAAATAGTTTACACACAGCCTAATGCCGAATACGTATTGACTAGTCCCTCACAGATTACTGACGTATCAGAGACGAACAGCGAGGGTGGTATTGACTTTAATCGGTAGTGACAAAATAAGAGACTTAACCATTGGCTAAATTGAGGAATAGTACCAATAATTCATATCGATTTGTATGTATTCCTAATTCAGGACGATTCCGCTGTTGACGTAATGCACTACAATAACTGATGATCTAAATCTAAATACAAACAGAATCATCCCTCACCCAGTACCCCAGACATCACGATACAGTAGCGAGTATGTCCCTATAGGCAACATTAATAATGACGACGCAATAAAAATATAGGCTTGTGCGGCCAGGAATATGTTTAACTATTGACAGTTTCGAACTTTCGACGTTAATTTTTTTCCATAGATAACAATTTTTGAGTTTGTCAATACATATTGTCACATAGTGATAAGATACAGTCATGCAGTATATTTATCAATTTATTTTGTTTATTTATCTATCTATCTATTTATCTATCTATTTATTTTCAGTTTTATTTCAAATTAGCGTGCTTTAGATAACAGAATCCGGGAAATGTGTAACTCATTCCAACAAAAATGTGTCATAACACTGATCATGATGATAAAAAAATAAATTTCATAAAATGTTTAGGCGTTGTGCATCCAATTGTCTTGGTTATCGTCGTGTATATATGTAAAAACCATTTAGCCTTAGAAAATCGCTCTGTAAACAATAGAATAACTCTGTTTGAAATCCTATCTACGATCTAAGTTCATGTACTGTGAGTTGAAGGTCTACATATTAATCAATTCCTAGGGTTCTATACGCAAGTTATTGAAAATAAATTGAATTAAACATAACAGATGGCTTGTACTCGCATCATTTCACAGGCGATATGGCAAGACTGTTTGAGCAAGTAATGAAATATACCTGGCTGATTGTGGTGCGGGCAGAACAAATCAGAAGACTTGTATATTAGATTATTTGTTTGCTATGAAGGCCTATATGAGCATCACTGGTCGGAAGAAAGATAACTTGGCATATTTAGCTAATTTTCTTTTACGGATAGAAATATGAATGAGTGATTTGACTTTTATCTACGATAATGTTATTTAAGTCGGAATTTCATGTAGAATAGCGTTTGTTGTAATGGCTGTAAACTATAATTATTTTACAATAACTGTGATACAAGTTATATCAGGTTATATATATAATCGTAGTAGGACCGGATATTGATAATGCGACACCAGATCATCACTTTTTGCTTTGAAAATACACGTGGGGGGGGGGGGGGGGGTTGACTCACAAGCCAGTTTTTTAGTTTAAACATATTTTATTGTATCAAATATATACAATAGGATTGGGCACAAGTTTTCCAACTTATATCAAGCCCTTTCCATACAATATTATATAACACATACAAAATATACAAGATGACATTAACAATAAAATAATTATTTAGTGTGGGAGTGTGGATAAGGGAAGGGTAAGGATGGGGTGTAAGAAGGTGCAAGTATGTGAAAAGAATGTGACAATCTCCATTTTAATTCTTTTATGAAATAATTTAGACATTTCCACTAGTAATTGAAACATCTTTTTTTTAAGACTGCGTGAATGATTTTTTTCCAGTTATGAAATGAACATTGTCTACCAATACCATATGTTAAGTAAGTATAGAATAGTCTATTGCCTGTGTCATATGACAAACAAAACGCGAGCCAAAAGTTTTGAATGCAATGGATTAAGCATTGTTGTAATTCTTATTCAAGGTCGAGGGCAAGCTACGAGCAAAAATTGGCGAGGAAACCCTTAGAAAAGAACAGGGGGAATAAAGGTTTTTTTCTGAGGGCAAACATCAACGTCTACGACGCCCGTCATATAAACCATCTAGGTCCATGCAGTTCGGGTATTGGACTTCATATCCCATAAGGAAATGGAACATTTTCAAATGAGATGATGATGGCAACCACAAAGCCTATCCGTGTTTTTCGTCAACTTGATTCCCTCGAAACCAGGTGTTGATTAAAAAATAAAACAGTGTTTTATATTTGCTTGATTTAAGATATATACAATGTTTCATTGTGAACGGGCCTAATCGCTGTGGGAGTAATATCAAGTGAATTGCTGAGATATGGCATAATCACAAATACATTAGTACGGAATCGTCGATATATCAGTTTACCAATTCTTTCTAAACTGTCTGACGATAGATAAGACATGCTCATCGCTTATTAAGTAATACTTCAAATCCGATCGGTATCAGTTCTTGTCTTCCAAAACTAACGTCTACGGATTAATGTATCCGTCTTCGCTCGGCGCCATAGTGCCTGGAACTCGGAACTTCATCAGGTTAGACAAAAATCACAAACATTTACAGATATGTACATATATAAACTCATCAACAAAAGGATACTTTTATCACTAAACCAAAGAGTGCATACAACCTGTTAGAATTCAGTATTGATAATCCCCCAGTTTCATTTTGACATATGCTGTATCTGTTTAACCCTTTTCGCCACTACAAGACAATCATATAAACCTCTTTACTTTATTATCATTATTTCCAGAGATTTAAGTCCATTAACGCGAAACCAACTATGATAACGAAATTTAAACACTGACTTTCTTTTCCCTTTGAACAGGATATAAGAAATTATTGAAACTAAGACAGGATAAAGATTGATAGAAACTCACGTAGTCCACAGGGTAACTCCGTTGTTGCTAAGGATGGAAACATATCTCAAACGAGTCAGGGAAAAAGAGCTCACACGCGCTATGACGCTACTCACGATAAGGTAGCGTCATCATTTTATGTAGCTACTCATGTTACAAATTGATAATGTCATCAATTTCGACGCACATTTCATTTAAGGATTGATTGTCAATTTTGTTGCTTGCATGGACTGATGAAGGGAAGTGAACCTCATGCAAATTAAGTGAACTGCGAAGCAGTTCATGTACCATTTGCACGAGGTTCACTTCCCTTCATCAGTCCATGCAAGCAACAAAATTGACAATCAATCCTTATATTTACGTTAACCAAATTTAAAACTTCGCCACCAGATTGCAAAATTCGGTCGCAACAGTGTGACGTAAGTGCGTCACTTTGTAACATTGTTATACTTATCGTACATGTGTGCACAGTAGTGGAACAGCAGACAGTCAACTATTCTCGTCGCCAAGGCAACACAAAATATAGTGCCATACACGTTTTGATTATTACGATGTTGATACACATAGACACGATATTTTCAAGGTAAAATATTCATTTATAACAAATATTTATGATATTGTATAATAAAAACTTAGCAATACCCATATAAATACGAATTTAAAGTGCAGTGTTGACAGTATAGTATGTGTGTGATTTGGTCACTCGAGACACAGGGACTCGGTTAAAAAAAAAATGATGTGATGCAGTCTAATAGCCGGGATATTCAGAGCTCGAGAAAAAGTGTAACAATGTGGATTTTAGTCGCAGGTTAGCTGGTGATATACATGGTGTTCTTGACATATTGGATTTTATTGTCGCACTGGCGTTTTGGGATGTAAATTCTGATAATAGTAAGTAAAGAAATATTGATTTGAAAATTGGCGGTATTCGACGGCCGGAAACTTGTGTCCCCCATATGTTTAGATTGAGTCAAATTACGACAATAATGTGTCCCTGTTCTCGATATAGCATACTTCTGCTACTTGTCTGTTTTGTGTTGTTAAATAGTGTTTAAATTGAGGTTTATTTTCTGTGACCACTGAAATGGTATTAAGCATGGCATTCGAGATACAGCTAACGTTAGACCTACTGCGCTACGTAGGTCATGAGCTCGGTGCTATCGAGAGTCTCAGTGTTCTGTCAGATCCTGTTTTCTAAACTGTCTGCATTATACTGGCATTTTTATTAGCACATAAAGCGGCTATTCCACTTGTGTTCATATACGTTTATAACAATGTTACACAATTCACAAAGTGAAAGTGCATTCAAGTCTGAGGCGGTACAGAACTCGATCGCGATTGTAAACTCAGTGAATGTATTCACACGCCGGCAAGAAAGTGATTCGTCTCTCAGAACAGAAGCACGCGACCCAAAATCTTCAACGGGAAATGAAGTGATCTGAGTTTACTATGTTCATTGAGGCGGAGCGAAGTGAAAATGTAAATATTTATAATTGCGCGTCAGATTTCATAATAACTTTATCATTTTCATCATTTGTGAGGATAATAATCAAGCAAGGGTGTGTTCCATGGATAGGGATATGTTACATGTTACATGTTACATGATGCTACTCATGATAGGTTTTGTCATCATTTTATGTAGCGTAACCACGTCACAGATTGATAACGTCATCAATTTCGACACATATTCCATGGGACAATGCTGACGGCATGTCAGGTTTCACAACAACCTACAACTTGTTGGAATTTTTGAAGTCAAAGATGTAATAATCAAGCACGGGTACTTTTGCGTGGACAAAGTGGCTCAACTCTCATGAAAGAGTTTTACTGATCAGCATAAGACTTGCACTGTGGTGTAACACGGTGATCCCAACCTTGTTTTGTAAACTTAAAAATCACCTCTCGAAATAAGATCACAGAGGAGTGGAAGAATGTAATATTATTACCAAGACGCTGCAACAGTGACAAAGTTTCGTCTTAACCTTAAAAACCTAGAAAATACGAGAATAATTGAAATGGAAATGATAATTGTTTCCTTTACGAAATCATATTTCTGTCGAATAGCACTTCAAATAACCATAGCAGAACAAATTAATATTAAAAGAATGTTAGAAATGCACATGCTAAAGTTAAAAATATAAAATTACATTGGTCGTGTACAGACAAGTGAGATTATGTCATTAAAACATTACAGTAAGAAAGCAATTGCTTACAAAAAAAATTCATATCAGGTAAAACAAAATGAAAATGCTGAACATTTAAACAGCAAGAGAAATCTCCATCAGTCTCCCCATTCTATAGCATGATTTACAGGCTGTTAATAGGTTTTCTTTAACAAATGTCCCGATCGAACACATTTAGATATTCTTGTTGTCTTGACCTCAATTGGCAGAAATATTCACTGAAGGCTGAAGTCTTAGTCTTGGCAATAACGATGACATAGGTTCATTTTTTTTCAAAAGTACATGTCGATATCCTGTTTACATGGTCACATCATTAGAGCCTCCAATTCATTTTATTTGTATACATACAAGTATACTTAAGACGAATGAGATGGCTGATTCAGAGACACAAAATCAAGCTCAGCGACTAAACACCTCCACGGGCTACTATAATATCAGGTGAGCTTTAGAATGATTGGATTATTTTTAATTGCGTGTTCTGGGAGAATTACATTTCCCCAATTGTGCATGTTCTTGTGCAATGCATTGATCATGAAGTTCCATTTAAGTCTTTGTCACGTGAGCGTCATCTTGTCGGAATACCCATTCAATACCGGAAGTTTCCAAGACAATTGAAGTCAAGAGTCACGTGCTGAATAAAATTATATTACTTAAGATTATATCAAATTTCAGAGAAAGCCAGATTCCATCCAGTACTTTAATATTGATAATCTAAAACAATATGAGGATGCATCAGAACATGTACTGTTCATATATTTCCGGCTTTAATGTATATTGTCCTTTTTCTACTCAATGCTGACATCGATTCCTATTTCGGTAATTGGTTAATCCGATATGCTTGTAATTTGCATTTTATGTTGGTGTCACGATAGTTCCTTCATTCAAAATTAATGCTATCGTGTCTTGTTTTATATTGATTCAATTCACTGGCGTCATATAATACTATTGTTCCACTGAATCCCATGTCGTATTCAATCGAAACACTTCCTCTAGTGAGACATCAGCTCGGATTCAATACCTGTGCTGTTTTCGGAAGCTGTAATGTTTTTGATGTTAACAGAACGATATAAATCATCAAGACATTGTTTGTTTTGAGATATCATTAAAAACATACAATTATTCAAAATCAGTTTAAAATTACAACAAATGATATGGTCGTTAGGAAATTTTATCAAATTCGTTATCAACACAATGGAGAGGAATTCATTACACTTCGTTCAGGGATTTTTGTATAGAATTTAACTTTACTTTTGGTATTACGTGAGTTCATTTGATTTATGAAGAAGACTTTTTTTCAGATTAGCACAGATGTGAAGATTATCAACTGTTAACTTGTTTCAAGTACTTTATTTATCATGTTTATAATTTACAGAATACAGTTAAATTTGAAGATTACAGATTTTGTAGCTGAAGTATGACTGTATCACTTTGGCATCAGTAAGTACATATGTTTGAAACATGATCATGCAGGGGGTTTCAAAATATCTGATACATTCAAAATTGACTTTTCTCATGTACATTATTTTTGTACTACTCATCACACTGAAAAGAATTATACACTATATGATAGGTAATTGTTCAAAGTTTTGTCTACAAAAAGGGAAATTATGACATCATCTATGACGTCATCAATCTTGAGAACACTGTAACCCTCAAGCATGCTACCCGAAGAGAAATCCGTACAATTTCTACTAAACTGTGCATTAGTAAATAAGAATTTTAGACGTAGAATTGATTTTGTCGCCTACAAAAATGGACGTCATTTAAAGCAGTTCGATGGGTATTATGTGAATATTGTGCAAGATATAATATTCGTTTGTATGGAAATGACATTGTTATGGATATTATTAATTCAATGTATGGGTTAAAAAAAATATTATATTTCAAAATGAGTGACGTAATGACAATAAGCAGAGATACATTTGTGGTTTTAAATCCGTGATTGACATTCTGTCCTCAGTGACATCATACTGTTCTGAAACATTTGATATTTTTACCTTTTGAATTAAATTGTCAACCTCGTGGACAATGGGATAAAATTTCTAAAACCTCATTGTCGGATACACATGGTTGATTATTCTACACTATGCTACAATTATTATCCGTGGATCAATTCAGTAAAAACTCCTCGTTTTAATAGAGGCTATTTGATTGACTCCCTCCCATTTTCCTATCGGAATTTCAGCTAATCAGATTGCAGGTAACATACGCTATATAGAGGCTGCATATCAATATCAGTGGCGGCGTGTGATCTAGAAAACGTGTTTCAGAAATTTAATATCAACGGATCTAAACTATTTCAGCAGTATATTATTCATAATTTTTGTCTCACAGATGTCTCCTATCAATTAAAACAGGTCAAGGTGGTGGAAAAGTCAGTAATCGAGCATATCAGCCTCTGTGAACACCCCCTAGTCATTGTTAAATTCAATATTCCCTTTAGCTTATTGTCGCACAAAATTTGTACCACGCACCCCCGAGCTTTTCCTGAAATCATTAAAACATTGCCGTTATACTCATATAAAACCTTAAAGACCTCTGGGACTTTTAACTCGATCTATGGTTGTAAAGTAGTCTGCAGCCATATTGTTAAATGTAAAATATTGTTAATAGTTTACCCTATAAACTGTTCTTATTCTGAAAGGATCGTCCTGATTGCTTTTAACAATAGAGTGAAGCCATTGAAATTAGGATCTTTTACTGAGTTGACCAACATGAATTAAATAGGATATGATTCCAGAACAGCATAATTTATTTATTCCAAAACAAATGAAAACAAATATATAAATGCACAAAATGTAATATTTATAACAAAACGTGTGTGTACCGAATTGGTGTCAGGCCGGTGTAAGGTTGAAAATGGACCCTCAATGAAAATTGACTCGGGGTCAGTTTCCAACGGGGGTCAGTTATCAACGTTACACCGGTATTGTCAACAATGTATTCCTACGCGCCAGACTAAATACTGCCGAAGTGTAAACGTCAATTTAGTTGGTAAGGCCAAACATAAAGTACACAGAAGAAGTGTAAATATATATCAATGTTCGACTAAGAGATGAGATGTAACTTTTATACAATACGTTATACATAAGGGGAAAGGAAATGATTTTTTAAGGAATTTGGCGGCTCGGTTGATTACTAAATCATGTAGAAATTGTCAAATTAAGACTGTTGACATGTATTGTTCATTTCGATTTGAATGAATGGCTCCAAGTCGTTGATATGATTCATATATCTCATAAACACAAACAGTGTGTGTTTCAACATTTACACAGAAAATGTGTATTTTTACAATTAGACATGCAATGTATATTTCTGCATTTATACAGACAATATGTGTTTCCCCATCTACACAGACAACGTGTGTTTCCCCATTTACACAGACAATGTGTGTAACAACATTTATACAGACAATGTGTGTTTCCCCATCTACACAGACAACGTGTGTTTCCCCATTTATACAGACAATGTGTGTTTCCACATTTATACAGACAACGTGTGTTACCAACATTTATACAGACAATGTGTGTTACCAACATTATACAGACAATGTGTGTTTCCACATTTATACAGACAATGTGTGTTACCAACATTTATACAGACAATGTGTGTTACCACATTTATACAGACAATGTGTGTTTTCCCATTTACACAGACAATGTGTGTTACAACATTTATACAGACAATGTGTGTTACAACATTTATACAGACAATGTGTGTTACAACATTTATACAGACAACGTGTGTTACAACATTTATACAGACAATGTGTGTTACAACATTTATACCGACAATGTGTGTTTTCCCATTTACACAGACAATGTGTGTTACAACATTTACACAGACAATGTGTGTTCCCCATTGATACAGACAATGTGTGTTACAACATTTATACAGACAATGTGTGTTACAACATTTACACAGACAACGTGTGTCACCAACATTCATACAGACAATGTGTTACCAATATTTATACAGACAATGTGTGTTACCAACATTTATACAGACAATGTGTGTTAACAACATTTATACAGACAACGTGTGTTACCAACATTTATACAGACAACGTGTGTTACAACATTTATACAGACAAGGTGTGTTACCAACATTTATACAGACAATGTGTGTTACAACATTTATACAGACAATATGTGTGTTACAACATTTATACAGACAACGTGTGTTACAACATTTATACAGACAACGTGTGTTACAACATTTATACAGACAACGTGTGTTACCAACATTTATACAGACAACGTGTGTTACCAACATTTATACAGACAATGTGTGTTACAACATTGATACAGACAATGTGTGTTACCAACATTATACAGACATAAGTGTGTTACAACATTTACACAGACAATGTGTGTCCAACATTTATACAGACAATGTGTGTTACAACATTTATACAGACAATGTGTGTTACCAACATTTATACAGACAACGTGTGTTACAACATTTATACAGACAATGTGTGTAACAACATTTATACAGACAATGTGTGTTACAACATTTATACAGACAATGTGTGTTACAACATTTATACAGACAATGTGTGTTACAACATTTATACAGACAACGTGTGTTACAACATTTATACAGACAATGTGTGTTACCAACATTTATACAGACAATGTGTGTTACAACATTTATACAGACAATGTGTGTTACAACATTTATACACACAATGTGTGTTACAACATTTATTCAGACAATGTGTGTTACAACATTTATACAGACAATGTGTGTTACCAACATTTACACAGACAATGTGTGTTACCAACATTTATACAGACAATGTGTGTTACAACATTTATACAGACAATGTGTGTTACCAACATTTATACAGACATTGTGTGTTACAACATTTATACAGACAATGTGTGTTACAACATTTATACAGACATTGTGTGTTACAACATTTACACAGACAATGTGTGTTACCAACATTTATACAGACAATGTGTGTTACCAACGTTTATACAGACAATGTGTGTTACAACATTTATACAGACAATGTGTGTTACCAACATTTATACAGACATTGTGTGTTACAACATTTACACAGACAATGTGTGTTACCAACGTTTATACAGACAATGTGTGTTACCAACATTTATACAGACAATGTGTGTTACCAACATTTATACAGACATTGTGTGTTACAACATTTACACAGACAATGTGTGTTACCAACATTTATACAGACAACGTGTGTTACAACATTTATACAGACAATGTGTGTTACCAACGTTTATACAGACAATGTGTGTTACAACATTTATACAGACAATGTGTGTTACAACATTTATACAGACAATGTGTGTTACAAACATTTATACAGACAATGTGTGTTACCAACATTTATACAGACAATGTGTGTTACAACATTTATACAGACAATGTGTGTTACAACATTTATACAGACAATGTGTGTTACAACATTTATACAGACAACGTGTGTTACAACATTTATACAGACAATGTGTGTTACCAACATTTATACAGACAATGTGTGTTACAACATTTATACAGACAATGTGTGTTACAACATTTACACAGACAATGTGTGTTACAACATTTACACAGACAATATGTGTTACAACATTTACACAGACAATGTGTGTTACCAACATTTACACAGACAATGTGTGTTACAACATTTACACAGACAATGTGTGTTACCAACATTTATACAGACAATGTGTGTTTCCCCATTTATACAGACAATGTGTGTTAAAACATTTACACAGACAATGTGTGTTACAACATTTACACAGACAATGTGTGTTACAACATTTACACAGACAATGTGTGTTTCCCCATTGATACAGACAATGTGTGTTTCCCCATTCACATCGACAATGTGTGTTTCGACATTTACACAGACAATGTGTGTTTTGACAGGTATACAGATAATGTGTTTTCCAAGACATTGTGTTTCGAGGCCAATGACGTATAATACTCGATGCAATCTATAATGTTACGGAATCAAGGTCGCACGCATTGTAAAATCTGTCAAAGGGAAAGATTTGGAGACATGCCATTATACTGACTAAACCTTTCTAAGATTTGGTAATCTTGCTTTGAGTCATGCTGGAAATAACCACTGTAGAGGAATGATAATGCTTAACTTCAGGACGACTTGCAATTTTAGATGGAAACTTTTAATCTGACAGTGATAAAAAATCAAAATAGTGACACAATTTTAATATTTTGTCCGCATGTTCCTTAACATCTTTTTTTTCATGAAGAAAGCCTTGTGAGTAACATTCAGTTTAATATATTTAAACAGAAAAAATTGTTACACATCAACAATTAAACTTCGAGACGATTTAAAAAAAATCTTACCTGAAAGGAAATCAAATCGCTAAGGCATAACTCAGAAATCTTACGTTTTAACAACGTAAGGAGACTTTAAAGATTTTGAAGGCTTAATGTGAATGACAAAGTCACATGGAGGCAACAACTTTGTTGTGTCATGTTAAAGTCATGATACTAGGTCGTTATCAATATATTAACGTCACAATACAATTTCTTACAGTGCATTAACGATATTGTGACGTCATCGATTTGTTTGTTTGTTTTTGTTTAACGTCCTATTAACAGCCAGGGTCATTTAAGGACGTGCCAGGTTTTGGAGGTGGAGGAAAGCAGGAGTACCCGGAGAAAAACCACCGGCCTACGGTCAGTACCTGGCAACTGCCCCACGTAGGTTTCGAACTCGCAACCCAGAGGTGGAGGGCTAGTGTTAAAGTGTCGGGACACCTTAACCACTCGGCCACCGCGGCCCCTATGTGACGTCATCAATAAAATATGATGTCAAAATAGTTATATAACCTTGCACGACTGTCTCTGTACTGCAAATATAACATAAAAACTAAAACTAAAACAAAAACAATAAATAAAAGGAAAAAAACTCGCCTTTATGATATAGAAATCAATTTGATTGTCTTCAATCAAAACTTCATAAATGTTTATTGTGTGATAAAAAGAACGATAGTGTTGCTTTATCACAGGAGATTCATTAAACTCGTCTATACACACATCATGCCGCTTGACCACGTGTCCATTGTCCGTCTTAGACGTTACTACATTATACACTTTAAAACATTTTGTGAAGTATATCATATTTAGAATAAAGACATTTGTTGTACGATTATTTGTAATGAACAAATTTTACCGTTTAAAGCATTAAAAATGCATCTGTGAACATATTTTTCGAGTTATGAAAAAATACTATAAAATCTAGAATTCCTGTTATTTTAATATTGAATCATTAAACAAATTTATTAATTTCATATGAAATCCACAAGTGTAATCAATAACTCCAGAATTATGATATTCTAGCGCGCTGGGGTTGATAATTCAGCACCACTTCAGACAGGATATGGTCGCCTTCATCCACTTGTCAATTAATTATTTTACTTGAGCCGGGACTGTGTCAGATGCCAATTACCTGCATTGTATAGGACAGAACCGAGGACGGCCAATCGCAGTAGATACATTGCATAATACATAATAAATATCGTATCTGCAGCAGTGGGTTAGTTTAACAAAAGGAGGTAAATAGCTGTGTGATTGCCCTACCCAGACTTCACGTATAAATATTGATGCTGGAGGTCATGCCGTAATGAAACAGTAATTTAGCGTCGTCCTGATAAAGCAGCATTTCGTTTTTGCTTTCAGTAATTATTCGTGAAAATTCTTCGATCTTGCCTATTTTTTTTTTTTTTTTTTTCCAATATTATAATGTGTCAGTACTCTGACAGCTTTTAAAATCATACATTGTTTTAATTGCATGTCAACTTGGTAATGGTAATACACTCGCTAAAATGATCAAAACGCCCTGGAACATTAACAAGCTGTGAGAATGGGTCTGTTTTTAATAAATAGTTGAAAAAGACAAAAGAATGTGTAATCTAATGTAAAACAAATGATATCAAAGCAATGCGAAATCTAGTGAAGACCATTCTGTGGGGAAAAAACTCTGAAGGACAACCCAACAGCATAGTGCGGCTCGGTATTAATGATTACACATATATTTAATCTTTTACCCATTCTATTTAAAAGGTTAAAATTACTACTATCCTGAAACTCACGTGGTGAAATTTGTAAATGGGGTTACATTCTTCATTTTATATTGAGGGGCCGCGGTGGTTAAGGTGTCCCGACACTTTATCACAAGCCCTTCGCTCCTGGCTTGCGAGTTCGAAACCTACGTGGGACAGTTGCCAGGTACTGACCATAGGCCGGTGGTTTTTCTCCGGGTACTCCGGCTTTCCTCCACCTCCAAAACCTGGCACGTCCTTAAATGACCCTGGCTGCTAATAGGACGTTAAACAAAATCAAACAAACAAATTCCATCTGTACACAAAACACATACTGGGAAATAACCCATTTTTTGTCTAACTATGAGTCAAAAAACACTGCAGCTAAGACAATCAAAATGGACTTCGAAATGTTGCATTTAACACTTATTTTTATCATTTTTGTCCTGCCTGGTAAGCACATAGTGAATTTTTCAAATATCATTTACCTTTTTCATATTCTGACCCAGGCATCTATCCAAAATACAAATAACTTTGAAATAAGGTATATAGATATTTAAGATGTGTTTATATGATAATGCATTTTAAGATTGCAGTGTTTGCTTTGATATAGAAGTCAGCTATCAATGTAGCAGAAAGTTAAAACATCACGTAAGCGTAAAGGTAGCGTTCGCTAGTGTATTTGACTTGCCATAGTACGCCTCTCTGCCATACCATGCCGTACCTTTAAAACCGCTAGGATCAGTGACATTAATTCAATACGACAGACATTTTATATGGAACATTGGATTTTCAGCGTTTAAAAGTGATCTCTCTCAGTTACAAGTTAGCGGCCTCATTTTAGTTTTCCGATTTAAGTGATATAAAGACACTATTTATGGAGTAACAGAAGTGATATCGAGTTACATATTGTTTGAGCCCATGTTCCCGGTCAATGGTAAAACCTGCGATATTAGCTGTAGTTTGCTTGTCTTCAACTTAATACGGCAAATCAGCATTGGGGAACGGTGTAGATACGAATAGAGTAGAATCAGCTGTCAAATAGGGAAAGTATCTAATTTGCACCAATTTGTATCGAAAACTGTTTGAACTAAAAATTGTGATCGACTAGAACAATCAATGTATTGATTTTGTAACGTTTCTGGCTTCACTTATCAGCACTATTTACGTTAGACCAATTTGTGCTCTCACCATTAGTATACTGGCAGGTAGGAGTCGGCTTCGTCAACCTATTGCGTTTCGTTCAATTTATCAATAATAACTCTGGCGTTCTGAAATATGCACACAACCCTATCAACCTCCAGTCGACGTATTAGCCACATGTATGGTCGAAGCTGCGCACTCTTTGTATAGGATAGCAAACATCGCACAAACCGTGACGTCACTTTTCCGTGGGAGAATAAAACAATGATATAGGAATTCCATGCTATTCAATCAGTATAAATTAGTTATATGAAAGTATCTGACTTCAGCATGGGTCGAAACTTGTGACTCTATTGATCAACGTGAAAGATTATGGTATTGTAATAGAAAACAAAGGTCTATTTAATAGTATAAAATAACTTGTCGATTTTTTATTACAAAAAAAAAAAAAGGCGAAACTAAACACCAACGCAAAACAAGGAGACAGGCATAACCGGAACCCAATATATATTTGGGAAGCTGAATAGCAAGAGTACTTGTGTGAGAAGCAGTGGCCTAGTGAGTACATACGGGACTACGCGAGTTCCTGATCAGTCGGAAACTTATCTTATCGGCAGTGACAGGCCACAGGACGTGTCCATTGGAACACTACGTTTTATTTCCTGCAAATACAACCATACAACGGTAAGTTACTTAACGTTGTGATATATGTTTCATTTACAGAATCATCTTTATTGTCAGGATATCGCATTTGCCTATGACGTAATGATAGTTGGAAAGTTGGAATCCTATTAGATAGTAGAATTTTCCAATTATGTTTTATCTTGGACTCGTAATACTTAGCAGTCAGATATGATTTTGTTTTAATCTGGTTTTTGTGGATTTTGACAAAGGTTTGATTTTGTCTTTTTTGGGGTTAGTTTTCTGGCGGACTCAAGTTTGGTTTTGTTTTAGACTTAATTCTTGTTATCAAGCGGACTTAAATTTGATTTTGTTTTAGACTGGATTCTTATTATCAAGCGGACTCAAGTTTGATTTTGTTTTAGACCGGATTCTTGTTATCTAGCGGAATCAAGTTTGATTTTGTTTTAGTCTGAATTCTTGTTATCTGGCGGAATCAAGTTTGATTTTGTTGTAGACTAAATTCTTGTTATCTAGCGGGCTCAAGTTTGATTTTGTTGTAGACTAAATTCTTGTTGTCTAGCGGACTCAAGTTTGATTTTATTCAGACTGGAATCCTTCTTGGCCAGCGGACATGTTATATACGTTTCACCAGGAACTTTGCGATAGGTCTGTGGATTTTTCACGAATTTAGTTTAAATTTGTGCTAGATTTTAGACCCGAGGTTTTAGTCAATCTAGGATTAAGACGATCTATCTGATCAAAATTCGTATGCAGTTGTAGGAGATATCTTCGGTTATGTTTGTCAAATTGGTCTTGTATAAAATCACCACAAGTAAAATGGAAAAACAAAAATGTCCTAATATACGAATTTAATTATGGCATGAATATTCATTTATGGAATTCCATGAGTACATATTGTATTAAGATATGAATATTTCCATTAAAACTACAACATATAACGCGTGTTAAATGTATTCTACCCTCATAAAATTTTACGTAAAATATTGTTTATAATAAATAGAAAACAAATCATGTTATTTATTCATAATGGTAATATGTCAGATACGATTTACAATTCATATGTTATAAATGAAAACCTTAGCCTTTATGTTAAACAGTGAAATGATATCTGTAATACTGGTAGTAAATCCGTGTGGTATCTATATACGATGCCGTATCAGTCAATCCGTTCTCCAATAACTAATTGTAAGTACGGCATGATGTATCAGAGCAAACACCACCTGCCTTTGTTTGACTTTTTTAAATGAACAAAGCCTCTTTTAAGTGACACATATTCCATTTATTGATTTATTAGGGAAATTAACAATTTCTAACTAGTGTAAAATGCGATGTATGTTCTGTGATATACACGCTGTCTTGTTCAAACAAATACAAGGATTGAAGGCTGTGTGGGTGAAATATACATATATTTGCGTCAATTTGATGCATTGATTTCCAAACTTTTGGCGCCCATGGCACCATCAAGGATTCCTAGAAGATCAAAACAAAAGTATCATAGAGTCAATATTCCCCTCTGATATACTGTGAATCGCTTAGGTTTCGCGAATACTTTATTTCGCGAACTTACATTTTCAGACATATTCGCGAACTCACAATTTCGCGACTCTTGTCTAGAAATGACTATAAATTCGCGAATGAAGGGCTATGAGAGTTGTGCACTCTGCAAGACTCCTATACAAAATAAATATCGGTTTCCATTAGCTTGGCCACCAAGGGGATATTTTCCTACAAATATGCGCGAAGGATATGAATTCTCCTCGCGTTCCATTACGTTCTGTGGTGTTAACAGTGTATTGGTACATAAAGTGTGTACACTAGAAAATGGTTTTGTAATGTTATCTGCGCATGACAGTCCAACTTGAAACAAGACCTGACGATATGTACGCTTTTAACGAATAATATGATCTTTTAGAAGAAGGTACACTCTCAGACGCTACGAGATTCAGTTCTTTAATTATTGCATCAATGATTCCCATTCTTTTATTTTGAGATATTTGTACAAATATGGGATTACATTTAACAAAATGTCACGCCTGATGACATATCTGAACAGCTACATTTTCCCCGTTTTCAGAAATTCCTTACAAAATAGGAATTAATCATTTTGAGGAAGGTCTTAATGACATGATCAATAGATAATTAGCATTAGTACTTGGTTTGCCGAGAATAATGTATAAGAGAAAAGATACGGTAATAATTACAAACGTTGACACGACCAGCCTTAGGATCTGTCAATGATGTTAGGGATATCATACAGTTGTTTCGTCCTTGTAGGACTCATCAGTGATACTAGGGACATCATACAGTTGTTTATATCTTCTAGGACTCGTCAGTGATGTTAGGGACAGCATACAGCTGTTTAGTTCTTCTAGGACTAATCAGTGTTGTTAGGGACAGTATACAGCTGTTTCGTCCTTCTAGGACTAATCAGTGTTGTTAGGGACAGTATACAGCTGTTTCGTCCTTCTAGGACTAATCAGTGTTGTTAGGGACAGCATACAGCTGTTTAGTTCTTCTAGGACTAATCAGTGTTGTTAGGGACATCATACAGTTGTTTATATCTTCTAGGACTCATCAGTGTTATTAGGGACATCATACAGTTGTTTAGTTCTTCTAGGACTCATCAGTGACACTAGGGACTTCATACAGTTGTGTCGTCCTTCTAGGACTCGTCAGTGTTGTTAGGGGCATCATACAGTTTTTCGTCCTTCTAAGACTCGTCAGTGATGTTAGGGATATCATACAGCTGTTCGTCTCTCTAGGACTCGTCAGTGATGTGAGTGACATCATAAAGTTGTTGCGTTCTTCTGAAATTCGTCAGTAATGTTAGGGACATCATACAGTTGTTTTGTCCTTCTAAAATTCGTCAATGACGTTAGGGACAAACGTATTGAAATCCAAAGGAAGGATTGGGAAAACAAAGGTCGCAAACACAGGAGTTAAACTATAGATTATCAGATTTTTTTAATGAATACATAGTTAAACACTTGATTTAATTAAACACTTGATTTAGTTAAACACTTGATTTAGTTAAACACTTGATTTAGTTAAACACTTGATTTAGTTAAACACATGATTTAGTTAAACACTTGATTCAGAACTCTTGGAAAATATTTAAATATCTATTTATATCAGAAAATGGTATAGATTAAATCACAATAGTTATGTTCTCGCTTTTGTTAGTTATGGTTCGCCCTATGAAATACTACTGGCTATGACCATAACATAATTAACCGAATATTGTAGTACTACTGTTTCAGTCACGGTATTACGTGTTGACTGTAGGTTCCGGACCTTACCATTCTAGGCTATTTGAATGTGTTGAGTTTTTCTCCTATATATTTCCCTTACCACGGCGGAAATATATTCCATGCATGTATCATAATGGTGAAGTATTGACATGTATTTCGGAAGCCATTCTCGCTCGTATTTCCTATTTCTTGAAGACAATAAGCGTGAATACGGTCCACTGGAAACGGATTACATGTGTAAATGGTCATAAAAAGAAATCCCCCGTGGATTCAATCCTCGTAAAGCCGTGGCAGCACTGTGATGTTGTTCGTCGTTATTTACTAAGACCATTTCAATCGACAGCACATCAGACTGTACTCCAACCCACAGTGATGTACAGACATTTATGAAATGTGTTACATTATCTATAACTATTAGAGGGGAATGTCTTATATGGGTTTATTTCTATTGGGTTGCTTCGTCTGAAAATGATACAATTTTATATAGGGTTTGTGCACTATGTTACATGCCAATAGTGTAAAGAAGGAGAAAATATAGAAAATATCCGATATTGATTAAAAGCAGACATATCCGTGTTAACCAAAACAAAAACAAATACACGAAATTGTAATTTTTACTATTGTCAATCAATAAGATTTCGCGAATACTTTATTTCGCGAACTTACCTCTTCAGACATATTCGCGAATACATGATTTCGCGAACGCTGATCTAGAAATTTGAATTTGCCAAGGAAGTGCTTTGAGAGTCATTGACTCAGCAAGACTCCTATATCGGTTAACGATAGCATGACCGCCATCTAGACTCCTATATCGGTTAACGATAGCCTGACCGCCATCTAGACTCCTATATCGGTTAACGATAGCCTGACCACCATCTAGACTCCTATATCGGTTAACGATAGCCTGACCGCCATCTTGACTCCTATATCGGTTAACGATAGCCTGACGGCCATCTAGACTCATATATCGGTTAGCGATAGCTTGACCGCCAGCAAGACTCCTATATCGGTTAACGATAGCCTGACCGCCATCTAGACTCCTATATCGGTTAACGATAGCCTGACCGCCATCTAGACTCCTATATCGGTTAACGATAGCCTGACCGCCATCTAGACTCCTATATCGGTTACGATAGCCTGGCCGCCATATAGACTCCTATATCGGTTAACGATAGCCGGACCGCCATCTAGACTCCTATATCGGTTAACGATAGTCTGACCGCCATCTAGACTCATATATCGGCTAACGATAGCCTGACCGCCATCTAGACTCATATATCGGCTAACGATAGCCTGACCGCCATCTAGACTCCTATTTTGGTTAACGATAGCCTGACCGCCATCTACACTCCTATATCGGTTAACGATAGCCTGACCGCCATCTACACTCCTATATCGGTTAACGATAGCCTGACCGCCACCTAGACTCCTATATCGGTTAACGATAGCCTGACCGCCATCTAGACTCATATATCGGTTAGCGATAGCTTGACCGCCAGCAAGACTCCTATATCGGTTAACGATAGCCTGACCGCCATCTGGACTCCTATATCGGTTAACGATAGCCTGACCGCCATCTAGTCTCCTATATCGGTTAACGAAAGCCTGATCACCATCTAGACTCCTATATCGGTTAACGATAGCCTGACCGCCATCTAGACTCCTATATCGGTTAACGATAGCCTGACCGCCATCTAGACTCCTATATCGGTTAACGATAGCCTGACCGCCATCTAGTCTCCTATATCGGTTAACGAAAGCCTGATCACCATCTAGACTCCTATATCGGTTAACGATAGCCTGACCGCCATCTAGACTCCTATATCGGTTAACGATAGCCTGACCGCCATCTAGACTCCTATATCGGTTAACGATAGCCTGACCGCCATCTAGTCTCCTATATCGGTTAACGAAAGCCTGACCACCATCTAGACTCCTATATCGGTTAATGATAGCTTGACCGCCATCTAGACTCCTATATCGGTTAACGATAGCTTGACCGCCATCTAGACTCCTATATCGGTTAACGATAGCCTGACCGCCATCTAGACTCCTATATCGGTTAACGATAGCCTGACCGCCATCTAGACTCCTATATCGGTTAACGATAGCCTGACCGCCATCTAGTCTCCTATATCGGTTAACGAAAGCCTGACCACCATCTAGACTCCTATATCGGTTAATGATAGCTTGACCGCCATCTAGACTCCTATATCGGTTAACGATAGCTTGACCGCCATCTAGACTCCTATATCGGTTAACGATAGCCTGACCGCCATCTAGACTCCTATATCGGTTAACGATAGCCTGACCGCCATCTAGACTCCTATATCGGTTAACGATAGCTTGACCGCCATCTAGACTCATATATCGGTTAACGATAGCCTGACCGCCATCTAGACTCTTAAGGTGATATGTTCGTACAAATAATCGAGAAGGATTTGAGTTCGCGACTGACTCTCCTCGCGTATTAACGCGAAAATAAATCCCACGCGAAATATAAGTGATATACAGTATAACAAGGACAAATAGTGATGAAAGCATGCAATTATCATAGGACCGTTGGACAGGTTAAAAACGAAATCAGACCAGGCGTTTCAGAATGGTGTGTTACTCCATTGGTCACTTCCTGACAGATAAATAATTGACAAAATCAGGTTTTAAAGTCAAATTTAGGATCTAAGAATATTTCACCGTACACCTTGGGAGATCATCTACTATTTCTAACTTCAATCACCAACCACAAGATCATATGACACTTATGTAGTCCAGAAACACATTTAGACACGCGCACTTAGTGAAATAAACAAGTAAACTGAACATAATCTACTGAAATTTATCAGAAACTTGCATATGTACCTTCCAATAAATCACTCAAAACGATAGCTAACGACTGGTAGCTCCCATTAAAATCCTAATATGACTTGATAACTCTATCGGGACTCCAGATAGGTGTTAAATCTGGTAGTGTTATCTACATGTAAAACATTAAACATCGACTGTGTAAGTTTTTACATATTATCAGAGTGCCGTTGACTGTATTGAGTACCGTGTGTATCCGTTTAAGCTATCAAAATGATTATGAAATTAGAAACTCAATCTTATTCAAAATATTCAAGTTGAACAGGTTTTATATAAATCCGATGTTAGGGTTTGTTTTCATCTCTGTTTCCAGTGTAGTACATACTGCATACCTGGAGATATTTGCGGGTAATTTAATTTCGCTATATTCGCGGTAATTAGATATAGCGCAAAAATAAATACTCATCGAATACTTATTTGTACAGATGTCTTGAATTCGTTTGATAAGGAACACATATCTTAAATAGTGGAAGCATTTTCTATAAAACGCGTTTTCTGTAATGGTTAATAATTTTATCTTAAATGCTGTTTGCAGGCCAAATACCATTTACGGAAGCATTTTCCATGCTCTTCTCACGTTTTCAGGATTTTTGTTTTTGTTTTTGTATCTTGGTTTTAGAATAAGTATTTAAAGACACAACACTTTTAGATCAGACATTTTCCTGCTATGGAGTTCAGTTTGACATTTGCGATTTGGTGAATATATAGCCATATATCCACACGCTCTCGTGCACTCTACTTACATGATATACAAGAGGTCAGAGTTGAAGTTTTCGGTAATTTCTCTATATTTGCTGCTGGATTTTCTGTCATCGATCTTAGGAGAACTGGCGACATAATACCACTTAGCAAATCTGTATCACTGAAATATCGTACTGAGTTTTGATATTTGCCGTGATACAGATCCACATCATAAATGCATTATGTGTGTTCGATTACACCTCAGACGTGTTCATCCTGACCTTTTCATTTATATAAATCATTTAATAATTATTCCAGAACAAAACGTCCTTAGAGTAATGCATTGGTGTGTGATTTAATATCAATTAATGGCTGCGAGATGAGAACACAGCCATAAGGTAAATAACTTTGATCCCGTAGATTAAAACTTCGAATGAATTTGGTATCCTTCGCAACAGGAGCCGGCCTATATTTAATACAGACATGGTAAAGCGGGATCTTTATCGACCTGTTTTACACAGTATCAGTAATATGGAATTCTATACTGTAAAACTGGTAATATTTGCGGTCATTAAATATAGCCCAAAATAAATATATACCCCCCCCCCCCCCCCCCCCCCCCCCCAAAAAAAAACACCAAAAAAACAACAACAACAACAACAACAAAACAGCTGATAATTATGTATACACAAATGTATAGAATTGCTTATTTTATAATGCTCATAAAGCAATGTGTTGCCCGAAATTTACCACCCGCGAACTTGATCCGACAGAAAAATTAACAAACATCGGTTATATACATTTGTATGTTAAAACAAGAACACATTTTCGGAACATTCAATTTCAAAATGTGTTTTTTTTTTGTAGGTGTAATGTTGAAAATAGCAAATTTTGTGATTGTGATGAAGTATATATATTCAATTGCTCACAACACGCGTGCTCTTTTGTTTTAACTATATAACTTACATGTATGTTTTTAGCGTTGCGTTGTTATTGAATCAGGACTAGTGCAAACGCTTAATGCTATGACGTCATTACAGTTGACATACGTAATTGGGAAAATCATCCAGGATTTACATAATAAGGATAAGACTTTCGTTGAAATATGTAGAGAATACATGGTCAGTGTCTTAAAATATAAGCTGTATTTTGGCGAGGGTAAAAAAAGACAAAAGTGGCGAGCCACTTTTGTCTTTCTGTCCCGAGCCAAAAATACAGCTTATATTTTAAGACACTGACCATGTATTCTATTTATCCTACAACAATAAAAAAATAATCATCAAAAATAATCATTTTGAAGTGAAACGGTGTCACAAATGACAGAAATGTGTTCGCCTTGAGTCACTGCCGTATACAGCAAAAATATATACGGTGGGTGTATTCCGACAATGCGGTGGCAGTGGCAGGATAAATCTTTTTCCATACTCCCTTATAAATCCCTTAATGAATAAATCCTTCCTTTTACCGTGGAAATAACCTTTTATTTGTTTATTGCTAATGGTTAATCCTATAAATATCTAGAACAGGGAAGCATTAATACGCAAGCTGACCTGTAATAATAAGAGGCCACCAAAGTAAGTGTCTATTGGACTTCCGCTCGCCGGGCCTCTGAGGGTCGGCTAGGTGGGTTTTTTTTTAAATACGAATAGATGCCATACGGTGGTCTTACCAAAAACAGCTTTTCAATTGTATTTATTTTTATATTCACATTATTGAAATGGATTTCTTTTTCATACATGTCGGTGTTTGGTGTAAAGTAATTGAATCTCCTAACTATGAACATACTGTTATTTTTAGAGGGTTTCGAAAAAGATTGAAAAATCGGTCTAAACAAATGGTAGCTTTAATTAGATTAATTTTTATGTTCGAATTACCTAAAAGGATTGATACCATTCTGTCTGAAACTCACTGTTGGGATAAAGAACAATAGGATTGCGGTAAATAAAACCCATGATTCTAACTGAAATAGGGACTATCCACCTCTAGAAAGATGTTATTGCATAAATAGTTCTTGCGGCCATGCATTTCTGGTTCTAACTCTTATCTTTTGTGAAAATAGTAATATAGATTGACTCAATGTTTTAGTGTATGGTAACAATTCAATGACGTCACGTCAACACTGTCTTGCATTGAAGGTACGCCAATATCAGATACACACGTGGGTAAACAGGGTAAGAGAAAAATAATTATTCACCCCCTTGGGAATGAGACAGGGGATCTCAATCAAAAGGGGTAAGATTCTGAACTCGCCAAACACTCGGTTAACCTCGTGTTTGGCAACATAATACTCTCACCTCGTGTTTGGCAACATAATACTCTCCCTTTTGTAGAATAATAACTGTGTTAAAGGTTTATAATTTAAATTAATTAATAAAACATTGATAATGCACTCGATTGTCTCCCTTTGCTCCCTTTAATTAGCAATGTTAATTAAACTAATTAGACTCGCGTATGTACAAAAGTAGGGTAATTATCAGGTAACCTTCATGTCAGCGAAATACTTCACCGTTTTAAAGTGTATCTATTTTCCGAGTCAGTGGTTATTTGAACGTTTCAGCTGTGACCTGGATAGGATGTCAGTGTTTTTCGATAACAGCGTTCAGGATTTGTTTGAAAGTCTCCATAAAAATATGTACAATGCAAATCTATTTTGAATTCGATTTCGTGTAAACAAACCTCATGCTGCTCAAACGGAAATAAATATTTTTGTCATTAAAAACCCTTTGTGTTATGAAGATCAATATTTCACTATTGGGGGCATATTGTTCCACGCTATAAAATGTTCCGGTTGAAATATCACGAACGTATTTATCAGAGTTATCATTCATTAATTACTTAACGTACTCATGAAACATATAATCGATATATAAAACAGAATTGCTAGATTAAAAATCCATGCAGGCGATGGTGTGGAATTGGATGCCTTGCAATCAACATCTGTCAGAGTTACATAAATATATATATCGTATAGACTTTCCCATATCCTAAAGTACAGCATCAATGTAATCTTTCCGAGACGGCATCTGTCTCTAAATGCAGTCTTAAGATTTCTCTGGGGAAAATTGTAATTGTAATTGAAAATACAAAGTCCACACCCGGTTATTAAGTAGGTGTTTATGTACTTTGTTCTTCTTCCACCTTAAGTTTGTATTAATATTTGCGCTATCCGTACAATACGTAACCCGTGCTTGTGTATTGAGGTTGTGATTGAGTGTTTAGCTCATCCTCAAGACCTAAACCTGTCCTAGAGTATTGAGGTTGTGGTTGAATGTTTAGCTCATTATTACAAAATAAAAAATAAAAATGGCCTGGAGTATTGTGGTTGTAATTGAGAGCTAAACTCATCCTCAAGACCTAAACCTGTCCCGGAGTATTGAGGTTGTAATTAAGAGTTAAGCTCATCCTCAAGTAGTAATTCTGTCCTGGAGTATTGTGGTTGTACAAAATGCAATTAAGAGCTTAGCTCACCCTTAACTACTAAACCTTTCCTGCGTATTGAGGTGGTAATTAAGACTTTAGCTCATCCACAAGTACTAAACTTGCTCTGGAGTATTGAGGTTGTCCTATCAAGAACACGAGATATGCTCCGCTGGGGGTCCTGCTGGTTGTGTTCGACAGTATACTTCAGTGAGATAGCACTATAGAGTCGACATCAGTTCCACGCTGTGACAAGGCTGCAAACACGAGCATAGCACAATCTCACAAACCACTAACACGCCTGCAGCTCGTACACAGGAAAGGCCTTCCTAAATGACTTTAACTGTTAATAAGATGTTTAACATGACAAAGCCAAACGAAATCCTTCCATAGAAAAATATGACATTCATCCAAGGCACCTCATTGTTTATATCTGTTTAGCGAAGAAGTACTAAGGGCTCTGACTGGGTGACGAGTTTTCTCGGGGCCGCCAAACAGTATATTTAGTAGAATGATCTGAACCACGAAGCTATTATTTCCGGATGAAAGACAACATTTCTTCGTCGGATTTGTGTTTATTTTAGTACTGTAAAGTGTCAGTACATTTTTAACATGTGATCCAAAAATCTTACTGAAGATGATATTAACATGATTGAAAAGCAGGTTTACCTTGTGATGGAAATACGAGAACTGTACCTTCTCAAGAAGTTGTAATAAGACATTGACGTCATTAAGGAATTCACTGCCTTACGGCATCAAAGCAAACACACACACACACACACACACACACACACACATGTACAACATGCATTATTCATTCATCATCATAGCATTCTTAGCAGTGGATTCTGGGAATCAGTTGTATTTACCTTTATACTTATATACATGTTTATATATATATATATAACCTTCCATTTTTTATAACGGCTTCCGGTTATGGCATTGTCGGTTCAATCAATCACGGGGCGATCTGCAGCCACATATGAAATATACATCAACCGTAAGTGAAATATTGCGTAGGTTGGCTAGGACTGAAAACTTAATAGCGAAGAGGTGCTAAGGGCTCTGACTGGGCGACCAGCTCCCCCGGGGCCGCCAGACAATATATTTAGTAGAATATTCTAAAGCACGAAGCTTTAATTCCGGATTAAAGACATCATCGCATTTATTTCTTCGTCAGTTTTGTTTTTCAGGTGTTTTCTATTTCTACACTGCCAGCTCCCTGCTTTGTCTTCACACATCCAGTATTGTTGTCTTTATAGTTAGATTTGAATATTTTTGAAAAACTGTCATGCGTAAGAATAATTTTTCACATTGAAATTAGGTATTACGAAACCGAAAAACGGTCTGAATGACCATGTAGTACAGTATGTATTTAAAATGCCACATCTCTATGATAAAACATGTATATTTGAACGTGAATATATAAATGTAGGTGGTTTGGAATTACATTTGCACCACCAAATGAATCCTATAGTTCAGGGTTTGTATGAAACGATACGTGTCCTATTGTTAATATTCAGTATTGAAAGTGAAACACAATATATAGTGCCCTAAACCATTGTTTCATGGGACCATAGATTAAGCTAACACCAGACAAATGGATTTATTTGTATTATACGATTTACCTTGCATTGTTACTTTAGTACAATAATACAAATATGAAATGCAGTGTTATACATGGCTTGGAATCCCGGGGGTTCGGGACAATAGTGTCTCCAACAAGGCGTGAAGCCCTTGGGGCAAGGGACAAAAGGCCAGGGACAAATCACATTCAAAACATCTCACCTGCTACGAATGCTCAGTGGAAATCGACATACAGCTCATACAGAATTAACGGCCGCTTTATGATTCGAATCATCGCACTTCTAAAGTCTGTATATTTTATTGCATGAACCACAATAACTGGTTAAGGGTTTCGTATTTATGAAAAATTAATGATTCAGACATGACGGTGAGAAACCACAGAGGGAATGGCATGGAAACTGATCTATCGCCGGGTCTAATAACATCGAGAGGTAATTCATACAGGTGTTCATATTGATTGTATCGTATTGGAACTGAGATGGAACAGAGTAGAGCGGAATAGGAACGGTGTAGGACGGAGTCGGAACGGTGTAGGAATGGAGTAGGAACGGAGTAGCGGGGCGTTGGGATGAAGTCGGAACGAAGTAGGAACGGAGGAGGAACGGAATAGGAACAGTATAGGAACGAAGTAGGAACGGAGTAGGAACGGAGAAGGGACGAAGTAGGAACGGAGAAGGGACGGAATAGGAACGGAGTAGGAACGGAGTAGGAACGGAGAAGGGACGGAGTAGGAACGGAGTAGGGACGGAATAGGAACGGAGTAGGAACGGAGAAGGGACGGAGTAGGAACGGAGTAGGGACGGAATAGGAACGGAGTAGGGACGGAGAAGGGACGGAGTAGGAACGGAATAGGAACGGAGAAGGGACGGAGTAGGAACGGAGTAGGGCGGTTTAGGGAAGTAGTAGGGACGGAATAGGAAAGGAATGGGGACGCAGTAGGGCGGAGTTGGGACGAAATAAGGACTGAGTAGGACGGAGTAAGACAAAGAAGAACGGAATAGGACGGAAACGGGACGGGGTTGGACGAAGTAAGGATTGTTCTCCTGCCAAAAATATTTTCAAAATATCCATCTCACATCTATCTCAGGAAGCAATGTAGTGTAGAGTTGACGTGGTGTTCTCATTTGGGGGATTACATACCTCGAATTTGACCTAGCGTTGCATGGTGTGCGTCATTGATATAACTGAAAGGACATATACTTCCGGAGCACCTGGTCTGATTCTACTTTCGATTTCGCAATTGTCGCTATGCTGAAATTGATATTTTGTTCATATGTTGCCCTAGTTCATTTGAATTTGAGTTCGAATTTTGTTCGAAAGTCGTTATCATCTTTTCGCTTAAAAAAGCCGGTTGCTTTACGTTGAGGGATCATTTGAGATAGTGATTTCAGACGGATTTGACCTAAATCTATTTGGCGGGTGTCGTCGACGAAACAGAAGACACCTACCCTGAAGGAGCACCTGGATTTATTAGCCTTGTACTTTTAAGAAGTCTTCAGTCAAACTTACATTTTTGTTTATACTTGTCCTCGGTTAATATGTGTGTAAATTTAATATGATAACTGTTCATATATACGATTTATCCAATGGTCTGACAGCTCCGTCACCATAACGACACATCGAATGACACAAACAAAGGAATATGTATTTACTAAATTATAGTACGTCAATAGAAGAACAAAACCCAGCTAGGTTAACTGATTCAACAGTTCTACACTTATTCAAATTTAAAACTTTCTCAAATTACCACTAGTAAACAGGAAGTCACGTTTCAAGCGAAAATCATCGTAAAAGTCACGTGATTGTTTTCACCAGTTACAGGAAAGAACGACAACTCCAGTCCCCTGACAATAATATAATTTTAACACGGCTCAATACCCGCTTTGACGTGGCATTACATGTCACTGTCATTTAATATTCAGCAGGTATCAAAGCGGTGATCCCGTACATACAGTGCCAATCTACCAAAGATTGATAAACAGGCTGAGTGGTTTATGAAGCTTCAATCAATAGATACCAATTTTGATATAAACAGCTGATAAAACAGATAATGACCAAATATCCCCTTCCCTTTTGGGGAAATGGAGTCCGCACGGTCTATTTAAGATGTCACGTCACTTCATATCCGGTTTAGGGAAGGTTTACTTCCGGTACTCATAAACGATTCAGGAGTCGATTTTTTTTCTCCATATACAATGTATAAATATCAATATTTTCTGTGATTAATGACACATATATGTAATGGATATAACACGCGGCTCAAGGTTAAATCAATGTTATTGTTATTTGCATTTTTTGTTTTGTTTTTTCATTCAATTAATTATTCGTTGAAATGGCAATGTATGTGTTTATAGCATGTTCGCAATTTTTTCAAGCACATATACCTGTTATCAATAAATTATCCCATACATACAGATATGTATATAATATTCAATTCTTATATTTAGTGTTTTTTGTTTTATAGATTGTGAAAGTGATACATGTGTTATGTAGATTAACGAGCAGGTCGCTATATATTAATTGCTATATACAATTAGCGTTCATTTGATAGATTTAAAGAGACAGAGACATTTTTAAGCCGTTATAGAAAAGGTCAGTGGAACGCTTGTACGTTGTTGTCAGGTTGTCGTGTTGACTTAGTTCCTGACAATATACCTAGCATCATTATACAAATCTTCAAATCGACGTGTGTATCGTGGATAAAAAATACCAGAAAATAACTACACCGTAAACATTAATTGATAAGGTTTACAAAGATAAAACGATATCTGTAAATGTTATTTTGAACTGCTTCTGTTTCTCCCACCTGCCATCTTTATAGTATCTATCTTGAATTTGTTGTCCTACACAGCATTTTATTACATATTTACGTCCTTCTGGGTTTAGGAATAAAATACTGACATTTAGACAAATTGGAGTATAGACAGCAGTGTGCGGTCCACAATAGCAGCAAACATTTCAAATAACAACCATATCTGCTGCAAATTGTATGGCAAAATTAGTATCGTTATTAGTATAACTATCGGTATTAATTTGGCTCCGATTTTTGCATTTATTTCTTATGCCTAATACCATTTATAAGTGAGCGGTCATTTTAGGTTCAGTAGGATAGGTAGAAATTCGCGTTCGCGTTTGCTTCGGAATATTGGAATTTTGAGATAATCACACAGGCTATTCTGAACGAGCTTAGACCTTGTATCGCCGAGAAGGTGTTTTGTACTTTTTGAAGAACTCCCATGTATTTCCAAACGCCGCATGCTCTTTGATTGCACCTCTAGCTTTCTAATAGTCCATGTAAATAGTAATGTATTTTTCCTGTAATGGCTTCATTCCGGACTGTATTGGTGGAGAGTACGTACGTCATCTTTGTCACTATGTGATTTGGCCCCTAGGACGTTTGCTCTCAATCACTAGAATTTTGGTTCCTACACCAGAAATTTTGGTTCTTACACCAGGAAGTTGGTTCCTACACCAGGAATGTTGGTTCCTACACCACGAATTTTGGTTCCTACACCACAAATTTTACTTATATCCATAAAATGTTAATTTCCAGTTCTAAAACTTAGGCTTTTCCCCCCAGGATTAAGGTTTTACCGCTCCTCCAGTATTTAGGTGTTTACCTCTAGCATTAAGGTTGCTACCTCTAGTATTTAGGTTTCTACCTCTAGTATTTAGGTTTCTACCCCTAGTATTTAGGTTTCTACCTCCAGTATTTAGGTTTCTACCTCTAGTATTTAGGTTTCTACCTCTAGTATTTAGGTTTTTACCTGTAGAATTAAGGTTTCTACCTCCAGTATTTAGGGTTCTACCCCTAGTATTTATGTTTCTACCTCTAGTATTTAGGTTTCTACCTCTAGTATTTAGGTTTCTACCTCCAGTATTTAGGTTTCTACCCCTAGTATTTAGGGTTCTACCCCTAGTATTTAGGTTTCTACCCCTAGTATTTAGGTTTCTACCTCTAGTATTTAGGTTTCTACCTCTAGTATTTAGGTTTCTACCCTAGTATTTAGGTTTCTACCTCTAGTATTTAGGTTTCTACCCCCTAGTATTTAGGTTTCTACCTCCTAGTATTTAGGTTTCTACCCCTAGTATTTAGGTTTCTACCTCCAGTATTTAGGTTTCTACCCCTAGTATTTAGGTTTCTACCTCTAGTATTTAGGTTTCTACCCCTAGTATTTAGGTTTCTACCTCCTAGTATTTAGGTTTCTACCCCTAGTATTTAGGTTTCTACCCCCTAGTATTTAGGTTTTCTACCCCTAGTATTAGGTTTCTACCCCTAGTATTTAGGTTTCTACACCCTAGTATTTAGGTTTCCTACCTCTCTAGTATTTAGGTTTCTACCCCTAGTATTAGGGTCCTATCCCTAGTATTTAGGTTTCTACCCCCTAGTATTTAGGTTTCTACCCCTAGTATTTAGGTTTCTACCTCTAGTATTTAGGTTTCTACCCCTAGTATTTAGGTTTTTACCTCCTAGTATTTAGGTTTCTACCCCCTAGTATTTAGGTTTCTACCCCTAGTATTTAGGTTTCTACCCCCTAGTATTTAGGTTTCTACCCCCTAGTATTTAGGTTTCTACCCCTAGTATTTAGGTTTCTACCCCCTAGTATTTAGGTTTCTACCTCTAGTATTTAGGTTTCTACCCCTAGTATTTAGGTTTCTACCCCTAGTATTTAGGTTTCTACCCCTAGTATTTAGGTTTCTACCCCTAGTATTAAGGTTTCTACCCCTAGTATTTAGGTTTCTACCCCTAGTATTTAGGTTTCTACCCCTAGTATTTAGGTTTCTACCTCTAGTATTTAGGTTTCTACCCCTAGTATTTAGGTTTCTACCCCTAGTATTTAGGTTTCTACCCCCTAGTATTTAGGTTTCTACCTCTAGTATTTAGGTTTCTACCCCTAGTATTTAGGTTTCTACCTCTAGTATTTAGGTTTCTACCTCTAGTATTTAGGTTTCTACCCCTAGTATTAGGTTTCTACCTCTAGTATTTAGGTTTCTATCCCTAGTATTTAGGTTTCTACATCTAGAATTTAGGTTTCTACCCCTAGTATTAAGGTTTCTACCCCCTAGTATTTATGTTTCTACCTCCAGTAATTAGGTTTCTACCCCTAGTATTTAGGTTTCTTCCTCTAGTATTTAGGTCTCTACCTCTAGTATTTAGGTCTCTACCCCTAGTATTTATGTTTCTACCCCTAGTATTTAGGTTTCTACCTCTAGTATTTAGGTTTCTACCCCTAGTATTTAGGTTTCTACCCCTAGTATTTAGGGTCCTATCCCTAGTATTTAGGTTTCTACCCCTAGTATTTAGGTTTTTACCCCTAGTATTTAGGTTTCTACCTCTAGTATTTAGGTTTCTACCTCTAGTATTTATGTTTCTACCCCCTAGTATTTAGGTTTCTACCCCTAGAATTTAGGTTTCTACCCCTAGTATTTAGGTTTATACCTCTAGAATTTAGGTTTCTACCCCTAGTATTTAGGTTTCTACATCTAGAATTTAGGTTTCTACCCCTAGTATTTAGGTTTCTACTCCTAGTATTTAGGTTTCTACCCCTAGTATTTAGGTTTCTACATCTAGTATTTAGGTTTCTACCCCTAGTATTTAGGTTTCTACCTCTAGTATTTAGGTTTCTACCCCTAGTATTTAGGTTTCTACCCCTAGTATTTAGGTTTCTACCCCTAGTATTTAGGTTTCTACCCCTAGTATTTAGGTTTCTACCTCTAGAATTTAGGTTTCTACCCCTAGTATTTAGGGTCCTATCCCTAGTATTTAGGTTTCTACCTCTAGAATTTAGGTTTCTACCCCTAGTATTTAGGGTCCTATCCCTAGAATTTAGGTTTCTACCTCTAGAATTTAGGTTTCTACCTCTAGTATTTAGGTTTCTACCCCTAGTATTTAGGTTTCTACCTCTAGTATTTAGGTTTCTACCCCTAGTATTTAGGTTTCTACCTCTAGTATTTAGGTTTCTACCTCTAGTATTTATGTTTCTACCCCTAGTATTTAGGTTTCTACTCCTAGTATTTAGGTTTCTACCCCTAGTATTTAGGTTTCTACCCCTAGTATTTAGGTTTCTACCCCTAGTATTTAGGTTTCTACCTCTAGAATTAAGGTTTCTACCCCTAGTATTTAGGGTCCTATCCCTAGTATTTAGGTTTCTACCCCTAGAATTTAGGTTTCTACCTTTGATATTCAGGTTTCTATCTCTAGTACTGAGCTCTTTTCCCTAGTATTTAGGTTTCATAATGTATCATTAAGGTCTCTTTGGTATTCAGGCTTCTCCCTTTAAAACTTTGATACACTAAATATACAAGCCGTTCTCTATTGGGCTTGGTTAAACACTCTTCGTTTACAATTCCAAAAATGATACTTGTCACTGTAATAAGCAACGAAGTCGTCTGAATAGCGCTTTCGGAAAAGAGTATAGATGAAAAATACACATTATGAAAGAGATGTATCTATTGGCATCTATTGGCGGTCGTCATCGATGAAAAGAAGACGCTTACTCTTCAGAAACACCTGGTCTTCTCATCTTAGTACTTTTACCAGGGATTTCCATACAAAATTATCTTTTGTGTGTATTTTGACCTCGTTTAATCAATTTTGATTTTTACATGTCGGTGTTCTCATCTAGCTATTTTCACTAATTCTTGAAAATGAGTCATGTTACGATGTTTGCTTCTTTCGTCTCAGATCGCCTCCGCGAGTACGTGATTAAGAATAAATGGCGAAATAATAGTATGCTGCATGATGAATAAATCCGTTTCACTTCGGTCAATCGTACCAATTAGCTCTCCCATCCCAGTCTTAAATATAGCCTACCTGTGACCGATGTACCCGTGTTTCGATCATTAAGCACATCTCAATTGCTATGGTCGTAGAATCAGAGATGCTTCGCTATGATTAACTATTGTTCCAGTTGGTTAAACATACAAAATGTAAGGTTGCCTAATTAACAGGGACATAGTTTTCTTTTTATGTAATTAGTGTTCGAGCTAGAAGGAATGTAGACGAGAGGCCAAATAGGAACATATCACTCTCTCTTAGAACCACTGCCATTCTGCATCATTCCTCAACATTGATATGGTATGCAATTTTGTTTCCTATTTGGTGTGTTTAAATTTAAGGTATGACGGGTAACACATGCTAGCAAAAATACATTGACGTCACTGTAACAATACAATGACGTCACATCGACAATTCAGTCAAGGTCATGCCAATATTCTGTTGCATCGCAATATTTGGACCAAGGGTAACTAGAATAGTATGATAGGAGAATAAATAATAATTCCCTTCCTTGAGGAACTGACAAAGAAATCTCCGACCCTTGGATCGATATTCTTGTTTTCGAACCCTAGGCAGAGCTTCGGGTAAGACAACCAAGGATATCACGCCATCGGATTGAAGACTTATAAATCAAACCCTTAAAGTAAGGTTGATTCTATCAATAATATACTTAGTTCAATATCATAATTCAATTACTGAATTATTCCCAAGATTAGATATGCATGGGCATATAGGCGAAATAAACTGTATCAAATCAAATCAACGAATTCCTTAAGAAATGGGCGTAAATGTTCGATATTGTGTACCACACCAGTCATATTCATCAGAAAACTCGCCAACTGCTCTATGATAATGTAAAATTTATACTCGGTCTGTATATTATTCACTAACGAGACAGTCGTATGACGTCAGTTATGTATGACGTCATAATATTAATATTATCGGACAATTATATCTTTATGAAATGAGAAATATGGCATAGCAGATCGTTCGTGTTATCCGATAGGAATTTTTCACAATACACTATCGATATGTTGCACCTTAAGGCTGAAGACTTTCACCTGAAATGTCGTGTATTAAGTTAATTATGATGGTCTTTCGCATTAAGTGTCATTTTAAATCACCGGTGTGTGTGTGAATACCAATGTAAAAATGAACAATCTTGGTTTAAAAATCCAACGTAAATGGGAAATATGACACCACTATGAAGTACATTTTGATCTGTAAACAGACGGAACAATAACACGATGATTAAATACATCGATACGGTTAAATATCCAAGTTTAAACAACCTACAATCTTGTCTGCACGTGCTTTGCTTGCATCATGACAGCCGGCGTTATGTTGAGACATTTCGTTTATACAGCAAACCATCGCTGATTATTAATGTTTATATAATTGAATGTCGAAAATGTAATCAAGTGCATAGTTGACGCGTTTTTCTTTGACTTTTATCGAATTACCGGAAATCCAATCAACCATACTCTTATCTCACATCTCAACAAAAAAAATCGAAAGCTATTGAAACCGGAAGTGTGCGATTGGTTGTATTCGAGTGATGGATGTAAAGGAGACGTGACACTTATTCCGGAAACGGTTAATTGAGACTGGGGAACTTGGAGAGACCATCGTATCTAAGTTTGCCATCAATCAATCTGGCAATGTTACAGCATGGAATGATGTAGGCGTTAACACAACAAAGACTGACATCGGCCTATATCAGTGTATTGAATGTTTTTCACGTTATACCATATTTTCTTAATCTGTTTTTTAATAGACCATGGCTACATTGGAACCAAAATATGCACCGAGATAATGAATGTAAGGTGTGTATTATTAGCAAGCCTAGAGACGATTATTGACCGAAAGCTAAGATTAGTTCTGACCATGTACCTACCGTATATCTACCCCCCGCGGTGACATACTGTATTAATGTATTCATATATCCTCCTTTGGGGAACTGTTATAGGATAGTAAGCCTGCAATTCGAGTAGCAATACAAGAATACAACAGGCACAACATTGAAGATAATTAATAAATATATATATTGACAAAAACATGCCGAAGCGTTTTCCTTCTAAACACGCTATATTACCAGGCACTATATGAGAACCGCTTGGATGAGAATCATGTTATTAAAAAATTAGTTAACGTACAGAAGTTAGGAATCTGATACAATCTTGGGTAAGGGTAATTGCCAATGTCCCTTTTCCGTCACATCTCTTGCCTTTCGTATCCATCAATGCGTATGTTCGGACCTTTCTTGCTTTTTCCAAACTTTTGTTTGTGTGTCAATACGGACTCATAGAGAGGTTGAAACAAATGTATGTTGTCGTTTGTATATGAATTAGCGTGCACCATGTAGCTGTTTTTTCAGTGATGTTATGGGTCCAAATTATTTATCAAAGATGACGACCAACTCAAAGTAGGTAAAACATATATCAAAATATATAGGGATGTGTGCAAATGAGCCAAACTTCAATTCATTTATAATTTCATGAATCAATCAATCTATGATTTCAATAATTTTCAATATTTGAATTTAAAAGAACATTGTGATGACACTGTTATAAGACTTGTTCCAGATATCATAGTCACGTGACATTTTTTTTATTATGTCAACAGCAAATTAACTTTTTGTTTGATTACGATTTTTCAAATTAGATCTCAGATTATCTATACTAGATATTATATCATATCATAATTATATCCTTGTGCAAATCCAACTACACCCCCAACCCCAAACCAAACCATCACCACCCCACCCCCATTCCCGACCCCCCGCGACTTCCTTAATTGTAATTATGTAATTATAATTGTATCGTCGTAGTGTGTCGTATCACCATGAATTAACTGAAGATATTACGTCACCATCTTTTAGATCATTAAGAATACTGTTCTGGTGATTGTCTTTTTTGAAGCAGAAGCCACTTTCACGATACATTTGGTTTAATAGGGTTTTTTTTTATCACCCGTTAAATTGGATTCCGGATTCCGTTAAATGTTGATAATATATATGATGCTGAGAGGTGTCATAACGTAATATCAATCAAAGGATTTATTATTGCGATAACAGTAAAGTATATACCAAGGCACAATTATCATCTTTATATCAAATTTTCCCTTCGTTATTCGCCAATGTATATCTTAATTTTCACTAACATGTTGACATTATCTGCGGTAGGACTTAAAGTGATATCATAAGAAAATATTACTGCGCTATAACAGTAAATTGTGAATGTATTCCTATATCAAATTTTCCCTTCGTTAATCGCCAATTTATTTCTTAATTTTCACTAACATGTTGACATTATCTGCGGTAGGACTTAAAGCGATATCATAAGAAAATATCCACCGATTGGTTTATTACTGCGCTATAACAGTAAAATGTGAATGTATTCCTATATCAAATTTATCCTCCGTCAATTGCCAAGGCACCATAATGAAACCTTTATGAGGAAAATGTGGATCTTGTGTTGGGAGTTGAGCACAAAAGCAAGGAACCATGGATGAAATGTCTTAAACACGGATAACGCTCCGACAAACTGAGCTCGATCACCACTATGCCGGGTTTGTATCTGGATTTCTGTGATTTTCTATCGCGTCAGGACCCTAGGCTATAATCGCACAACAAGAGAGCGCTATTAAGCTACATAATCGTTTCCAGTCTGTTATCAAAATTGTATTGTTTTGATAAGAGATCTGGTTGAGCTCACAAGTCATGTGTGTGGTAAGGGCGTGCTAAGAATGCTCAATATGTAAGCAGTACGTGCTTATAATGCAAACCTTGGCATGTGTTTAATAAATATTGCAAGTAGTTGGTACTTTTCTACAACGTTAGTCCGATCAGCAAAGCACCGTTGATAAAAGTCAACAAAATTGGCTTTCATGCACTACCACAATAGAGGATGTGATTGTTTAAGCTTCATTTCGAATTTGCAGATTATCACGCAAATATCTTTTGTCATTATGTACAGAAACATATGAAATTTGCCATATAGCAAATGATTAACTGTACTTACAAAAAATATCAGAGTGCAATGCAAATTGTTGTATTCAGTCTAAACGTTTGTCAATTATAACTTAATGAAATGCATTACTTTAAAAACCCGCATGCTGTAATCAGATATATATGGTGATATCGGCAGGTTTCACGTGCTATGAACGTGCACTTTAACATGCACACATGTATTGAAGTCTGAATATTACAAGTACAATGTTTTTAATACAACCTACATGAATTATTTAATCATGGAATACACGGTATGAACATTTGTCAATATTGACAAATAACACCAGAATCATTCCTAGATGCTGGCTGCACATGGTGATAAAGACTGTACCCAATATTATATTGACTCAAATTACAGAAGGGTTGTTTTTATTCTGTATCTATCCTGAAGTAACATTTCGGAAAAATAGATTATCCTTATGCTCAATTCAAGTAGTTTTAATTCTCGGTTACCGACAATTTAACATTTTTGTTTAAACACTTTTACTTTACCGTTATTTAACGATTAATGGGACAATATCTCGTTCTGACATCAGAAACGTGTAAAATTTATATGGATAAAATCTATGCCCGAATGAGGATTATATGAGTTTCTGTGCCTAACATGTAATGAACGTAACGCCGAAATGTACAGAAAAATGACGTTCGTACATAAATACCGTCTGCCTTTGCAGTAATTAGTGATACTTCTGGTCGCATTGAGAATTTCTAGGATTTATTACATGAAGCACTTTGGTTTCCCTTGAGAGTAAAACTGTCGTTTAATGTAAAGATTATAACGTTTGCTACTTGGGAAAAATACACATTTTCCATTAAGTCTCATTTTGGCGACCTACACTTTATTCAAACGAAGAAATGTCCCTTTAACTTGACGACTATTTTACGATATACAATGAAAACATAGGAAAACTTGATGTATTCTAGACTAACCATAAAGTGGTTCAGAAAAGAGAAAACTCTGTTTTTGAAGAGTTTTAACACAACCCATCCTCTTTGACTTACTGTAATGGTAAGGATTATTAGTACCTGCTGATGGAACTGGGTGAGGGGAGGGGAACTATAGGTTAGAGGTTAGGTGCGTTCTTCGCAGACAATTTCGAGATTCAAGGTTTTTATGTCAAGAATTGTCGTTGCAGAAGAGCTAAATCTTACTATCATCACTTGTTACCTCCTCAATATGGCAGCCTCATCCCAACAATGAGTGCGCCCTCTAGTGTTAAAATCATTTTGCTGCACTTTGTTTGTGCAAACGTTTTGATGCATTCTGCTATGCATGTATATCATTTCAAGAACCTTGCCGGAATGAATGTGTGTGAAGTCGTCGATTTAATTAATGAAATAATTCTCATCTGGTTCATTTATATATGTGAATGTTAATTACAGTAATTGTCACAGTATCCATAAAGGTTTCTTTATGGATACTGTGAAAGTTGTAATTTCGGAGGGTTTCAAACTTTTGCCATTTTTCAAGGATAACATATAATTTCATAGATGTTGTTTGGACCAAAGGAGGGGGAAATATATTGTTTAACTGATATTTTCCACCAAACCTAAAAGTTTGGGTTTAGGTTTATTTTGCGAACGTCCTATTAACAGCCAGGGTCATTTAAGGACGTGCCAGGTTTTGGAGGTGGAGGAAAGCCGGAGTACCCGGAGAAAAACCACCGGCCTACAGTCAGTACCTGGCAACTGCCCCACGTAGGTTTCAAACTCGCAACCCAGAGGTGGAGGACTAGTGATAAAGTGTCGGGACACCTTAACCACACGGCCACCGCGGCCCCATAAAACTTAAAAGTTTAAAACTTCAAGTAACGCCACCAAAAATTGATTAACAGAAATCTTCGAATCAAATAAGGGTTTAAAGAGCTAAATCAGCACTCGCAAAAATAACATCAGATGAGTTAACCTTTGTAGAGGCCATGGTGTGACGTGTCCAGATAAAACATTACTCCACTAGGTGTCGGATGTCTCGGACGAAATTAGCGCCCTCTTACGGCAGGAGTTATCGACAATGTCGTGTGGAAATCTTGTTGATATATATACCAAATTAAGTATTAATATATGTATCAATCAGTTGTTCTTTTCATATGATGAGCCTGTGTCAGACAAGATTTCCCCTACACTTATATAAATTTAGAAACCGTCCAGGTATTTTAGGCATATCACCTATCTAGAGTAAAATCAGCGATTTTAAATAAATAACAGGTTTCAATACATACAAATTGATAGAAAGTTATCTGCATCACAATTTAAGCAATATGACATATCATTGCACGGCATGTTTATTATATTCTATTATATTATTTTCTATTTCCCGATGCGATATGGAGTCAGGCGTGCTTGATATTTGTTGATGTGCCTTGTGGTTCTGTCGTCCCCACCCTAACTCTCATTTGGCTAAACCCAGATTTGATCTAGTTATGTAATGTTGGAGTCGTCGTCGGACCAAAAGACTCTTACTCTTCTGGAACACCTGGTCAGATTCTGCTGGTACTTTTTTTTTTTTAAAACGGTTCTTAACTTTTTTTCATTTGAATTACGAATTCTATTGTTAACTGTTTCTGCTTACCACACAATTATGATGTATCATTTTAATGAAATATTAGAAATAAATCATTAAGAAAATCTGCCTTTTGGTAACCACATTGCGGTATTGAAACGACAACATATGATGGGTATGTCTGTTGATATTATCGTCTTTCTTAAATTATTCTGTTCCATCATACTTCCTTCATTGGACGTGGAAATCCCAGTAACAGAATGCTATTCAAAAGTTATCCATAGCATCAATACTATTGAAACTAAGGTATCTATATATTTACCATTCCTTCTCCACCTACATCCCCATCCCCACCATCAGATTCGGATAGATACAAACTTTGATTTTGGTCTGATGGTCGTGTTATCTAAATTAACTCATACACCTTCCTTAGTACATGTGTATTGAAAAGTTATTGGTTATCTTCATAAAGATGATGTATTGGTTTGAGCCGTAATGTCATCCATCAAGGTAGACAAATTGTTCGAGCAGAAATGTAACAAACACAATAAGGTTAATGAAGTGCATCAAGGTAAATGGATTGATGATGGACAGGTAAAACACAATCAGAACCTTGTTTATTCCCATGTGGACATGAGTTGTTCTCTGTATATACAAATATATGCCCAGGTGATCAATATTGAGTATACAACATTGTATTCCTCATTACATTAAAACTGGCCTTGATTATGCCAATCTGAATATGTAACCCTTTGAAGTGAATACACCTATCAATCATTCGACTTATATAAGTACATAATTATACAGTTATTTCAGCGCCATTGCGAATCAGCCTCGCATCATTTAAAGTATTTGAATTACTTCGACAGAAACCATCGCTTGCAATAGGTTGCAAATTCTTCGTTATTTATTGTTGTAAACAAGTTATTATCTATGATATATGACTTCAATTCTGCTTTAAATATAATTTATTGATGCCATGAGCGAAATGTTATTTCATCACCGTGGTTCTTTTGTGATTCCCCACTGGATCATGTTGTGTGTATGGCTATATACTGGTCATATCTTCAGTATCACTGCACTAGGTAATATATTTCATTTTTAACCACACAAAGGAATTTTTTTAGAATTGTTTATCATGGGAAGTAATAATATATTGTCACCAATGAATTGTTAACAGGGAACCATGGAATACAACAATAGATATATCACAATGATTTGGTGCACGTCAGGGACAACAGAAACTTCCCAGAATTGAAGCACCATGTCTAGTTCCTTTAGGCCAAGGTGATATGAGTATAAAATTACTGGCTATAATTGACAGCTTTCATTCAATTTGAACGTCCTTTTTTACGGGTTCCATTCTTCTCACTTTAACTACCACTTATGGATCCTGAATTCATTCCCGAGAGTAATAAACAACATATTAGAATGATATTTTTTATTTATTTATTTTTATTTATTTTTACTTTTTTTTCCCTTCGGTTTCAATACCTTCAAATATGTGACTGTTTACTGCCTCAGCCGAGTATATTTTTTGACTTCATGCCATATCTGATTCTGCTGGTGGACGATCCGTCGTCAAAGTTTCAGACAGTAGAGATTTGTAGCTTAAATACATACTGGTACCGGTAAGGAAAATGTTTAAATAATACCGTTATATAATGTTTCCCATCCAAAGTATCTGAATATCCAAACGTTCGGCTACTATATTCGCTGACGAGTCCTAAAAGAGCTAAAGAATTGTTTAAGGCAGAAAAACGTTCATTTTGTGCCATTTACTATATGTATAATACAGGCCGCGGTGGCTGAGTGGTTAACGTGTACCGACACTTTAACACTAGCCCTCCACCACTGGGTTGCGAGTTCGAAACCTACGTGGGGCAGTTGCCAGGTACTGACCGTAGGCCGGTGGTTTTTCTCCGGGTTCTCCGGCTTTCCTCCTCCTCCAAAACCTGGCACGTCCTTAACTGACCCTGGCTGTTAATAGGACGTTAAACAAAAACAAACCAAAAGTATAATACAGAGTCCTACATGAAGGTGTTCTTCATTTGGGTGTCTTAAGGACAACTTTATATATTACCGAATATTTCGCAGGCAGTATCATTCCTTTGATCAAAAGAGTTACTGACGAATCAAAAATCATCTTTTTGACTCTATTGTTCAATACAGATAACTTTATCGTTCGGCGAAATTCGCTGTAATACAATGCAGTTGTTTTGAATTTTCGATTTATGTTATTATTTCCTGAGATAATCGTTAATCGTTTGATTAAATACTACAATGTCTTGCTCTTAGAACACATTTTCTTTATTAGATTAGACTTAAGACAAAAACCTTTGTCAAACTCGATCGATGAATTTTGTTAACGACGCTAATATGTTGATACAAAGTTACAAAGTGTTAAAGCCGCGTTACTGCGATAACTATTCAAGTCAGAAAGTTATGCAGTTAACTAGAACTGCTACCATTGTGTCCTTAACTTTGGTCTACCAACACCATTTTATGTAAATGTAAACTTTATCTATTTTACAACCATAGTAAAACAAGATATATTAAAGTATATAAATCACTCTTGTTAGCCCGGATGGAAGTGCGCGAAGGGTCTTTCTGTTGGAGGAAATTTGACTACCCGGAGAAAACCCACGTGGCCGGGCAGGTGAACCCTAACCTTTTCACGTTCGATAGGGGAATCGAACCCCGGCCGCCTAGGTGAAAAACAAATGTGTTACTACTGTGCCACCCGACCTCCCTATATGTACATATATATGACTTTTTCCAGTAAATAAATTAACTGTTATGTAATATCGCCGGTTATGCATTTTGAATGTTCTTCCTAAATTTCCAAAGTATTTAGTATACCTTATGTCTAAAATGGGCTATATAAATTTTCCCTCTTCGCGAATGTCATTTTGTGTACAAAATTCTTCACTCACAAAAGTAATGTGTATACCATATTGTCTCAATGCTGATTCATACGCTTACGAATATACCACATAAAGTGGAGCTCTTTGGATTGTATCACATATGTTCACGACTGGATCGCTTCATTTAGACCTAGCAAATATATCATACGAGATTGCATCAAATGTAAATCATACAGAATCCCAAAATCCTCTCTCGTTCCAAACGTCACAGTATATCAAATTCCATAGGAATTATGACAATGCTAGGCAACCGAGCAAGAACATATTATGGGTATAATAGTTATAGTTATAGCTCAATGATGGACCAATTACCTACTGCCTAACAAAAGTCATCCAACAGATTACATTATGATCTCGTATCCTTCCCATAATCCCTTAATCCTAGCGTTGCTTCTTTGACCTGTCGCTTTAGCGGTGCTTTGAAATTGTTCCGACCATTTATCGATCCATCGCAGTCTAATATGATTGTGAGGGGTAACCTGCACGTGCGAAACCAAGGACAAACGGTAATAGTATATAAATACATTTTCACGGGGTTTTCACGCTCGATTGTTTAGATGTTGAGTCTGCAAGATAAAGAGATTTTTCAGGTCCCGAGGGATCCTTGGAGACACTGACTAAACTTAATTTTCCTTTCTATTCCCAAAACTGTATCTTCTCTTCTCATCAGTATGTATAAAAATGTGGTTAATTATATGTTGTGATATACCTGATGCAATGGTTCCAATGTATTTTCTTAAGTCTGGTTTACGTTAAAAAGAGGCGCGACAGCTCAGTCGGATAGAGCACCGGCAAAGTAATCTCAAGTGACAATCCGAGCTGTGTGGTTCGACACACTCTACTTGTGTCGGTTTGTGTTTCTCGGTAAGTTGAGAAACGGGCCGGTCTGTGTGGTCGTGGTTGTGTCCTTGTGCTCTTGCGCCTTTAGAGACTCTTCAAGACTCCTATATGTATATCGGTAACTGATATCTTGGCCACTATCAAAAATTGTTATTTAAGAATAAATAATTGCGAAAGGATTTAAATTCGCGATCGACTCTTCTCGCAGGTTAACGCGAAAATAAATCATACGCGAAATGAGAGTGATTTACAGTATCTAAGAACTGACACATCTACTTGTTATTTGTTAATATAATAAATATTTATCCTAATAGCATGCGTCACTTATGAGTAATGTCACGAGAACAGAATTTAAACCAGCATTGTTTGCTTCTTTTCAATACAGTTAGTTTTATTCAATTTCCTAAATTCAATTTATTTAGACTACGAGACTTCTATAGAATACAACCGTATATGACAATCTCACATTACATACGCGGTTTTATTGTTATGACCATACAGTTAACTTTGTGGACGGGGAGCCCACCATCCAAATAATCATATGACTCGAACTAATCAATGTTTCCATTTTTACAGAAAGTCCTGAATATTGTTTGTGGATATAATCCGTGTTCAGTGGTATATATTGATAATCAAGCATGATTCCTCTTCAATTGCAAACACATGTTCAAAAATTATGACCAGGGAATGATATATAAAATTAAAAAAAAATAATCGAACTGTGGCCTTAAAGGTCATCGAAATAAATAATGTGTCGGCGTGTCTATCCCAGCGAGCAGGTTGACTTGCTTCACGTTTGCAACGCTTCTTCGATTTTAAGTATTATATATATATGTGTGTGTTTGTGTGCTTAAACTATACATTCCTTCTTTATCCTAACTGATCAATTACGTGTGTCGATTTTGTATTTTCTATCTATTCATCAAATTAATTTTCTAAATATCAGGCACAAAAGGATAGAAATGATGATTGAAATATGTGAAAGCTATCAAGTAGGTGGTATATTCAACTAATTAAAACGTATTGTAGCAGCATTCTCAATTATTCTTTTATCTTTACTTTCAAAAATTGGTAAACATCAGGAACATCTGCTTAACGGTGATATTTTACTGTGTATGGTTATATACCATGCATGCGTAATTAAACACAGGCATCATTAGAATTGATATATATATATAGGAATAACATGAATGGATATTTAGAAGTTATATTATATGTACTTTTAGATATTCCTATTCAGATTTGAACCCGTTACGACCGTCACGATATTCGCAATATTGAATCTGTTCCCCATTGCTATACTGTGGCTTATTTCTTCCAAGTTATTTACCTTTGTTAATATTGTAAATATGAATGCCCTAGAAAAAAAACATAAAAGTAATATTGACCTTAAATGTAAATGCCAAAGTCTAAATCTTCTTGCTACTATACATAACTATATTCATTAAGCGTATATATAGCGTTTGTTCGTTAATTTATTAGCTTAAATATGCAGGTCATTTCATAATACATGAATGCATATCTGGCGTTATTTTATAATTAATTCATCTATTCTTTAATTCTTTACATATTTTACATATTCTGATAATCGTATCGCACATTGGCGTACAGTTGAACATCTAAGTTTTATTCTTTGTTTGTTCCTTATTTCCTTAGCTTATATTCTTTAATTAATCTGGCGTTCTTCCTTAAATTTTTCGCTGATATATTCTGGTAATTTTATAACACATTGGCGTATATCTGGCGTTTATTCTGAAATTGATCTGTCGTTTCTTCTTGAATTCTTCTTGAATTCGTAAGTTTACATATTCTGGCTATTTGGTGGCACATAACATTTATTCTTTAGTTCATTAGCTTACATATTAAGGTAATTTTATAAGACATTGACGTATATCTGGCGTTTTTTCTGAAATTGATCTGTTGTTTCTTCTTGAATTCTTCTTGAATTGGTAAGTTTACATATTCTGGCTATTTGATGGCACATAACATTTATTCTTTAGTTCATTAGCTTACATATTAAGGTAATTTTATAAGACATTGACGTATATCTGGCGTTTCTTCTTGAATTCGTAAACTTACATATTCTGGCTATTTGATAGCACATAGCATTTATTCTTCAGTTCATTAGATTACATATTAAGGTAATTATATAAGACATTGACGTATATCTGGCGTTTATTCTTTAAGTCATCGCCTTCCATCTATTGGTTATTTGATAACTTAGCTCCTATACTTGTGTATATCACACGTGTGTCAGATGATGGCGGGGTTCATATGGAGGCTAAAGTTACAAATCAACTGATTAATTGTCAGGAAACTACAACCTTTCTTTAATATCACCTGTGCAGGGGATGCTTCCATAATCAATTACTTACTAAATAAGTAATTACTTAGTAAGGTTAGCCGAAGATATACATAATGTACCTGTGGACATACCACGATATGGTGATTCAAGTATGCATAGGTATGATATCAATTTCCATACATTCTAAACACTAATATTCAGAGTCCCAGAACTGAACGCTTTCACCGTTCATCAGGGTTTTTTTTTGCATTTTTGTAATTCTCAATTTGTAATTTTTGATTTTGTGAGGAAATATGATACGATTGTGGAGATATATGGTCACAGACACGCAATTCCTTTCAGCTGTAGATATAATGTGATAATTAGTTTGGCATATGTTTCAGCAGGGCGCACTTTTACAAATGAAAAAAAATAAATCAGGTCTCTAAACATATAAAAGGTCAAATAAGTACACCAAATATGAAAGGTTAAGTCAGTACACCAAATATAAACGGTTAAGTCAGTACATCAAATATGAACGGTTAAGTCAGGACTTAACGGTTTAGTCAGTCCTCCAAATGTAAAATGTTTAGTCTGCCTCCAAATGTAAAATGTTAAGTCAGGACTCCAAATATAAAAGGTTAAGTCAGGACTCCAAATATAAAAGGTTAAGTCAGGACTCCAAATATAAAAGGTTAAGTCAGGACCCCAAATATAAAAGGTTAAGTCAGGACTCCAAATATAAAAGGTTAAGTCAGGACCCCAAATTCAAAACGTTAAGTCAGGACTCCAAATATAAAAGGTTAAGTCAGTTCTGCAAATATGAAAGGTTAAGTCAGGACTCCAAATATTAAAGGTTAAGTCAGTACTACAAATGTAAATGGTTAAGTCAGGACATTTTATTCAAACTTTTTATATATAATAATGCACGTAATCCCCATTAAATATGAAGTTATGCTACATGGAAAACTACTTATTTAGCGGGAAATTTGTTTTAGCACGTTTGGAGTTGAAACTCGCTAAATGATATATAGCAGTTTTATATATTGTGTTCTACAGCCAGTAATGTGTGTGCTAATTCATCACTGCTCCTTTCTGTTTAAATTCAGAAATACACTAAAATTAAGTTAATACGGTAAAGAAAAACCTTGTTTTACTGAACAGGGCTGTTTACGGACAAATCGTATAACCGCCGCTTTTAATAAAGAACTACAGTGTCCGGGTGATGTTAATGGGCCGTAGCGTAACAAATTGGATATCCTGAAGATCAGTGGTCTGTTGGGAGACCATTTAGACCATTGACAGATTTGACAGACTAAGAGGATACGCTCTCAACGGCATATCGTGTCGTTATTGCGGTACTTAAGGGTGCCATCTTCTTTGGTCTATTAACCATGGGTTCAGGTCCTGGAGCAAACAGGAAACACCATTGGCAATTCAGTTATATACTGGTACATGTTGACATCAGTATATTGTTTAGATAAGGTGTACAGTAGCTAGTAGTAAGTGATGACCGTCGGTGTATTTCTAACACCAACCTTTTTTTTGAATCGGTAAATTATGTATTGCTATAGCTTGGATTGATATCGTTCAAAGTCATATTAACACACAACAAAAAACGATTAAGGACGATGTCCACGAGTAATGGGTCCAGTGACTGCACTTTTCAAAGTGTCAGCAAGCTAAATACAAACCACAGCGTGACAACTTATCCTGTCATTATACTGACAATGGGCGAATATAGATAGCCCATACTAAATCTAATTAATTACGATATTCTACATCCAATATGAATATGGTATATCCTTTCTTATCTGTATCTCTACCAAAATATCTTTAAACATTCAGATCACGTTTGTTTATATCATCAATATCAAAATATTAAATTAAGTTATTAAGAGTAATATCTATTTGCTCCACGTTTTGAAACTTTTTATTGCGTTAAAGATCGATCTGAGCCTAGTTGTTCAAAAGGTGATTAGATCAATCACTTGATTGGTGAAAATCTCATTTCCGCTTTATTTCAAAACGTTTGTGTTTGTATTCCTAAAAATAGGCTGGTAGAAAGAGAATGAGAGTTTCCTAGTTTCGTAAAAGTTAGTTTCCATGGAAATGATTCTATCGGGGTTTTAAAGTAGTTGTTTAAATGTGATTACTCTAATCACCTAATAAACAACTTGGCTCAGAACCAACGCCATGGTGTATTGGTTCATGTTTCCTGTAACAGTTTTGTTTGTAACTCCAGTGTAATAGCAAAATACGAAATATGTTTGAAATTGATGGACTACATCCCGTTCTAAAAATGTAGTTTTAATGGACTTAAACCTATTTCACCTGACTGTTATTGACTACTTAACGTTCAAATGAACAGATTCTGGAACGCAAGTTTCTTCGTGATACATTGATGGTTACAGTTTAAATTTGAATTTAAATAAGCAATTTCATTCCAATGATGTTGGGATTGTAGTATTCAACTGTTTTCTACAGTTCCAAGACGTAACAATTGATAGAGCATTCATATTTTTTATCAGAGAATACATTTTAGTTTAATTAGACCAAAATGATTACTATCAAGCGACAGGGGCGATGGGAAGACTTCATTGGTTTAGTTACGTATTTGCCCACGCTAGTCAGCGTTGATGGCGATGACTTGTTTAAATAGAAATCGATATGGTACCGATTACGTCCGATGAAAAACCAAATTGGTTAATCAACGCTCTCCCACTTTTCCTGATATCATTGTCGATTTGAGTCTTTAACTGTTGTCTTTCAGTCGTGTTCTGAACAACAGTTGACCACATGTTTATTCTAACAATGACTAGTTGTCATAATGGTGTCTTTGTATGCCGTCTGAGTGTTAAAACATTTCAACCACTTAATCTATCACTTGGTTTCTTATTAGTGTTTCAACATTAAAACCTTTCATTTTTTCTGTAAGTTATATATACTGTCATAGGAGGGTTTCAAAATTCTAACCATTTTTACTTTTCCATAAGTGAAGTACACCTGTGTGTATGTGAGTCATATGAGGATTTTAAATTCTAAACCATTTCTTTTTTTTCTGTATGGATATCGCTGACTGCATATCCCGTCCTGTTTTTCTTGCTTTGTTAAGGCTGTCCGTTTGTACATCGGCATTTGCTATCTTCCTTTATACAACCGGGATAGATTTTTAAGAGCCAACAGGAAATTTTTTACGCTATTTATAACTCTATATACGAAGTAAGGTACTGCCAATCTATTGGAAGCTTTCATAAATTAATTATTTCATATCTAGGAATCAAGTTAAATACCTTACATTACTACTTAAATGTATTGTATATAACTAAGTTTATTACACATTTTTATTGCATCTCGTCTGTTCATTTATCAGTAGGACTAGGGTAAAAATGAGTTCATAATATCATCAGGTTTTTTTACATTCTTTTCACGGGAATTATAATTTTTCTGCAAGGTGTATGTAAAGCATTTCGTTTTTACACCAACACGATATTAGAAAATAAGACAAAACTCAAAAATGTTTCTGAATGAAAACACAAATATGAGTTGAACATAGGAAACACATTTCGGGACCATAAAATGCGAATAGATCATCAATCACGTTTTCCAGCATTTAACACTACCTTGATTTGTAGTGTTCAATTTCGAGGTGAGATAGTCTTTACAACCCCATCGTGGAAAATCAGAACGTGTTATGTTTCATGCGAAAAATAAATAATGCAATTTTCGTTTGATTTCGCACGCAGCACACGTTGTATGTTATGATTTGCCGACCACTATCCTCGAGTTATCGTGTGTATCCCTAGGAATCCCTCGGGAGAGAACTGCAGTTCGGGATTTCGTGCGGTTTATGAATTATTTACTTCTAATAATAGAAAATGTTGTGTGTTGACGTGGTTCGTAGTGATTGTGTTCAGGTTAATTAATAGTCTAATTGTCCTTGGTTTGATTCATGTATTAAATAGCATGGCCTAAGGACAAATCGAATCAAATATGAGATTATCTAGCGGCTTGATGTACATGAAAGTAGTGAAGGACTGACGTTTATATTTGGAGGAAGCACTTTCAGTATGTAATTCGACGCGTCAACAGAGAAGGTGATCTGGTTAATTCGACATATTTAAGTTAACTAACTTCTGAGCATTTCCACTGTGATTTATTGATGACGTATTCCTTCTCTGTGTGTAAGTATTCATATTTATATTATATCGCATTTAATAGCATAATAAGCCATTTCCTGATGGCATTATATAATTTTAGACTTTAGCTAAATGTCCGGAATAATTCCGAAGCCCTTTTGGTGAACGCTACCAAAAGAGTGACATTGATTCTGAATAAACTCTCGTATATTACTTTCTTTTAATATAATTTAATATCAAACAATTATAAATTATATAATATGTTTGATTTAATGCCACTCTCCTTCGATATCTTAACAATTCCACCAACGCTAAATTCTGACGAAAACACCTGTATGATTCAATTATATGTATTCAGGGGCAATTATTGTATATAAAACTATTTAATCTATACAATTAAAACTTGATGGTGATATTCACTATTGTGTTTTTATACAGCCCATAGCCATAGATAGTTGCAACTAGGTCTAATTAACCCAGCACCTGGCGTTACGACTGAGATTCACATGTTCACATCCCGAGACGGAAATCGTCTTATTGATCTCAGAACGATTTTGTATTTGTTTACTACATAAACAATTCAGTATACCTGCCTATAAAACTTTGAATATGACTTAAAACCAGACTATGTTCAGACTAATTAACAGTTGTCATAAAAATAACGTTTTACAATTGATGCGATACATTGCAATCATATTATTGGTGATGCTGACAGGGTTGCTCTTATACTGTGCAAAGATGCCAGTTATCGACATGAGCTGGCCACTTCGTAAAAAGCCAGGGTCATCTCTAATGCTTGGATTCCTTTTAGCAGCTGTTCATAACACAGAAGCATTTTGCATGTCATTTACGACATCTTGGATTAAGTTCGTTTCCAATGGTACAAACCGGTTATCGTAGGTATGTGGACGATCTTTATTTGACTTCTATGCTACTGTAGCGGAACTGGATTGTGCTGAGTGCAAGTGGCTCAAATAGTTAGAACGTCCGTCTGGAGTTGGTAGGTCCCGGATTCGAGTGGCGGTGTGATAGTTTCTTCTCCCACAGTTCACAGATTTATCTCCTATTTTAGACGTGTGAGATTTCTCTGTCACCCCCTAGGGAATGACAGATTGCACGCGCTAACCTTCTGAACCGGAACTACTTTTTGAGTGACGTCACTATGGTTCCCGCGTTGTTATTTAATGTTATACATGCGTAAGAGACACACTGTTTTATGAAATGACGTGCTGTACTATTGTTAAAATCAGAATAGTTTCACTGATACCTTTTTTAGTGTCCGTTTTAATGGATAGTGTGAGTTATTTCTAGACCTATGCTTTCTTGTGTAATGATATTGTTTTGCATTTGTTTGGGACTGTGATGGGTACTTCTTCAAATGAGGATGTTTACAACCAGACATTGATCACCGATGGGATATGAATTTATACTTTAAAGTTGTGGGAGAAAAATAATCATTCCCTACCTAGGGAATGTGACAAAGAAAACTCAACCCTCATTCATGAATTTCTAACCCTCAGCAAGCCTCGTGTTGGACGTTTACTAGGCCGGGTCTCTGCCGACTGAGTTGTCAATGATTTTGTCATTTCTGATGCATTGATAAATGGGTGTAACAAAATTTGGTTTTCCTCTTCAATTAAGTCTGATCTCCATCAATGTATTTTGATATTTGTTAGTCATTTGTAGTTGCACGATCTCTTTCTATTTGCAATCTTACCATTTTTGAACATATGCAATATGCAAATGAGGAAGTCAAAGACAAAGTGGTAACGTTTGGATCGTAGTAAGGACGACAACTTAAATATACATAAATGAGAATGTGTGGTCACCAATTTGTCATTTTCTACTTGTCTCAAATTGTATTATTATATTTGATTATTCCAGACATTTTATATGACCTCCTCAACAACCGAAGGGTAGTTAATCAAATATTTTCTACTTTGAACATTTATTTTACATTTGTTATGGAAAAGTTTAATCATTAAAACTAAAAACAAATTATCTTTTGTCTCAGTAAAAGATATTTTGTAGTTTTCTATTGTTCCTGGTTAACAATAGCATGTTTTGTTTCTGTTTACAGACATATCCAATATGAGGACCTGTTGTTGTTTACTAGTGCTTTGTTTTGTGACTGTCTCCATTATTGATGCATTCCCTCAAAGATCTCACTCGAGAACGAAACGTGGTTTCAGACAAGGAATAGTCATGCGAATAGGACATGGATTCGGCAAAAGGGGAGATAACTTGTTTGAAGACTTTGATCGAGGGACAGAGGAGGAAAATAATTCGCAGTAAGTATAGCTTGCCGAGTTGCATACGTAAGGAAATATTAGGATATAAATTTGGATTGGCACCGGTAGGTTAAGATGCATTACACCTTTTCTCAAAACTATATCTGGCGAACAGCCTCACTTCTTACTTTGACAAAAATATGTTCACAGTTTAAAAATCGCCCAGCCTTTATTAGAATTTACCGAAGGGAATAGATAAGAAGATTGTAAAATCCTGTTTTCCTTTTGGACAAGATTAACGAAAATGGTGAAATCGTCCAGTTATAGAGTTAGCTATATTCTTATTTGGAAAAAAAAGAGTTTGCATCACACGTTTTGCAAACGAAACATTTGTTTAATAATTGATATCCAACGTTTAACTATTGTCTGTGTACATAATTAATGTTTCAAAGTGTAATAATGTTCGACATTGGTACTTCTCTTCGGAAATACAACTCGTAATTTTATTGCATTAACACAGCGTGGCGCAAAAATACGGGTGCGATCATGGTCTCTGATGTGTTTTACGACGCGAACATGATCTCACTTTGGCGTTAAATACGTGCACTATGACAAGCATTTCATTGACCCGAATGTAAAGTGTTACCGGTGCGATGTGGTGATAAACCCGCTGTAAACTATGGCCGTCTTAATTAAATTACTTTCCGTAACATTGTTAACGATGACAGATGATGTGCCATGGTTATAGTATAACCATTCTAGTGTTAGATTAACATGGCACTTCCATAGATGTCATAAATGTCTGTGGTTTATGACAAATCGTTTACATACAGCCCTTGTCAGTCAGTGATATCTGTACTATCTCTGGCACCGCCTTTGTAATAAGCTTTAATAATCAAATATCACCGTGTTTGCTTCCGCTCCCTACACAACATTTGTCTTGTACGCTTTAGCAAAAAATGTTATGAAATAGATATTCTAGACAAAGAACAGTAGACAGATAATTTGAATAAGACATCATACTGTAAACGTGGTTATTTTCGCGGGGGGGGGGGGGGGGGGGGGGGGGGGGTTAATTTCGCGATTTCGATATTAAATTGTACGCGTTGGGGTAATTATCGCGATCGATCCACATTCGTTTATAGTTCGAGATTACGCAAATTGATATCAAAACAATACGCCGTGTAATTAGCGTAAATTTCCCCCTCGAAGTTATATGGAAAGCGTGGTGTGTGGTCATAAAACACTTCGAAATATCCCGTGTAATCGTGTTAACCAAGTATGATATATATAGAATTTTTTCTGTTTTAATAAAAAGTTTACTTCGAATTCAGCACGGTTTTCAAATTATCAGGGTTCGAGATAACGAATCAATTATCATTTAATTTCTAAAACAACAGTTATATAACAGGAAAAGAGGGTTTTTTTTAATGTAATTCAAAAACACAGGAATGTCTAGGCAAAAATAAAATAATTTAAATATGTTCTTGATAATTAGATTATGTGCATTGTAATTGTAAATAACATCATTAAAATAGAAAATTTAAATAATGAAATTTTTAGATTTTTTACTTGTAAGAATGTATCAAATAAATGTAGAAACCTTTTTTATATTTTAGTATATATAAACATTTCTTATCTTCTTTCCATCTTGATTTTACGACTTTCCTTCAAGATTTTGTCACTTTTGTCTAACTAGCATCACTAATGAGTCCTAAAAGGACGAACAGTTTTAATGTCATTTTTAGACATTGACACACTATATTTTTGAATTGGTCACGTTTTCCTCACGTATTTAAACGTGAGTTATTCCAACTTCTATCCATTTCATTCGATGATGACAGAGTTTAGAGGTTTGGGAAATAGTGCTGAAATCTCGATAATACCGTCCGAGACAGAGGCAATCTCACTACGTAATCCTCTGCGACAGAGAAACGCTAGATTGTCCCTCCTGAGGAATCTGCTTACAATGAGTTGACAGTCGCTGTTGGCAGGGACATGCATCAATATCAAATTAACCCAAACACACGACGTTTTACCTGGATACAGAAAGTCTTAACACAACCATAAAAATATATAGGAAATAAAAATACCAAAATTATTATCGGAAAAACATTTGTTGTAAATTTTCAAATGCTGCCCAAAAATCTGATGTACACAAAACTTACATCTCAATGTCCAAACACTTGCACCCTCCTCCTCCACCACTCGTTTTATTATCCTCGTTTTAATTAAGGTTATATCCAGGTAATAGCTGATAAATCAAAACCACGAGCGAAAGATTCTGATGTGGCATGATCTAAAACATGACCTGTACAGGCATCACCAATACGACTCATGGAAGTCGCTTTGTTAATGCTTGACTGTTTGTTGTAAGATGGCATTCCATGAAGTAGAGCCACGGTGGCCGAGTGGTTAAGGTGTCCCGATACTTAATGACTAGCCATCCACCTCTGGACTACGAGTTCGAAACCTACGTTGGGCAGTTGCCAGGTACTGACCGTAGACCGGTGTTTTTTCTCCGGGTACTCTGGCGTTCCTCCACCTCCAAAACCTGGCACGTCCTTAAATAACCCTGGCTGTTAATAGGACGTTAAACAAAAACAAAACAAACCATTCCATGAAATGCGTGTCTAATGAAATTAATTTCAGTTGAACTGTTCAGTTTGGAAACGTTTTGGGATGAACTTAAGATAAATCAAGCTGTACAAAAGAAAGAAATACTTTGCATACGGAATACTCGATATTTACGTGATTTTATCAGTAAAGTTATATCAATTCATTTATATCATTGTAATCATATCAATATGATTATATCAATGTGAGTCTTATATTTTATAAACTCGCTACCAGTTCAGTGTTATCAATGCGTTACATACCTTGTTGATTGGGCAATATAACACACCGACACACACACAATTTTATTTCTGGTTTATTTAAGTCCATTCATGGTTATGCTACCAATAAGCGAAGTATTAACGTTACCAGGGTGTACTACAAAAGATATTTCAAGTATTGAAGCATCATTCCTCTAATATTCAACAACAAACCATGACAAACACTTACTCACTGTATCCGTATTTATTCAAAGAACAGAATAGGCCATGGCAGATGACACATGGTTTGAAATAATCGCTTTATCCTACAAATAAGACTCTTTGTTCAGTTTCCATGTTTTCTAGATGATTAATTTGTCGACGCTTATTGACCTTTAAAGTAGATCAAGGTCATTAATTTCAATAATCTCGGTAGCCCTTCATCCCAGCATGTTGTTGCACTAATAGTATGACTCTAATCTGGTATCTCATCAGATCGACACTATTCCGACACTGCCCGCGTATACTGATGCTGTAATTCAGTTTACTATTTTACCTTTACTACTTTGTATGTAATGTGTGTTATCTGTGTATCTTTTGCTCTATGACACATCTTGGTGTCATGACTCAGGTTTGAAAACCAGTTTTTAAACACTGCCCATTTCTAGGATATTTACGATATCCAGCTTAACCAAGACCCTTCAAATCACTCAAGCCTCTTAACAATACGCATCGAGGTGTTCATCCCACAATATTGACATATTGGCGCAGGTCGATAAGAGCGTTATTCTGATTGGTCCATTGGGTAATCGATGAGAACCGTAAGGAACAAAGGACACTCCTTTAGGAGTCCTGGGGCAACACACGCCCGGATTTGGTAATAATGGCTCGCACGGATTCAGCTTAGTTTATTGCTCACAGTTGCTTGGTTACAGTTATTGTCAATATAGACTCCCAAAGGACTAATGAGACGGCGGTTTTAATTGGTCATCCGATTGATCAATGGGGGCGATCTCAAAGGTCAATATCCATGTGCGTATCCCCTGGAGTTGTGCTGTCGACAGCCATTGCAGTAAATCTGTTTGTTAATAAATCATTTGTTTATACCATTAGTTGATAAAAGCGTATTTGATCATTCTCTTAATTGCATGCATTCACATGACTGAATATCATAACATAAACACGTGGAGGTTACGGTAACCTTCACTAATGTAAACAATGGTGGACATAAATCGTGACACAGCAAACATAAATTTTGCTGGCGGAGACAATTTACCTGTTAGAGTCAATATAATTCGTTTAACAAATGGAAATATCATTACATTAGTTCATACATCACAAATATATTATACAATTATACAGTAGATGCATAGGAGACATTTCGTTTCCGGTCGACCTCATAATTCCAGACTGTTACAGTGAGGTATTACCACACTCAAATGATGACTTGATAATACAGTAGTAAAACGGTATCAACATACATGTAAATGGCGGTTTTATATAATACAGGTGTGTTGCATCAATTTTGAATACACTCATTAATAGCCGTTATCGGGTATGACCCATCAAAAAGTCTTGAAGGCTAAATTTCAAATGGGGACCAAAATATTGCTTATAAGTTTGTTTGTTTGTTAAGACCATAAGGTACTCCAAAAGCCAAGGTTTTATTCAAACGGTGTCAAGAAAAGAAATGGTCTATCAAAGATCTTTTTATGCTGTTATTATGCTAACGCATAATGTGATCGGGTAGTATGGTTAGCAACGTATCTGCCTTCCTTTTATAGGATCAGATTTTGACTTCTTGATCGGACGTTAAAGGGGTCACATGCATGATCACGTCAGTTTTGTCCAGATAAAACGATAAGACTTCCTCCTCCCATTTCTTCCCTCCATCTAGACCACAAAATAACTTTGATATATACGATATACTCCATGGTATATGTTACAATTACAATGTAAATTTTTCATTGGTACTTATTTATTTATATTTTTATCAAGTTAATTTATTTCAAAATAATCAAAACTAAATTACCTGATAACAGACATACCCCTTAATGTTTCCTCTGCGTTTGCTCCAAACATGGGGGGAAAGCAATTCATTTTTCAATATGGCTGAGATAAATAGACCTCACCCAATCATATGAGTACAGTTAAACATTGAAGTTAAATGCTTTTTTTTATAAAAAAAAAAAAGATTCATAATCATGAAATGATTGTTTCAACAAGATTTTATTTACCATAAGTTCAAGGTCGATTCCCAATACTGTTTGCAATATAAAGTTCACATGCGTGTTACTGTAAAAACGATGTATGGTTAGAGGAACATATGTTACTCGTTAGACAGAATTGATATTGAAATGAAAGCCGTGAATTGAATCTGAAGGTTCAACTTAAACTCCTTTAAAGCGTTTTTACTATTCCGCCAGGACTATGAAACTAGCAAATACAGTAGTTCCAATAACAACACAGTCACTAACTAATATACCGTAAACGTTTTTAATTTTGTGCTTTCAAATTTAAGCGCAAAGTAAAATTAAAACAGATAAGCGGAATGATGAATTAGCGAACCAACAATGGTTGCCATAGAAACCAAAGTAGATAAACTACAATTGGCGCATTCATAATTTAGCGCAATTTTTCTTGTGCCAAAAAGGCTAAATAAAATTACCACTAAAATATGAACGTTTACAGTATCGTATGTCCTGGAACACTTTGTCAAAAGTTGCTTCCCCTTGACTATTTCAGAATTTATAGCGCTGTGTACTTTTCCTAAATAACTTTTTGTGTTTATTTTTTAACAATTTTCAAACTTTTAGGTAAATTGTGTCCATAAGAACTCCTGCGTGAGGACACAATATTGGTCGGGATGGTTGGGGGCTGTAGTTCTGGTTCTATATGTATATATATATTTGTATCATAAGAATAAATATTCTCTAACGATGAAAAATATGCATTTGAAATAATAAACGATAGCTGGTTAAATATATCTAATTTTGCAGACAGTTCGGCTTTTTCATCGAAACATCTAGAGCATCCTCTAAAGGACAGCACCTGTTTAAAAGGTTCAATATTAATAAAAAGCGATATACACAACATATACACGCATTAACGCATCACGCTCTGAAATTCAACAAGAAAGATATTAACAGGAATTGTAGCCATCAGAAATGAAGGTATTTCATATCAAAACACTGGAGGTCAATATATTACAAGCATGATCACTAGTTAAAAATGGGTAATAGAGACCGGAATAACATTACACACATTCATATCGTGTTCTTTGATCCATTCATGCATGCATTCCTAATAACATGATTTACATTTCATTTCTATTTTATGTTTAATAAGGCTTTGAAAGATATTGAAAGTGGCACTGGAGATGAAAATCGCTCTCATCACGATCGCTGAACGAAGTCGTATGACATCATAAGTCTGATTCAAAGTAATTAAAATATTCCGTGAAACAGGTTTTCTTGTACTTGAACATGTTATAAGAAAAAAACGCCTGTGGAAGTGATGTTGTAGATACAGTAGATGCGACCGAATAGTGAAATACACTAAATACGGTTGTTTACGCCACTCTACGCATTGTTGGTGGCGCTAGGGACGTCAAACCGCAGTAGGACAGCATACAGCAGTTCAGTCTTTCTACGAATTGATAGTGGTGCGAGGGACATCATACAGCCGTTTCGTCCTTCTACGAATTGATAGTGGTGCTAGGGACATCATACAGCAGTTTCGTCCTTCTACGAATTGTTGGTAGTGCTAGGGACATCATACAGCCGTTTCGTCCTTCTACGAATTGTTGGTAGTGGTAGGAAAAAGTGTTGAAATCTAGGAGGAAAGTCGGCAAAATAAAAACATAGTTTATGCCTTCTTGTCGGAATGGCCGACGTGTCGATGTATGTGGTATTGTATGACTAATGCATTTACAGCGAAATCCTATAAATGCCGCGATACTCTTATATTATGTCTTCGTCCTGTCAGGTTCTCTCCCTGTTATAAACATATATCGATCTGAGATCTGACAGACGCTTGTGTAGTATATAGTGATGATTACATTACATGGTTGAAAAGTATATATCAAGTTATCGAGAGAGAGAGAGAGAGAGAGAGAGAGAGAGAGAGAGAGAGAGAGTGCTATCAACATGTAAATGAAATCGTTAATGCAAGGGAGAAAAAAACATGGAACACCAAAATGATAAGTCAAAGTCGATTAAACGAATGTAAAAACTGAACAAAATACTCTTGAAAAAAAGTACAAGGAATTGAGACAAGGTATTGCGGAAGAGTAAGCCAACTTTTACAAATTTACATAGAGGTCCCTTACAAAGACAATAAGACCTGGTGGTCCAGAGGAAGGGGAGCATATTTTGTGACAACAGTCACATAATCTAAGACAAATCTGGTATGTCTTATTCTCAAAATATGAAGCGGGATGGTAACAACGAGAATCACTAGACATACCAATGAACACCAAATGGAATCAGCAGCTACACTTTCCAAACTAAATGATCATTATCGTAAGCATAAATGTTTAGCAACGACAGTATCAACACTGCAGTTTATAGAATAACTTATCTAGCTGATAAACCTGAAGTATATTGCTGCTTATAGAATCAAATCAAATAGTCAGGAAACCGCTAAGAGCTGTGGTTCTCAAATACCGATTTCATACTGTAAACGTTGAAATTTACGCGAGGGGGAAATTTACACTAATTACGTGGACTCATTTTTTTCGCGAAAATTTCCCCCGCGCGTATTATTTTGATATCAATTTGCGTAATCTTTGAACTACAAGCGAAAGTGGATCGATCGCGAATATACCCCCACGCGTATAGCTTACATAATGAAATCGCGAAATTAACCCCCCGCGAAAATAATCACGTTTACAGTATGCTTTAAATGCTCAGCTAACGGTCCCTTTTTGACAACTGATCATTATAGTGGCCAACCTTTAAAGTAATGCAACAAATGTTTGGGATTTCATATCAGGAAAAAAAAATTGGAATGTTGTAAGTCTGCATTGAAATATATTCTATAGAAATGGCTATAAAAAGTGACCGGGGTATGTAATTTAAGATTGGAAATTTGAATTTCAGGTTTTTGGAAGTGAATTAATATAAACACTAAGCAAATGGGATTTGTTTTCAGTTTTTTTTTTTTAAACTATATTTAACTATTGACTACTGTATAAACTAGCCGTTTTTTAGGTAAACAATACCGCATGGAATACGTAATGCAGGAATGTTTGTAACGAAAAGCTTTTTGTAGAGCTATCATTGTTACAGTAAAATGAATTTAATTCTAGTTTTTGCATTACAAACGAGATAAAAAAAAATGTATTTATTTTAACAAGAATTTGTAACATAGAGGTTTTAAATATGTCTCCAGGCAAAGAGAACAATTATCCCACGGGCCTTTCCACTGTAAGAAGCAAGCTTGACTTCGAGCTCTGATATTTTTCTTAAGTGCGTCGACCTTATGAAAATTATTATTATATTTGTTTTTTTACTTTTTCAAAGGATTGAATGTGAAATAAATTTGTGTCATTATTACGGCTTCGATGTCAGTTATGAAATGCAAAACAGAAATAGGTTCGTTAACATTTCTATAAACAAGGTGTGACGGGACAGAAAGGAAAAATCACCTCAGAGGGAAGTAGACACATACCATTGTAAAAGATATCTATTATTTACAGAGTTTAGAGAACCTTTATCTACCCTAGGTAAATACATCATACATAATATTGCAAATATATTACTTAAAAAAGTGTTGAAAAAATAGTCTGTAGATCAAAAAGCATTTCAAGCACCCGACTGTCAAGAAACCAATGCTTCAACGAAGTGTAATATATCAAGTCATACCACAAGCAATGAACTTTGTTTGTTTGTTTTTGTTTAACGTCCTATTAACAGCCAGGGTCATTTAAGGACGTGCCAGGTTTTGGAGATGGAGGAAAGCCGGAGTACCCGGAGAAAAACCACCAGCCTACGGTCAGTACCTGGCAACTGCCCCACGTAGGTTTCGAACTCGCAACTCAGAGGTGGAGGGCTAGTGTTAAAGTGTCGGGACACCTTAACCACTCGGCCACCGCGGCCCCTGAATGAACAACCATCGCCATAAAATGTTCAATTGCATAATGCTACATTGTAAAACATCACATTTTCCCTAATTTTCGACCTCCTTGGTCTTGCTTGGTTAAATGCACATATATATAAATACGTATAATGTGAGAGAAAAATTGAGCTTATTTGACATTGTAGCGTAATTATATACAAATAAAAACAATGACGAGGAAATATATAAGTAAAAAGGTACACATGTATTCCCTCCATAGCATGAATGAGGCTATTAATGTTATGGTCATAGAAATTTGTTTTAAAGTGTGATATATAGCTAAACTTATAGAAATATGAAAAGATATATTGTATTAAAACATAGGTATAAGCTTGATACACTCACAATGAAACTTGGTTAAATATCATTGATCTGTCTAGTCCATATTTCCCGGTACCGTGTGGTTTATTTCGAACTTTTTGGTGAAATAGATTACTTTGCCTTTCAATGTTATATATTTGATTTACAATATGGTATTTAGACAGAGTTGATTGTTGATATATAAGATATATTTTTACATAGAGTGGTACATGTATATACCAAAATTGAATTTTTTGTCATGTATTGATTGTGTGTAGAGTAAGTTATGGTATTTAGACAGAGTTAATTGTTGATATATAAGATATATTTTTACATAGAGTGGTACATGTATATACCAAAATTGAATTTTTTGTCATGTATTGATTGTGTGTAGAGTAAGTTATGGTATTTAGACAGAGTTGATTGTTGATATATACGATATATTTTAACATAGAGTGGTCCAAAAGTGATTTTTTTTATCATGTATTCAATGTGTGTAGAGTAAGTTATAATTCCGCGGTGGCCGAGTGGTTAAGGTGTCCCGACACTTTATCAATAGCCCTTCACTCCAGGCTTACGAGTTCGAAACCTACGTTGGGCAGTTGCCAGGTACTGACCGTAGGCCGGTGGCTTTTCTCCGGGTACTCCGGCTTTCCTCCACCTCCAAAACCTGGCACGTCCTTAAATGGCCCTGGCTGTTAATAGGACGTTAAACAAAAACAAACCAAACCAAACAAACCAAAGTAAGTTATAAAGGAGAAGACGCTAACTCTACCGGAACACCTGGTCTTCTTCTCCTTGTATCTAGGGTCTCCATGTAAATCTAGATTAACATTCTTTTTTCCACTCTTGTGATCAAATTTGAATTCGAATACAATTTTGTTAGTACGTTGGTTAATTTTAGAATTGATTGACTTAACGCCTTGCAATCAAAACAAGAAACCTTACAGATCATGAATGTCCATAATGTCAAACATATGGGAATTACACACTGCACGTTAACAATGAATAATTAAAAGAAATGTCGGTCAGTATTAGTATCTGATAGCGTGCTCTGCTGTCACGTCAAAATTGAATAGGCTACATAGGTAGGCTCATATTATCGATGACATTACATATCAGGTATATTACTCAAAGGTATTGTAATGATACTCGGGTTAAACCGATGTCATGTACAGACAGCAGAGTAGCGAATCAACTGTGACGTTAAAACTGATTTTAATAAAAGCAGGCTCTAGAGTAGTTACAAACTCTGGGGGCAAACTGATGATACTTAAAACAGACTATAGAGTATCAACTGTAAATGTAAACTGATAATACTTGAAACAGACTATAGAGTATCACCTGTAAGGGTAAACTGATGATACTTGAAACAGACTATAGAGTATCAACTGTAAGGGTAAACTGATGATACTTGAAACAGACTATAGAGTATCAACTGTAACGGTAAACTGATGATACTTGAGAAAGACTATAGAGTATCACCTGTAAGGGTAAACTGATGATACTTAAAACAGACTATAGAGTATCACCTGTAAGGGTAAACTGATGATACTTAAAACAGACTATAGAGTATCACCTGTAAGGTAAACTGATGATACTTAAAACAGACTATAGAGTATCAACTGTAAGGGTAAACTGATGATACTTAAAACAGACTATAGAGTATCAACTGTAAATGTAAACTGATAATACTTGAAACAGACTATAGAGTATCAACTGTAAGGGTAAACCGATGATACTTAAAACGGACTCTAGAGTAGCAACTGTGAGGGTAAACCAGTGATATTTGAAACAGACTATATAGTATCATCTGCAAGGGTAAACCGATGATATTTGAAACAGAATTAAAGAGTATCAACTGTAAGGGTAAACTGATGATATTTAAAACAGACTTTAAAGTATCAAATGTGAGGGTAAACTGATGATATTTGAAACAGACTCTAGAGTATCAAATGTTAGGGAAGGTGTTGATACTTAAAAAGACTCTAGAATACCAACTGAATATAAACTGATGATACATGAAACAGACTATAGAATATCAACTATAAGGGTAAACCGATGATACTTGAAACATACTATAGAATATCAACTGTGAGAGTAAACCGATGTTACTTAAACAGTCCCTGGAGTAGCAAATCAACTACCAATGACAAACCACTGATAATTTAAGCAGTCTATTTAATAACAAGTCATGACTGTTAATAGAAATATATTTAAACAAGATTCTTCTGTAGAAAAGAGCAGATCATTATAGCCATATGTAGTGTAGTCACTCAACTTTGACCAATAAACTGCTGATTCAGAATTTCCTTCAACCTGTAAAGTACTTTTAGCAAAGTGTGAATTATTAATTCATAAAGAAATAAATAACCAAGCATAACAATACATATATTTCAATCCATGCACGTGAAATTAGTTTGAATGAATTCATAATCATTTCTATCAGATTCAAACTACTGAAATTGGAGCATACCATGAATAATGAAAAGTACTTGCAATGCAGTTTAATGTTTAACATGTATTTCCAACAAGATAAAATTCCTCAAACGATTAGATTAGGCTGATTTATTATATCATAGTCTATTGCAAGATACTAGTTAATATGGAAGGCATGTTGATGTTTGTTTAAGCAATACAAATACCGTTACAAACATCTGGGTGTTAACAGAACACTGATTTAAGTAATACATTTACCATGACAATGTTGCAATGCTCACTATCCCATACCAGACATCATTTATATGGTGTATGGGTAGTACTATCACGTTATTGTGCTTCCAAAATGTTCTTGGTTGAACATGTTTTTGCTAATATTAGAACAGCATGTTGAATCAATGCCAATTACACCAAAACGACCGTCAATCAAACTCATGGACAATGTCTTAATTTAAACTCTATTAATCAATTTACTGTGATAAGCATCTGTTTGAAAGACAAACTAAATTAATTATTCCACACTAAATAAATTATTTTCCGTACTTTTCACTCCAACTCCTGTTTACGGTTTGGTACACGACTAACTCTAGCTTTCACTGCCCATTTACTGCGTATCTTACCAATTCAATTACCTTATCGCAGACCATAAGATGTCAATTGCAGTGGGGTTTCTAAGGAAACAGCGAATAGGAGGATCAGAGCGATCTGCCTACGCATTCAAATTCGTCATACATACATGTACCTAACACGCATACTGTAGACTAGATACCTAATGGTTTTCCACACTTTGGGATACTTGCATCTGTGACAAGTCCTAGAAGGACGAAAGTGTGGTCGGGTGGCTCAGTGGTAACACACTCGCCTAGGTATGATCCACATGCCCGTGTTCTACCGGAAAATCCGGTTTCTTCCCGCAGTAACACCACCCGCACGTCAATCCGGTGTTGGCACTAAATGACTCAAATTGTCGATGGGTCGTAAAACAATTCAATAGAATACAATACAATACTTCCATCAGGGTCAGCAAGTGTGATTAATAAGATGATTTAATTGTTTTGCGATTGTTGTAAAATGAATAAAAGTTTCCCATATTTTAATGATGAAACAGTTGTATGAGGCAGTTTATGCTAGTTATATTCAAATAATGTTTTCGTGACTTTGTATCTTAACTCACATACTGGTGGTATTCGGGTAGCTTTTTACCTGATGTGAAAGGTAACACTCACTTTTTTTACCTGATCTGAAAGGTAACACTTTATTTTTTTTTTACTTGATGTGAAAGGTAACACTCATGTTTTTTACCTGATCTGAAAGGTAACACTCACAATGTTTACCTGATGTGAAAGCTAACACTCATGTTTTTTACCTGATCTGAAAGGTAACACTCACTTTTTTTACCTCATGTGAAAGGTAACACTCCCAATGTTTACCTGATCTGAAAGGTAACACTCATGTTTTTTACCTGATCTGAAAGGTAACACTCACTTTTTTACCTGATCTGAAAGGTAACACTCCCATTGTTTACCTGATCTGAAAGGTAACACTCACTTTTTTTACCTGATCTGAAAGGTAACACTCACTTTTTTTACCTGATCTGAAAGATAACACTCCCAATGTTTACCTGATCTGAAAGGTAACACTCCCATTGTTTACCTGATCTGAAAGGTAACACTCACATTGTAATATTAGTCAATGTTTGAACAAGTGAGCGTTGTGTAAATCGAATACATTGTAATATAATGATAGCAAAATAATCATTAATTATCTTGACCCCCATTCGTCGGGTGATATCTTTGAATATCTAACATTCGGCAGAGCCTCGAGTTAGACAACCAAGAACACCACCCCTCAAATTCCTCTGTCACCCCCTTAAAGTATTGGTTTTATAGGTCGTTAAGGGTGATGTTCACGAAACGAAAGAGGAACATGTCATACAACATGTAACATGTTAGAGACTACATGTCGTTACGTTAACGATTGGATTAGACGGGAACATTAGTTTAGACTGAAATGTGACAGGGAATCGCACAATGCAACACAAAACCTGAGACAAAAAAATAAGAATATGAGCATGAAAACGACTTTCGGGTCATTTTAAAATGACACTACTCAAGCTTCATAAGCCTTTCACTTCTCTAGTTTAAGTGATTCTGAATATTGTCTCGTAATTTTTGCACATATTAAGATAGAAGGATGCATGTTAAACATTCCCTAATGCATTCAGTGCTACTCGATCGTCACCCGTGCAGGTCCTGAAACCACAAAGGTGTTCCATAGATAGAATACAGGGTGTGTTAAGTAGGGTTGACGGTGCTAGATGTTCACAGCAATCGTGATCTAGATTTTTGTTTCACGAGTTTATTTGACAAGTAATGAGAAAATGGCGTAATGCTAATAACACAATGGGGACTTCTTGTCAACCTGGCTTTTAGGTAATGGAAATGCAATACAAAATATCATGTTTTCGTTGATATCTTAATGTTCTTACAATTCTACATTACTCTACAAAAGTTTTGATTTTAAGAGTATGACGCGCAAACATAATGAAAAATTGTCAAATTTCATTTCAGGGTTTTAATGCGCGTGGAAGAATTAACTGAGCATTTAGCAGACCACCCTGAAATTGCAGAGGCCTTGATTCGGAAGTTCGTAGACAAAAATGGTATGTTCCTGCAAAAGTTATTTCAAACGGGAGTAGGTTACAAGCATTGCATTATTGCAATTTATTGTTATAAAACATGCAAAGTTGGTCAAATCCTTTCTTTTGAAGCCCGTGTGTTATTTATTTATTTCATTCTGAGATTTTACAAGGAACATTTACATGATGTTTTTCAAATCTCATTGATATGTTTTATATAATGGTGAGAGATAAATAATGATAATGTAATACAAAGATCACATTGTAGTCATGAATATATACGTAATATCTTTAAGAAATATTAATGCTGTAAGCGAGCATATTTGTATTGCATTGAAAGACTTACGTTAAATAATACGTATTGCGCTTATTTCGCTTCTGTTTTTTTTTTTTTTTTTTTACGCCAAGTATTATGGATGCGCAAAACCATTGTTTCAATTAAGTTAAGCGCTTAACTTTTTAGTGCGCCAAAACAAAGCAAGCTTTGATATAGCTAGTTAGGTCGAGGATTGTGTAGAAACGTTCAAACACAATGGTCTAAATAAGTTTTTAAAAACGTCAAACCATATTTACCAGCATATTTCAACTTACTGAAAAATGACGAAGTGTACAATTTCATTCTAACAGGTGACGGAGTGGTGACAACAGAAGAGCTGCTCGGTAAACCAGAAGTATAGCACTCCCACAAATAGAGGGATCATGTCACAGGACGTGACAAAAAGTATCCCTCTAAGTGGTCAGGATTGCGATGTATATTATATATATTCATTGCAAAAACAGAAGTTACGGATTTCGGTGGGAAAAACAAAGTTATTTATATATTGTAGCCCTACCTGGCAGCATAATGTAATCAGATTGATGTGAAAGAAGGAAATCAGAAAAAAAAAGTTTACATAAGGTCGGTTATCAATCGACAATGATAAACGTGTACAAAGGTAAATTGCTTCTCTTGAGACAACTAAAGACATGAAAACAGAAGAATTCAATATGGGCATGAGTGGATTTGAATTTATCTCCAATTTCGACGGAACAGTGGTTTCCTTTTTTGCAAAACTGTTTTGTTTTTTTCTTCTTTTTTTCTCCCCCTTTTTTCATCAAATTTACTGTTAAAAATGGTTGAAAATACTGATTGATGACTTTGATAACACGCAAGTAAAAGAACTGAAGTAAACTTAATTTTGATTATATATATATAAGTGGTCAGACTGTGAACATGAACAAATGCAACTAGGACTAATATTTTCTCCTTCAAATGGAATACTCGGATCGATTGCCTTCATCTCCAGAACATATCCGGAAAATGCTTAGTTGGTGTGTTCCTGAATGTTCCTGACCATTTCTGACAATAATCTTGAGCTGTCTTTACCTAATCACTATATGTGTTCAGCATGTGACAGTTATATAGTCAAGTTCTTCGCCATGACTGACAAAAACTATATAAAACACAGTCTACAAATTATGTATTATTAAGTTATATCTGATTTACACTACACTTAACATTGCTTCATGGCTACGTTACTACCATTAAATGAAAAGGGAATGTTTCCCAGCGGCAACTTATTTTTTACTTGCATGCTGCGTTCTAGTCTTGTTTTTAAATAATTACATTAAATAATGATATGTCAACGCCTAATTGGTGTTTTAGGGGCAAAGTCTGATATTTTTGTTCGCAAATTTGATTACCTATTCATTTATAGAAGAAGCCCTAATCGAACAGCGTCTATTGTGCCGACATCTGTTGGGCTACAGAATCCATGTTTTTGATTGCAAAAGACCGTCAACCTTTCTCCAATATGCGGTTTGTTTTAGCTCTAGTGGCCGGCCTTATATTTGGTTGTTACGTGCATTCAAGGATAAATCATTCTTGTTTTTCATAAATACCATTTGGATGTTATATCGTTACAGAAGCCCTATCATTTTTGTCTTATTTTTGAAGCCTAACAATTCTGCAGAATCATCCATTGCCGCTGCAGACATTTACTAGCGTGAGATATAAAACTCAATTATGCGGATTTCAGGGATAGAACATTTGGTTATACCACAAGAAGACACCCTATAAATGTAGCTTAAATACATTTATGCTGGGAACGACAAAAAGTTTACAATGCGATAACATATTAGCATTGTATCTTGTTGAATCGCCCGTCATTGAAATATAAATATTCAAATTATGTGAATACACAGTACAGTTGAAGGTAGTGCTAATAGTGACAACAAATAAATAAATAATCAAGGGGAAATCCGTTATGGACAGGCTTCATAACAGCGTAATGAAAAAAGGAAATCAATCACGGTCAATATTGGAAATAAGCCACACTTATAAATAAGCCTGTCCCGAAAATAGGGCTATCCCGAAAACAGGCCTGTCTCGAAATTAAGCCTGTCCCGAAAATAGACCTGTCTCGAAAATAAGCCCGAAATTAAGCCTGCCCCGAAAATAAGACTGTCCTGAAAATAAGCCTGTCCCGAACATAAGCCTGTTCCAAAATATAGGCTTATATTTTTGTCAATATCTTTGTTTTCACATCTACACCGCACACACTTTCCAGCGATTAATATCTTGAAATAAGCCATGCTGCTGCTTATTTACTGGGTTTCAGCTTATATTGATAGCAAATCTTTTTCGCGTTCATACATAAGTTTTTGTCGTCATATGTATCAAACTAATTGCAAAAACTAATGTATTGGTTTACAGGAAAATAAGGTACTTATTCAAAATAGACCTGTATGTGAGTGGTTATGAACGATGTGTAGTGGTAGCATCAAAATATCAATAGGATTTTTGTCATTTTAAATACACTATCTACGTCGTGGCTTCGATGGCAATTTTGAATTACAGTGTATACTTTTCATAGTTAAATGCGATATATCAAAATGCATTTTCTTAACAGACGGTTTACTTAGAAGCCGGTCTTTATTTTGATTTTGAAGCATTATTCACTAAATATTACTACCACTATCAGAAAGTATTTTTTAGATATCTGAATTCGCGATTCAGGCTCATTCCAATACTGATTGGAATCTTATAAACGTAGAGATTATTTAAAGAGATCGTATATTCCAGAAAGTGTCCTTAAATGAGCCATCGTATGAAAACAAAATAATTAACGATATGATTTCGTTTTTCATCCATGGACCATATAGATGTCGTGTAATTTGCAAAATGTACTTAAAGACAAAAGATGTCGTGTACTCTTAGACAAAGCTTTATCGTTAATCGCTCATGTCTATATATATACTTGTATCCATCTGACAGTATTCACCATGACAAATAGAATGTAGGGGGAACAATGTCACTTAGTAAATTAGAAAATAGAACAAGCAAACATAGACCATTAATATATCATACAATGAAACTGATTTTGGCACCAGAAACGTTTTCGTTGGATCGCCTAAATCAATAACAAACAAAAACGCCATGTCACAGTTCATATAGATAATGAAACGTTCGACGTCCATGAAAAGAGAAGGTATTTGGCAGACAAACATTTGTAAAAAGATTTCCTCGATATTTTTTTATATGAATCAAATCGCTTCACATCTTGCACTATTATAACATATTATTAAATGAGACGGGTGGTGACGTAAGAGTTCATTCAAATTGGCTCATAAATATATATGAATATTATATATATACATACATAATAAAATTGTTAAGTATGATCCATACAGGCGAAGTAATACATAAAGAAAAATAACAATTTGCTAACATAGTAACCCAAATGACGAAGGAAGACAATTTTATGACTCGTGCCCTGACCAGGCCTCGAACTCACGACCTTAAGCACCTAATCGTACCGCTGCGCCACATTCACGTTCTTTAAAAAAAAAAAACGTACCAATGACGCAGTGACGGTCGGCCCGATACCCTGACGTGATTATTGTGACAAATGGTCTATTTGATAATATGAATATCTGGCTCGCAATGTATATACATTTGTAAAAACAGTAATCAATCGTTGATAAAATATTGGTATCAACATCTAAAACAATCATTAACATCCCTTCATCTATAAAACATCATAACAGTTGATCTGTATAGATTTCGAGTATTTCCTCAATATGATATTGCATTTTCGTTATCATGTCAATAGTATGGGTTGTTTTCCCTAGATATGTAAAGTGTTTCACGTGAGGATATGCATACAAACTTGCACATTTTCATATAGCGAGGCGGCTTTGTTTGTTATAGAACAAGGGAAGGATGTGCTTTTAGTAATGTAAACAAACAAAATTGGTGGTTTTAACTAAATATACAGACACAAAACAGACTTAAACAAACATGTCCTGTTGCAATGATGTTGCATCGTTTGGATACGTAATCTTCGTTATTTCATATGTAATGCCGACCTATGGGTGTGGAATAGCACATCTGATAAGAAATATATAGCGTCTACTACGCATATGAACTCTGTATTAGTCGTAAGGGATATGTTATTTAAACAATTTTAACAACAAATCATTTTTAAAGAGGCTTGCCCGCAGAGAGATCAGAAAAATTGGCTAATAGAAAAAGATTTGTTTTACACATGACAGATTGTTGGAATTGTTGAGTTTTTCATTTTATTTTCCTTATAAAACGCTGAAAAGTGATATTAAAACCTCATTTTTAAATATTATTTATTTAATCGCAACCCGCAATAAGTCCCCGCTATAAAGTGGAGTCTAATTTGATTGACACATCAAAGAAACGTGCACAGTGATAACTTCAAAGGCAGCGGCGATTTACAAAGAAGATTTGCCGTTATATTCCATACATTTCCCTCTCAGGTTGAGTTTTAAAACGTCTTTTAATACATATTCTGTAATTGTTTTCAAGAAATAAAGTCGGAAAGCCTATAATTTTGTCACATAGAAACGTGTACTGAAGTTTATTTAGTGATCGGAGATGTGCCGTTTACCGGTCCGTCTGCGGGTAAGCCTCTTTAAAGAAACAATGTGTTATCAATGTTTTAAATTGTAAAATATCAATTCAGACAGTTTCAATTTCTTTTTATACAAAAAACAATGTTCAGAAAAGCATATTGGTACTAAAAGAATTATAAATACCAAACCCAAGTAATCACTTCTTATCAAATACTTGATTGCATCTTTGAAATATTGATTTTGATATGACCAGTACATGAATTTATAATACATCTTCAACAGACATTCTGTGCACGGGATGCATAACCATAACGCATTGCTCCGGGGAACAGTTCAGGAAACAGGAAGTTAGTTGGTTTCGTTGTTACGGAATGTATTGGGTTTCTTCGCCATGTATGATTTTTCTCGTTATATAGACTTGGCGTAAAAACCCAGTTATTTCCGTAACAATCAGCAACTCTCGATGACATCATTTACTTGGTTATATCATTCCCGCATAACACAGAGAAGCCAGAGACGAAGACGACACGCATGAGTGGATATTACTTCACCGTGGGAGTAAGGACCGGAAGTTAATTATATGCAAGAACTATTTTTATATAAAAGTTCACAAATCTTATTATAAGACGTTACTTACATTAGCAGTTGTGGATCTGAGCGCTTGGAAAACATATAGCCCATGTCTTCCCGATCATTGACAAACGCACCCGGAATCATCCGCAAGTCAGAATTTCACAGAACAGCCATTACCCCTTCAGTCGTTGTATCAAAAGTTATATATTCTCTTCGCGGTAGGATCCTGGTATTCTGTTTAAGATCGCTCAAGTGTAATCTGAGAAAGTTAATCAAATGCTGTTCAGACAATCAATCAGGAAAAGTGCATAAATGTTTTGGGGCAAGAAAGTTTCGAATCAATCATGTTTGATGAGAAGTTTTTGCTTTTTTCCTTTTTCAATTAAAGGCACTACAAGTTGCATTACTTAATATAAAACATACCACAGCCAGCAGAAAAGGCCAAATTTAGCTCTGTTTTACAAATAAAGACAGAATGCAATACATCCTTTCTAAGCCAAAACAAATCATACAACAGCGTTACTGTACAAGGAAAAATAAAACTTGCAAAAAAAGACCAATCAAAACTTTTACAAAACATTTTATACCCCAAGCTAAATGTATAACATACCACAACCTTATAAAAATATAATTTAATATGCCATTACTCCATGATACAAGGACAGAACATAACACAGCCTTACAACAATTGCGAAACAAATTATACAATCTAATAATACTCACGATGGCAGGCCCGGATGGAAGCGCGTTAGGGGTCTTGCGGTGGACGGCAACCAGAGTAAAAGCAGGAAAACCCAAATCTTTTCACGACCGATCCAGGAATTGAACTCTGGCCGCCTAGGTCTAAGGGAAATGTGTTACCAATGTGCCACCCGACCAACCTTCTGGCCTATAAATAAGTACAGTATATAACACAGACTAAACAAGAAACACTTTTTTCTCGCATTCGATAGGAAACCATGTGAAGAAGAAACAAGGTTGATGAAAACATGTGGAAAGCCAGCTGCGACTACACAGAAACTGGAAGCGACACTGTTTGTTTTGTTTAACATCCTATTAACAGCCAGGGTCATAAGAGGCGACACCGAGAATACAAGCATTGTTATATCTTCCTACACGATCTTTATAGTAGACACCTGTTCTAAATCATATTGTAATAATGTACAATGTGCTTATACAAAACTATTGAAGCATTTTTTTTTCTTTGACTAGATTTTCGTTAGTTTAGGTTTAAGAAAGCTTTGTGATGTAAAATATTATTAGGATTTACAAAAGTCATAAATGTAGGGTCGAATACAAATGTACCTTAAAAAAAAAAAAAAAAAGGTTTTGATTCAAATAATTTTTGTTTATATTTAGATTCGTTAATATGGTGCTGAATAAGAATTTCGGTTCCCATTCCATACGTTTTGTTTTCTTATAAAAGAATACAGTAAATAATTCTTACTTTATCATTATAATTTTAAGGATTGTTTTTACATGAAAATGAACAACCTAAATCAAATATCCTGTATGTGTGTGTGATATCCAAGGAGTTTTCTGTGACAATTAAAAAGCGCATAATATTCTCTAAAAATGAAAATTGCATGATATTCTCTAAAAAAAAGGCAATTGTATAATGTTCTCTAAAAAATCAGCACAATTGCATAGCATTCTCTATCATTATGCTTGACAGGATTTAATGTCTTTTAAAAGCAGTTGAAATAGGAGTCATTCAGGTAAATTGCTATCCATACAGAAAGTCGACATATCGTGTTTCTGAATAACGATGAGTAAAAGTTTTACGACAGAGACTGGTGTGTTTAAATGTTTACTTCCTGTACTTCTATTTCATCGAACGGCTGTAGCGTATGGATGTACAGCACATATGTTTACTCGAGTTATACCGGTATCAGGATTGACCATGCACCGCTTATATTCAAATAGGAGACCGACAATAGCATGTTAATTTCAATAAAAAAAGTCATTGTGAAATTCAAACTCAGATTGATGGAAGCATTCAATTCAAGCACTCATATCTTTTTTTTATATTTACGTCAAATGCAAAGTGGCCAGGTCACTTAAATGATAGTTATAAATCAAGTCAAGAATAATCAATGTTTCAGAAACGCCTTAATGTGCGTTTAAACGTGTCACAAAACTGCAACACATTCAAATTATCTGCTCTTTAATATGCATAGAAGAATTGAAATCGATTGTTTGGCGGACTCGGATAAAGCTGACACAACGAACAGCTGGTAAAATCACCGATGGCCTTCACATGCAGGGGACACTATATTTAGAAAAACGAAAACAACCAAACAACAATAAACGATATTTCCTCTCTGATCGCTAAGAACGTTAGAATCATACGTTGCTATACTAATCGTATCCGATTTTAATCTAATTCATTAAACGCTAAAAATGGTAAAATGATAATTTTAAATCTATGGCGCAAAAAAAATAACATTTAACTACACTGGCAGGTCAAAAGTATTTCGGAACATTCTAAATTTGCTATATAATCTTACAATTTAATTGTTTTTTCAAAGAATTTTCATGTATTTGTTAATGGGCTGATTTTAGCAAGATTTTCTACGCTCAAGAGTTTTCCTTATATTTCATTTGATAATATTTTCATTATATTCCGTAGTCATTTATTTCAGAAATATAAATTTTTAACAATAAGAATTTTTGTAACGTCATTTTGATGATAATTTGGTTAAAAGTTAATGAATGATGACGGTGCCACGGAAAATTTGGTTTTGATATTACTTTTAAGTTCTATCTGTATGTACATGGGAGGTATTATGCACAGAAATGTTATATGAAGAAATTCGAGATATTTCTTTTTTCAACACACAAAATTTAAATAAAATATAACCACGAATGAAGGCGTGGCAAGTGATTGTACGAAAGCCGGTTTGGACCATTTTCGTTGTAGAAAATAAATGAACGCGTTATATCGCGAAACCTTCGCGTTATTAAGCGAAACGAACGCGTTATATCGCGAAACCGCATTATTACGCGAAATTAACGCGTACTATTATATGACTTCGATTTTTCCCCCTTTCCTGAGTAGCCAATTTTAAACATTCTCACTTTGCTCAAATATTGTTATCAACCCCGAATCCGCGCTACAGAGCGATATAACCACCCAATATCTCGTGTTCGTACCCAAATACAATAACAAGGGACTTTCCCGCAATCCGTGACGTCAAATCCAGGGTGACATAGCAATCCAACAACTCGATTACGCACCCAAATATAGTAACAAGGGAATTTCCCACTATCCTTGTCGTCAAAATTGTATGCTTACATGTACATGTAGGTATGTGCTCCCGGACAGAGTTTAATAGACTGAATTCTTAAATGTTGTAGAATTTTTATTTTATTGAATTCTAAGCAATAATAAATACTGAAGTTTAAATTCATTGCTGACTTTAACTTAACGTCATTTTGAACTCCAGTCGATCACTATTATTTATTCAATCCTATGACAGGTAATGAGAATCATTCTGTAATATGAAAATGTTTATAAATCATCATATTCACCTGAAAACAGGTCGATAATTGTATAATATTACGAAACGTTTGCGTTATTATGCGAATCAAGTTATATAAGACGGTGAAATGGTTTCAGAGTATCAGATACTGAGTGTAAAGATGGAGGGCGAGAACGAAGATTTTTTTCTGTCCAGAATTTTGTAATTCATTGAGAATGATTAATGCAACATCGTATATATCCTAGAACTTATTTCTTTATTGTTAAACACGCTCGTTTCAAATATCGTTTAAGTGTTAAATAGCTTAGAACAACTCTATCTACTATTGCCAAAAAAAACCTCAAAACTTCAGCTTGGGATTGGCCAAGCTCAAAATACAATCTCACTAAACTGTCGCGCCTCGTGTCGATACTCTTCAAAAGTAGCCGATACTTCTTATATGTATATATATATATTCGTGATAAACGCCAAAGTTTCGCGTAATAACGCATTACTTTCTCGATATAACGCGAAAGTTTCGCGATATTACCCGTTAGTTTTGCGTAATAACGCGAAAAAAATATTATTTTCCTATATGAAAATGGTCCCAACCGGATTTCGTATGATTGAACAAAGTTGAAAATACAAACAAACAAACATTAATTGTAGCAGAATTAGGTTGTGCGGCAAGACTTTTGCCCCGAACCTGTATATTATAAAAAAAAATAGCCTTCTTTTGCAAAATCAATTTTCTCATTTCTAAATAACAATTTTTTACCACTTTCTTCAAAAAGAAACTAAATACAAAAACTGCTTAGGACAAAGGAAAGGGGAACAAATAAACATAAGCCCCTGATTATCATTCCCTGTGATCAAAAGATGAAACAAGGGGTCCAGGGGCCGTACGGTCACCTGAGGTCTTAAATACATACTGATATCTGATGATTGTTGTTTTCAAATTAAGAATTTCAGACATCTCACCAGTGTGGCCTTGGAGATAAGTAAAGGGTATTCAACTGAACAGACGTTTCAGTAGAAACACTCCGATTCCCGCAGAAGGATTTTTTAAAAAATTGCTAAAGGCCTCTGGGAGAACCAGTCCCGCCGTTTATCAAAAATTGGTGAATTGTTCATGACTAGTATAGCGATTTAAGGGATAATTGAGATGGACGACTGACGCTGCGCCATGCTATAATTTAAAGCAGCAATCGTGGCCGAGGGGAGGCAACTCGAACTATTCTCTTCTCCACCTTCATGACTTATATTTTATTTCAACTGTCAGAATCATGCACAACTAGGGACCAGAGTAATATGTATTTTGAGCAAGTTAGCAGAAGACTTTCTGGGAAATATTAATCCGATCAGTTTAAAATTTGATGATGCACATCTAGGGATACAGAGGTATTAAAAGGAGTTATTTTGAGATCCATTAAATATCTCTTTTGAAATAGTAATCTTTCGCTTTTCACCTATAGCTAGACCGATAGTTAAAATCACCAACCTAGCTAGCCAGCCCGGGTTCCATTCATCGGAACAACATACAACAAAAATAAAGATGTGCATGAAAATCATTGAAAAAGTACAAAGAGAATAATACCAGGTGTTCCAGAAGAGTAACTTTCTTCTGCTTAATCAACGCAAACATAACATCATACAAATCTAAGTACTGTAGGCCTAATCTGGAATAAGTCACATTCTCAAAATGAGTGCCACGTCCACGATCAAATGATGGGGCCATGTCTTTACAGTGCAATCACACTGAAACTCAATTTCAGTATATGGTGAGACATCACAACTTATCCTAAGAATGTATGCTTGTTGCGTGGTGGAATATAAAAATTTACCCCTTTATCAGTAATATGGGGATGGGTTGGATGTCATGCGACTCTGTTCAATTCATGAAATTTTAGTGGGATGACACTATAATATTTCTATTTGGTGGCCTCATCATTCTTATATAAAGTAATATGGGGACGTGATCGCTTTGTCAATTAAGAGTGTCGGTCACCTTTGTTTAAATGGTTCGACACACCCCAACAGTGCTGAATTTTTTTTCTTTGACAGCTAAGGAATAGCGCTGTCCGTTCTGCTGTGGTTGTGTCATTGGGTAAGACAAGATACCGTAACTGCTCTGGATAGCATATGACGTGTTGTTGAGGTGGTCACCAACTACTACAATGAGACCTCAGTTCAATATGACACTGAATGTTCAAGGGACCATAAACCCAGCAAACAAACAAACAAATCTTAAACATCACCTGTGGAAACATCAAACAAAAGGAGATATATAGCGTATGTAATCAGTTTAATCCATGTTCAGATATCAAAAAATAATCAGCAAGACATCACAAAAGTAACTTCTAAGTCAAACAAAAATCATCAGAGAATCAAACTAAAATTTGAAGGTGCATATATATATATACATGTATATATTTCTATCCTTAACTCTCATGTACAAAACATCTCCATCAATAAGATTAGCAATATGGTTTTTAATAATACTTTCAAAATAAGAGCATTTTTAGTTCACTAAGAAAGATCCGAAACATACATCCATGATATAGTTATAACTCACTCAATTAAGTAAAGTATTTATTGTTTCTCCTCCATGATAACCATAATGTGCCAACCCTCTTCTTGAAAACAGGGTCACGAACAAAAGGACAGTTTACACTAACAAGAGGTCCATGGGCCTTAACGGCCACCTGAGTTTTGATATATTTTAGCATATTTGACCCCTGTGACCTTGGATGAAGGTCAAAGTCGTCCATTTGAACAAACTTGGTAGCCCTTCATTCCAGCATGCTACAGACCTAATATTGGGTCTCTGGGCCTTTAAGTTATCAAGAAGACGTTAAAAGTTTTAAGGATATTTGACCCCTGTGACCTTGGATGAAGGTCAAGGTTATCTATTTGAACAAACTGGGTAGCCCTTCATCCCAACATACTACACACCTAATATCAGGTCTCTGGGCCTGTTGGTAATTGAGAAGAAGTTGAAAATGTAAATTGTTTACGATAGAGGACGCAGGACATACGCTAGACGCCGCCGGACAAAAGGCAATCACAATATATAGGTCAACCGAGACTTTGTCTCGGGTGACTTAAAAATTGACCATAGGCCTAGCAGGCCCTTTAGAGCTGTCCAGTGACTACATTATTTTGGAAATTCCTTTTTGTCAAAAATTAACAAAAGATATTTTTGTAACAATTCAGAATTCATTTCAAAAAGAATTGTACAAAAGACACACATAATATTAACTAGCACCATCCAATCAAAACAAATTGTAAGTTAGGTACTAGAGCCAAAACAAATTGGACTGTACCCCACAGCTGTAGCAATAAATCATAATTCAATGAATTTGATAATTTTGAATATTTTGTTTCAAAAGAACGTTAAGTACATGTACAGTACTGTATATTCTGAACCATGACACTATTTCAATGACCTTACTATTACGTGGATAGCATGAATCAGTAAAATTACTTTTGGAGCACTATATATACATTTGAGATCATGATTATACATTCAGAGAATCTTCCATATGACCTTTCACATAAAAATTGATATTGAAATAAGTTAATTGTCACAAACATATCAAAAATGTGCAAAAAAACTTCTATTACAAAGTGAGTTGCAGCTTATTTTGGTAGCTATATATAGAAACTCATGATAACATATATCCATGGAAAGAATGAAGCACTATATACATATATAGTGTAGGCATTTGAAGAAACATTCCTAAAAGTGGACGAACAGTCAGTATTCCACAATAAGTCCATTGAAATATGCATAACAGACCTAAACACCGCAGCACTCAAGATTTATAAACATGAGGCATGACACTGCACAATATAGCTGTTTTGATAATGATACAGAATGTCATATGTTATAATGTTACAACAATTATCTTTTTATTAACACCTGGGTTGATATGATTATTATACTGGTTGTGTGGAAATGAATTAAACAGATTTGTTAAAATTAGATAGCAAATTAGAGATTATCTGACATTACATGTACATGTAATATATAAATCATACTCGAATAATCATCTTAGTCATGAAACACAAAAGGTCCACAATTTTTTTTTTCATATCATCACTTACACTATATATATAGTACCCAAAAATATCAAAATCAAAATCCTGCAAAAGTGTTAAATAATCTTCCTCTTTATTTTCAGATATGCCATATTAACTATAAACTTAAAGTGTGTTTCTATCTGAAAAGATATATAACTGGTACATCTGTCTGTACTTGGCTACGTATATACATTGTATATATCAACGAGCATTTTCTACATTAGATTTCTATCTACAATTCTTTTTATGTATTGTGCAATAATTATAAATTCCTTGAATTTCATGTTTTTGCTTTAAATATCGAACAATATAATGCAACAAAATGAAAAAAGAAATAATCCGACTAAATATATTTCTGGAAATGACAGAGCATAATAAAAGTATCCGATAAATTAACCATTAGCCATTTCTACTCCTGGACATTCAACTGTGTGTCTGTAAGTGTGCCTTCAAACTTTCTTTACTGTTGAATTCTGTATCACACAAATGGCACATATACATCACAACATTCACTACAATTTTCTCAGATGCATTCATGTGACTTTGCAAGTGATTTTTCAATATATTATTATCATGGAATTGTTCATTACAGAATGGACACTGTACCAGGTCAATGTTTTGTATCTCAATCCCTTCCAACTGTGTATCTCTCGGTGAGCTTGTTTGATATCTAGAATGTCCTGTAATATTCTGAGTTCCATTGACCCCTTCTGCCTTTTGTTCTTGTCTTTCAATTATCTTTTTGTCACAAGTCTCAACAGAATGTTCGCCGTGAGTCAATACATACCTATGGTCTCCAATACTATCAATAAAGACACTCTTCTCGGTAGTGTAAGGCACATATTGAAATTTACTTTCATTTGTTTCCTGTACAATTGTGCTTGACATGAAGTTCTGCTGGCCTCGACCACTAGCCTCAACCAAACTATCCTCACCTTGACTAGTGGGTCCTGCAGGGGAATCAAAACTGGAACTGGAATCGGCAGGTTCATTGTTCAAGTTTGTGTTCGAAGTATTTGTCCCGATTCTGTCTCTATATAAAGTCTGCTCATTAATGTCTTCTTCTGGTTTCATCGGGATAATCACTTCCTCCACCTCGTCAACACTCAGTTGTTGGTAGCTGATGTCATGATCAGGATTTTGAAATCTAGCCTCAATGCCATTAGATAGCGGTATCTCGGATGTTCCTATCACCAATTCATGCATAGTCCTCTCATCGATCACAATTTCCTCAATGTTTTCACCCTGTAACTGTAGTCTTCCTGAACTTCCATCAGAATTGTCTAGCATTCTGATTACGTGTCCCCCGACCACAAAAGACTGGTTGCCATTTCTTTCAATGATGAATGAAGGGTTGCTCATCACAGCACCACCATCCCAAGATTCATCATTTTCTCTTGAGCTTCCTATCCTATCTGAATGGCTGTCTCCTATTCCATGTGATAGGTAGTTGTTTTCACCAATTTGAGTTGAACTAGAGGTAGTACAGCTGTGATGTTCAACAACAGCAGGCCCCAACACGCTCCCGAACGGCTGTACAATGGTTGCACAGGTTGGTTTAGTTTCCTGCAATATGTTGTCTGCACTGTTTCTTTCTTCTGGTAAGCAAGGAATCGTTTGAAATAAACTACGGATATTGTGTGACTTTATAATGTCCCGAGATTTTGGCCTGCCTGAAGTAGTCTTTTCTGGTACTACTGCAGAAAATGAAGAGTTAGAAAATTGTCCATCACTCAAAAGCATTCCTTTTGAATTTGCATTGGCTTCTTGCAGACATTTAGAAGGATCTCTCTGCAATATTCTATTTTTTTCTTCAGGATTATCTCTTATCAAAATGATTTTTTTATCACTTTTTCTGTTATCATCCTCCTGATAATGACTTTCAGTTCCTGTTTGATTGTAGTAGCTAGGTAATACCTGTTCAGCTGTTTCAATAAGCATACTAACTGGATCTAGTCGTGTGGTCAATTTGCCATGGTCACCGCTATGCACTTGAAATGTCTTCGAATTGACGTCTATGGTGTTCCCACAACCTCCCAATGCAGTCTTCTTCAAACATGACTCAACAGTAGAATGGTCAGGAAGACGTTCCATTGTTTTCTTATTCTTTTCAAGTTTTATGTGACATTTCAAGTGATTAACAAGATCAGTAATATTGTCAAAACTATGTTCACATCCCATAGGACACTTGAATTTCCCCTCCTTACTGGAAACATTTTCATGTGTTTCGCTGTAGCCTTGTTTAACATTTATCGAGTCCTCCTGTAACCCACTTTCCACGTCAACAACATGCCAGTTAGAGCTATGTACCTTCATCTCTTCAACTGTTTTGGATTCAAATTGACAGGGTACCTCCAAACATCTGTAGGCTAGTTTCATTCCTGTATGCAAGGAATGGTGCATCTGAAGGCTACTTTTAATCCTGAAGGTTTTGTAACATATCTCACATTTATGCGTCTTGCATGTTTCTTCATAGTGAGACAACATATGATCCTTCAGACTTTGGAATGATGTACACCGCTTTACACAAATGACACACTTTAGCAACTTCATATCAGCATCGTTACTATGCACATCAAAATGGTGTTTTAAATTACCTTTATACTTGAAGCTCTTGGAGCACAAACGACAGGTAAACGGTGTATCTGATGTGTGTACAGCCATGTGTTTCACTAAAGCATAGTTTGTATGAAACTTCTTCACACAGATTTGACACTTGTACTTGCGGTCAACATACTTATTGTGGATCTTGATGTGGGCATTTAGATTAGCACTTGTGTGGAAGGCCTTGTCACAAAATGTACAATGATACGGAGTTTCCCCGGTGTGTCGCCGTAGATGGATATACAGATGATCGCTGAACTTGTACGTTTTGTCACACATATCACATTTGTATGGACGAATGGTCATGTGAGATCGCATGTGTCTTTTAAGGTGGCTATTCTGGACAAAGGCCATTGGGCAATATTCACATTTGTAGTTCTTGTTACCAAAGTGAGACTTGAGATGAACCCTTAGATGTCCATTTTGTGAAAACTGGTTTCCACATATATCACATGAGTAAGGTTTTTCACCTGAATGACTTCGTAAATGCCTCTTTAGATGACAGCTTTGTATAAAACATTTTCCACAAATGTTGCACTGTAGTTTCTTTTCTCCCGTGTGAATACACATGTGGACTTTAAGGTTTTTCTGCTTATAGAATACTTTGTTGCAATACTGACAAAGAAACTCTTTTTGTCTCCCCTTTTCTTCCAACACTTCCTTATCCATCCCTCCAACTGTATGAAGCTCCTTTCCACTCCCTTCAATCCTGCCCATAAGCAACTGCTCTTCATCCCCCATAATTTTATTGTCTACTCCAGAGACTTTCATTTGCCAAACATTCCTATTTAATTCTGCCATGATCCAGAAGAAAGGATGACGTTCTCATTGTCTTTACTGCCTTACAGGACATCTGAAACATAAAACTTAATTATACATACAATTTCTACATACAATCATAGAAAATATACCAAACCACTGCGGGGGAAGGGGGGGAGGTAACACGAAAGGTCAACAAGGACATATTCGTGTGACTATATACAAATGTATGTACCCCTATAATCATTAAGAATCAATCTGTACATATCACTGAGGTAGACATTTGAACTTCAAAGCCAATTGCAAGGAAGCAATATATACATTTTACATGCACTATAAAAAGAAATGTCAAAGAAATGACCTTGACTTTAGACTAGCCCGAGTTTTCTCTGGCCCTGTCACTATGTCTGGTGTAGGGCCAGAGCGCACTACTATATGAAAATGTGGAATTCTCCGACACCATTTGGTGTCGCTAAGAATCTGGTGCAAATACAATAAAATCGGGAGTGACATAACACCTACCTTACATATATGGATAAATGAGATATTTATTTACCCCAGAACACTCATTTAGTCCCACATAGGTGTTTTATTCCGTCCGTATAGACCCTCGCTTTACGCTAGTCAAAATTTCATACTGTTGACCCGCCATTTTGTAAGTGATAGTACGACTAACCACCCGAATCGGAACGCAATGGACCGAAAAGACCACATATCAATTATTGTGTTTTTCTTCTTACATAGTTAAAATTAAGAAAACTAAGCTTATTATTTCCCAAAACCTGTTATATTCAATTCAAAAATTTATTATTTATAAACTATAAGCGGTAGAATATATAAAAATAAACGTTGTATTTTTTTTTCTTTTCGCTCCATCGCGCACTGATCAAGGTAATTAGGCCGCCCACGACCTACATAGTTAGCAATATGGCGTCGAGTCAAGTATGAAATTTTCACTAGCGTAAAGCGAAGGTCTATACGGATGGAATAAAACACCTATGTGGGACTAAATGGGTGTTCTGAAGTAAATAAATATCTCATTTATCCATATATGTAAGGTAGGTGTTATGTCACTCCCGATTTTATTGTATTTGCACCAGATTCTTAGCGACACCAAATGGTGTCGGAGAATTCCACATTTTCATATAGTAGTGCGCTCTGGCCCTACCCCAGACATGGTGACAGGGCCAGAGGAAACTCGGGCTAACTTTAGACCTGATGACCTTGACATTGGGTCAGTGGATTTTTTTTCAATATTTATCAACTTCATGATATCAAAACAAAATGTTTCTCAATGACAAAATACAAAATTTTACCTTGACCTATAACCTTTGGACCCAGTGACAGTTCCTGGTTGCAGAATCGGTATGTCGAAAATTACCGATAGTTAACGACTGTCAAAGGTCATGTCATATAAGGTCACATTCTCGTAATTAAACGGCGAAACGTTTATCACTATATTTTGATGTTGTACATTGGCATACTAGCTAGCTTCGCTCTTTTCAGGCATTGCCTGTTTCATATTAGTGGAATACCACTATAATAGTGAAATCAGGACTTCTCCCCGACCTGACGGATAATGAACCTTCGAAGTCTTATGTTATCGGACTGCTCTTACGTCTTATTTTTCACTGCGAGTCCATGTGGTTGAGCTATTCTAAACACAGGGGCATGTCTAGTCTTAATGAATAGTCAGAAATACAAACAATTTCAGACTAAACATGTCCCTGTGGTCTAAATATGTGTCGTCAACAACCAGCGCAATGTGTCGGGGGGAGGGTTCGGGTTTGTGTGAAGCTACAGGGATTTTCATAAACAACACACCAATATACACACATCCTTATTAATAGGAATGTCGATATGCGTATACATTACCTGAATTGCGTCCTAAGAAGGAAAAAATATCAGCTATAGCTAAGTTAGAGCTGTATGTTGCATTCGCGATGCAGAAAATAAAACCGGAAGAACGTTTACGTATATAATCATAAAACAGGATCCGGAGCTAGTATCACTAACCCGGAAAAGGTATATTCTAAAATTAGCAAGGAACGATAAGTTTGTCCTGAACATATACCATATTGTATCATAAAATAATGATAAAATTGTATGTGAAGTAATTATACACGTTCGGTTAAATAAAACAAATGTTCAATACTGCGGCGACATTTTAAGATATCGCGGATACTTTCAGTAAGGAGGCAGTTCCTAAAAAAGATCATTTTTCACAATATAATTAATAGTTTTAATGCATACACTCTCTTATTCCCTGCCTCTTTGTAACCTCAGAATACATTATAATGTAAATAGTGTTTGTCTATTGGCTGTCAATTTACGATTTAAATAACCATAGAAGAAATATTTCAAAGCCCGAAATGTTGTCATTTTCTTTACATCAGGGTTTTAAAATGGCGCGTGCGATGCCTTCATGACATTGTATTCATGCACGTTTTTTTCTTTCTTTCTTTCTTTTTTCGGAGTGTGTGGGGGGGGGGGGGGGGGGGGGGGGTCTAGGTTGTACAAATTCTTTTCTTCATTCTTTCAAAACATACTCATATAAGTATGCATGATTGAAAACTTCAGTCCGTGATCATTTTTGGAACTGCTGCATTATAATTGATGACTTCAGAGCATTCTGAGAAAGTTTCACACGAGCTTTGGGTGATGATTTTACCCTTAGACACATTTCTTTTGATCCTGTCACACATGCGTCAACTGTCAGCTGTTTTTTTTTAATTTCGCAACTGTTTTATAAACAGCTAGTAATTCACGTGGACAAATAATGTGACACCAATGATAAAGTGGTAACTGCCATAGTTAGTGTATGTACTGGATTTAAGATGTTTTTGATTATAATGTTGAGTATATTCCTGGTTGTAGATTGTCGATATGACTTCGAGACAGCATATGAATGTTCTGACACGTTTCCCACTTATCTGATTTCGTTTTTCAACGAATTAATATTTATTTGCTTTGAAATATTTTTAGTTATTGTTCTATAACTTTCACTGGATCGCAGCACAATATAATTTACTTGTCCACAGTCCTGTGTGAATCATAGGCAGATAACTTCCTAAAGAAGGCAAGGCAGGTTCATACACAGGCAATATTCCTTCACGTGAAAAGGGCAAAAAAACGAAATTCACATGAAACTTTTCACTTGAAGGAATATTGCCTTTGTACACTATGTTCTTATTTTCCGTTTTAGATTTAAGGTTTATGCCCTTATTTTCCGTTTTATATTTAAGGTTTATAGTCAAACTTTAATCACATTTGCACTGTCAGTTGGATAGGAAATGTTCTTGTGATGTCATAAGTAGACGCGAGGATTCAGGGCAAAACACATAGATTGTGGAAATAAACACCAAATAATCAGTTAAATTCCAACCAATTCTAACATTCCCATCAACATATCCCGCCGTAAGGACGAATATCCGTGACATCAAAAATACACATAATATAGTTGCGTCAAACAAAACGACGCCATTTATGCGAGAACTACGATATAGATGTCTATTTCAATTTGTAAGGTTATATATAGCGACAATGTGGAGCAAACATAATTCGTTTGATCAATTGGAAAACTTTACTTCTAGCATTCCTGTAATGTAGTACGAGCATTTGAACAATCTCCGCAATTAAACTAAAAACTCACCGAGCAGTATCTGTTGGAACGAATTGACAGACAGTTACCACCGTAACTCTGGTATACCCAATACGGTAAAAGGTCGTTTTTTTCAAGAAAAACAAATATCCCGTCATACGTACAAGGCGGAGGGAGAGGAAACCTATAGTACCCCTAGTAGGGGTCTAATAAAGAACTGACGGCCCGATGGGCCTGTATCGTTCACCTGGTTCTACAGCAGCTTTTATGTTGAGCTGGGCCATTTCTACACATTACTGTTACCCGTTTCCAATTGTCGAGGTCTTCTATATGCGTTTCGTCTCTCTGACCCATCACAATATGTGTTACCGGTTCCGGTTGATTTTGATAGCAGTCTGGGCAGAATTTAATGTTCTTATTTTTCCATAATTTGTATAGGGTTGATTTAAATTGGTTTAGTGTGACGGATGACACTACTTCCTCGGACAAACTATTCCAATCAACTCACAAATTAATTCACATATAATTCACATAGGCTAGGATTATTCAAGCCAATAAATGTTCTTGTCCTTTATTCCAGAATACTATTGGCCTAATATCAGGTCTAGGAATCTCTTGGCTATCAATATTCTTTCTATGTCTCTTGGGTTTTAAGCCTATATTACCCGTGTGACCTTTCATGTAGGTCAAGGTAATGTATTTCAACAAACTTGGTAGCCCTTCACCCAAGCATGCTACAGTCCAAATACCAACTTCCAGTACCTGGGCCTTCTGGTTATTGAGAAGTCTTTTAAAGATTTTAGACAACTTGACCCCTGTGACCTTGAAAGCAGGTTAAGGTAATTTATTTGAACAAAGTTGGTAGCCCTTCACTCAAGCATGGCACATGCCCAATATGAAATCTCTGTGCCTTTTGGTTATTGAGTTGAAGTTTTGTTTGGTGTTAATTGGAGTCATTTAACGTTGTTTTGGATCCGAATACGACAACTTGCTCAAGTGAGATTGCATGTGTGCGGAACATGTGTGGCTCACGATGGACTAACATAAATCCACGTAATTGTTGATAAATATACAAATTCATGGAAGTAAACATCTAAATAACTATTTATTTCTTTGATTATTTGTTTAATATTTACTTACTTCATGCTTTATATAGATAAGTATGAAATCATAATCCTACTGTCGAGGGAAATGATTACAAATCTCGTATCACATTCATGACACCATGCATCTGACCGGCAAATGTTTGTACTGCGTATAATGCGCAGTGGAGTTTTTCATTTGTCAAATTTTGAAAAAAAAGTGTGCAATATACTCGAATATTTACGGTCATGTTTCCAATTAGCACAAGTTCACACTGGAAACAATAATGAATACTGGTCTAACATCCACCTACAACAAAACCCTAACATTCAAACAGGAAGTCAAGGGGGGCAATTCCAATTTTCTTTATGAAACGAATCTCTGCTATTGAATCCTCACTAAAATCCCTGTCCAAACATGGCAGAAATCAAATTCTTTATACACAGTATTGCATAATATTCGATATTTAATTTTATACTACATGTATCACAACTTTATAACAATATACCTGATGAGACAATGGACTCTGTCCAATCTGGTTCTTTGTCTTAACCTGTAAATAATTTAGTCCAAAAAAGTCCTTCTTTATCCATAATAATTTACATGTAACTCTATCTAATCAATACTCTCTCTATTCTGTAATCCGGCCATATTTCAAAGTCCTCTTCCTTATCTGTAAATGTATGCATTACATATTACATTATGAATTCTGGATATAACCGTTTAGTACTATCTTCAATGAAAAGTCCTAGAAGGATGAAAATGTTTATGATGTGAGTTATTAATTCCTATCTACAGGTGATAATTACAGGTGTGTCACCTGTACAATTATTACATACATATTATTGCTTGCTTTATACAGACCAACATGTCCATGCACATCATGTTAATTGTAGAGGAAAAAGAATTATCATAAATATTTGAGTATAGCACACACTCATGTATGTACGCAAGTAAGAAATATGCCAGTAATTTCTAAATATTCATTTTATTATTCCAGGTACCTATCAAAATTTGATCAAATTGAATACTTCAATAAAAGCATATTTTCTTTAGGAAACCAAGTCGGTTTCATGCCATGCTCTGGGATACCAGTTTTAAAGATATTTGAAGTTATCAAACAATTGTGTTTGAAAAGGTCATAACCAATGTCAGGAACGGATACAACAAATTAAATGGCATCTTCATAGCACCCATCACCGACCTGTACTTATTCAGCACAGTTGTGCCTGTTTACATTACATACATCCAGCCAAGGCACATATTTCATAATGGTAAAACAAGAGGCCCATGGGCCTTAACGGGCACCTGAATTTTGACATATTTTGGTAGATTTCTGTGATTTTGAATACGAGGTCAAGGCGTTCACTCCGGCATATCCATGCTACAGGCAAAATATATCGTTTCTATGTGTGTTGGTCCTCCAGAAGATGTTTAAAAGATTAAAGCATATTTGAGCCTGGTGGTCGTACATGAAGGTCAAGATCAAGGTTATTCATTTGAACAATCGTTATAGCCCTATAGCCCCAACATATGCCAAATATCAGGTTTCTAAGCCTTTCGGTTAATGAGAATTTGATCCCATTAATGAAGGTCAAGGTCATTGGCATTCATTTGAACAATCTTGATAGCCCTTCACCCCAGCATGCTATAGGTCTAATATCAGATCTCTGGGTCTCTTGGTTATTGAGAATGTCATTTAAAGATTTTAGCATATTTGACCCCCGTGACCTTGAATGAAGGTCAAGGTCATTTATTTGAACAATCAACGGATGGCTTTATCTCAGGTGACTGTCTATATTGAGAATACAGATTCAACTGTTCGTCATGTCATGGGACATGATTATACTTCATTTTTTGGATCTCTCATCTAAAAACAAACTCCAAATAAAACATTTCATACGTTGCGCATGCTTTCTTGTTTGTTTTCCGTTAGTTTAACATCCTCAAAACAAGAGCTGATGCAGATGGGTGTTGAAGGAGACAGAACTGAAAAACGACAGTAATGGTCCAGAAAATCTTAAAGTTGAGTTAAAATCCCTACAGTAAGACTAACAGACTACTAATACTTGGTGAACAGTAATGTAACAACAATTCATCTACAACCTTCCTCTCTTTATTTGCAGGGATTATGTAAAGGACAGAATTAATACCACTCGATAAACCTTTGACTGTCGTTGATGTGTTTTACAATTTGCTGACAGTAAGATTGCATACAAATTGAAACATATTGGAAACAATACCAGAAATACCAAAAACGTATTTCTTAATTTTCATATACAGTTAAAAGTCTCATGAAATTCGCATATGAGCAAAACCACAGTATCTTGTCTTCAGCAGAAATGTCAGTAAACGTTTGAATTGAAATGAACGCTTTGTCCCATAACCATATATTCTGGAATTACACATCTATCGACATTTCTAAAGATTGTTCTATTTACATGCACAGAGGAAAACTTGCCAAGCATGGGCATGTGCATAAATAAAGCCATTTTTGACTGCGTTGCATTTTCTCACTTTTCAGAATAGTTCATAAAAGACACAAATCATTGAATGTTCTTCGATACTCTTAATTTATCTAAATATACCGCCAGATTGTCTATTGTTGCAGTGATCAATGTTTTCACAGGGAGATTGAACTGCAGGGTAGACAAGATTATTCTGTCAGGCTCCTCTACCCAAAACATTCCAATAATTCCAATCACCGATACGCAATCGTCTTGCAGTAAATTCATACATATATCACTGTTCCAAGGTATGAATAATTCTCTACCAGTATTTAGGTAACTGTTATTTTTCAAGGCAGAATTATTATCCAGTAGGAGGTAACTTATTGAAAACAGATTAATCGGACAAATCCAGTGTTTCTAGGTCTTCGTCCACCAGGTCAAGATCCTCTCCATCGAAGAGATCCTCGTCAATTTCTATTGTATCCCCGTTTACTGTTGCTGCCATTGCTGCAGCTATCGCCACGTCCGTATCTGGTATCGGGGGTTTTGGTGGTAATGCTCCTGCTAGGTCTAGCTTGCCTTCCTCATTTTCTACAGGTGAATCATAAAACATCATGTATTAAAACCATACAAAGTTTCGTATATATGGTGTATTAAAACCATACAAAGTTTTGTATATTGTATATCACCGTGTATTAAAACCATACAAAGTTTCGTATATCGTGTATTTAAACCATACAAAGTTTCGTATATCAGCGTGTATTAAAACCATACAAAGTTTTGTATATTGTATATCACCGTGTATTAAAACCATACAAAGTTTCATATATATCGTGTATTAAAACCATACAAAGTTTTGTATATTCAACAAAGTAAAACTACAACAGGATATCAATACATATGGAGAGTTCTTATTAGCAGCCACCATCAGAGAAGAGGAAAACTATAAAAATATAAATGTATTTCAATAAAAGAGGAACTTTTCTATGCATGACTTTAAAACCAAATTTAAAACCATTTACTCTCTACATGTAATGCTATATTCAACATGCAGATATCCAAATTAAAGTTTAACTGATTTTGTGTTGAAGAAAATTGAAAATTTTGATTGGCCTCTGTAAAGAATGGCATGGACTCAACTACAATTACCCTCATAGCAGGCAACTTACCGTCTCCTTTGCTGGCCGTAGCTGCTGTGGAATCGCCACCTCCACTTGTGTTGCCAAGTCTCTGAGATGTTTTAGACACAGTACCTGTGCCATCGACCTTCTGTGCCAGACCCGCCAAAGATTCAAGGTTAAGGTCCACCACTCCCTCTTGTTCACCCTGAACAGCAATAACATGTATATACAGTCAAACCTGCTCTAACGACCCCCTGTATATAACGACTGCCTGTCTATAACGACCGGTTTGAAGATTCCCCGTGAGATTTTACTATATAACGACCCTCTGTATAGCGACTACCTGTCTAATGTGACTAACGACTGGTGATTTTGGAACGGCGGTCGCTAATTTGTTTTCTATAGCGACCGATTTCTGTCAGCCATCTTCTGCTCTTGACCCTCATAAAATCCCCGGAAAATTCAGACACATCGACATCATATCTGTCAACAAGATTTACTCACATGAAAGCCAATAATGCCTTTCTTAATCGTAGCTGTCGGTACTAGCGTTTATACTGCCGCCATCTTTAATTAGTCAATAATAATAAAAAGTCGTAAACTGCCATAAATATCCGGATTTCAATTTGGGTCAGAAAAAGAATCTTTTGGTTTTAAGACTATATCACAAAATAATTAGTAGTAACACAAATATAATTAATTAATTAATTATTGAGTATTCTTTTTCTATATTTAAGAAAGAAAGGGAGATAATTTGATAGATACATATAGCATTATTTCAGAACAAAATATTTTAAAAAAATTATCCATAAGACCATTTTGAGTTATATTTTGTTTTTGGGTCCAAAAAATCATTAAAGATTAAACCCTTCAGATTTATAAAGTTGATGCATTTATTTGACTTCTGACTGGTCTTCTGAATGCCCTGTTCAATGACAAGTTATTTATGGCAGTTTCAAGTAAATTGGTTGGTGCGATAATTTTGACCTGTCTATAAAGGCAACCTGTCTATAGTGACCGTTTTTCTGCCTCCCCTTGGGTGGTCGTTATAGACAGGTTTGACTGTAACAAGGTAATGACCTATTAGGCTGTTCCAGGAAAACATATACGGGACAGGGGGAATAAGTTACATGTGGTGGGATGGGTTAAAATTAAAATCACATCAATGGGTATGTAGGGTTTGAAATAAATTAATTCTGTTTTTGGGTGTATTTGATGGGTTTGTGCCGTTCTTTACATTAAAATTGCTTCTTTACCAGGTTATCATTCACAAAAATTTGATATGTGGGAGGGTCATAAAAATTTTAAACCGCTTCTATAGGTTGGTCCCATTATTTCCAAGTGCCTTCCCCCGTCCCATACATGATTTCCTGGAATAGCCCTTTGATGATCTCCGATGTCTTCGGAAACCTTCCATGTTTGTTTGTCAGTTATAGTCACAAGAGGTCTAATGGGCTTGTGTAGCTCATCTATTACTAATCTAACTTCCTTGAACATTAAAGTGGATACAAAAAACAAAAATACATTCTTTCTTAAAACAGATAGTTATTCTGCAGAAGTGAAGGTGAGATTTTGGTTGAAAAATATGACTCATTCAATTTCAAAGATAGATTATTTAGCCCTTTAAACAAGAAAGCTAAGCTGCTGACCAAAAATCAGGACTCGTATAACCTCTTTATTATTCAGATAGTTACAGTCAGCTAAATATTTGAATGACCCTCAACACTATAAAGATCTTTAGGGCCAAAAACTGGTGAGTAAAATCAAAATGCGGCTATGGTTACTAAAATCTTGTGATACAGATATTGATCAACAGCTTTCAGATAGTTCAAAATTTTGTATATACTGAACAGTTTTGAAAAGCATTTTTAGACTTGCTATTTTGCTGTAAAAAAACTCTCTTTTGTAGGTTTTAGATCATTGCAATCCAACAAAACATGTTAATTATTCAGTTTTTTTCATGTTTTTATTTCAACATAATTTCATTGTAATGATCTGGAGTCAGATGAAGAAGATCTTTACATATCCTGTATCAGCAAACAAACTTAACTTAAAAGACCCCAGTGAACTTGGAGGGTCTTTTGGGAAAACAGTACTTTAAAGGGTTGCTATGTAAGATCTTTTAAACGATAGGTTCTAATTAAGATTAAGATGCCTTATACTTACATCGGGGTCTACTTCTCTTTCAAATGTCCCCTCCTGAGCCTCGTCATCATCCATAGCAACAAAATCAGGGTTGAATTCAAACATTTCTCTCCCACTAATCTGAAAATGTAACCAGACAAAATTTTAAAATGCAACACAGCTACTGCTTCAACTTAAAAGAGGAGAGAATTAAATTTTTCAGATGGCTTTTACATTTAATGCTTTAAAAACATACTTCTCACTCGCCAATTACTTGTATGTCAATATTTATTGAAAAAAAAATTCTCTTAAAAAAGTAATCTAATTAATTTTGTTCTACTTAAGTAAATTATAAGTTTTCTGCTCTCTGATTACTAGTACATCTGTAGCAAAAACAGATTTGTTAATAGGATGAGAAGGAAAGAGCGTGGGTGAAAGAACAAGAGGCCCAGAGGGCCTGTATCGCTCACCTGGTTTCATATGAAACAAGAATGATGTTTAAGAATATTTGTCGCTGGTATTGCTATGTCAATATCATAAGCCTTTTATATGGGTACATGTACATTGGTTTTATTGTAATTCTAAAAATGTGAGGTTTTTATGTCAAAAGGTGCATTAATCCATGAAATGAAATGGACTTTTGGAGCAACCCCATATGGATGCTACCACACAAATGTGAGTGATATCCATTGCTTAGTTTCAGAAAAGTTGTTTAAACCAATTGACCCCTTTTGACCCTGCCCTCTGCCCACCGGGGGGTCAGCTCCGTCCATTATACAATTTTGAATCCCTACCCTAAAAGGATGCTACCAGTCAAATATGAGCTACATCCATTGCTAAGTTTCAGAGAAGTTGTTTAATTGAATTTAGCAAAATTGACCCCTTTTGGCCCCACCCCTGAGCCCCCAGGGGGGTCAGCCCAACTATTTGTACAATTTTGAATCCCCACCCCATAGTGATGTTACCAGGCTAATATGAGCAATATCCATTGCTAGGTTTCCGAGAAGAAGTCGTTTATATCAATCTAGCCCAATTGACACATTTGACCCCACCCCTAAGCAAGGTTTTCCCTGACTCGCAAAAACCTGCATTTTGACTCCTAAAATTGCTAAAGGACTCCCAAAATTGATAGAGTTTTACTACATATTAATTGTGATTGGAGTCCCAGGACTCCTAAATTTATTAAATTTGAGGGTCCCAGGGAAAACCCTGCCCCTAAGGCCCCTGGGGGGTCAGCCCCATCATTTGTACAATTTTGAATCCCCACCCATAGTGATGCTACCAGGCTAATATGAGCGATATCCATTGCTAGGTTTCCGAGAAGAAGTCGTTTATATCAATATAGCCAAATTGACCCCTTTTGGCCCCGCCCCAGAGGCCCCCAGGGGTTCAGCCCAATCATTTGTACAATTTTGAGTCCCCTTCCCATAGGGATGCTTCTGACCAAATTTGTTCAAATTCTGATCAGCAGTTATGAAGAAGTCAAATAAGTCAATTGTTGACGGACGGCCGGACGGACGGACGGACGGATGCCACGGTATGGCATAAGCTCACCTTGGTCCGAAGGACCAAGGTGAGCTAAAAAAAAAAGAAGGTAAAAAGATGAAAATTGAAAATAATCTTGAATGAATTTACCAGTCAAAATATTCAAAATTTTGTTAATGATAATTCTGCCAGCTGTTTTATGCCAAAATATTCTCATTTCGGTTATATGGGTAAAATCCTTGGGGTGTTGGGCAAAAATGATCTGGCTGTATTTGGTAAAACGTTTGAAAACACATTGAGGTATATAAAAGTTAAGTAATTCTTTTTTTTTTTAAATTAGTATGTTTATAATGTCAAAGACATTACTTACTCCAGATGTTTTTCCAGATTTGAAATCTGATTTCTTCTTATCCATAGATTTCTTGTCAGCAGCAATCCTTTCCTTCCGCTGAATTTCAGAGATACACAAATGTACACATCATATACAAATGTACACACTACATACAAATGTACACATGTATACTACATACAAATGTACACATCACATACAAATGTACACATTATATTCAAATGTACACTACATACAAATGTATACATCATATATAAATGTATACATTATATACAAATGTTCACATCATATACAAATATGTAACAAGTAGCCATTGAAATATTGTTAATGTAGTTGTAATATATGTTCTTTAAATTGTAAGTTGAAGTTTCTAAATAAGTTAAATGAAAAATTCTTGAAAGACATGACAAGCAATGTTTTATGCAATGTTTTCAAACACATACATATAAAATTGTGCTTTGCTGGAATCATGGAATGACAATTATTTTTACTGTGCCTTGATGCATAAGTTAAAATCAATCAAAATTTCCTTCGATTTGGGACAAAAAGACAGAGATAGCTCACAAAATATACCTGTAATCTGGCTGTGAACATGAATGGATTACTTTAATAAATGTCTAGGTCAACAAGCTCAATGAAGGACACTAAAGAGCAGTATTTTTTCAAAACATTACTACAACAAACCTTTCTTTCTTTCCATGCCAGGAAGGTCTCCAAGGTTACTCGGGTTGTGTTGTGTCCGAGCGCCGATCTCTAAAAAAAAAACACATGAACATTGCTTTAATAAAAAGAACGATTTTTGACTCAATCAAAACGAGTCATTAACCAGCATACCACGTATGTTAACAGGACCATAAAATGAATAAAGAACTGAAACTGACTTTATTTTACAAAGCTTAATGACAAATTTCAGCAAATTATCTCGGGCTCGGGGAAAAAAAAAAAAAAGATTTCCATTGAATTGACAGAAAGAAAAAATGTACCACTGATAATATGTTACTTTTATTTGATAGTATCGGTCCATAATGTGAAAAATACAAGTACAAGCAGTTAATGAAAAGTTATTGTAACTTCATTTTTGTGTGTATTATGCATCCATAATGTGAAAAAAAATGAAGTTAATAAATATAATTGAAACAAGCATGAATACAACATATTAAATATGTGTGAGAGTAGCTTCCCTTGAGTTTATATGTACAGAAGTTACACTACTCCATACCAGCATAATTAAATGTGCATCAATTTTCCATTACTTTTTATGTTTTATAAAATAATGACCATTTTAATATGTTCACATGTTTTTAATGTACGTTAAAGCAAAATTTAATACAAATTTAATGAAGTTGGCTTGCAGTAGTGTTAATCAAATGCACTATAACAAAATGTCTTAAGTGGTAACATAATAACATCAGCCAATTGAAATGCTTGTTTCATACAGGATTAAGATATATGTATTATTTCAACATATAAATGACCTACAAACCTCTTTTTCAATCAGTTCCTCTATTGAAATTTTTTCTTCATCCTCGAGCTTTTTCTTGTCTCTCTTTAACACAAAACCTGCATGCCAAGTATAAACAAGAAATTTATTTAAAAAGCAGGTGTTAAAGAAACCTGTCGCTGTCATATGATATGTTTTTGTCATTCTTACTAATTATCAATAAGGCAATATTAGAGACCTAAACTTATTTATTATTTATTACGAAGTATGGTTAGTGTTTATATCTAATCTTAGTATCAAATTTTTGTTATATATGCTGTCAGGGTTTTTATTATTTGGGATGGGGCCATTTTGTTTCATTTTGGAAAATTGGCGAAATGGTAAGGAGTCAAGATTTTCATATGAAATAATTTCAATAAGAACAAGCATATTGATGCCCCGTGCTAAAAATAGGAACAGTGACCGTGACATGGACCCTGAAACTTGAACTTGAATAACTGCAAAGCTCACTGGTAGTGGCCATTGAAAAATGTGTAAAGTTTCAGAGACTCTTTTTTTATGTTTTAGAAACTTTCTAAGATAAAATCTCAATGCCAAATTAATGCATTTTTTTCATACATATTTGTATAAAACACTTAGATATATGTGAAGTTAAGAAATTTTTAAAGAGACCCCATCAAAAGCTTTGATGTTGAGGGGTTAAATCCAAAGCAAAATTCGGCAAAAAAATTCTAAATATATTTCACACATGATGTCATTTTATGATCACTATAGATCTCTCAGGATTATACAGAATAGCAAGGGTGTGAGATGTATATGCTTAGCAACCTTTCAAAACCAAAATGTCTTAGGATGGGATGCTGATTCTGAGAATAATAAAATCTTACATGGGCCTGTTCTATGGACAGGGATATCTCAACCTAAAAGTTCGTCTGGTCAGCACAACGGTTAAGATATCCCTGTTCACGGTACAGGCCCATGTTTGATTATTTTTCTCACATACTGTAATTAAAGAGAAAAATAATTGTAACATGATGAATGTTTTTCATCGCACCATCATTCAAATTTGCGTAGAAATTGATTTACGATGTGGTTACACAAAATGACATTATGTTATTGTGAGTGGCATCATAGCATGCTGTCTTTCCCTTCCCTGTGTGAAATCAATTTTTCCCATCCATAGCAACCATGAGATCAACCTGTGAAATGTGCGAAAACAGCACTGTCTCCACTCAAAAACATGAAATACCGCTGGTACGCTTTTTTTATTGTCCAACGTCACTCTACCGATTGTTACAAGGCATCTATTGTAAGTTTCTGTGTAATCCTCCAACATTTTGTTGTGAGTAACATGGTCACTCGTAACTACAGAGCTAAAGATTTCACAAAATCATTATAATTAAGAGCCCTGATTCCAGTAAAACAAGACATTAAATTCAGATATAAATACTCAATATGTTCATGTGGATGGTAAAGAAATATAACATTTAACTTCAAACGTACCTGGGGGTAAACAATGTCTGTAGTGACAATTTTTCCCACCAGCTGGACATTCCCAAAACCAGCCATATTTATAATTTTCAACAGCTTCCAGGAAATGTTTACAGATCTGGAAAAAAATGTATATGTATATAAACAGACATCAATTCCAAATATAATTATAAATAGAAACTGGAAAAGGGATCCAACACCTACAAAAATTTGAATGAACAAGAGGCCCATGAGCTCTGAAATATCTAGGTCAAATTTTTTTTTTTGGGGGGGGGGGGTTTTGTCGGTCAGAGCTAACTGCCATCCCATACTGATAATTTTAACCAAGATTGTATTATTGCCAATGGCAATGAAACAAATCATGCTCAAAAATTAGATTTTCCTATATAATTGACCCCTTTTTTTCCTCCCCTCAGGCCCCGGGTAGCTGGGCACAAACTATAATTCACAGCTCTTGTTCATCTTTGTCCATGGTAAATTTTTTCAAAATTGGTCTATGGGTTTCCGTCGGAGAACAAATCAAAGATGTAAACTGTTTAATGATTGATGACGACCAACAGGCAAATAAAATGTTACATTTCATTACGTGAAATGAAGGACAGATATGATCGATAGGTACAACCTAAACCATATTGAAAAACGGAACAAATACCATATACTCACTATACCAGTTTTTGGTTTAGTTTTTTCATTTTCTCCATGTTTTTTTGCAACAACTTCCTCCAACTTAGTTTCATCCCAAGTATCCATGGTATCTGATAGAAAAAGCAAAACTTATATGTACACATTATTCATTTCAAAGAGAAAACCGGGAAAATTTCAAAGCCACACAGCATTGAAAAATTGAAAAATGTATATCACTTCTAATATAAAATTTATGTAATCTTTAAGTCAATGTCCGCTATGGTCAGTTTCAATTTTTGGAAAAGCTGTAGAATTCGACCTACAGCCTAAATAGTTAATACCTGTAGGTCAGAAAATATTATGACGTGGCATTCTCAAGTTTACTTTCAGGTTTAAAATTTTTTGCAAGCATGAATTAGAAACATCAACATCTCGTTAGATGACTATATTGTCTTTTTCAAACAAGAATTGAATCATGGCGCTGTACGAAAATATGATGAATGTTGTAGAAATATCCAGCAAAATTCACTGGATCCTGTGGTGACCTCTGGTTTAACCCAAAAATGCAGGTACCTTCGTCACGAGAATCCTCGTAGAGGTTCCTTTTCTCTCCCTTCCTATCCAATGTTAAGTCATGAGAGAATTTACATTTAGCTCCCTTAGAACATTGTCCTTGTTTGAAAAATGCACAGAGAACTGACTTGGGATCAGCACCTAGAATGAAAAAGGAAATATATATCCTGTCATCAAAATTGTTAACTAGAATATACAATTTTTAAAAAATGTATCTTATTTCATCACAATATTACTGTATTTATCCTCAAAAAAGCCCCCTCCGATCCCCAAGTGCAAAATGTAGGAACTGTTTTTATCCTCAAATAAACTGCCTTCTCAAGAGTGAAAGTTCAGTAATGTATTTATCCTTAAATAATCCCCCTCTACTAGCATGAAAGTTCAGTAATGTATTTATCCTCAAATAAGCCCCCTCCCCTAGTGTAAAAGTTTAGTACTGTATTTATCCTCAAATAAGCCCCCCTCCCCTAGTGTAAAAGTTTAGTACTGTATTTATCCTCAAATAAGCCCCCTCCCCTAGTGTAAAAGTTTAGTACTGTATTTATCCTCAAATAAGCCCCCCTCCCCGAGTGTAAAAGTTTAGTACTATATTTATCCTCAAATAAGCCCCCCTCCCCTAGTGTAAAAGTTTAGTACTGTATTTATCCTCAAATAATCCCCCTCCTCGAGTGTAAAAGTTTAGTACTATATTTATCCTCAAATAAGCCCCTCCCCGAGTGTAAAAATTATGTATTAAAATTGGGGAGCCCTTATTTAAGAACAACTTTTAGCTTACTATTCTAGATTCTGCAAAAAATGAAGGCTTATATAATTTGTGAGCGTACATTTCTTTCCATTTAAATACACTTTGAATAAACTTATTACACTTTTGCATATAAATACAGTATGTTTGTGGATGTACAATTTCAATGATGCAATGTTTTTATGGATCCTATACAGACTATTAACATCATATTGATGAGTTACCTTTAGATATTGATTGCACAGGCCTGAACAGCGTGTTCAGAAGATCTTTCTCTTTTGCCTTTTCTTCCTTTTTCTTTTTGCTGTCAAGAAATGGATCTGCAGCCTAAATAAATGAAAGGATAAAGATTGTGTTTACAAAACCAAGAACTTGAAATAATAAGTGAAATTTAAAAAAAAAAGAAAGTGTTTTATTTAAATCAGATGTCTTCTTGATTGGTCACCATACACTCTAGATATGTCCTCAATCGAGCATTTGTAGGACGAACTAAAGAGTATAACGTATATACATGTACCAATATAACGTCACTCAATTAACTCACATAGGCCCATATTCAGGAGTGGAATAATATCCCTCAAAGGGCAATAAACACCTTAATGGGGTCAATGTTAAGGAGCGTGAGCAGTGACTGATGCCAGGGGTGGACACACATGCTACTGATTTGGATCAGCAAACAGCGTAGGGTACTCATGTTTTTAATGGTATTCAAGCAAACACTGTTTGTGATAGGACAACAAAAATCATCAAAATGTATTCAGTAATGATGAAATAATTGAGAAACCCACACTATGAACACATCATTAAAGAATCATATAACATAATAACTATCGAAAATAAACTTGCATTTCATTTTTCCATCATTAGAGTATGGACATTCAAAAAAAATAACGGCCTTTGATTTTTATTGTTTTTTATGGCATTGGTCAACGACTCCATATACCCACATATTCCCAATTCTCTTGGATTTCATATTTTTACGATATTGATAAAGTTAACACTGATGGCAGTTTTGTAACCCCCTTTAACTACACTGTCATTTCATTTTCTTCTAATAAAGCAATTATCTAGGGGTGTCACCCCTACAATTATCAGTTGTCAGCATCAATGTATACCTTAGAAGTTTTGACATTTCCTTGTTTGACCTGGTTTGTTACAGTACTGATGAATTTCTGCTGCTTTGCACCCTTCTTGTTCTTCAGACCAAACGTTTTATCCTAGAAAAGAATGAAGTTAAATGAATATATTCATATATATATATACAATATATATTGTCAAGTAGTAATAACGACGGTAAAGACAAGTACATTGTCGAGTTTTCGTGGCAATCTGCCCCTTTATCAAGACAAAAGTAAATTACAAACGATCACATATAGACATAGAACCATCATTATTACCTAGACCCTATTATATATATTATATATTTTATATATGACAATGTAACCATTTAAGCAATAGGATGTCTGTATGCTACTGTTTTTGGAAAAATCCAGCAGAAGGATCCCAAAGACATGCAGTCGACTCATTTTTATATTCAATATGTATAGAAAGATTAAACATTAATTTATCACATTTCAGATCCATTGTATTTTTCACCCTAATTTTAATTAATGAACTGTCAAATTGAGGCATGCTGTAACTAAAAATGTTTTGGTAACTAAATCTGAAACTATATGAAAGACATCTAGTCCCAAGTATCAATCTTCCAGCATTTCTAACCGGAAATAAAAATAGTTGCCAAAATAGATCCTTAAAAAGGGACCCATTCTTCAAATGATGGTGATCATGAGAGAACATGAAATGTATGCCAACACTGATATGATTTGATATCCATACTGTTTCTGTTGTTTAGAAAGATTACAAAACAATAAGTTTAATTTATTTGGCATTATATACATGTATTCAAAACATGATTCAACCACTTTTCAAAATAAATGACAGCTAGAGTATATATTATATATATATTGTATTCTGTCAAAGTCACAAAAGATTCCATCAAAAGTCTGAAATTCTTGATTAAATTTAGGATCAATTTATGTGAATCGAGGATATTGTCAAAAATCTAAGTTTTTTTTTTTTGTTGATCTGTAATCACAGGGCTATTTTAGGGCTTTTTGGGGCCGTTGATGGGTCCCATTCCCAATTGAAATTATTTCATATTTAACCCAAATTCCCAAAATTTGCAGTTTACTCCTAAAAAAATCTTTCCCGATTCACGAATTGTTTCCCAAAATGAGACAAAAAGGCCCCTTCCCAATCCAGTGTGGAAAAGTCCTGGAATACCTGGTAATCAATTATTATCAGGAGATCTTATTGTATTATATGGATGTAAAATGTTATACATAATGAAATTTTGTTTTCTGTATCATAAATTCAGGGATACTAAATGATGAAATGATGCCAGAACAGAAAATTCTAAATTTCAAAGTTTTGCTGGAGTATAATATGGTCCTACAACAGATATCTGTTTATCAAATTCTCTGTATCTGGTGTTGGGACCAGAGGAAACTCCAAGCTTCGAAGCTATTTTGAGTACAAGTAAACCTAAACCAACAAAAATTATTGGCAACAATTCCAAAATACAAAATACAATACACATATTATCATGAATTCCAAAACTATCTTAAGTTTTACTGTAATCAACTATAAAATACAACTTTAAGACAAAATTCTAAAAAAATCCTTGGAGACCCCAACTTGTTTGTAACTATAAAATACAACTTTAAGACAAAATTCTAAAAAAATCCTTGGAGACCCCAACTTGTTTGTAACTATCACATGTACTTGTGGAAATGATTATGACATTTTTAATCAAAATGTTACATTATAGACGAGTAAATTATTGTATTACAATCGCATGCTTAATTTGTAAAAAAAATATTGACCTTGGCCTTATACGATAATTTTTTTTTTACAAATTAAACATGCGATTGTAATACAATAATTTACTCGTCTATAATGTAACATTTTGATTAAAAACATCATAATCATGTCCACAAGTACCTGGTAACTTTATGTGCATTAAGTGGCAACAGGAAAGTTAAATATACATAGTTTTAATGTACAACAAGTTAATTACCAAATACGATACTTAGTTTAAAAGTTCTGAACATGTATTGCATATTTATTTAATCAGAAGCCTTAGCATCCTGGCATTAATTATATTTCGACTTTGTCCAATTTGCCCAATTTTATAAGAAGATGATCCAAATTTAGGTAAATTCATTTTGTCTAAACGGACTTTAAATTTGTTTGGCCTAACAAGCTAGTTCTCCCCATCATTAGTTTTGATTCGCGTTTTTGCATGGACATGTCGACTTGACATATATTCAAAAAAAAAAAAAAACATTGAAAGGAACGTTTCATTAAACGACAGTTACGACACTGCGACCACATTAAGCCGCGAAAATGTACGAGATCTGTTGAACTTACCCACAAAACGGTCAGACATATTATACAAAGTTAATCATCTGACACTCAAAATGGATTAAATAGCAAATATGACAAGATATTAAACACATAAAAATCACGTTATTCACAAAACTTAAAACATCGCTGAATCAGAAAGTATTAAATACACCCATACAGCCAATACTACAATATGTGGTAGGAGCACGTTGGATTTCGGCGCACAAAACAATTTATGGTATTCGACAAATTATTTACTTCGATAACTTTCTCCTTTTTCTTTTCCACTGTTTTTTTGCTTGGTCCATCTTGCTTCTTGCCTTTTGGAGGCATATTATTTGCCTAAATCACAATAAAACCAAATCCGATTGCACAAGAAGAAAATGTGGACAAGACAACCGGAAGTAGTACAGATAGAAAATGCAGAGCTAATACTTATTTTCTAACAATATTTTCGAATTAATGCGCGGGAAGATTTAAATGGTCTAAAAGTTAATTAACATGAAAAAGAAAGGCATGCAAAACAAAAGTTGCAATCTTCGCTAATAGATTATATTAATCTATTGACTGGCATTCTTAGTTTTGTATTTAGAATATACATAATCTATTAGTATCACCCCTGTTTCCTGAATGATGTTTGATATTGTCATAGACGTAATAATATTTTATGTACATTCTAAACACAATTTCTACTGAAAAAAATGCAGTACAACGTTTTAAGGGATGTGGGTTCATAAAGATGATAGGAAAGTTCAATGGTCGGCATTGTAATCTGATTTAGTATTATTCCATTTTCTTGTACTTGGCCGTATTAAATGCATGCTAGATCTATTATGCCTATCAACACTCTATATAGTTTCTCATTTAAATGTGAATTAACCGGCACACCTAGTGACCGAGTACATCAGGGACGCACATGTATACATCTATGTATGTCCCTGCCTACATGTAGGTACATTATCTGACATATTACTTATCTTTTATACGTATCACGCCCATATGACTATCTGCTTAATATTACCGAAAAAAATGATAGTTATCAGCGGCGTTTTCAAACCATACCAGATATTCAAGTTACATTTGGTTAATAGATTGTTCATGAATGGTGTATAGGGATTTATTACCAGGATATGTATACCAAATATCTCATTCACTGATCTACAATTTAAATCTGTGCGTGTAGTGTATGGCTTGGTTTATTAAGATAATCATGGAATTTGTGGAATTGATGATATAATTAAACGAATTAAAGTATACCTATGTCATTCTTACGTTTCTGTTAATGTAGATATATTACAAATAAATTATTCCTTTAAAATACATCACATCACATCAAACACAGGGAAATAATTTACCACACCATCAACCCACATCGGCAAAATATATTTTAAGTTCCTACTAACAACACACGATGGCACAGTACATCAAATAACACCCAGTCGCAACATATACCATAGATTAACTTAACTACAACGTATATATAAACACAGAAACTACTGACATTATAAGGAAATAAGGGCAAAGATAATTGGACCAGATGTTTCAGAGGAGTAAGCGTCTTCTGCTTCTATATCAAACTGGGACATGTAACTTCCGTAGGTAGGGGGAGCAGGAATGCTGCTCTCTAGAAAAGGAAAGTTAACAGTTGGGATATTAAACTCATCGCTCTTATACCATGCAGCTTAGTCGACAGGCAAGTCATCTCAGCTAAGTCACCTTCTCAGAATGAGAACTACGGCCATAATGATGATCAACGGAACCACGGGACATTCATATTAACAAACGTCGAACTCGTCTGATTTCATATCGCATGATAAACGCCAACAACGTACAATGTTTCAAAAAAGACAAATCACAACACTTAAACCTACGACAACGTCATCAAAACACTACAACATATACTACAACGTCATCACAACACTACAACATATACCACAACGTCATCACAACACTAAAACATTTACAACAACGTTGTCACGACACTAAAACATATATCACAACGTCATTACAACACTACAACATATACCACAACGTCATCACAACACTACAACATATCCTACAACGTCATCACAACACTAAAACGTATACTACAACGTCATCACAACACTACAACATATACCACAACGTCATCACAACACTATAACATATACTACAACGTTGTCACAACACTACAACATATACCACAACGTCATCACAACGCTACAACATATACCACAACGTCATCACAACACTACAACATATACCACAACGTCATGACGACACTACAACATATACCACAACGTCATCACGGCACTACAACATATACCACAACTTCATCACAACACTACAACATATACCACAACGTCATCATAACACTACAACATATACCACAACGTCATCACAACACTACAACATATACCACAACGTCATCACAACACTATAACATATACCACAACGTCATCATAACACTACAACATATACCACAACGTCATCACAACACTAAAACATTTACCACAACGTTGTCACGACACTAAAACATATACCACAACGTCATCACAACACTACAACATATACCACAACGTCATCACAACACTACAACACATACTACAACGTCATCACACCACTACAACATATCCTACAACGTCATCACAACACTAAAACATATACTACAACGTCATCACAACACTACAACATATACCACAACGTCATCACAACACTATAACATATACCACAACGTTGTCACAACACTACAACATATACCACAACGTCATCACAACGCTACAACATATACCACAACGTCATCACAACACTACAACATATACCACAACGTCATGACGACACTACAACATATACCACAACGTCATCACAACACTACAACATATACCACAACGTCATCACAACACTACAACATATACCACAACGTCATCACAACACAACAACATATACCAGAACGTCATCACAACACTACAACATATACCACAACGTCATCACAACACTACAACATATACCACAACGTTGTCACGACACTACAACATATACCACAACGTCATCACAACACTATAACATATACCACAACGTCATCATAACACTACAACATATACCACAACGTCATCACAACACTACAACATATACCACAACGTCATCACAACACTACAATATATACCACAACGTCATCACAACACTAGAACATATACCACAACGTTGTCACAACACTACAACATATACCACAACGGCATCACAACACTACAACATATCCTACAACGTCATCACAACACTACAAAATATACTACAACGTCATCATAACACTACAACATATACTACAACGTCATCACAAAACTACAACATATACTACAACGTCATCACAACACTACAAAATATACTACAACGTCATCACAACATTAAAACATATGCCACAACGTCATCACAACACTACAACATTTACTACAACGTCATTACAACACTACAACATATACCACAACGGCATCACAACACTACACCATATACTACAACGTCATCACAACACTACAACATATACTACAACGTCATCACAACACTACAACATATGCTACAACGTCATCACAACACTACAACATATGCCACAACGTCATCACAACACTACAACATATACCACAACGTCATAACAACACTAAAACATATACCACAACGACATCACAACACTACAACATATACTACAACGTCAGCGCAACACTACAACATGTACCTCAACGTCATCACAACACTACAACATATACTACAACTTCAGCACAACACTACAACATATACCACAACGTCACCACAACACTACAACATATACTACAACGTCATCACAACACTACAACATATACCACAACGTCATAACAACACTACAACATATACCACAACGTCATCATAACACTACAACATATACCACAACGTCATCATAACACTACAACATATACCACAACGTCATCACAACACTACAGCATTTACTACAACGTCATCACAACACTACAACATATACCACAACGGCATCACAACACTACAACATATACTACAACGTCATCACAACACTACAACATTTACTACAACGTCATCACAACACTACAACATATGCTACAACGTCATCACAACACTACAACATATGCCACAATGTCATCACAACACTACAACATATACCACAACGTCATCACAACACTACAACATATACCACAACGTCATAACAACACTACAACATATATCACAACGTCATCACAACACTACAACATATACTACAACGTCAGCGCAACACTACAACATGTACCTCAACGTCATCACAACACTACAACATATACTACAACGTCAGCACAACACTACAACATATACCACAACGTCATCACAACACTACAACATATACTACAACGGCATCACAACACTACAACATATACCACAACGTCATAACAACACTACAACATATACTACAACGTCATCACAACACTACAACATATACTACAACGTCATCACAACACTACAACATATACCACAACGTCATCACAACACTACAACATATATCACAATGTCATAACAACACTACAACATATACCACAACGTCATCACAACACTACAACATATACCACAACGTCATCACAACACTACAACATATACCACAACGTCATCACAACACTACAACGTATACTACGACGTGATCACAACGCATGTGGGTTAATGTTGCGTCCCATTTCGTTGCTCATTAGTGTTTTCATGTAAAATATACATTGTTGTACATTGTTGCAACTTGTACATTCCGATGACGTCACATTGTTTACAGATCCCGTGTTGTGTCTGCACTGCCCGACACGAAAGCTTCATTCTGTGTTTTTCGGCATAGCCGTATAATTTTCTTTTGGCCCCGGATATGACACGGAAGGTGGCGTTACTGGTCAAGATGAAGTATGTGATTGGTCAATGTAGCGGTAAATGCAAAATGCAGATGTGCAGTTAAAGACGAAACAAAATTAAGATTGAATGCAAACTGAATAAGTGGATGTATCTATTCAAATGACACATTAATGAAATTATATTCCTCATTCAAATGCAGTCTTACTATCACCAAAAATGATTCAAACTGACATAATTTTGTTATCCGGGCTGAAACGCATTTATTAATTTAATTAGTTCGTTAATTTATTTCACAAACAGTTTTACATTATAACCACCAGCATTAAAACTATGCCGTTTATCTTTCTTTTTATAGATATTTCTTGTTTAGTGTTTTTGTTACTTTTCGTTTATTTCAATTGATCAGGTATGGTAAAACAACCTCAATCAATATGAGGTGTGAATGTAATTTTAAGAAAAAACGGCATGTTGCGCAAAAGACTTCAACTTTCACTTTGTCAGTGCATTCGTGATCGCGGCTGAGATCGGCTGTCATGGCAACGACGAGGACGGTGGTTTTACCACAGTGTTGAATCTACAAACATGTTTGTACAACCGAAACTTCTAACTACATGTATACCTTATGTCTTTGGAAATCATCTGTAAATAATTAATTGAATTGATTACGATCCATTGCATTCGTCTATCAACGTTTGTTTGTTTTTATATGCCGATTTCGATACTTAAAACATTGAAGAGTTCCAATATTGAAGCATGAACATTAACACTTGCTCTATAAATTGTCCTAGAGCACCTGACTACCCAAAATTAATACTTATGAAACAAACAAGAGCGTGAAGGTAATTGTACGAGAACAACGAAAAGTGCTGTACATTCTTACGAAAATGACAAACATCGTCAAAATTATTAAAAAAGTAGTCAAGTAATCGGCAATTCGTCAATTAATACCAGTTTATAACGCCGTTATATAACTGTACGTGAATAAATAGAAGAATGTACAGCACTTTCCCTCGGTTTCTTAGTACGATTAACAAGTGTATCACGTTTGTTTGTACGGCAAAATACGCTAGTTGGGTGCTCTGGCCATATTTACCGACCAAGTGGTCACGTGACCACGCGACAACACGAGGACCGACGAAAACATCCCGATAAGGACGTTGGACACCTAGCATTAAAATCCGGTTAAGGAAACAAACAGAACTGACGGGGAAATTATAAAATAATGCATTTATTTAAAAACATACCGATTTTAGTTCTTTTTTATTATATATGCAACATTAACCCACGTGCGAACACTACAACATATGCTACAACGTCATCACAACACTACAACATATACCACAACGTCATCACAACACTACAACATATACCACAACGTCATCACAACACTACAACATATGTCACAACGTCATCACAACATATACCACAACGTCGTCACAACACTACAACACATTTAAATTTACACTGCAGCCCCACTATATAACTTTACCAAGCTCACTTGGAAGTTATGAGTCCATAACTTCCAAATCTTTATTATGACGTCATTAATATAGTGACGTCATACTTGTCACGTCGGCGATAACGAAAGATGGCTGTTGAAAAGGCCGTTCCGTCTTTGACGATAATAATTTGTTCATTCATCGTCGGAGCAAAATTCCTGGATATAGTCTTTAAAAATCGTTGTCAAATGTAAATATAAGCATTGAACTGCTTTCAGTTGGAAGTTATGGGCTGATGAATGCCAACTGGACAAAGGCAAATTCAACTTGAAGCGCTAGTGCGCTTCATTAAATTTGCCTTTGTCCAGTTGGCATTCATCAGCCCATAACTTCCAACTGAAAGCAGTTCAATGCTTAAATATACCACAACGTCATCACAACACTACAACATATACCACAACGTCATCACAACACTACAACATATACCACAACGTCATCACAACACTACAACATATACTACAACGTCATCACAACCCTACAACATATACCACAACGTCATCACTACACTAAAACATAAACCACGTCATCACGGCACTACAACATATACCACAACGTCATCACAACACTACAACATATGTCACAACGTCATCACGACACTACAACATATACCACAACGTCATCACGACACTACAACATATACCCCAACGTCATTACAACACTACAACATATACCACAACGTCATCACAACACTACAACATATGTCACAACGTCATCACGACACTACAACATATACCACAACGTCATCACAACACCACAACATATACTACAACGAAACCACAACATTACAACATGTCATCAAAAAGCTACGACATATACAACAACAACACAAAACTAAGACATATACCACAGCGTCATCATAACACTCGAACATTAACCACAGGGTCGTTACAACGCTTCAAACATCTAACACAACGTCATTACGACATAACGACAGATACCACAACGTCATCACAACCCCACGACATATACCACGTCATCACAAGATTACAACATAGGACCACAACGTCATCACAACACCACGACATATACCACGTCATCACAACACTCCGACATTCCACAACGTTATCACGGCCAGTATACAATATATACTTCGTTCTCGGAATGTTAGGAAATTTTGAAGGAATGATGAATATATACTTTACACACCCTATGTAGCTGCCACGATTATCACTGTACTGACATAATGAAACCACATGGGCACGTTCAATACGGTTCGGGATTTTAGCTTACACATGACATCAGTTAACAGCCACAACGCTATGAATTAATTATCGATATCCTCGATATTAATAAGAATTCAAAATATACATGAATACCTAATTCATAGTATCATGGTTGTTTTCTGATGTCATATCTTTGAGTGAAACGAAGGAAAGTAATTCTGATAGCTCAGGATGGGTTTGTCAATAACAAACCAATTTAAGATGATTAGAAGGAGAATGAGTCATCGTCAGTTACCGGATCTAAATATACGATAGGACGTTGTAAAACGGAACCAGAAGGGGCTGTGACCGAAATCCGGTCGGTCTGTCTACAGTTGATGGCCATACACACAATATCTTTCCAATTGTGTGTTGTTACGAATCCAGATACATTCCTGAGGCATGGTGACGAAGTCTATTGGTGTATGACAACAAAAACTAACAAGAATATTGTTATAATTACAACTGAACACAAGCAGAGCATGCCCCAAAGTATCATTATCAAGAAAAAGTAAGACAATTAGCATACGTCTTCCGCCACGGGGGAATATTTTGTTTTCATTATTAGGATAACTTGATCCAAATTGTGGATGCGCGCCATTGAGCAACTAATTGTGCACATGTACCTGCAAAAATACATCTGTCTTTTAAAACTCTAACATGCAGTTACATTACCTTATTTTCTACATCAAATCTAATATTACTATCGTAATACACATATGAGAAATAATAGATTTAGGGTATACTACTCTTTATACCTCTAAGTGGGTGTAACTGCTACGATGTGGAAAATCCCCAAATCTATATGTAGAAAAGCTGGCCATCCATGACACAAACACTTAAGGAAGGTTGGAGAAGATGGCTGACACAGGAGCTATCCGAGAGGTAAGAAGTCACGGCGTATAAGTATATTAGAAGGATGGTGTATATATATGGATGGGTTTATTGAAATATATATTTGCTTCCCATAACAAAACTTGCTCAATTGATATTATATTTACCACCAATGGGCAGCCTGGTATTATCCTTTGGCTCACTGAACATCTTGTCACAACAGTAGTGTATTCAGGTATAGTATATATAATCACCGAGAGGTTTAGCTATTCATAAACATCACTAGGATGATAAAACATTCTTTATCATTCACATCACTTTATTATGTACCTGGCTAATCACTTTTCTGATCAGACTGATGGAACATCATGATTTGTTCTTTCCCCGTTAAAGATTGGTTGTAAGTTTCTTCAGTGGTCTACAGTTCAGTCTGTTGTTGTCCCAATTTTGTCATGTTGTTTATGTGGGGTTTAAAAAAGGACAATATGGATGAAATTTTGGAAAAAGTTTTTTTTTTTTTTTTTTTTATCATTATTATTATCATTATTGGATAGACTCAGATGAGTGTATTATACATCCGTTTGTGGTGCTCTTGTTTTTGCTGACAAGGGTAATCCAGCCAAATTAGATTAACGATATCACTTCAGGACTCAGAATACTTTATCGCCATGTTATGACTCATAACTTGTTTATTATTTTATGCTTTTTCCAGAAATATCTTTTTCGTGTATGCTGTGCAGAAGTTGTGTTCTTTCTACTGGAATAATACCTTATACAGATATATTCCAATAATGTTCACTTCCCTCGTGCGAATGGTTCGTAGTGTATGCTAAAAGAGATTCTCTGAGATCGCTGATTGTACAAGATGTTACTAATACTGTCAACTGCCCCTCTCGTCATTCTCTTGTACTAATCGCAGGGCCTTGGGGTTAAATATTATACATTGTATATATATGTACCATACAACATCTTATTACTGCTTACAATAACATTTTATACAGTCATAAGATGCTATATAGTACATACACAATGTACAATGTCTTACCCCAAGTACCTGTGGTAGTATAGTGATAGGCCTGACCTCTTATCGATTTGAGAGGCTGTATACTAATATCATGAATATTACCTATGTTATACTATGTCTAATTGTGCATAAACAACAGCTATTGTTTAAGTCAACTCGAAGTAGAAATTGTAACTGTTTATAAATCCAACTTATCCCTCGTGTCTCGGAATCATTTTCTGCTTAATCTTTATTCAATGTTTTACTGATATGACCCACAGGGGCCTGGTAAATGACCCACAGGGGCCTGAGAATTTTTTCCAGTCTACGTGTATTACGGCCTATCATAGTGTGTATAGCACACACAAATTAATATAACCATCTAACTCTATGATTTGTTTGTTTGTTTGGTATCTAAATTATTCTCAGACTTGTTAATAAGTAAAAGTTTACCGAATTATAATCTGGCCTCTCGAAGCGTCTGAAATTGTGCTTCAATCATCACAAGGACTGTCACTTTGATAAACAATAAGGTAGGCCCAAACACATGGCCTGTAATAAATGTCCATGTCCCTGTGTCAGGACATAAGGTATATTTAAGCAATGAACAATGGTTTTGATATTGTTACAGTCAATATGGCAGCAAGATGTATGGTGGGCAAATGTAGCATGGAACCCAGGGTTCCATGCTACATTTGCCCACCATACATCTTGCGGCCATATCGACTATAACAACATTAAAACCACTGTTCAATACTTATTTTTACATTGTTTTACCATTTTCGTCAACATTGAAAAAAACTAAACCAACACAAAAAAGTCCGCCCTTTTTAACGTCACATGACCCACTGGGTGTTATAGCCTGAGGCACTGTGTGTTATAGGCGTATGGTGGCAATTAACTGCCTCTAAGCATTGTGTCAATGGGGGAAATGCGGAGCAAATGTAAATATAGATAAATAAAAATATATATAAATTCTCATTGAATACCGCTAAGTCGAAATTCGCATCCGTTTTTGAAACTACAGTGGAACTTCGTTAACTCGTACTCGACGGGACCACGAGGAAACTATCCGAGTGTTCGAATTAAGCGATTTGTCCTTTGTGGTGCAAAGTTTAGTCAATATTTGTCAACATTATATAATCCTGATAACTCCGCTCTGTCGCCCATCAGTTCAGTGTAAAGACTGGTCAATACATGTACATGTATATGTAATATTACGTTCTGTCACTCCATGTAATTTTGCCGATATACAGTCATTATAAAGTTTCTTTCGCTTAGTCACTTCAATAACGATCTGATGTACATGTCATGTTTGAAAAAGGAATAACGAGAAAACGGAATTCAACCGATTTGAAAACACTCTATATGGAAATCGACCTTTTTCTGACATAATACACTGTGTTATAACATTTCAAGCTACTGAACATCCTGTTTCTAAATGTAATGCCGTATACCGTACAAATCGGGGGATGCGGTGGGTTGGTGTGGAAAACAATACAATATACCGTACAAATCGGGTTATGTGGTGGGTTGGTGTAGAGAGCAATACAATATACCGTACAAATCGGGGGATGGGGTGGGTTGGTGTAGAGATCAATACAATATACCGTACAAATCGGGGGATGGGGTGGGTTGGTGTAGAGATCAATGCAATATACCGTACAAATCGGGGGATGGGGTGGGTTGGTGTAGAGATCAATGCAATATACCGTACAAATCGGGGGATGGGGTGGGTTGGTGTGGAGATCAATTCAATATACCGTAAAAATCGGGGGACGGGGTGGGTTGTTGAGAGAGCAGAGCAATATACCGTACAAATCGGGGGATGGGGTGGGTTGTTGAGAGAGAGCAGAGCAATATACCGTACAAATCGGGGGATGGGGTGGGTTGGTGAAGAGGGCGTAACGAACCACTTTGCGGGGGTGGGTGGAGGGGAATAACCTGTTTGGTTATGGTACACATAACATCCTGTTACGGTTTGGAGGTATATATATCGTAAGGTTTATTAGAGCCTAGAAGAGATATATACGAATCGCCTGTATGTAAGCGAGGGTTTTAGTTTGGGTCTAACACCGTTCACACTGAAGTTCCGATCTAGTGGTTGTTCAAAGACCATTACAGGCGCACAAAATAAATTATAAATTCATTTACTTCTTTATGGCCAAATTCGTCACAAAACAACAATAAACCATTAATTAGAAAGGTTCTTTTGTTAAAAGCGAATATCACAGGTTTAACTGGTAACTACTATAGGTAATGTGATATGATAGATATAGATAACACTTCCGGATAAGGTAATCAGCGGTTAGCTAGATAAAGGTTGGATTTGAAGGCTAAACATGAATTACATAACTATTTATAGACTTGACATGATGTTGAAACTACATACGTTTATGTAATTATTCAGAGTTTTAATATATCGCGTAAATGTATTGCAAATTATCGGCATATTTATGATCCAAATAACGGCTGTGATTTCAATTATCAATTAAGATAGGAAGAACCTAATTAAAATTATTCATTTTTGATCTAAGGACATGATTCATTTAAATAATATTTCGTACAGAATCGCTTGCTTTTATAATCATAAATTTATCTTATACTTCAGAGAATGCATTTTGAAGAGACGAAAACCGGAAGCGGTAAATGTACCAGCGTATGCTCACAAGGGATCAACAAGTTATTGGTATATTGTTTATATTGTTAATTGCATAGTTACATAAACATTTTTACAGTTATAATCTAATCCCAATGACCTGTCGTGTTGACCTGGGAATACACAATCGCCCAAACTACCACTGAAACGGTCGTGATGCCTCGAGAGTCTCATAATGTGATACACATCTAACAGGTCATCTTCGCTAACCAAGGGTTACTCTACGCTAAGCTCCATTTTTGAAATGGAGCTTAGCGTAGAGTAACCCTTGGTTAGCGAAGATGCTAACAGGTGGGCGATCCAGGAAATAAAGGCGATCGTCTGATATCATAAGTTCACCTAGAGGTCAACCCGACATGTCATCGGTCCGACAGCCTGCCATATACTTACACATTAATACGCAAATCAACAAAACCACGGCGATTTCTCGAAAGGTATAAAATTAAAAGTTTGTTCATTTCATTTTGAGTCAGATTCTGATTTTAGTGACTGCTGGCAGAGACATATGTGATCTTTATAGAATATAAATCTACCCATCAACAGGTGATCTTTATAGAATATAAATCTGCCCTTCAACAAGTTATCTTTATAGAATATTAATCTACCCACCATAGATCTGTATATATGTCTCTGCTGCTGGCTTCCTCACCGAACAGTATAATTATACCTATATATGTAGCTGGTACGTATTTTCGCACATTTGCGGTAGGTATCATAATACATTTCCACAAAATTCATTTCAAATCGAGAAAGAATACCTCACATTGTTAGATGTACAAATGGTTCGTAACATACAAGTGTGTAACCTGGTGTGCGCATGCGTATCACTGCGCATGGGAGCTGTTGTTAATTTGTGTTTATTGCTGGGTTTAAAGACGATCGTGAACGTAATGTCGCACACCCGTCCAACTCTAATTTTGTTGATAAAAACGGTTTTCAACCATTTGGTAGATAAACATAATCCTAAACTAAGATTAAGCTCAATGCCGCGAATAAAATAATTTTTAAAACCAAAACATCGTAAAATTGGAAGGTGTCTAATGACCGCTGCCTACGGATGTAATGTAATCAGGGCGACGAAAGTGACAGGGTGTCAGCAGATCAGCTGTGTTAGTATTACTTGGTGGGTTTATACTCAATTAATTTTATCTTATTCTGATCAAATGATAGTTTCGCTAGATATTTGCAAATACACATCCTAATCAACAACTGGAATTATCTTAAATAAACATATTTAATCATCTTGTATCAATTTTATGGGAACAGAGTCGTATCAATCGGCTTTTGTTTTTTAAACGAACTTCATCGGAAAAGATATATTCAAAATGGCCAAAATTCGCCAAAAATCTGGCATTAGTAACCATATAAACAAAACAGCACAGTCCTCGACCACTTGGAGAAAAAAACGCAAAAAATCATGTGTGAATTTACATACAAAGTATTATGCTCTTTCAGATTAATTAATAACATGATCCGTCCTCCTTGATAAGAATGAAAATGTTTTGTTGTGAAACAGTGCCGTATATCAATGATGAACACTACTTTAACTGTATATGTCATATTGTAAATACGTTTTTCTCTATACATCATGTCAGTATGTGAAAAGAGAAAATAATTTGAAGTCTATGCCATCCAATTTGGTTGGAGTCTTTGATAAAACGTGATAACGTAAGTGTCGTTTACTGAAATGTATTCAAATATCACCACGTACGTCGAATCAAAATCTTGATTCACAGTCTCCAATCACTCACAAATAACGATTGCCATGTCCTGCAATCTTTATGACGTCTTCATTAATATCATTCCCTTGCTGAACCCATGCGACGTCAGACATATTGGTTCTTACAGAGTTACGAGTATAAATTTATTTGAAAGTGAAGTATTAGGCATGTAGTCATAGAAACAGAGAAAATACATAATATGTTATCCATGGAATAATACATTTACATTATTTTATGTTTCCATGTGAGGATTAATGTAGAAATTTGGTTGAGTCTTTTGCACAGAACCTAAAACGCTATGATCAATCGGAATATCTCGGCAAATTCCGTCAAGACATCCGAAACAAACGATTCCGAGTCTTTCTGGAATCGCCGAGATATGAGCATTGTGGTATCGAATTAAGTGAGATAGACTGTGAATATCGTTATGACATTATCGGATGCTTTATGTATACTAGTGATAGTTGTAGGATAGGCTATAAATAAAATAGTTTTACTGAGCAGATCTTGGAAAGATCATAACATGATTTACATTTTTATTTTCCAGCTTATAGTGGTTGTCTGTTTGGCAGTATCTACAATTATTCTCACTGCGATTTTGATATGGAAGGAATCCAGGTAAGTTGTTGTGCTTTTTTCAGTTGATAACGAGTGATGATAAATATACATTAATCCACTCTATTACTTATAGCATGACATGTCCAGTTTACCTGTATATTGTAAAATAAATTATCACAAAACAACAGTAATGGTTTGATTATTCTAAATGTAATGGTGAACATGTTTCTTAGTTGCGCCGAGTTTTGGTTACCCCCTAAGGTTCTATTCAACTGTTCATCGAAATACTAATTAGTAGAATACTAATTACATGTAGTAGATTAAATAAAGTACATGTGCACATCCTGTGCTAGTGTTATGGTCTAGATAACCGTGGTCAGCACTTTGATTTTCATTTGAGGATGTGGAATTCGACCTTGATTTGCATTACGGTTTGGTTTGGTTTATTTTGTTTAACGTCCTATTAACAGCCAAGGTCAATTAAGGACGTGCCAGGTTTTGAAGGTGAGAGCAAGCCGGAGTACCCGGAGAAAAACTATCGGCCGGCCTAGCAACTGCTCCACGTAGGTTTTGAACTCGTAACCCAGAGGTGGAGGGCTTGTGATAAAGTATCGGGATACCTTAACCACTCGGCCACCGCGGCCCCTTGCATTACGGTTGTTTTTGACGAATCAAAAGACGCTTATCCTTGTGAAACAACTGGTCTTATTCTCGTGGTTCTTTTTCAATTACGATTATAATACACATCAATGCAGAAGTAAATCCAGTAATGATGATGACAAGTGGTTTGAGAAAATATGAATACATATACATGTATATTCTCTCAACATTATCCAAGTATTGCACTGGAAGAATCCAAAGACTGCCTGTGCGATTTACAAAAGCCAATGACGCGATAAGTAGCGGTCAATGTACCTGTCAGACAATGTTTATATGACTACGTAATACTGTATTGATGGATTGAAACAGTTAACATACATGTATATATATATATGAGCGTATTTATGTAACGTTGGCTATGTTTCTGATTTTCACGAATCATTTTGAAATGAAAGTAAATTAAACTCCAACACAACGAGTAAAAAAAAAAAAAGATAAAATCCAACTATAAATACGTTATTATGGGGTGTAGCCGAACTTGCTTTATAAAGAGGTATTGATTGTGGCCATTACAATTCCCAATTATGTAACAAACTCACACACTTCATTAGCATATAGTCCTGATACAATACTTTCAATACGATATACACAGATAATATCACTAACAACATTCTTAAATAAAATGTTTTTTTAATCTTCATCTCTTCCTTTCTTCCGTGTCTTCAGTTGCTGTCTACAAATGACCATGACAGTTGCCACAAACCTAAATTCTAAGCAAACAGAGATATACAATGTAGACTAGCAACGAGCCGCTAAGTTATAAAAATCATTTGCTAAATTCCAATTCTATGTTGTCCTTCCCTAGTTAGAAACACTTCTAGGATACGACAGATCCCCCAGAGACCAAAACGGTATCTTACATTAGATGTAAGTCTAACAATCTATACAGATCCTTGTAGCATACGACCTTTTAACTTCAGATAAAAGTTTGTGGTTGTTATTTCGTATTTCTTGGCAGACAACCATGGTTATAAGGCTACTACGTCATACAGATTATTAGATCCTATTGCAAGATGGTTCCCCTTTGATTCGATGTTTTGATCGATTTTATTTCTAATATTTTGGGTTAAAAAATAAATAAAGAAATGTTCTGCATTTAATCTGGTGTAGCTTTCAACGTACCTGGCATATTCCTCATGGTCAACATTTATGATTTTTTTATTTTGTTCAACAGTCGGGATACAGGCTTAACGAGTACTACATTAAATCAATATTATCCGGGGTATTTCCGAACAGAGGCAGAACAATTGGAATTCGAGCAAAAATCCAACACCTTTGTCCCAGTCGAGAGTAACATCACGAGCCCTTTGAATTGTCAAGTAAAGTGTTTCCGCATCACCGGGAGCACACCACTGGGAGGTTTGGTGAGGAGACGTAGACAGGCGCCGGATACGTCGTTCCATGGCTGCTGTCAGTCGTAAGTATTTTACAATTATTGTGTAACAGCTTAAGATTTGTTTGTGGGAGTGAAGAATTGCCCAGTTATTGTTATTGGGTATGCAATGGAAGCTCAACGGAGATACGATACTAAGACCTAATTTACAATGCTATTTCGATACTAAATCTCTAACCCTGCATCTGAATTTGTTTAATACATATTCACAGTGTACGTATGAACGGAACTGTACGGTGTTTGTTAGTTCAGTTTATCGAAGCGATCTAGATCTAGTGCAGCCAGAGATTCAAAGGTCAGTGATATTTTGTGTTATTCAGCTAAATGTTGTACCCAAGCAAACTGGTCACACAAACTAGTTTAGCATTGTATTTGGTGTTTTACACCACCTGTATGCATATGACTCCATAACACTCCGTCTGAGCGTAATAAATCGTAGATCAACCTTAAACGCTGAAGGAATTGACAGGTATTGTTAACTTGTATTTCACTGTCATGTTACATTCCTGTCATTGGAGGTGTCCTATCCCATGTCTAATTGACAAGTGATTCACAAAGAAACACTACAGTATCTAGGTCCAGTCAAGTATATTGCATATAAACCGAAAGTTATAATATTTTCTTACAACCTCGTAAATGTTCAAACTGTACCGTTAGTTTACAAACAAGATTGTTTTTCTGTACCGTAAGATCGGTTTTGTGCATAGAGCTATGCACAATGTTTATCTGCATATTTTTTTAGGAAAATATATTTTTTACCGTCGACACAAAATTTGTAGGATCAACAAGATATATTATCTCCTTAATAATTTGTGGTTGGACATTTTAAAACTGTCGATTTGTCATTGAGTTGGTCTCGCTCTGGTACCGCGAAGTTGATAACGGAATGTTGTGAATCAAATAAACCTTTAGGTATAATTGTTTTACTTCTTTTGAGTACCTCATTTGGTGTCTGTCGGATATGGAGACCCACTCTACCACGTCTAAAAAACAAATATGCAGTATTTCTTTTTGGAAGAGATTTATCGCAAAGTAACTTGTTGAAATTTAGGTAAGCATCTTCATTACCATATTCTTTTAATGTTCGATAACATTGGGTAGCATCTCCATGATTCCGATCAGCAGTTCCCCGTATTCAAGTTGTTATTGATGGGGTTGTTTGACATTCTTGGTTTTGTGTTTCACTTAAATGGGTTTGCTTAACAGACATGTTTTAAAAACTGCTGGAAATATTACATATATCTACATCTTCCTCGTCATTGTAATCATCTTGCGGTTCTGATTTTCTAGGAGTAGAGTGCCATTTGAATTTCTTGGTCGTCTGAAATGGTGTGGAGGTACTGTCGTTTGGATTTCTAGAAATTTGTATCCTTTTCGAATTTGGAACTGCGGAGATAGTTTTGTTTTGTTTAATGTATTCAATGAGAGTAATGTGGAAGTTTTTAATGTTGGTCGATCTGTCCTTTTGTTATTTTGCATTTCAGTTCCAAAATAGAGTGATCATCAACACAATGTTCCACTATGTCTTTAAAGGCACACGTGTTTTTTTCGCAGTAGCAACAATGATAGAACTTGAGCGATGCCATCTTTATATCTCCAATATACAGAAGACAAAAATACACAACTGACGGTACAGTTTCTTCCAGCTTTACTTGAACTAATGGTACAGTTTTAATACAACTTATGGTACAGTTTTGATACAACTAATGGTGCAGTTTTGATACAACTTAGGGTACAGTTTTTACAGAATGCGATGGTCATAAAAACGTCTATTTTACCAACTTTTATTAATTGAACATGCCGTATCATTTGTTACAGGTAATTTTAATAGATTCTTGACACATATTGCGAAAAATGTATATTTACAGATATTCAGTTTTTGTAAATAACATTTAGTACGCTCCAATATACCACTGAAACCTTCGTTCACCAATGTTTAAGTAGTCATATTAACGTAAATATTGCAGGTTAAGTAATCCTTTTTAGTAGATATCACGCATACGAATAACAGTGTACGTACCACCAGACATTTCCGATCAGGGATATTGATAATCGCCGAACGCCATATATTCCGATGTATCGCACTGGAAACTGTAAAGCGAACTAATATCTGTGCTTGCTTCGATAAACTGAACTAACCGATCAGCGTACAGCTCCGTTCATACACTGTGATGTTATTTATAAACAAATCCTCTTCTACATGGTGACTGGCTTTGTTTCAAGAGTATCATACAAAATATAAGTTAAGCCATTCCAAGTCGTCCTTTCTCGAATACACAGCAGGTGCCTCGCTAGCTTTGATCTTTGTTTCTGTTCACAGAAGTATCTCCTTCATCAGTCCAAGCTTCAGGAACAATTTGTTGGGTGTATCACGTGAATTTGTTATACTAGAGGGAGCACAACAATTTTTCCAGACCGGAAGTTGCCAGTAAGTCCTAGCCTTAGTTTCGTCAATGTCCTTAACTTTAAAGAAAATCTTTTAATATTTCCAATGGGGAAGCGTTATGGCATTGTAGGAAAGTCCCCCAACTAAACATGTTCGCTTAAGCTCAATAACGCTTTTCCATAGGAAGCTTATGTGAAGGAATGTCCTTAGTTTTAACTTTCTTTTATTTTTCGTTTCAAGCATATTCAATATACATGTAAATATAATAATCATTAAGTTAAGGAACGTCGATGAACTATTTGTCTGTTACTTTGTATTGTGTTTCGTTTACAAATTTGGATATTTTATATAAGAGTCGTAAAATCCATCCAAATAAGAATACATGTATAAAATTATAAAAATAAGGAATTAAAAAATGGGAAAGTAACAACATATATCGTCCAGGTCACTGAAATGTACTTTCAAATTTCGTGATATTGGCAATGTTCATAAATACTATACAATGACAAGACTTTTGAACTTCTATAAAAGAAAAGAATTTTTAAAATAAATATATATAATAAAACAAACCGGAAGCTGTATAAGAAAAAACATCATGATTTCAGAAAAAAAGAACGCGAGAATGAGATTAACCACATTCATATGTGGAAGTATCCACTGGACGAAAATTCTAGATAGTTCGTGAAATATGTTGTGTTGACATATTCACATTAGGAACATGTGAAGAGAAGGACCAAACTAAATTTCACAATAGAATTATCATTGTTTAACGTTAAATTCTAAGGTGTTTCGTTTATTTAATGAGGAAATAAAGATAGTGTTTTTGATTCTGAAATTAATGTTGCATATATACATGTTTGATTAATTAAACGTGTTAACCGTCAATACACTCTGTATGCTACACACTAATGTGTGTAATAACGGATATCTAAAAAATCAAAGTGTCGAGGCCACTCATGGGTGCTGTGCATGAGGGATCGAAATACAAGAGAATAGGAAATATTACATAAATATAAAATGGCATGTAATAAGAAGACATTTTTATTGTTTTTAAGTGCATTCCTGAATGTTTTACTGATGATTATCCGATGTCATTTTAAAGAATTGTATTTACTTTAAAAAGGCTTTGGTTGTGATGAACAGTGATGAATTACGTTTTTAAACCTCACTTGAATTTTAGATCGATTTATCTGTGATGTCCATCACATTTGATAAACCACAACGCGATTCCCTAATAGATTCCTGTGAATTACTCAGCCTTCAGTTTCTTTTGGTTCCTAAGTTTTCAAATTGTACTCAATTCACTGTTTTTTCCTTTCCGTGTAATAACTGATATGTATACTGATTAGATATCCGACAGATTTCGTTAAAAGAAACGCGTCTCGGAAATTTGTTCCCGATCGATGAATTGGTCTACCGTATCTGTTCCGGTGGCTTGTTGAATCGCACGTTCATGTTATATAATTTGTGCAAACATTTCACTATCAACTGATTTAAAACATGAAACGTCTTTATTGCTATCGGAATTTCTGTTGTGGAAAAAAGCTAACGTTAGGTTTCGCATCAAAATCACTCCAACCAACTCAACCAGCACGGCCATTTTTGTGTGGCCTTTTTCTCGGAAATGACGAACTAATCGAAAGTATTCTTCTTTCATTTTAAGTATCGAATGTCAAAACAATCGCAGATATCACCTATCGATTTTAATTGGAAAATCCCACAATAAAACAGTTTTCGACGGCCGAGGGCCATTTTATCACCCCTAGAGCTAGTGGTGACTTTCCAATGTCGCATCAACTAGAGTGTATACAAGTTACCTCCCCTCGCACCAACCAGGAAGCAAGCGTAATAATTTGCACAGAAAATAGTTCGGAATACTCGGTGATAAAACAGGTCATTGTGTACGATTTAAACTGTTTTTCTATAACTAATTCGAATTCAACAAATGTCTTCAAACATATGAAGCGTGAATCTTTCGCGAAAGGAGACAAAATTGTCTAGTGTGTTGTTAGCGTTTTTTTGGGGAAAATTATTTCCGGTCCTATCCTGAACTCATCAGGATTTACCATTGAAATAAGCGACGTTTTTGAATCCCTCGAGAGTTTGTTCTAACGAAATTTGGCGACGACCGCTTAAGGTTGCTGTTTCACAGCACCTAAAAAACAAAAACCGCGTACGAATTTAAGCTACTGGAAACGTAATATGTTGTCGAAATCAATGACTGAATTAAAAAAGATAAGTGAAATAATGAATTAGTATACGGTATTTGCCGGATGTATTTGGAAGTAAGCCGATATTTTGCAATTACAGGTTTGCGGTTGGCTGCACTGGTTGTACATGTATGATATCACAGGAAATCAACACTGCGGTGGTTTATAAAGCCGGGGAAACTGCCGACACCTCTGATGACATAGACGATACAGAAATTGACTTGTTTTACTTTCAGAAATGTTGTAAATGTGTAAATACTGGGTAAAAAAGAAAGAAAAAAAACACAACAAAAACAACAAAAATCCCAAAAAGCAAAAAAAAAAAAAAGAAAAAAGAGAAAAAAAAGAATGAACTTTGATCAGTATAATACATGTACACGACTTCAAATAGATATTTATTAGCTTCTAGTTTTACTTAAAGAACAAGGTTTTGCATAAAATCATAATGTTTACAAACTCCGAATTCAACGGAAGTATTATAGAATATGAAGAAAATATAAGTGATATCCAAGATAAAAAACGAGACCGCGACTACCAGCTCAAAATCGATGACAAAGAAAGAAAGCATTAACAGGAGGTCCACGTTATTTAAGCGAGATCGGGGGAAAGCGAAAAGAAATTGCATTGTATACCCACTTAAAACACTGACCATTATATCGCACAAGGTAATGTGCATAAACTCAAGATAATGGCCATACAAATTACTCATAATCATGTTTGTGAGAAGCCTACATCAACGGGAATTTTAATATTGTGAGTCTTTGGGTATACTTCAACATTACCTGCCCATCAGCTCAAGGGGTCAGTCAGGGCCAACATGTGCATGCCATCAAATTGCCATCCAATGCTGATAATGTTAATCAAGCTAGAACGAATTCTAAAAGAAATCAAACAAACGATTGTCAAAGATGTGATTTCACTATATGAACTATAGTAAAGTTTACCCCCTGCCATGGGACAAACGTGAGATCCAAGGGTCATGGCATTCACACTTTTGGTGAAGGGTATTTTATTCTACCTTATTTGGGTCTTGAGAAGAACATTTTTGAAATTTCAGTCAATTTGAACCTTTTTGGCCCTGCCCGTCAGTCCCCCCGGGGGTTTGGGACCATATAATTCACATTTTTGGTTGACCATGGAAGGTTTCTGCATTTTGAAAAAAAAATGGTTCAGTGGTTTCTGAAAGGAAGCCGAACATGTAAATTGTTTAAGACGGACGCCGCCGGACAAAAGGCGATCGCAATAGGTCAACTGAAACTTCGTGACCTAAAAAGGTATGAGGCCGATAAGTACATTGCACCTCAAAGACAATGGCAACGCCACATTTGGATTATCCCCTCAGATATTCGCTTAGTTAAAGTGTTTGAAGAAAAGAGATTCTAAATATCATCTTAATCAACATGAACATTGAAAATGACACATGTAGGGCATAACATTATACCAAGAAAAGCAGCTGCTAAAGCTAAAATCAAAGTACTGGAAGTACTGTAAACGAACATTATTGTTTAATGCAAAATCAGTAATCTTCTAAGTTTAAAGTCGATAAATTTACTGATATTGGTTTAGGAAATAATTGCAAATTATTTGAAATGTTTGCAGCTGTTTTGATATGATTGAACACATGCATATTTCTGTAAGGTCCTGATTGAAATTGGAAGTTTATTGATCTATCTTGGATGGATGAAAATAAAATATGTCTTCTTTCTTTCGGGAAGCCATCATCAGTTATAATACAGCCAGGACTGTGTGACCTTATTGATGCCAACTTCTAATATGCACTAAATTTAGGCTAGTTCCATCGTTAGTTTAGCATATTTCAACTAAATATGATGAAACACACATAAAGAACTACTGAAAACCAAAACCAGAGCTGCTAATCAAGGCCCGGATTAGGAATGTATCCTATTGAAACTGTACTCAAGCATGTATGGTACTTCAAAACAAAAAACTTGACTCCTTTTGTTCAGGAATCATTTGATGTTAATAAATCTTTATATGAGAAGATATACTTCTGGTATAATTACAGCATTGTACACAATGTGATAAAGAATAACAACCATATAAAGACTATCTTCATCAACTAATTCAGCAAACAGGAAAAGAAAACTTCAAGCTTCATTTTCAACTTCAAACTGATAAAGGTTACAGTCCATTCGATGGGATGACACATTCCCTATTTATTGTCCCTTTCCAATGTTGACCATCCAATCATAGTGAACCACACACAGTTCAGCAATGTAATTGCACAAATCACATCCTTTATGTGGAGAGAACAGTTTTCGGGGTGTTATAAGATTCCATAACTGTATGCAAATTTGTGAATCATTCCATATCTATATCTATATATATACCGTTTGTGTATATATTTACACATATCAAAATTGGAATGACACAGGAGATTTGCAAGTTTAAGTTCACCATCAGTCATGGGAGGTTTACGTAAAATGTTATATTTACCGGGGTAATTAGTAATTTTGATTATATATTTATCAAGCTCTATTCTGTACTTTCTACCAGTGCTTATATTAGAGAATGGACACAATTGTATGTTCTCCAATGTCAAAATTAATCATATGTAAAATATTAGGGGTTTATTTGACCGAGACGTATTTAAAATGTTTGTAATCATTCGCCATTCGAGGCCTGATTGCCGTCATATTTGAATTACCAAAATGGACCTGAAAGCAATATTTTAAAAAAGAGAATGATCTGTGACTTGAATATTTCATAAAAATAATTTAATACATCGTTTATTCACTTCATTCAGATCTTCAGACACCACATAATTTGTGAAGTCATATATAGAAATATATGAACCATTTTGTTATTGATTAATAGTTCACACAAGTAAGCACTAGATGTAAGCAGTAAGTATATGTACCGCTATCTACTGGCATGACTTTGAGTACAGTAGACTACACTCGCTTTGTGGATATTGACAGGATAACATATATTTACATACTAATTCAATTTTAGAATTGTAACTGAAATCTTGTAACAGCATGGCACAAATAGTCATCTGAACATTTGTTGTATATTGAAAAAATATTTAAGGTAAATATTAACTCATTTGCTTGACTTAAATTTTCAGTTTATCAATTCATCGATTACTCTGTGTTTGAAGTATGGTGTAGTGAGAATTTCAAGTCTTGATTATGACTTGATGAAAATTCTAAATTAACAAATTATTAAAATGAATTTGTTTGAAAAATAACACAAGTTCCACAGCAATATTATATAGAGTATCAATCACAATATATCAGAAGTTATCAAACTACAGATAACAATTAACGAATGAATATCAAATTAAGTGAATATCACAGGTATTTTTGCATTTGTTTTTAGATAATCCGGATCTCCGTCTTTAAAAAAAAAATACCTAGTAGACGTAGTGCATAGTAAACGTAGCCATGTAACAGCTGATTTTAATCAGATATAACTTAACATGAACTTAACACCGTCACAGAAGTTCGTCGCAATCGAAAATTTGGTCGTGAATTCGGTATTTTGCAAATTATTTCAAAATACTTTCAGGTACAAGAAAACAAAAATTCTCGTAAAAATATCGATTTTGGGTCGACTATCGGCCATTTCGGTAATTCAACTCCAACGACAATCGGGCCGCGATTCGCAAATGAATAATTAATTTAAAATTCGGTCAAATACACCTCTAATATTTTATATATGATACAATCAGGCATTGCAGAACATATATTTTGGTCAATCCTCTGAAAATAATGCCAATTTATATTATAATTAAGCCCGATTTTTCTTCGTTTCGGTATTTCCAAGTCTGCTTCACGTGTGGTCCGTTTCAGTAAATATTCTCGTCTTTGCCGAAATAAAAACAAGCTATATAATTGTTCATTTTAAACATGACAACAACTGCCAACCACACGTATCCAAAAATGTTATTGTTGATATCATCTGAATATTGCCGTAGTTATCTGTCACTCCGATTGTAAACCCCATGCCAAAGTGAAGGAAGAATCGACCAATCAAATTGGTTTATTTTTGATTTCCGTAAATCTTGCAGTTACCTCCCTTACAACAGTAAATACGTTCCAAGTATCGCCTACAACAAGCAATCCCGTGCACATAGCAAGATATTATCATTTGCATTTGATTTATTGGGTCATTTTCGTCAAAGGAAAATGGTATATGGAAATCGATGACAATTTTAACGCTAGACAGTCACCCTGACCACAAATGCCACCTAATTGTAAGCCTATACATATGTACAGTTCTTTCTCGCAAACACGTACAGTAACTACAGTTTAGTATGATACAATGTATCGTCTCGTATGCCGTCATTGATATATTTCTTTCTCTAAATTATAGAAATACACACCTAGTTGATAATGATGTAACATTCTAGAATATATATATTACAAATTTAAGTAAATCGCGGACAAATTTGCAGACCTATGCTATAATGTCAGCCGTTTTGGAAAGAACACAGAAGAGCAAAACTTTCTAAACATCCGGAGACGAATGCGCCTGCGCAATAGTTGTTTACATAAATATATTGACCTCGACCGGAGTTATTCGCAAAGTTCAGGTTCATTTAGTCTTCTCATTTCGCTAGCGTTATGCATTTCTCAAATCGTATGCATCTTGAAAACACCTACTGAATACATTTCAACCTTTTCGGTAAAACTACTATATAAAACGAAGATGTTTTTTGCAAGTAAATTATTTGAAGCGTAAGGCAATGGGGGCAGCCATATTTCATTGAAACAGACAGTAGATGGCGTATTGGTGAATGTGGCTACCATATATGGTTATATTTCTCAGTCCAGTTCTTGATCACAATAACCGAACATTAATGTTCGTTTAAAAATCAAAACGTACACATAATGGAAATTTGAATAATTTCAAAGTAAATTGTACATAAAAAGACAGACATAAAACAAGACACATAAAAACAGAATGCTGTCCATCTTTTTGCGTCAGAACGATCGATATCATTTTTCTCCATCCATTAGCGACATCTTCAAGAGCACATTGATCAAGTTCAACGAGTTATTTACTCATGCATTTGAGATATTACATACTATACCGTTTCATCAAATATCACATTCAGTTTCCTCTTTAGCACGAATGATGTAAACGACTCAGATGCGAGTCATGAAACTGGTCATCGGTACCATAATTAAACAATTATTGCTGGACACCAAAATGTCGATTTCATTCTTGTATTACTCTCATATACACTATATACTCTGTATAATTTCACGTCTAATATTTCGCGGTTGTCGGACATAGTTTGTGTGCATGCTAGTAACAGATTTTAAATATATCCCTGCAGAATAGGTGAGACTATGAGACTATTTTAAACACATTATATCATACAAATGCTCTTAGTATTCCATCTCCTATATTCCTGTCTTTCTATTAATTCCCTACACAATTCTAACACCACCCTTTCTTGAACGTTACGAATTGATGTTTTTGTATAAACTGTCCACCAATTTTTTGATTTGTTCTGTAAATATTATTCTGCCTGGCACAATGAAACGTTACCTAGCAGGAGCTTGATTATCTAAAGGAGAACGATTAAGGAATGAACATAAAAGGACAATGATAAGATGGAGGAGCGTGCATATGTAGTCAGTTTGTTTCAGGCAGATATTATGTTATGTTATTGTGTGTAAATCAAATATTTTTGTTAGACATAAATTATTTATTGTATAATTATCTGTATTCCCTGCACTTTTTCTCTTTAGTCTTCCTTTTCTAATTTGTCAATCGTAAAATTAATGTAAATGTCCATTGTTTTGTGTCACATGTAATAATTTTTTGGAGGAGAGGGCTTTAATAAGTTGTATAACTTGTGTCCAATCCTCATGCTTACAGTTTGAAGCAATAAAAATATGTTTAAACTAAAAATTAAATTTCACGCAACCACGCCTTGTAAACATTCTCCAGTTAACACTTCTATAGTTTGTGTTCATATGTAAATATTCACCAGGAATTTATTTTCTCACTATATTTAATGACAGGGAATATAACGACATTTGATCTCCAGCGAATATCAACAACTAAAAACTTTTTGTAACGTATATATATTGACTAGGTAATGTGATTTGATGTCGTAAATGAAGAAGTCGGTCAAATTATCTTTCCTTTGTAAGCTGTTTCCCCAATTCTAAGAACAAGACCAACACAATTTTAGTCTTAACTGTGTTTATTTCAAATGAATCAACTATGTAATAGCGATACTAAGTATATATATATACAGAAATGTCTGGTTCACGTTGTCTCTCAGAAAGTATTTTCCACATGCATAAACGTTGGATTAAAAAAAATCCAATTATAGACGGATTGTAGACAATTGCAATGACGTACAATGTCTCGTTACGTAAAAATGATTCAAAGTAAGAGGTAATCTTGACACTTACAAGCTATTGTATGTAATGACAAAATATTGTTTTCCCCAAAACAGCTGTACTGCACTAAATTTTGTATGCTCAGTCTGGAACCCCTGACAATTGATGTAGTTGTGGACATGTTACGAGGTAAGCGTATAGTAAAGGTAAATATGTAGTAAGCACACTAGCTGTTTTTATCTGTCTCCCACTATGACTTGGTACAGGTCTATGCAATCGTTCATGTATTGCAAGACTGTGGATTCAGAATGTGTCCGAAGTCGTGTTTTCACATGGAAGGAGAGCGCACGAAGACCAATGGGAAATGGTTAACAATGATGTTTGCCAGATGTGCAGTTAATCAAGCTATTTATACATTCCTCACTGAGTAAATAGCAGTGATATCATTAAGTTATCACAATAACATTAAATTCGAAGGAAATAGTGCTATCCTTATTCCCTGGTTAATACGATGGGATTTTGTATAAAAATGCTGAGGACTCGTTTGGGGCCGATATGGAATAAGCATTTCCCCAAGACAAAAATGATTGTTAATTTAACGGAAAAGAAAATGATCAAATTTGAAGTAGACATTGGAAGAGACAAGATGGTGACTTCAGAAGTGAAATGTTCGTTTCCTCATCAAATGCTAAGAAGCCGGAAATTTTGATTACAGACATGTTTATTTGTATTTGTTTATTTGTATGAAATGTTCCTTCTGGAACAATTTTGGTAAGATACAAAGGAAATGGTTGATGCAGATTGTCAATATGAACTACCTTCCATATCAGTAGGTCACAGTTTTCATAAATATTCTTTAAGTAAATTCCTTAACTTCCAATAGGAAAAAAAGGAACGCATTACAAAATCTAATTTTCTCAATTCCAATATCAAAAGTTAAGGAGTTTCTTAAAGTTACGGAATATCGATCAAAAACCCAGGCAAGGTCAAAAGTTCATATTCTTCCCGCTGGTATTGTCTTAATGTGATCATTGTCCCTACAACCCAACTCCCTCTAAAGGTTTAAACTGCTTTAAACATTGATTTTATATTGATGGATGATAGGTTTAATATTCTCAACATGGTTTGTAGTATGAACTACATATTCTATCACCGGAACATCTGTAGCAAGGTTTAACAAAATAAGACATATTCATGGAGGTTCAAACATTCTATAATGAAATAATTGATGTGTTTCTTAACGATTTAGTTTCCAAATTAACATAACATCATAAAGACCATTGTAGGTAGGTCATTTTCACCTTAAATTCTGACAGTACTACGACTGAAATAATTTAAAATTAACTGGCAAGTACAAGAGAGGCATGAATCTAATTCAATTGTTAATGTTACAAAGTCGAGATCAATCGGAGAATGTATGAAAGCCATGAATCTACTCTGATTAATGATGTAACAGAGTCGAACCAGAAAGTCAAAGAGTTCAAGGAAGAAAGGTTTTTATCAAATGTTTCTTTTTTAATCTTATTTCACCCACATCCTGGTATTGTTACATTTTTTATTGTCAATATGATTTCTGTTGGTTAGATTGTTTTGTTTATTGGTGTATCCTGAGACTAACATGAAATTTATAGTGTTTTCATCTCTAACAACGGGAAATATAAGGTATGATATATTTCAGGTTTGTTATCAATACAGCTGATCGTTAGATCCGAAAATATAAAATAAATATTCATGAATAGAAATATGTAAATGTTTACGTCATTTTTTCAATTAATTAATCATAATCAAACAAGTAATGAAATAAAGTTTTTAATCTAAACATTTTCATCCTGGGTCTAGTTCCATGCTGTGATAATATTAGTTAACATTTGGACATATTGTTATAATTTAACTTGCATCTCGCAGCGACCAAACAATGTCATTTGCAAGTAAAGTTCATCCATGTTTCTCGCATACCGTACAACCTTCACCGGAAACATAGTATACACTGGGCAACATGGGAACAAAGAGTATCAGATCTAAGTCTTGATGGCAAAAAATCACATGACTGCAGCAGAAATATGAATGACATACAATGTACATCTCATTGTCGGTATGAATATGCATAAGTAGTAAAATACATCTTCCGTTCCTTGCATGAATATGTACGAGATAATAGCATGAATATGTATGAGATAATAAGTTTCGTCTCCAAAACAAACAATATATGAAATGTATAGGAAACTAAATTTCAAAGAAACAGCAAAATGAGTCATTTTGACATTGTCTGAATAGTGTTTCCAGGGAAACAATTTACCAACATGGAAGCATGAGGGTACATGTACTATGGCAAACTCAGAAGAAAATATGATTTATTGAAGATTAATGACGGTTTAAACTATAAGCAGTTAAATTCGTTATCACAATTTCCCACAACATAACATTCTGACAAACTTGTCATTTCATTTGATATTATCAAGGATTAATACATGGGCCCTGACACATCAAAACACCTGAGAATGGACATAGGACTTATTAGGTAATTAGGTTTTATTTACATTGACATCACACTGAGTTTATGAGCAGTTGTTCTGTTATACTTCCATACTGAAAACCAATACATTTTTTGATGATATCAATTTTCATACACAAACATCATGAAAAAAAAACGTTTGTGAAAATGTGTTGGTTCACAGTATAATTACACTTAGTAAAAAGACAGTCAAAAACAGATTGGAAAACCTTACTGTTTGGACTGCAATAACCATTGACCTTCATGAAACATCATCTTTCATAATAATATTTTATGTTTTAAAAAACGTTTCTTTTTTTTATAATTTTTTTATAAACAAAGACATATGATTATGTAATGGCTGCATTGTCATAATGCTTCCATATAACCAATTAAATGTACATATCATTGCGAAATAGTATCCTTGTATTTATAGAAAACGGTTGACATAAGATGTCAGATACAAACTGAATACCAGATATATGGTCTCACAAATTACTCTCACACTGCCCTAACAATCTCACAATCCCTGAATGTTGGTATAATTAAACATCTTTTAAAATTTACTCTTTAAACAGGTGTAACAGTCTTGTGATCCATGTTGACAAATATACCAATATTAAAAGAAATATTACAAAAAATCAATATGATGAAACGATAAAAAGCAGGCCAATCTGACTTTTACTCATAATGATACCTATAACCACACATAAAATGTAAATAAGTTAATTTTATTTAAGATTCAGCTGATAAGAAGATTGAAATGATGCATGTTTTACATTTTTTTTTGGTACCTACGTGAAAACTGCCATTTAATTTGTCGCTGTATTGTTTTTAAGGTCCACAATCCGTTGAATGCCGTTAATGCCTATGGTAGATCTGTAATAGATCTGAAATTGATGCGAGGCAAATTTACATTAATTACAAGAAAATAACTCCCATGCATGTAGTTTACCATCTTCACTAGCCAAGGCTTCTGATTACGTTACACTCCATGAACTCGTGAAGATGATAGTTTACCTATGGAAATGTTGAAGTGAACCCCCCCCCCCCTTCCAATAACCACGTTTACAGTAGTTTAATACTACATTATACAGCTAATTTGCACCTCTAGTCCCAGGACACATCAATGATGCTCAGGGCTTTAAGTATGTAAAACTGGGTAAGTTAGAAAAGCCAAATCAACCTATGTCAAAAAAGATGGAGACAATCATCTATCAATTTGGTATTTTTCATGTTGTATAATGTTAAAAGAATCTGACTTTGTGTGAGGACTAAACTGGTGCCGTTAGAATTTAGAAGTGTGCGTGTTATACAGGGAAGGAGTTCAATCCTGGTATATCTATAGGCATAGCAATGGACGATCAATTTATTCCAGATATTTAAAACTAACTAAATCATGGAGTCCTTCGTAATTTCTGAATATTTACTAACACATGTAAAACATTTACCATACCCAACAACCACTCATTGTCTAGATTTACTCACAGTAACAAAGGTATATTTGTCAAAATGGATCTGAAAATTCAAGACACTGCATAAAAAATTAATCACAATATTATACAAATGACTTAATAAATATATACAATTGAAGTTCATCAATAAGATATATAAGAATCACTTTTGTTTTTATCTGAGGTAGTAAGTGTTTTTACAAATATCAAATAATATATCCTATATATGTTAACCCTATAGTGAATTAGTCTTATTGCACAAACGCCAGAATGGACAAGATATCGGGAACCTTATGGTACATGTAATTACCGGGTATATGACTTTTCCCATTGAGTACCATCTACATGTATATGTCATTAGAATAAAGTACAAGTGGAAACGTTTGATTAATTGTTAATTATTACTAATTGCCTATCCTTCTATATGATTATGTCGGAAAAAAATTCTGTTTATTATAACTTATTTAATAGTTAGCACAGACAATTTCTGAAAATCTTTTTAAAAACACATGAAATTATGCGACCCAATACTAATTTATATTATTCTAATTGACATCTGCTTATGACAGGAGACAACATCGAGTGTTTATCAACAAAAGTTTGAAGCTTACATTCTTCGGTCACATAAAGTGGCCTCATTCTAATTTGTAAAAAAAAAAAAAAAAAAAAAAATTAATTTCAAGTATTCCAATGCTGGCCCAAATTATATGCCTCGAGAAAATGAATGACATAGCCAGAAAGTCCCTTTGAGAGAGAACATGGGGACCTAGATGATTCCGAAAAATTTTGCCAAATTATCAATACTTTTTCATTAGTAATACCTGTAGAAATCCAGACTTCATATATTTTTGTTATTTTGAACAACTGTAGTTTGAATTGTTTAATTTTTCACAAATTTCCTGGTTTTTAACGTTCTGATAGAAAAAAAACCCGTTATTTTGGAAGCTATATATACTGTACAGCAACCAAAACAAGTTCGAATAACAATCAGATATACATAAATCGAAACTTTCCATACATCCAGCACTAAATCATTTAATACAAAATCTTCCAATGAAATAAAATTTCTTGAATTTCAGCTGGTGTTTCTTATAAACTGCTTTTATGACATTTTCTTCAACTTGAGGAAAAACATTTTAGTATGAACAGTGCTTCCCTAAGGTTTGGGCAGGGAATTCTTGGTATTTCATTACACTGGTATTGATGTTAATCTCTCAGTTTAAATTACATGTAGTTACATTTCAAGAAATTGTCAATAAAATGGATGTATGCCTATAGCATGATAGTCTTTGACTGTTTTAGTAAAACAGCTTCTACACAGACCTGGAAATACTTGCTGTAAAAAAAAAAATAATAGTAATGAATAAATAAACTATTCTGACTTATCAAACTGTTTTCCTGTACTGTATAGAGTTGTGAACTTCTTACATAAATTAAAGTCAATCCAAAGTAATATCTGTCCATGTGCTATATATTTCTATTATATCTTTCCTTTAAAATTTTAACTATACTACTTTGTGTTCATGTACAAAATTGAAATTGTCCTACCAATACGTTCTAATAACATGTCATTATATTCAAATCTTGCTATTCAAAGTCACACTTTCTGAAATCACGCTTTCCATACCATTAACTGGCTGGGTATACCACTGTCTTACAGTATCTATAAAGTCAAACTTTGTATCATTGTATGATAACCTGCTCAAAGTTACACTTCTCTAATATTACAAAATCTGTGCAAAGTCAAACTTTTCTTCTTAACTCTAATATTTTGCTACTTATGTTTTGAGTAATGTCTATTTAAAGTGACCATCTTGCCACCAGGAACATCCTTAAAAAAACACCTTAAATCCCCCCCCCCCCCCCCCCCCCCCCCCCCCCCCTTCAAAAAAAGGCTTCACATGAATTTTCATTCAAATGCTTTACAAGCAATGTAAGTGACACTGTCTTACAACATCACAAACAATATGTCATCATGGATCACTTCATGTTCCAAGTTTTCATCTAAATTAGAGTTATCCCCCTTTGATTTTTTTTTTTTATTTACATTGTCACTAGTAATGATTCAGTCTGAAAATTAGCCTCAAATCCTCCACACCATTCCTTTGTGATGAACTAATCCAATAATCCAGCATCAGGGGATATAATCCTTTTTTCTATATCCAACCATGCAGTTGCTATTAATATTCTAATTTAATTGTAAACAATCCAGATTTACCTTGAGCATTATGCATATTTTGTGTATATTTTCAAATGTAATATAACAAATAAACTGTCTGAATTAAATACAACTGTTCAGACATATTTTCAAAGATTTATCTGTGTAGAAATCTTTTAGAAAGGAAGTGTTAAAACACATCCTTAAAACCGGGTCCATTTTGAGTATGAATGTAGAGAAACACAATCAGCAAGGTTCCCCACACTCAACATTGACAACAATTCATTCTTCCTTTTCAGCTATTTGTATGCCAGATGTTTTTCATATTCTATTTCCAATATTTTGGAGAGAAAAAAAATCCAGGTTTTCTTTTTACTCTCTCATCCATGATAAGGTTGTGTAAGCATTGTGGATTAAGATAATATCACCGTATACATAATTTAGCTATGATAGCCCTAGTTCATCAAGGCAAACACACATTCTCTGATCTATCCAACATCTCGATGATCAAGGGAGGTAATTCGTCCGGCATTTCCAATCTCAGATGAAGCACTCTTTCTGCTCCTGTAATCATTTGAAAAAACATAGTTGATTATTTGTGTGTAATGTTTTTGTTTTGTTTTTTGTTTTTTTGTGTGTGATAAAACAGTCAGCAGGCCCTGAAAAATTGTCAGGCAGTGTAATTGTTAATTTGAAACATGCATATATTTTTTCTGAAATGTTTGGGCCAGAAAACTCAGTTACATACATCTTTGAAATAATACACTAGATTTGTCAGCAGTAAATTTTCATTGTTATTTGCTTTGTTAAGAGTTGTAATTTTCAGAACAAGTCTGGTGAAATCACTTAAGTTAAGACATTATCATTTACAGCACCCGGCCCTCAATCAAGATTATATATATATACCGGTATACTTTTTTTACTGCAATACTTTTTTTTAGCATTCCCACTGGAGTTAGTCAAGGCTCTCCAATTTTGGCCCAACTGTTTTTGTGACAAATTTAATAAATATTCTTAAATTAAATTGCCATATCTTTAGATCTGGATAAAGCACAAAAGGACAAAAACTGAATGAAACTTGACCTGCATATTATCATATCACAACTACATACCAATGTATAGTCTGTATCTGTCCCTGTTAGAAAAACAAAACCAACTTGCCTTTCACACTTATACTCCGCAAGTCTGTCACCTTCATCAACATCTTCGCCCACGTAATTGGTTGATCTTTCCGCCTTGTTCTAATGTAATGTTTCAAGGCCTCTAAAATGGGTTCCTGCATTTCTTCTATTTTTCGTGGATTTTCTAAACCGGATCGATCTGTTAAAACATCAATATTTATAATGATCTTGTTACCAATAACCCTTTTACAATGATCAAGTGCTGGATACTCATGTTCCCATTGTCTCAAGGCATCACAAATGATACAAATTCCCTCATATGTTAACACACACTTGTTTGAGGTATTCTCTCAATAACAGTATAATTTTGCTTGCTGGGTTTATCGCCCTGTGAACAGCCAGGGGGCTGTTTGTAGTAGTTAGTGACTACCTTACTGAACATCATACAGGAGGCCCTCCACATGCTATCCACAGCTATAAAGGTAAAGTGTCTTGCCCAGGGACACAACCACCACAGCACAAATCAGCCTGTTTTTTCAGCTTCCCAAGAAACATAAACCGACACGGGTAGGGAGCATCAAACCACACATCTCAGATCTTCACCTGAGGTTACATGGCCCGCACTGTAACAGACCGAGCTAGCGTAGCTCACTGACCAGTGTGAGGTTTAATACTAGTAGGTTATTTGAATGAAGTCTACAGCAGAGTTGTGACAAATGATCCAAATTTCTCTCATATCTCGCCATGTTGGATAGAGTTTGCCCATGTAAGATAGCTATGTAAGATAAATGTATCTTACATAGCATTTCACGCGCGCGGATTAATCTGCGTTCAAGGGGGACAACTCTCACAACGTCGTCTGCTTGTGTTCACATCCGACAGTCCTTATCGTCGGTGTCGGTTTTGAAACGTTGGACTTAACTATAAAAATACATACATTCTTAGATAAATATATATCATATCAGCAGTAAATCAATAGGGCTACACGGTTAAACGATTAGACATTTCATCTGAGCGAACATATAACTCCGTTACTGTAACAAACAGTTAGACTACGCCTAACGTTACAGGCCTAGCCTGTTGTAACAGTTACAGTACAAACAGACTTGCCTACCCGACAGATTTGTCATTTGTCATTAAAAACATGTAAACACACACAATCACCTGGCAATGACAGGAAGTAAAATAAAAGCCATACATAAAAAAATATAAAAAAGAAAATGTCAAACGTCACAACCTATGAAATGGTTCCGTTTGCGTCAGCAGGGGGCCCTGGAATTTGTTTACTCTGTCAGTAACTGTTAGGCCTACTCAGTAACCTGTGTATTTGGAAGTTGGGAATTGGCTCTTAAATGAACGAACATTCGGTAAAAATGACACCCCTCGATGTTCATATAAAAAATATTTATTTCAATTGTAACTCAGAGTCTATATTTGTGTAGAGTAACCATGAAAACTAACTGCCATCCTAGCCTTTCAATATGATCATCGTTAGCCTATCGACTGACCTACCTTCGTCATTCCATCAAGACAACCGGTTAAACACATATATAATCCTATGTCACAGAAAAGATCGAATACTCGTATAGAGTCACTGTTCGCTGGTTCACACACGAAGTTGCCAAAATCACAGTGAATGTAAAATTACCAGCCACGAAACATCGCCGCGTCATGGCGATCGAGATCGACATCACTCTCATTGAACTATGAATGGAATTCCAATGACAGTCGTGACGTCATGCAGTGACGTAGTATTTTATAAAAAAAAAAATTTGACTTGACATTTAAAAGTACAGTGTGTTCTGTGAAATGATTAAATATGTCGAGGTGCAAATCAAATTATATGTGAAGTTGGGAAACTCATTTCAGCGTTGGCTTTCAGTATTGTTGATAGAACTTCTTTTTCTCGGATGTTGACAATTTGATCACGGCCACGTAAAAGTCGGTCAAGTTACGGTAATTTTTATCGGCGAATTGTTCATTCGTTCATCACTTAACCACAAAATGAATGAAATTTGTGTGCAAACACTGTTTGCCAAAAATAGGGTATGATCTTTCAGAATATCACAAGTATATTTAGTAAAAACGTCAAATAAAGAAATTAAAAAATTGAAGAAAATGGATGGCTGAGGGACACTTTCGCCAGAAATTCGGTAATGATATGAGAGAAAAAGACTCTTTCATTATGTGTGTATGTAGGATAGGGATATTCCACCCTCGGGATCACAAAATGTGGTAAAACCCTCGGCAAGCCTCGGGTTTCACCACATTTTGTGACCCCTCGGGTGGAATGTCCCTATCCTACATATACACATATGAAAGAGTCTTATAATAAAATGCCCAAACAAGATAAAATTACTGAAATAAAAAAAGAGCAGCAAAGTGTTTAAAAAATATAAGAGTTAAGAAAATCATATCTTTAGCTAAATTCTAACCATTTGACAACATGATATTACTCGGGGTTGGTTACCAACCCCGAGTAATATCATGTTGTCAAATTATGATCTTTCTCTAGTAACACCATGTTGTCTAAATATAACCTACCTCCACTTATTAAACACACAGCAGATAACACAGCGAATTCCATATCATCAATTTCCAACATTTTGAGAGAGGAAGCAAATTTAAATATTGTTTCTGTAAGTGATCCGAAACCTCCATTTTGTAACTGATCACGATCCAGAGTAAGTCCTCCACTGAACATCATCACATCCTGATCAAGGTTGTACCGTGAACACAATCGTAATATCTGCAGAAATCAAACATAATTCATTAATTGAAAAAATAATTTTAATTTTTATGATTAAAGCTTAAGCTGTAGGGTCAATTCAAAAAAAAAAAATTAAACTTCATTATTAATTTTATTGTCAATTGTGTGTCAAGATGTTTGATACCAAAGGTGAATTAACCATCCATTGTGTTATGGAAATCATAGTTTACATGCTTAATAAAGTTCTATAAAATCCAATAATGTTATCTATAGAAAAATATAACCTATAGGATTATAGAGTTATTTCCCTTGATAATAAGCATTACTGCCTTACAATGTATACCATTGTCATTTAATTAACCAAATTTAATTATACAAACCGTTATGAAGAATAAGTGTGCTTTATCCTAATCACAACTTACCATAATTTCTAAACAGGCTGCCTTTAATAATGTAATTTGATCTGATGAGGAAAGGGAAGTAAATCCAGTAATCTTTTTTGCAAATTCCACTATTTTAATAATCCCTTTGGATGAAAGTTCTGTCACACGTTCCCACAACATTAATTTCACAGTTTTATCTTTATTCTTGTCACAGTTTTCATCTTGATCCTGAAAAAAAAAAAAAAAAATTTTTATAGCAAGTCCATATGAAAAACACAGCCATAATAAATAACAACAGTTTTCAAAGTGATGGATAATCCTATAATGTAGTTTTATTTCAGAATATTTTATGGTTTAGACACAGCAGGAATCGAGCAGCAGCTAGGAAAAGCCTACGAAAGCCCATCGTTTTGACTCTTAACAACGAGATGATTAAGGACTTCTTGTAATGCCATGCAGTGGTCAGATATCTGGCTATGACCCTTCAAAATCAAGGTTGAAATCTGGTCACAGCTAATCCTTCAAAATCAAGGTTGAAATCTGGTCACAGTTAATCCTTCAAAATCAAGAATGAAGGTTCAACAGATATCTGGTCTTAATTTGTTTATTTACTATACATAGCCCATCAAAATCAAGGATGAAATGGTGAGCAGATATCTGGTAATATAGCTTTTCAAAGTCAAGAATGCAGGGTGACCGGATAAAAAAATATTAATACTGATTTAAAGATCATTTAAGTATATTTTCCACATACTCAAATATTAGATTGGGTGACCACATATTAATGAAATGATGAATTGCCACAACTACAGTATACTTGCTGTAGAAATGATATATGGATACTGTTATATGTATGCAATCATTCTAAGGCTTCGATAGCATAAACGCCAAAATAAGATAACCCCTAAAATATGCATGCTTGCAGAAACTTAATCAAGCCTGCCTATCAATGCCACCTGTTTTGATGCCCGATGTAATAAAAATTCTGCTTCCATCGACAGCCTTAATAGACAGTTTGACTGTATTCTTTAATTAAGACATACAAAAATTTAATTGCCATCATCAGAAGTACTGAAATATCATTTGATTCCATTTTTTTTTTTTTTTTTTTTAACAATTTGACACCAGTTAAGTTGGCAGCCTTTACAGAAACGATTGGCCTCTGGCATATATTTGCAGTATTATTGTACAGTGTTTATAGATTTTGTAGGCAAAATTGACTTTGTGGCACCAATTTTGCTGCACATGATGAAGCTAGAAGGATCAAAGGGTGGAGTTTAGATGATTTTTTTAAAAAGCAACAAAAACAAAAACATTTTACTTCAAAAAGACAGGAAAGCTGATTGGGTACCCCCTTCTAACATCATCTAAAGGCACAAGATTCACAACAAATGGGCAGACTTCACGCACAAGTCAGTCACGACGAGATGTCATGGCCTACCTTTTCCCCTTTAATTTCGGTCTCCTCCGAACTGCCTAACGCTGGGTTCGTACTCACAGGAGACAAGACCTCCTCTTCTATGTTTGGAAATGTGGAATTGTGAGCATCAAGAATCTCTTGTAAAATACCCATATCATCGTCCGTAACTTCTTCTGTTGAGCATGCTACATCCATACTGTCATTTTCGGCTTTCATTTTCTTTTTCTTGTTTCGATCATTTCTCACAGCTGTTGAAAAGAAAGTGTACGATTATGTAAAGATGTTTCAATGAAGGAGTTTTCTAGATGGAAAATTATTTTAATTGAATCATGAAAAAAATTTCCTCACAAATTTCACAGTCAAAATATATCACAATCCCTTAAAATGTTTAAGTACATGAATAGATATAATATCGATTCCAATATTTTGCAAACCAGCTTCATATCCACTATAGAAATTATGCTATACCAACCTGGTAGGATGAATAATGTTGACCTTGGTCAATATTTGATTCACTAGGTCTGTATAACACCATATACTGACCTCACAAAAGAATTGATCCTGAACTGGTGATAATTTTTTTTCAATTTTTTTTTTTTTTTATTTTTTTATATTGGATTCATACAATGACAAATTTACTTTGCATGTGTTGGTTTAAACATATCTTTATTGCCTTAAAATGACAAAAAGGATTAGTTCTGGCAACTTTGTTAGCCTTCCCTGAATGTGTTATAAAGGCTATGTAGATTCAAAATATACTTTACAGGATTTCATATTGTACGAATCAAAATATAGACACCTATAGCATCCAATTTGCAATTTTTAGCTCATTTTTACCTTCTTTAGACATTCCTGAGGCGAAGCACTTTTGTAGTCGGCAGTACTGACAGCGATTCCGCGTTACTTTGTTGATAGGGCAGTTTTTGTCCTTGTGGCAAGTATATTGCATATTTTTTTGTACACTTCGACGGAAAAATCCCTGAGAATTAAGGATCAGTGCGAGATATTATTTTCAAGTTCGTCATTTGAAAATGTGAGGTATTAGTGTCTTATCGTTATGTCATTGAAACACATCTAAAATAAGAATATTTGTGAAAATTCTAGTTTACTATTTACCAATTTGTGTGAATAACACCAAATTTTGCATTAAACTTTTAGTAAAACTTCATAAATTTGAACCATTTACAGTATTAAGAAACTGGACTTGATCATGATACGGTGAATGATTTTTCGAAAAAATCTAAATACTCCTGTACACATATCATGTTTGGGAAGAATGATAAAATAAAATCATAATTTCAACACAAAATGGGAGATAACTCTCCTCGAAAATGTGCCCATACCTTGCATCCTTCACAGGAGCTGACACCATAGTGATACCCTGATGATTTGTCACTACACACGACACATGGTTTGTATATTCGGGGAGGCGGGGGTGGAGATGGGGAAAGACTGGTTGCTGACATATTGCTAGGACTCTGCATCTCGCCATACATCCCTGCACCATCAAATATGGCTATAAAACATATAGAAGATATACATGTTCACCAACCAAATATATTCTAGTTTATATAACAAAATATTTATAGACCAATACTATATCTCTTAGTACAAATCCTTCTTCTGTTGGATTTAAGATTTTTTGATAAGCAAACAAATTCATTATAGACTTTTTATCCATTGTTTCACTACCATCCTGATGAATACTGCAGAACTTGTTTTTTACTTTGCCTACATATACATCCATGGAATATATTGTATTTAACTCACATTTGTGTGCCTGTGGGTGATGTTGAGGGAGATAACCCTGTTTCTGGCCATAGAGGTACTGGTCATAGGCATTGGGCGTTAAGTATCCTCCGTGGTCCATTCCATGGTCAAGGCCATAGGGGCTATCACTCATAGCACCTGGAACACAAGGTGAAAAATTAACTAAATATCAAACCCATCTTGCACATATTAGAAACTATCATAACTTCCAAGCCAGGAAGTGATGGGGTTTGTGTTGTAAAATAGCATAAAATTAATAGTGTAATTATTTCTGGGATCACAGCAGATATAGCTGTGACCATGGATTGTCTCCCTTTGTGTGGAAAGAGGACTTAAAAAATAATAAACCCCTTAAACACTAGTGTTACAGTAATTACATGTAGATGTGACTGTATCATTGTACAGTATATGGTTGTCAAGTCAGATTCCATTATTGTGTGGACACTAATACTTAAAAACAATACTTGCTATTTATAATTTTTGCCTATAATTTGGAATTGTCTTTTTAACATTATAATGTTTACTGTCCAACTCTTATACTCCACTATTAATATCAACTAAACAAGACCAATAATTGCTTGTTTGCTGGGTTTATTGCCGTGTGAACAGCCAGGGTCATTTTTAGGCAGGGTCTTCTAGTAGTAGTTGGTGACTACCTCACTGACCAACCTATGGGATGCCAATCACATGCCATCCAGAGCAAGTAGGGTAATTAAGTGCCTTGCCTAAGGATACAACCTGTCCTGTTCTCAGCCTCTCGAGAAACACAAACCTCCTCAGGTAGGAAGAGTCGAACCAAGCACCTCAGATCTTCATCCTGAGGTTACATGGTCAGAACACTAACCAACTGAGCTATTGCAGCCCCCTCAGAAACAAATACATTTTATGTTAAAAATAAGTATCTACTGAATGAGGACTTATTGAATTATATTGGGATGTTAATGACTGTATACTGTAAAAAATGCTTACAAATTTTCATAAAAAATGAAAAGCTGTTTTAGTAAGGTATTTATAATCTTCTAGAAACTCAGGTGTGGAGACTAAATTGTATTTTCTTGGACGAACTACCTATTGGCACCAAATTAAATACCCAAGCCAGAAATACTTAGAGCAGTTATAAAACTTAAGTCACCATGTCTAACAAGAGGTGTTTTGATATTAATATTATAGTGATGAATGACCTGATGATGGCTTGCAGAGTGAAAAATTGTCTATATGATGATATGAACACAAGGACGGCAATGTAAATCAGTATACTTGGAGATGAATTGTTTGTGTATACATACTTCGTAAAAAAAATTATCCACCATCTTGGATATCAAAGTCACCTTGACTCTGTATCAACAATCATGCTGCACCTGTGTTATCTAATATGTTTTAAAATAAAGTAGGACAAGCTTGTAACCTACTGGAGTGTTGTTTCAACTCCTCCACAGGGATTCTCTGAACTTTAACATATGCCTATAGTGCCCCATTCAGATAACATAAAATATATTCAACAATTTTGTGCAGGAGCTATGAAAATCATACCACTTTAAATACAATGTATTTGAATAATAAAAGCTTGAACATGACTTCACACACATATAATTATATCTATAATAATTGAATTGCCTTGGTATATGATAATGTTTTTATGTAAATATGGCAGAGCCATTGTATTATATGTTACCCTGCAAAACTCTGTTATAATGATATTTTAGAATTATGGTAACAAATGTTGGTTTCACTTTAGTTCGGATGAGACTGGATTATTGTGTCGCAATAAATAATTCTGTAGTCTTGTTTCTGTAATTGTTTGTCACAAACATCAGACAGAAAGTAGCAATCTATCCCAGCATACCACTAGCCAAATGTCATCACCATATATAAGCCTTTTGAGTTTTCAGAACTTATTTTACCCGTTAAAGTTTGACCCTGGATATTGGCAAGATCATTCATTGGCACAAATCAGGTAGCTCTTCTTCCAAGCATGTAACATGCCGAACATGAGGCCTCTTGGCTATTGAGAAGAATATGCGTGAAGATTTTGGCACATTGACCACTGTGACCTTGCTTATAGATCAAGGTCTTTCATTTGGTAGCCCTTAATTCACTCTAGCATGCTACTGGCCAAGTTAATTGAGAAGAAGTTGTTTCAGATTTCATCAGATTTGACCCCATGACCTTGAAAGTAGGTAATGGGAATTCAAATGTTGAACCCTTCATCCCAACATGCTACTAGCCCAATATCATGGCCCTGGGCCTTTTGGTTATTGAGAAGTAAATAATTATAATTACAACAAATTCGACCCCTTGGAACTTGAAAGTAGGTCAATGTCATTGATTTGAACAAATGTTGTAGTCCGTCTTAATTGTCTTGCCATACCACTTGCCCAATAGCATATAGATCTGCAGGACCTTTTGGTTATTGAGGAGAAGTTTAAAATGTTGGACAAAAAAGTGATCACAAAAAGATCACTTGAGACTCCCTCTCAGGTGGCTTTAAAAATCATGGCAATAAGGCTTACTCTCAGATAGCCATTTATTGCTTGCATCAATAATATTTTACGTGATAATTTAAGTCAACAATAAATTTACGATGAAACATATATCATATTTTTCCTCAGGATATCAGATGACCTAGCTTAATTGTGTTATCTCTGAAAGTACTCAGTTCAAAAAGTACACAGTTCAAAAAGTACTCAGTTCAAAAAGTACACAGTTCAAAAAGTACACAGGTCAAAAAGTACACAGTTCAAAAAGTACACAGTTGCCTATTGGAATCCAACTGAATTCACACATGTATCAACAAATAGCATGGTCATTTATAATCACTTTAACAGTTTTCTTTAGCTGCAATCATGCTTATGTATATATATATAACTGATAATAGACAAGAGAGCATGTTATAGAGCTGTCACTGTATCAGATCTTCAGGTTCATATAGTAACAGTACGTTATATACCCCAAAATTTTCTTAGAGAAAATGGAGAAACTGTATTGTTTAGAGAAAGAGAATACAGTTGTATCATTTTTTATTTAATCAGTCACAGAAAAAAATGATTTTTATACATGTATAGCAATTCCAAATATTTCACACATTTATTATTTTTTTGACAAAAAAAAAAAGAAGTTTTACAGCAATCTAATCAACATGATTATTTCACAGTATCTCCTCAACTCCTCAAATGCCATACATGATTAGATTATACCGAGAAGATATAAACTGATATATTGTATGTTAAGTCACCAAGTTATGTCTGTATCACAACACTCAATGTCTGTATCAATATAATGTCTGTATACATAATCACAATAATCAAAGTCTATATCGATATATTGTCTGTATAATCACGATAATCAATGTCTGTATGGATATATTGTCTGTATAATCACGATACTCAATATTACATAATCACGATACTCAATGTCTGTATCGATATATTGTCTGTATAATCACGATACTCAATGTCTGTATCGATATATTGTCTGTATAATCACGATAATCAATGTCTATATCGATATAATGTCTGTATAATGACGATTATCAAAGTCTGTATCGATATATTGTCTGTATAATAACGATACTCAATGTCTAAATTGTCTATATCGATATATTGTCTGTATAATCACGATAATCAATGTCTATATCGATATATTGTCTGTATAATGACGATTATCAAAGTCTGTATCGATATATTGTCTGTATAATAACGATACTCAATGTCTAAATGTCTATATCGATATATTGTCTGTATAATCACGATAATCAATGTCTATATCGATATATTGTCTGTATAATCACGATACTCAATGTCTATATCAATATGTCTGTATAATCACGATAATCAATATCTGTATCGATATATTGTCTGTATAGTCACGATAATCAATGTCTGTCACGATAATCAATGTCTGTATCGATATATTGTCTGTATAATCACGATAATCAATGTCTATATCGATATATTGTCTGTATAATCATGATAATCAATGTCTGTATCGATATATTGTCTGTATAATCACAATAATCAATGTATGTATCAATATAATGTCTGTATAATCACGATAATCAATGTCTGTATCGATATATTGTCTGTATAATCATGATAATCAATGTCTATATATCGATATATTGTCTGTATAATCACGATAATCAATGTCTATATCGATATATTGTCGGTATAAATATATTGTCCGTATTATGACACTCATTGATAGGCTTTGTTGCTATGACAATCATCCTCTTATTGGTTGAAATTTATAGATACTGCCCTTTTTCATCTAAATTTGATATTTAGGTGAATTATAGGGCTACCAAATAAATATTAGTCTCTGATTGGTAAGGAGATTGGGCAATATAACAAGGGGATGGTACATGTCCAGGGAAATTCAAGATTTATAGCACGAACAGGTCAGCAATCTTAATGCCTGGATCCAATCACGCAACATGTTACTTTGGACAACAGCCATTCAGAATGCTGGAAACAAACGATTGTTCGGCATCACTTTGTTTACAATATAGCAGACAAGATACCCAAACAACGTTTCGTTTCGCTACAATAAACGAAGAGGAATTACAAGATATTTTGAACAAAAAAGACTTGCTGAACACCCGGAAAATACTTTAGGTGCAACAAGACTATTCAGGCCATATTTAAGTTTCAAAGGTCAGTCTGCATGCCGACTTTGAAAACTTTAGTCAACATGATATGGACTGGATCGAGCCTTGGGATTTTTTCATTCATTTTACTGGTAGTTGGCCATCTTACAAAACAGTTATTGCCTGTGGCCTCGATGAACAAACTCTTGACCAGGTCCGTAAAGTCTTGTGTACACCTCCACAAAATGCAATAATTGTATAATTTTAAATGTCACCCAAACTTTCAGGCTTGTGGCATAGGTATCCATATGAAATGGCCACCAGTATATAGGGTCTAGTAAGTAATAACGACGGTATAAACCAATATAGGTACTGGATCCTAACAAACAAACGTTGGATGCGTATTACTAGAAATAGATATATGTCAAGTAGTAATAACGACAGTACAGACAAGTAAATTGTCGAATTTTCGAGGCAATCTGCCCCTTTATCAAGACACAGATAAATTACATACGATCACATATAGACATAGAACATGGAACAGTTACACAAATATAGTAGGTATAAACAACAAAAAATATTGTAGTGTTGTAAAAACGATCCCCCTCGGCCGATACTTAATTAAGTATGGAACAGTTACACAAATATAGTAGGTATAAACAACAAAAAATAATGTAATGTTGTAAAAACGATCCCCCTTGGCCGATACTTTGATAAAGGGGCAGATTGCCTCAAAAATTCGACAATTTACTTGTCTGTACTGTCGTTATTACTACTTAATGACATATACATTGTATAGATATACATATAATGAACTTACCTTGGAAATCATACATTAGAGGAAAATCTTGGTAATTCATCCTGTAACTTCTGATTTAAATAAATCCCATTTTTTTTTTTTTTTTTATCTAATTCACGAAAAAAAAAAAAAAAATTATGACTTTTGACTCATTGCACAAGTTCCAGAAGTATTTTTTCATTCACAAATTTGCTATATTTATAAAGTCTTCATTAGATTCCGAAAATTGACAGAAGTATATAGTAGTGAGGCCCGGGAGAATGATCCACAGATATATGATAATGTCTGTACTGTTATCTTAATTGTCCTGTTCCATTCATCAAGTGTTCTGTTATCTTCCGATATACTAAGCTTGTTTCAACTATTTTATGTTGATTAACAGGTCTCCGATTTAAATCCAAATGCTGCACTATATCTTGTATGTTATGAGAGGTACACAACTGTCACTGTACTGGGTGCAACCTAGCAGCTTCCCCTGAATTATTATATAAGTATCAACAGTGGAATTTTCTGAGCATCACATGGCTGATGACCGATAGATTCCAAAACAAGTTATTACAGCAGCTATACTACTGGACACCCAGGAAGAAATATATCTGACCTTGACATTCAGAGGGTTATCAATTGATATTCACGGGATCTCCTATTTATGATATTACACAGGTGTCAATATGTGTGATACACATGTTTCACACATACAGCAAGTACAAGATAGCAAAATATTGTCCACAATGTCATCTGTTATTGGAATGTCAATGTTCGATCAGTCACTGCCCACAGCCCAGCTGTATACTAACAGTAATTCAGCCATGACTAGGCCCTGTCTGGGCTGATGGTCAGTCTATTTGGGGCTCCCTAAGGGATATGTCATGATATTCTTTCTTATAATTGGTCATCATTATAAAGAGATGACCTATATATATATAGCATATATCCTTGAATTATCCAGGATAGTGACCGCAATACACAAGCATCTATTCATATGTTGTACTTATAAATATTTATGATATTTCTTATCAACCTGAATAAAAAATATTTCATAACCATGAACAGTTGGTCATTATGTGACATATTTAGCAATATAATTTCCATATAGAAAAATTGTCATATTATAAAGGTTGTCGATATTTAGAGGATTTGCCATATCATAAAGGTGGTCCATATTTAGAGGATTTGTCTTATTATAAAGGTGGTCGATATTTAGAGGATTTGTCATATTATAAAGGTGGTTGACATTTAGGGTTAATATTAGAGGTGACCAGTACAGTTCGGTCATCTTATAAAGGTGGTTGACATTTAGGGGTAATATATATTAGAGGTGAATTCGGTCATATTATATATAGAGGTGACCAGTACAATTTGTAACAATATTTATAGAGATGACCAGAAAAAAATGGTCATATTGTAAAGATATAAGTACAGGGTTATTTCTAAACTATATAGGGGTGACCTGAAGTTGAAAGTTAAATATCAACTTGATCACTATACAGAGTTGTCCAATACATAGTGTTTTAGCGTTACAGAGGGAGTAATCACTAGACAGAGTTGTCCAATATATAGTGTTTTAGCTATACAGAGGGAGTAATCACTACACAGAGTTGTCCAATACATAGTGTTTTAGCGTTACAGAGGGAGTAATCACTATACAGAGTTGTCCAATACATAGTGTTTTAGCTATACAGAGGGAGTAATCACTATACAGAGTTGTCCAATACATAGTGTTTTAGCTATACAGAGGGAGTAATCACTATACAGAGTTGTCCAATACATAGTGTTTTAGCTATACAGAGGGAGTAATCACTACACAGAGTTGTCCAATACAGTGTTTTATATACAGAGGGAGTAATCACTATACAGAGTTGTCCAATACATAGTGTTTTAGCTATACAGAGGGAGTAATCACTATACAGAGTTGTCCAATACATAGTGTTTTAGCTATACAGAGGGAGTAATCACTATACAGAGTTGTCCAATACATAGTGTTTTAGCTATACAGAGGGAGTAATCACTATACAGAGTTGTCCAATACATAGTGTTTTAGCTATACAGAGGGAGTAATCACTACACAGAGTTGTCCAATACATAGTGTTTTAGCGTTACAGAGGGAGTAATCACTATACAGAGTTGTCCAATACATAGTGTTTTAGCTATACAGAGGGAGTAATCACTATACAGAGTTGTCCAATACATAGTGTTTTAGCGTTACAGAGGGAGTAATCACTATACAGAGTTGTCCAATACATAGTGTTTTAGTGTTACAGAGGGAGTAATCACTATACAGAGTTGTCCAATACATAGTGTTTTAGCTATACAGAGGGAGTAATCACTATACAGAGTTGTCCAATACATAGTGTTTTAGCTATACAGAAGGAGTAAAGTCCAGGTGTTTTTCTCCAGTGAAGTCTACATGTGTATCACCCTTTGAGAGCCCCACATTCTAAAATATACATAAGTCTATGTGTAAGTCTCTGTAGATAAACTAGCCAGTCACCTGTTTGGCCATTACCTGTAGTTCTGGCTGGACACTGTGAATGACCTATGACATAAGACTGGCCAAATGACCACCAAGTGACCAGCCAAGCTGACCCTCCAGGCAGTCAATCTGATTTGATTATATAACATCACCACATAAGGCTGTATCAGTACTATTTTGTTAGGGCTATCTCAAAAACTCTTTTCAGACCTGTAATATACTGTTCTGAACAGTAGTAGTTTCTCTTACATTATCAGTTACTGATTTCTATACATATTTTACTTTTTGATCATCATCTTCTTGAATGTTGCTAATCACAAGATTGGAATTTCAAAAATATATATATTGTCGTGACTTTTCCACACAAGGGGCCACCTTGGCCAAGTGGTTAAATTTTAAGTGTCACAATATTTTATTGCTAGCCCTCCACCTCTGGGTTTCGAGTTTGAAACCCACGTGGGTACTGACTACGTATGGCTGGTGGTTTTCTCCCGTATGGTATCATCGTATGGTATCATCGTCTTCATTCTTATATCTTAATGACCCTGGATGTTATCAAGACGCTAATGAAATAAACCAAACCAAAATAAACCAAATTCCACACAAAGTTTCCACAAAATATCAGTGAAACCTCAAACCTTTTTCACTTTTCCCATCTAGGTTACAGACATATATGTTATCTGGATTATTACTGTTTATCGTTACTTCTTTGACCCATATATATACATATATCATATATATCGTAAAGGACAAAATAATTGTTGATTGAATGCAGCCATGGTACACAACTATCTGATCATAGAGTTTTTCATGAATACTGTAGTTGAATTAATTGATTAAATTTTCACATGGTAAAACTCCTTTGAGACGATCCCCATGTATCATGCTAAAGGACATCACTGTGTATTGGTTAACATCTAGAGTAACTTGATTTGTTATCTAGCTGTTACAAGACTAACAAGTTTATAACAGTTCACTTTCCATATATATATCTTTCAAGTATAGGCTTTAGTGAATTATATAACACCTGTATTTCGTCGGATTTATACAAATTACAGTAAAGTGAGATCAAAGTTATTACAGATTTATTATGTAATATTTCAAGCTTAAGGAAATGAAAAATACCCTTCCCATGCTGAGCTTCAAACTATAGTGAACTTTCGCTCTCAAGGAAAGCATTCCTACCACTAGGCTAAAGGGAATATCCTAAAGTGGTAATTAAGATGTGCATGCAGGCAGGGTATTTTTCATTACTCCTTCCTACTACTATTATACATATATACATGTAATTGCATAATTCACGCATGACAGTATAGTAAGAGGCAAATTTATTACAGACTGCCAGATAATATACCGATGCAATGTCAATATTTGGAGCTACAGAGCTTCTAGTGTAAACCTTAAGGTATACGAATTGTAACACTTTGGATTAAAACTCTCTAATCCTTTTTCTTTGTCATGGGAAGGTTAATTCATCCAACGTTCATCCAACAACATGAAAGTTTCAAGAGATACACACTTTTTATGGTTCCATGTCTGTATTATAAAACTCAGTAAATTGTCTTGTTAGTAAATTAATATTAACAAATTACATATTAATTAAAAAATTTCAATAACTCTCATTTGTCGATCTGCACATACTAATTAGCAATTATGTGAGTTAAAAAACACACTCCTATCAGCCTTGCATGACTAGAATCCAACCCGACCCGGTGTCATGCATAATATGCATTTCCTGCATGATAAGTATCTGGATACTTTTTATACCCCTACCAAAACGTACCCCCCTTGCATAAAAAGTACCCCCCTACCAAAAATCTTTAATTTTGACTTTATCAATCGGAAATTGTGAAGATATGATAAGAGGACACAGGAGGTGTCCTTTACAATGTATCTGACCCCACCCCAGGGCCAAAAAAAATGAAAATTTATTTTTTTTGCTCAAACTTTCAAACATGACTTGGGATCAACAAAGGAAACCTTCATATGCATAGAAAAAACATTTCGCAACTCCCCCACCCCCCGGATACTTTTTATTCCCCGGCCATCTCCATGATGCAGTGGCTGTCATGTGACATGTTACATTACATTACTTTCTGTTTTACTTCAGGTTTCTGAAAACTCAACCGAGACTCCTTGGATTATGAAACACTGAATCATAAAATGCTATCCTCTTGATCCAATCTAACCTCAGACCTATGTTTGAGCAAAGTATCAGCAGACAAATAATGATACATACATGGATTTAGTTTTTGTTCAAATTGTCTTACAATCTTTCTATGAAAAAAACAATATTAACATTATAAACATTCAGATTAATATGTTTGTACAATAAGAGTAGAAAATACCAATCAACAGTCCCACTTTTCTTTTTTCTGAATTTTAAACTTTAGAATTGTCTTGTACATAAGTGTTTGCTTACTGTATTCTACATGGTTTTGAAGACTAAAGATAACATTTTATTCAGAAGGATATTTTAATTCCTATATCAATGTAGCATGTGCCACTGTCACATGCAGCTCTTATACATATTAAAACCCTTGTAATATATGTAAACCCGTACTTGTTTCGGTCTGAACAACAATCAAATTGCGGAAGCAGACATTACTTTTTTCTATTATTTTGTGTGTGTGTTAAATACAAAATGTAGATATATTTCTATAACATATGACTGTCTTTTTATGTTTACCTGGGACAAGTAGTGTATACACTGTTGGCACTGTTGCATATATAGTATGCTACACACTCTATACATCATAAATCTAAAAGAAACAGCATAGACGTCACATATCAAAGACCGAAAATTGTACATAGAAGCAGTCAATCATGGTAATTAGGTCGGTGTCAGTATATTTTCTTGTCAGATATACTTTCACGATTTTTTAGGTTCTAAGAGTTTATCATTATACTATGGAGGATCTTTCTGGTTATTGATTGTGAATTATTACAACCGAATGTCTACAAGGAACCATGCTGACAATACTAAGTTCCTTGAGGATGTTTGATTTATGTTAAAGATATGATGCAAATAAAGTAATATATCTAATATGGTGGCTTATGCGCTTGTGATGTCACTTGACAATCAGCCTGGTTCCCTCTCACAATTAAGATATGCATATTCACTCCCACAAAATGTACAGATTCAGAGCCGTGCTCTAAACAGACAGCTTTCTTGTATATTACCTCTCACGATCAAGGGACCCTGAATGGACAGTGTATCGGAATTCAAAAACATTATTACATCATATTAGCTAAAAATATAATTTTTCATTAAACTGTGGCCTACGTCTTCTAAGATCACATACTTGTGACATTTGGATCCAAGCCTTCTTGGCCATCTCTTAAAAAACTAAAATGAATAGTTCGTCAATAACTTCAATAATGAGACGTCAGTTAACACTTCGCCTATCAAAATATCAGACGTCAGTTAACACTTCACCTATCAAAATATACTGTGTTGACATAAACACAGGATATCACTCTGTCACCAACTAATCATTTTAATTATCGACTGGAGATTCTTTACAATGTATCACAAGAGGAACAATGAATTACATAGAATTTCAAGTCATCGATCTGAATAAAGCCTTCAGCATCTATACTGCTAGATCTTTGCAGCCCTAAAGTACCTGTAAATATACACTGGTGCACTAATTACATGTTTTTTTAATGGTATAAACTTATAATGTCACACATCAAAGATCCAGAAATAGGGTTGAAGTGTTTTCCAAGAAAAAAAACCCATGAGATTATTAAAAACCTGAGCTTTTTAATTGCCAAATTACCGTCCCTTTAATAAGGTACTGCAATAACAATTGATATTGCTCAGTTAGAAATTTCAACTAAAATTTATCTTCTGTTTCTTGATCAAGGGATGGCTATTGGACATTTTCATGATCATAACCATGACTTTATTACTTATATAGTGTTAATTTTCTGTATTAGAAGAGTTACCTCCCTTCAATTGTAATTACTGCAGCATACATACTATACTTATAAGGTCTAGTTAGTAATAAGACACAGTAAGGAGATACATTATTTGAACTCCTGACCTTTTTTTTCTTTTTTTTTGGGGGGGGGGGGGGGGGGGGGAGGAGGAGGGGATGGTTAAAACAAATGTATCTGCCTTTGCCAATTGAATCTGAGAATGAATAAAAAAGATTAAAAAAAAACCTCTCAAACTAAGGCCCTGCTCATTGTTACCAGGATGTATATATTTACCCACAAATTTTGCACACTCAATTTTCATCAAGATTTCCTCATTCAAACAGAAAAATTATTTTTTGATATCTGCTATTTCAGTTCATGCAGCATCCATGCATGACTACACAGGGGCAATTTGAGCTTCACTTATCAGAAAATCCTATAAGAACTTCTAGACTATATGTATAAGCATTAACTTGGCCTGATGGAAAATGTGTCAGAGGGCTCTTGTTATAGAAAGCAATCCCAAAGTATTGGAATGAAAATATTACACACAGTTATGTCCCTTGAGTGACAAAATAAACATGTAGTTATGCCCCCTTTATCTATAATAATGTATAAACAGTAATCATCTTTTTTTTCCCAATTTATCAAAAGTCAGCCATATCACTTTATATAAATACCAAGTCCAGAGAGAGTAATCTCCCTTACCACTTTTGTACAGATTACATATACAACCACACAACCTGGCACTCCCCGCTCAGAAATTTGGTGGCACTGCCAAGAAGTCATTGTCCAGCAGGCTAGCAGACTCAGATACCATTTCTTTGTGTCTTGATAAAGGGGCAGATTGCCTCAAAAAAATTAAAAATTTTCATAGTCCACAGTGTTGGATTTACTTCATTGCCTTATATATATTCATCATAATGCAGGAGATCACATCAAGATTTCAAAATTTTTCCCCAGGGGACATGCCCTTTCCCTTTACTTACCATGTCCATGGTTTAGTTGCTGCAGGTGCCCTGTTGGGTCACTGGCGAGTGATGGGTTAGTCCCCATATTGGGGTTCATGATTAAAGCCTTCATATACAGTCCTCAAACATCTGTCTCCGTGGTTTAGCTTTAAATTAAACAAAAGTTAACCTACTTAACTAAATCCTGATTAGAATTTAGAACATACAATAAGATATCAATTGGCATTTAAATTTTTCAAACTTGGTGTTACACTAATTTGTTACAGATTTTTCAACAACAGCAAATATTTAATAATACAGAAATAAAGCTATATCATAATATACATAGTATAAATTCATGGCAAATGTTGGTATTAGTGCCTGGTACAGGTGTAAAATTTTCATAAAATTGACCATCACCCTAATGTAATAGTCTCTGAAAATCAGTTCTTATAAATCAATTTGGCCATTTTAATCTTCAGAATTCAAAAAGGATATTCTGGAGAAGTTACAAAATTTCTGGCTGTTCAGAATCTTTTAAGAACTCTTTCTGATGACAATTAAAACCTTATTGTCAGCATCAAAATGCTTTTCCTGTGGTTAGTTTGGATAAGCAAAAGTGATGAGAATATGTAAGGTCAGAATAAAATTAGAATGCCGAAATATAGCCAATCAGGGGAATCTGGATTTACTGAAAGATCACTGGTCATATATTTTATACAAAGTATTGCATTAATACATAAGTCTGTATGTTGTTTTTCTTATTTCTGCTGGTATCACCATTTCATTGCTTTGTTATGCTTATTTATCCTGTCAATCTTATAATATACACAAACTTTAATACTGTTCAGCTTATACATTTTGATAACTTTTCCTGTCAATTTTATAATATACATAGATATCTAATACTGTTCAGCTAATACCATTTCATGGCTTCGTTATTCTTATTTCCTGTCAATTTTATAATATACACAAATATCTAATACTGTTTGGCTATTACAAATTGCAAACTTTAATTAATTAGCACCATTGAAACGTTTGACAATCAATCACGCATAAATTTATAAAGAATTTCTGCAAATAAAACATCAAATAAAATATCATATGTTGGTTTACATGATAAATTGAGACAAATAATTTCCATAAGAACAATAAGTATATATAGATACCATTGTAAAATGTTTGTATAAGAAAAACAAACTTGCGCGGAATATCACTTAAACTATATGCTGTAGGGCCTTACCTTTTAACTATTTGTCCAGTCACTGGTTTGCAGATCTTTATTTCCTTTCCACAATAAACCTGAAACACACAAATCATATACATGGAGTTTTTACGAGTTCTACATCCAAACAATGAAAACTACACCTAAATTCAGAGGGTTGTTAGAGTGTTTGACAATGTTGACACATGACCTAAAAATAGGTCAAGGTCATTTCTTTTAACAAATTAATTTGTTGGACTTCATCAATATCAAGATTCTAGGTTACTAAAATAACTTATTTGAGTGTTCATGTTAACAAAGTTGACTCTGTGACCTTGAAATTATGGAACAGTGATCGAAATTAACTAGGGATGCAAGGAAACTGGACTTGCTATCAAAATATAGCTATGAGATCCTAGATTAAGTTCAGTCTGATTAGAAATTGGTATAGCCATCAGGGTCAATGAAGAGTAAAAGATGTTCTAGTCCATAAAATGAATATCACAACACTCAGGGAAGTCTGTCTGATATGTTTTAAGGTATCATATTCATGACATCATATCCGCAGAAGATAAAATTTGATCTTTACATAACTGCAAAACAGAAATGGCCTCTACACTGCTATTCAGCAACATCAACAAGATACAAATCTCTGTGCATCACCTTTTATTATAAGCACACCCCTTTTGTGTATGTGCGCAATGCACTTTTTACGTAAAATACAGTATTTCCTATAAAAACTTCCTATTCTACCAACTACCTGATGACAGCCAGCTTAAAGGTCAAAGCATATTGATGGTAACAAGCTGTAGAAAAACATCTTAATATTCTGTTTGGAAACCAGCGTCTTCAGGAGTGATTCTCTTCATTTCTATTTATTCTACAAATGTGTTAACATCAATGCTTCTTTTAAAAAAAAACTGTTCACAGGTTAATATTCTCGCAACAGCCAGGTTCATATGAGTACGGGTTCAGAGAGACACTTACATGCTTTCATCAAGGTATCAAGGTGAACAGTATATATTTTCATGTTCAGCAAGAAAGTTCAACCACACATCCGGAATGATCCGAGTATATGAATTAGATGCCAATTAATGATCTGCGCCCGATGCTAATACATATTTAATTTTGCTTCTTAACCTCTGACTGGAGAGGCTGATTGTCAAGCCTTTTCATTACAAATCTATCTATATTTAATGAGAAGAGAAACTCGTATTTCCATGCTGTACTAATTTCCAATCCTCTCAAGAAAACTTAGCCTACTAAATAATTGGCAGATCCTACACTCACCAGTTCTTATAATGGCTAATTTATATCAGAGCTATTCATGCAAACGACATAAGCAAGACAGTTAAAAGCACGAATTACTTTCACTATGAATTTTATAATAGCCTGAAACAAAACTATACTTAAACCCATCAAACTTCAGACAAAAACAATCCTAGCTTTCAAATAGCCCCAAAACATCTAGAAGCATCAATAATTACTGAACAGAGCAAAAATGAAGTTCATGCTAAAATAGCATTACTACATACAGTGTACAACAGATGAAACATATAATAAAAAAATATCAGGTCGAGATGCGGGGAATTTCCCTTAATCTTAGCTCTGGTTAGTTAAGTTTCCAGGTCAAAATTTCATTTTACCCAAATATTTCTGCTTTCCTATCAAGGTCCAGATTTCATTTTACCCAAATATTTCTGATTTCATATCCAGTTCCAGATCTCATTCTACATATGTTTCTAGTTCCTATCCAGTTCCAGATTTCAATTTACCCAAATATTTCTGGTTTCCTATCCAGTTCCAGATTTCATCTTATCTATCTGTTTCTGGTTTCATATCCAGTTCCAGATTTCATCTTATCTATCTGTTTCTGGTTTCCTATCCAGTTCCAGATTTCAATTTACCCAAATATTTCTGGTTTCCTATCCAGTTCCAGATTAAATTTTACCCAAATATTTCTGGTTTCCTATCCAGTTCCAGATTTCATCTTATCTATCTGTTTCTGGTTTCCTATCCAGTTCCAGATTTCAATTTACCCAAATATTTCTGGTTTCCTATCCAGTTCGATCCAGATTACATTTTACCCAAATATTTCTGGTTTCCTATCCAGTTCCAGATTTCATCTTATCTATCTGTTTCTGGTTTCCTATCCAGTTCCAGATTTCATCTTATCTATCTGTTTCTGGTTTCCTATCCAGGTCCAGATTTCATTTTACCCAAATATTTCTGGTTTCATATCCAGTTCCAGATCACATTTTATCCAAATATTTCTGGTTTCATATCCAGTTCCAGATTACATTTACCCAAATATTTCTGGTTTCCTATCCAGTTCCAGATTTCAATTTACCCAAATATTTCTGGTTTCCTATCCAGTTCCAGATTTCATCTTATCTATCTGTTTCTGGTTTCCCTTCCCAGTTCCAGGTTACTTATCTGTTTGGCAGGAACATTATCTTAAGAGGATACCCAAAAATCTCTATTTCTAGCCTTCAACAGATCTTAACTCTTTCCGCACTTTGTGTTCTTTCCGGATTCCGTACCGGAAGTAGTTATTAGGCTCGCCCCCGGAAGTTTAAACAAAATGGCAGACTACAAGTGCATTTTTGGTGTGTTGTTATTTTCATATAGAAACAGAAAAGTTAGTTTTATCTTTGTACATGATTAAGAAATATTTAACAAAATAAGATAACTAGATCAGATTTATCACTCTGAAACGGCCTAGACTCTGATATCTAAAATGCAAACGTAGCAAGCCGCCATATTGTTTACATTAAGACCATATTGAGAAAATATCAACTATTACTCTCACGTAAAACAAACGAAATAAAAAATAATTTATCAACCAAAGTGTTTGTTTCAAAAGCTTTGAACACATTTTATATATCATTGCATTTGGTAATTGTATTTATCGTTTGATGCTGTCAACAAATCAACACTTTAAAAACGTCAACTTAGTCTTTCGACTAAAGTCGACAGCGGGGAAGAGGGAGCTTGAAATCATGTCGACTATAGTCGACAACGGGGAAGAGGGATTAATGTCGACTATAGTCGACAACGGTACTGAAAGAGTTAAACTACAGAAATGTTTCTTCAATTATCAGAGTCAACAAAATTGAACTGGTACAGCTCCAAACGGCTTTTAATAAGTTGGTGGTGTAGGAATTGGGTCGTCCTAGGTAGTACATGACCAGCTGAAATTTCATCCTAATTTAACTTAGTCAATTTATTAACATATTCTTCTAATATCGGTATATTTCTATGCTTAAAGTAAGAAATTATCTTTTAATGTACAGTGTATCTGTATACATGAGCTCCTTTTAGAAATACTTTGATCTTGGGCATATTTGAATTGATGAACTAAATAGCCACACTTTTATAAAACATTTATTTAAATATTTCATTATTTTTTATTCTTTCACTGGAATATCATTTTTTTTTCTCCATTTTTTATTAAATGATTATCTTTTTTTGTTAAAATTCTAATTAAAGCTATTTACATACAAGTTAAATTGGCTATACATATTTATAATTATTTATCATACATTTCGTTCTTCCAATATAGGTATGTTTATATATATATCATATATATCATTCAGTCATGAATAGCATTGCTATAAGCTATAAATCCCTGTAGATACAATAACTGCTTGAAAATCCAGGTCAGAAAAATCACCAGCGCTAACCTTTGTCCTGTATGGAACAGACAGAAGCATGGTTCCAATTCTGGTTTTATCATGTCCATGGGAATAAAAGTACAACTGAACTCTGGTCTGCCGTCCAACACTAACGACTAGTCCAGTGGACCGATTATTAGTCGTACAAATATATACACACAATTTTAGCCACACATACAAAGCTCTCAAACACGTACAAACACCTGAAATGACACAGAAAGTCTGTTACCTGTTCACGCTGTCGATGTACTGTAAACACCTTATGTAGAGAATTGACAATACAGATGTGATGATCTGTATACAGGATCACTCTACATGTATAATAATCTGAGGCAGTTAATACCGGTAGCACATCCTCGATCAATGGTCACAATAAGTGGGAAGGCTGACTGTGTGGTATGGAGCACAACTAACCATCAGACGAACTAGTAGCCATGTACAGCCGCAGTAATCTATAAACGTATTTCTATCATTGGTCATCTGCCGCACAATATTTTCATAAATATTTACGGAACGATTAAGTCCATTTGGAACAGTCACCTTAGAAAGATTACACTATATCCATGGCCAATGGTCGCGGAGGTGTGTAAACACATTCCATTCTCTGTGGGTCAAATTACGTGGTCATCGAGTTTTTTTGTCCGACGTGGCAAATATAGCCTGTGGTCACTGGACCAGAAAGTCCTCCTTTATGTGCGTATCCATCGACTGAATTCCAACGAAAAATCCAATTGTGTAGGACAAGTCCTTTGTATCCACAAAGCAGACATAACACCTTTTGCATTGACCAACTAACACAACAAGAAACACAGATTCATGTGTACGTCTCATAAATTGCATGCATAATCTCCTGACATGTGTGTCGCCCTAAATCGGTGATACGGAGATATATATTCATGCGGTCAACTAAATGAGCTGAATATATACATGTGGCTACAGGTTAGAGGTTTGTACAGGTGAGCGATCATGCAGCACACGCTGTAGACCTGGAATAACCTGTATTTACCTGTATTTATACCTAGACATATCTCACCTTGTGACCGGACCTCCATATAATAGTTATTAATATATTCTACTGTCTTCAATTGTACAGTTTGATCATTTCAATGTTTACTATTCTGAAATAGATTCCATCTTTGACATTAAGATATTCAAATTATCATCTAACAAAAAAAAAAAAAAAATCCATGTCTGCCGAATTTATCCATCAATTACCCGGTACAATTCAAACAGTTCTGCATGCATGAATCCGGAAATCTTTTTAAGTTACTACATTTTTTTTGTATTACATTTTTTCCAAAGAAAATAACTGCTGAGTTAAATATAGTACATTTACAGGCCTTTGGCCTCGCGCAATAGTCTAACATCGGTCGATTACCAGTACCAAGGGTCAAATATGCTTGACTATTGCACAGTTATGTATAGTCAAACCAGAATGACCTGTCGTGTTGACCTTTTCGCGGAATATTCAAAGTTTGTAGTTCAATTTGTGCACAGGTGTGTAAATGTTAACAAAATATATTGATTAGGAATACTACTGTGTCCAGCAGCATGCTGTTTTGGATCATTCATTTTTGTTCCAATTGTTTATTGACAGCACAGGGATTGTATCATTTATTTTTGATGCATGGTTTACACATATTCAAGTAACTATGTGATTGATTAAATGTGATCCACCCAGCACGAGGTTAACGTTGTCATGGTCATCTTTACCCTATGTGATCAACTGTTCACATGTTAACAGTTTTGTCGCTAAATCTAGACCAGTATAAATACAAATGATGCAGCTGATGATAAGGTTTGCTACATTATAAACAACTAACAGATATATATGTATGTATACAAAGCACCTATTTCCCCTAAATTACTATAGACTCGACTGTAATCAATATGCTAATCAAAGTTCAACACGACAGGTCATTTTTGCCAGACTATATGTCATATTGTTTACCTACTGTTCATACATGTCAACCCCTGAAACCTCCAATGAGGGAGATCTCCCTCATTCCACATCCAAAATGAGGGAGAAAGTGCGTAAAAAAAAAATTGATCGCGACAGTTTTGTTGCATTTAGGGGATGTTCCTCCGGTGTAAATTACCTCAGGCTACATTTTTCCAAACAGTATTTGCTTTCTTTGATATATAGAGTTGTTTTTTTAAATATCCAATTTTCAAGTAATATCATAAATATCTATTTGTGTTCAAAATCACTAATCAGTATAAGTTCACATGTCTAGTGATTGACGCATGGTGTAGATAGCAATAGGTCGCCCTTAAAAAATTCTAAAAAATATTAATGATCTCTATAAAAATATTAAGGCTAAGCTTTTCTTCTTATGGAACAATTACAAACAATCAATTAAATTACATCTGTTCCTGAGTGGATTGGTAGCATGATGACAGCAACATCCAATATTTCTGGTCATACCAGCATCCCCTTGACAACATTCCCCATCACCTAGTAACAGCTAGATTGGACTACCGTGGCCCAGAAACACCATGGTCACCCTCCCAGGACAACATTTCTGACACAAAACCCAGACCTGGTGCTGCATCTGGTGGTCATCATATAATCACACCGGTTCTGACCTAGGCAGACTCAATTCTATATATATTACAACCATTTGTGTGATGAGACATCATCATCAGGACTGTTACCAAAACAGATTAGTCACAAACAATACCTTCTTCTTGTGATGATCCCCTCTGAATTAAGAAGCCATAATTATACTGTATTTATCCTCAAATAGGCCCCTTCTCTTTGTGTAAAAATTTAGTATTAAAATTAGAGGGCATATTTTTTACCACTTTTAGTTTCAGATGGACACTGCTGTTTAATAGTGAACAAATACATAAATTAAATCATTAGCTATGTATGTATCCTGTAATGTATTATAATTTAGCCCAGGGTGTCAACACACAAATTTTTTATTCAAGAAAAGGGCTTAGGATTTCTTAATTATTGAAGGATATTCAAATATCAATTATTAGCATATTCACTGACTGTAATCCACAAATGGTTCAGACATGCAAGTTATTTCATAATTTTTTTTATATATATTCAGTATTTTACAAGAGGTCCAAAGGGTCTGAATTGCTCACATGGCCAGGTAAGAATAATGGCAAAATTACTTTTTCCAATTCTTTTTTTGTTGTTGACTGTGAATAGTTAGTGATGCTTCAAGAAATGGTGTACAATATTTCTAACAGAGGTGATATGAAGGTCATTTGTATGCTGAATCTCTACAGGACTCTGTCCAATGTACCTATAGCTGCTTGCAAAATATTAGATCATTGCAGTATTTCAAACATCCCTGACTCTTGTGACATAGAAAACAGATTAAGGTCATTGGTATGAGGAAGCTATATATTAGCACTCCATAGCAGGTACCTCTCAATACTGGCCATAGATGAGTACCCCGGGTCTTTGCGAGAAGATTTGCACAGGAATACACAGGATTTTTTTACTATTTGATTCTGTGACTTAAAAAATATGTTGAGGTCATTTATAGGAGGAAACCGTATACCGCTTTGTCCTAGGTACCTCTAGGTACCTACTGGCCAAAGATCACTTCACAGATGAAGATGATCTCCTTGAAGAAGGTTAAAATGTGATGGTCAGATGACCACTCCTGCACCATACCACAGGTTCACTGGCACAATTACACACATGGTAATTAAATTTCCACATGTGACCAGTAAGTTCTAGCAATACATTGTAACTATATGATGACACACCTTCTACTACTAAGAAATCATGATTATTATAAAGTAGTAGATGGATTGTCATCATAATTGCTTCTGTGGTTATTTTTTTGCAATATTTTTCACCATCATACACAAAAATAAATGTTATATCTCGTATTGTCATATTGTATGTAACCCTACCAAATCTGGTTGGTATTCATAACCGACATAAACAATGCCATTTCATTTGACATTTACACTAATTAGCTCTGTCGTTTGAAAGAAATTTTCAATTTGGAAATTAATCTGGTCCGTAACCCATAGGCCTGTATATATAGGATGCCTAATGTAATCCTAGTGAACGGATTAATTTGTACCTCTGACCTACATGTCTGTAGAACGTAGGATAAAGCAGATGATATCGAGACAGAGAGCTGTAACCTTATTGTACCTTTTATACAGGTAAACTGTACACAGAGTGATATATTATACAGCTTCTCAAATGATTCAGCAAGGATAATGATTACATTGCAGAAACTACTGTATATATTTTCTATAGTAATAATGCAAGAGAAATGGTCTCACTGTATGCATCAATACTGGGTCAAAAAAATTTGAACAACAAGAGGCCCAATGGACCTGTATGACACACTACTACAATTGCAATTTTAAAGTTGACCTATATGTCATTTATGTGGCTGCTAATAAAAGCATGATACCTCCTCATTTCAATATGGGAGTGAGTCTGAGTATAGAAAGTCTAGTCATTTATATTACCTGTAGCCCTTCAACACGGCACATTCCAGGCCCATATAATGGTTTTCAGATCTGTCACTTACCAAGACAAAAGAAATATTAAACAGAGTTTAGCACATTTGAGCCCTGTAACCTGGAAAGTAGGTCAAGGTCATGCAGTTGAACGAATTTGGTAGCCTAGATTTCATCCCAGCAAACTACAGGCCAATATCAGGTATTAAGCCTGTTGGTTACTGAGAATAAGTTGTTATAAAGATTTTATCATATTTGATCCCTGTGACCTCAAAGAAGGTCAAGGTCTTTCATTGAGCCTCTTACATTGGTTATTGAGAAAGACTTGTTTGAAGAAAAATATGATGCCAGCCAGACAAAAGCCAACAGACGAACTATATCCACCTTCTGACGTTAGTGTTATTTGTCGCCCCCCTCTATATCCCCAATCACACAGACGAACTATATCCACCTTCTGACGTTAGTGTTATTTGTCGCCCCCCTCTATATCCCCAATCACACAGACGAAATATATCCACCTTCTGACGTTAGTGTTATTTGTCGCCCCCCTCTATATCCCCAATCACACAGACGAACTATATCCACCTTCTGACGTTAGTGTTATTTGTCGCCCCCCCTCTATATCCACAATCACACAGACGAACTATATCCACCTTCTGACGTTAGTGTTATTTGTCGCCCCCCTCTATATCCCCAATCACACAGACGAACTATATCCACCTTCTGACGTTAGTGTTATTTGTCGCCCCCCTCTATATCCCCAATCACACAGACGAACTATATCCACCTTCTGACGTTAGTATACAATTATTGCCCTTGTTCCGGGTTGACATGAATATTTGACCACCCGAGAGGTGTCATGTCACCCGAGGGCGTAGCCCGAGGGTGACATGACACCTCAAGAGTGGGCAAATATTCATGTCAACTCGGAACAAGGGCAGTAATTGTTTTATTATACCGAAAAAAACATAAGTGAATTAATTTTGGTATCAATAAGTTTATTTATTACTATCAACAGTTTTTAAGAAAAGTTTTTAAGAGGTACCCCATCGTCTTTCTGGACCCGGCATAAAATTCTCCCAGTTGAACTTTCAATGTATGGACGTCGAAGTTTTCACAATCCTTTGGTCTAGGCCTACCTGTTGCAGATAGGAAATGTCTAAAGGAATCCACGGCCACATTAATGACCCTTTTGGTGTTTTTAGAATCCTTTTCTTGCAATAATTTCGCCAATTCCTCCTCTGTTGGCAGACGATAGCGTCCGCCGGCAGCCATTGTTGTTGTCAAGCAGAATACTCGGAACTTCTCTGATTCGACTACTTTTGAAGACGTTACGGAAGAGAGTTCCGAGTTGGGGCTCACGAGAGGGTGACATAACGATTTTGGAGGGCTCACGAGAGGGTGACATAACGAATGTTTTTAATCACGTGACATGGTTTTCACTAATCAGAAGCTGTGATACAAGTCTGAGGTATAATAATGTTATTTGTCACCCCCCTCTATATCCCCAATCACACAGACGAACTATATCCACCTTCTGACGTTAGTGTTATTTGTCGCCCCCCTCTATATCCCCAATCACACAGACGAACTATATCCACCTTCTGACGTTAGTGTTATTTGTCACCCCCCTCTATATCCCCAATCACACAGACGAACTATATCCACCTTCTGACGTTAGTATACAATTATTGCCCTTGTTCCGGGTTGACATGAATATTTGACCACCCGAGAGGTGTCATGTCACCCGAGGGCGTAGCCCGAGGGTGACATGACACCTCAAGAGTGGGCAAATATTCATGTCAACTCGGAACAAGGGCAGTAATTGTTTTATTATACCGAAAAAAACATAAGTGAATTAATTTTGGTATCAATAAGTTTATTTATTACTATCAACAGTTTTTAAGAAAAGTTTTTAAGAGGTACCCCATCGTCTTTCTGGACCCGGCATAAAATTCTCCCAGTTGAACTTTCAATGTATGGACGTCGAAGTTTTCACAATCCTTTGGTCTAGGCCTACCTGTTGCAGATAGGAAATGTCTAAAGGAATCCACGGCCACATTAATGACCCTTTTGGTGTTTTTAGAATCCTTTTCTTGCAATAATTTCGCCAATTCCTCCTCTGTTGGCAGACGATAGCGTCCGCCGGCAGCCATTGTTGTTGTCAAGCAGAATACTCGGAACTTCTCTGATTCGACTACTTTTGAAGACGTTACGGAAGAGAGTTCCGAGTTGGGGCTCACGAGAGGGTGACATAACGATTTTGGAGGGCTCACGAGAGGGTGACATAACGAATGTTTTTAATCACGTGACATGGTTTTCACTAATCAGAAGCTGTGATACAAGTCTGAGGTATAATAATGTTATTTGTCACCCCCCTCTATATCCCCAATCACACAGACGAACTATATCCACCTTCTGACGTTAGTGTTATTTGTCGCCCCCCTCTATATCCCCAATCACACAGACGAACTATATCCACCTTCTGACGTTAGTGTTATTTGTCACCCCCCTCTATATCCCCAATCACACAGACGAACTATATCCACCTTCTGACGTTAGTGTTATTTGTCGCCCCCTCTATATCCCCAATCACACAGACGAACTATATCCACCTTCTGATGTTAGTGTTATTTGTCACCCCCCTCTATATCCCTAATCACAACATATGACAACTTTTCAAATTTCCCATCTTTTATATATAAATAACATAAATAATCCGTCGATAGCCACAAACAAACATTAGGATCCATTGATTATAAGACAGTTGATCAGTCACAATCAGTCCACTGGAGCGAAGCCAGGACCTTTTACAATGTCATGTATATATATTGATGTTCCAAAGCCAGGACCTTTTACAATGTCATGTATATTGATGTTCCAAAGCCAGGACCTTTTACAATGTCATGTATATTGATGTTCCAAAGCCAGGACCTTTTACAATGTCATGTATATTGATGTTCCAAAGCCAGGACCTTTTACAATGTCATGTATATTGATGTTCCAAAGCCAGGACCTTTTACAATGTCATGTATATTGATGTTCCACACACACAAAAAAAAGAAATTTTGGTTTAATTTTGAAGGAATGTAACCACAAAATATATTCAACACAACACCAGAAAATCTATTTAATTCAACTATGTTCAAATCAATTGTGTTTAATTTACTATTAGCTAAAGATGAGAAATACTGGGACCAAATAAAAAACATTTTACTCAAACAAATTTGATTCAAGCATGTTTGTCACAATTAAGTTTGCTGAATGTTTGTATATTCTTACCTTGTCAAGTATTCACAATTTAGACAGCGATTATAACTCTTTAAGTTTTTGTAAAGAATTGCCCCCCCTGCCACTAGTCAATCAAGCCTATACACTACTAACTCATCTCCCCTCCACCTCAAAGGGGCCGTGATATTAGCTCAATTGTTAGATCGCTGGCCAAATAACCTAAGATGAAGGTCTGAGGTGCGCATTTCGATGCCCCCTTCCTATGTCGGTTTGTATTTCTCGGGAAGCTGAGAAACGGGTTGGTCTGTTATATCCTTGGGCAAGATTCTTATTATTTACCCTTGTTGCATGCTCTGGATGGTGTGCAAGGGGTCTCTCGTATGTAGTTAAGTGAGGTAGTCACCAACTACTACAATGAGAACCTGTCTCAAAAGGACCCGCTGTTCACAGGGTGATAATTAAACAAAGCAAATAAACCCCCTCCATCTTCAATTTATTTATATTATAAGGCCTAATTTCTGTTGATTAAAGAATCTAGGGAGGATCAATTTATTAGTCCCAATGAACACTATAACTATCTAATATTTATGTTGATTAGCACAGAGAGGCAGTGGAAAAGAATTATAATCCTTCTAAGATTAAAACAATTATGTTAAGCTGTTGATCGATTCAAAGGTGCTCAGCATGCTCATGATTAATCAAGGTCGATTATGAAATAATATGTAGATAACATGACCTTTTGACTGATAAGTATGCTGAACACCTATGGTTGAAATGGCAGAAACAATTTTTGAATTTGAAATATTTGGGAGTTCAATCTATCGAAGTACAGCCTTTCAGCAGGCAAATATGTTGGTCAATACACTACACATATATTAAGAGGGGATAGCTAGACTACACACAGACTCCATAGTCTGTTGACCCCTCACAAAACCTGAGTTCCAGTACCCAACCCTCACTGAGCATTATTAGATCAATGACCTGGGCCAGTCCAACATAGCAAGGTCAGGGATGGCAGGTTGAGGTCAGACATAAATTGTGTGTGGTAAATATAATCTGCTAATGTCAATAATTACCTGAGACTTGGAGCAGCCTGTCAGTACAGATGACCTTTAGTACAGTTCAGCTTTAAGGTCCCGGGTGTAATGGCCTGTATCTACAACAAGACATATATTGACCTTACAACAAAACTTACACAAATTTAAATTATATGAGTCAATGTTATAACAATCTTACACAAAATCATTATAGTCAAACTTACAACAAACTCACACAAAATCAAATTACAAAAGTTGACCTTACCAGCAATCTCACCCATATCTATATTATAACAATCAACCTTACAACAATCAAACACAAAATTATAATACCGGGTACGTAGTTGACCTTACAACAATCAAATGATTCTCACACAACACTGTAATTAACAAACAGTTCTTTATGAACATACGTAGTGGCTTCAGAATTAGCAAGAAGAAAATACCCTCCTACTAAAACATTTTCACTTTCATACTCACTGCCAATACAGTAACTTTAACAAATGGATTCAAACAAATCCAAATGTTATATTGAACTAAACAATCTAATACAGAGGTAATAAGGGTAAATTCTGAACTCTGACAACTAATAAAAAAGTTTTAACAATAGTCCAAAACAAAACATCTCATCCAGAGCAACAGGGAAATAAACCAATAGGAACAATTTGAATGTCAGAGGTCAAATATATTTTAAGGTAAATTGGAGGATGAAGACAGTAAAATATAAAATTTTGATCATCAGTACCGTAATATATCCTTGAAAACTGGTATTAATCCTATCGACTCCGGCACTATGAAGGGTTGAAATTCCAGGTAAATCCTCCAATGAGGTCAATTGTAGATACATGTATCTGTAAACTTTCTTTAATCCATCAATATGTATACACACCGTAGTTTCACCTGCACAAAATTTTAGCCAATAAAACTTTGAATATATCTGCACACAATACTTCAAACTATACACCTGTTGTAAGTAATTCTTCTGAACAGCGACCGACCGGTGTTAATTCTTGACTAATACAGGTGTGTGGCTATAGCCCAGAGACTTATCCAGGTGTGAATGGTCAGTACTAACAACCTGATGCTGGGCTGTATACAGGCCCAATGCAAATGGCTACATGACCCTCTCATGTGACTCACAAGGCAAATCAACTGATAAAATCAGCAGAGACCTATGGGAGAGAGCTGGCTGGCTCTTCGGTCAGTGGCCTTATGGTCTACTTAGCGAGAACCTCCCTCAAGTATATTAAACATGTACTTCTGTATACACCTATTAAATATATACCAGCTAGTATACAGAAGTAACAATTATCCCAGGTTCAATATACCTGAGTCTAATTGATTTCAGGTCAAAAATGTAAAACAAATAATCAATATACATATACATACATACTACTTTCTTAAAAAATTTTTTGTCTCAAAATCTTTCTTTTTTTTCTCAAAATCATATTTTCCCTTTTTTCTCTCTCTCTCTCAGCTCTAGCAATTCGTATAACAAATTAATTTCAGCTGTTCATGCTTAACATAAAAAGTAAATAAGCTACATTAGAGGAAATTGTCTTTTAACAGCAATTTTCGAATTCTTCTAACCTGTACAATCTAGTGTTTACCACATATATATCACAATACGATCATCATATTGATTGTTGTAAATTCAATTTCCTTCCAATGGAGTTGCAGTACGATTTACCTAAACTTCTTTCTTACTGAGTTTTCACAACTGGTTTAAAAATCAGATAGGGTTGTCATTTTTAAATGATTATGAAGCCATGAAGGTCAGAATTTTGTAAAGAATAGGCCAGCTAAACTCTTATCATAGCTATCTCTACCTAGTTCTGATATTGCATGGATTTCATTACCAATCAGACACTCAAAATGAGTTCAGAAATCGCTCATCAAACAAAGATTCTGCTGTTAAAAGTAATTTTGGTAAATTTCCACCTGGTGGAATTTAAAATTTGTGTGCAGTAAAATTGTAACATTATAAAGGGGCAGATATTTACAGAACATAAACAAAAGGCCCAGAGGGTCTGAATCGCTCACATGGACAGTAAGGAATAATGGTAAAATTACAATTTCCAGTTTTCATATACATATATATATTGATCATAATATATGTCAGTGATGTTTGAGGAAATGGTAGACAAATATATCAACCACTGAATATATGTAAGTTATATTTCAGGAAATGATAGACAATATATACTGACCATAATGTATGTAAGTTATATTTCAGGAAATGATAGACAATATATACTGACCATAATGTATGTAAGTTATATTTCAGGAAATGATAGACAATATATACTGACCATAATGTATGTAAGTTATATTTCAGGAAATGATAGACAATATATACTGACCATAATGTATGTAAGTGATATTTCAGGAAATGATAGACAATATATACTGACCATAATATATGTAAGTTATATTTCAGGAAATGATAGATAATATATACTGACCATAATGTATGTAAGTTATATTTCAGGAAATGATAGACAATATATACTGACCATAATATATGTAAGTTATATTTCAGGAAATGATAGACAATATATACTGACCATAATATATGTAAGTGATATTTCAGGAAATGATAGACAATATATACTGACCATAATATATGTAAGTGATATTTCAGGAAATGATAGACAATATATACTGACCATAATATATGTAAGTTATATTTCAGGAAATGATAGACAATATATACTGACCATAATATATGTAAGTTATATTTCAGGAAATGATAGACAATATATACTGACCATAATGTATGTAAGTGATATTTCAGGAAATGATAGACAATATAATATATCTAACAGAGTTTATCTAAGGGTTCACTGATGCATTGGTGAATCATAATTTTAATCTAGATGCATTGTGCAGGGTCAGTTTGAAATAACAAAAAGTAATACCTCTGTTGCTGTTGTTGTTGAACCAAACATAACCACTGTGAACCAATCTGTATCTTATATTTCACAACAGTGACCTTGAAAATAGGCCAAAGCCATTAATTTGTATGCTGAATCTTTAAAACACTCATAATCCTTGTTACCTTCTGGCAAAATATTACAGCTATGGGTCTTTTGGATCATTGAAGTTTTTGACATATCTGACCTGTAGGACTTTGAAAACAGGTCAAGGTCATTGGTACATGGCAGGTACATGTACCTAACTGGCCAAAGATGAATACCCTGGATCTTTCTGAATTTAATAGAAATATAAATGTTTTACTATTTGACTCTGTAACCTTGAAAATAGGTCAAGGTCATTTATATGAGGAAACTGTATTCCACTCTATTCTAGTTGCCTCAGGTGGCAAAATATTAGACATCTAGGTCTTCTGAAATTTGAGAAGAAGATTCTTTACGTTTTTAACATATTTAACTCCTGTGACCCTGTGAAGAAGAAGGTTATATTACAATAATTACAAAACAAGCTACATGAACTTACATTGATTAAATTTGTTGGCCTGGATAGAAGCACACGAGGGGTCATTAGTGTGGAAGGAAACCATTGTACCCAGTAAAACCCACATGGTCAGGTAGGTGATCCCATACTTCATGCAGATCGGGGAATCAAACCCTCCAGGCCACCTATAGGTATAAGGAAAATGAAACAACTACCAGATACCAGCTTGGGTAGATGACAATACACCAACTACCAAATACCGGCTTGGGTAGATGACAATACACCAACTACCAAATACCAGCTTGGGTAGATGACAATACACCAACTACCAAATACCGGCTTGGGTAGATGACAATACACCAACTACCAAATACCAGCCAGGGTAGATGATAATTCACCAAATACCAGCTTGGGTAGATGACAATTCACCAACTACCAAATACCAGCCAGGGTAGATGATAATTCACCAAATACCAGCTTGGGTAGATGACAATTCACCAACTACCAAATACCAGCAATGGTAGATGACAAAACACCAACTACCAAATACCAGCTTGGGTAGATGACAAAATACCAAATACCAGCTAGGGTAGATGATAATTCACCAAATACCAGCTTGGGTAGATGACAAAACACCAACTACCATCCAGGGTAGATGACAATTCACCAAATACCAACCAGGGTAGATGACAATACACCAACTACCAAATACCAGCTAGGGTAAATGACAATTCACCAAATACCAGCTTGGGTAGATGATAAAACACCAACTACCAAATACCAGCTAGGGTGGATGACAAAACACCAACTACCAAATACCAGCTAGGGTAGATTACAATACACCAACTACCAAATACCATCTAGGGTAGATGACAAAACACCAACTACCAAATACCAGCTTGGGTAGATGACAATACACCAACTACCAAATACCATCTAGGGTAGATTACAATTCACCAACTACCAAATACCAGCCAGGGTAGATGATAATTCACCAAATACCAGCTTGGGTAGATGACAATTCACCAACTACCAAATACCAGCAATGGTAGATGACAAAACACCAACTACCAGCTTGGGTAGATGACAAAACACCAAATACCAGCTTTGGTAGATGATAATTCACCAAATACCAGCTTGGGTAGATGACAAAACACCAACTACCATCCAGGGTAGATGACAATTCACCAAATACCAACCAGGGTAGATGACAATACACCAACTACCAAATACCAGCTAGGGTAAATGACAATTCACCAAATACCAGCTTGGGTAGATGATAAAACACCAACTACCAAATACCAGCTAGGGTGGATGACAAAACACCAACTACCAAATACCAGCTAGGGTAGATTACAATACACCAACTACCAAATACCATCTAGGGTAGATGACAAAACACCAACTACCAAATACCAGCTTGGGTAGATGACAATACACCAACTACCAAATACCATCTAGGGTAGATTACAATTCACCAACTACCAAATACCAGCCAGGGTAGATGATAATTCACCAAATACCAGCTTGGGTAGATGACAATTCACCAACTACCAAATACCAGCAATGGTAGATGACAAAACACCAACTACCAAATACCAGCTTGGGTAGATGACAAAACACCAAATACCAGCTTTGGTAGATGATAATTCACCAAATACCAGCTTGGGTAGATGACAAAACACCAACTACCATCCAGGGTAGATGACAATTCACCAAATACCAACCAGGGTAGATGACAATACACCAACTACCAAATACCAGCTAGGGTAAATGACAATTCACCAAATACCAGCTTGGGTAGATGACAAAACACCAACTACCAAATACCAGCTAGGGTGGATGACAAAACACCAACTACCAAATACCAGCTAGGGTAGATTACAATTCACCAACTACCAAATACCATCTAGGGTAGATAACAAAACACCAACTACCAAATACCAGCTTGGGTAGATGACAATACACCAACTACCATCTAGGGTAGATTACAATTCACCAACTACCAAATACCAGCTAGGGTGGATGACAAAACACCAACTACCAAATACCAGCTAGGGTAGATGACAAAACACCAACTACCAAATACCAGCCAGTGTAGATGACAAAACACCAACTACCAAATACCAGCTTGGGTAGATGACAAAACACCAACTACCAAATACCAGCCAGGGTAGATGACAATACACCAACTACCAAATACCAGCGATGGTAGATGACAAAACACTAACTACCAAATACCAGCTTAGGTAGATGACAATTCACCAACTACCAAATACCAGCAATGGTAGATGACAAAACACCAACTACCAAATACCAGCTTGGGTAGATGACAAAACACCAAATACCAGCTTTGGTAGATGATAATTCACCAAATACCAGCTTGGGTAGATGACAAAACACCAACTACCATCCAGGGTAGATGACAATTCACCAAATACCAACCAGGGTAGATGACAATACACCAACTACCAAATACCAGCTAGGGTAAATGACAATTCACCAAATACCAGCTTGGGTAGATGACAAAACACCAACTACCAAATACCAGCTAGGGTGGATGACAAAACACCAACTACCAAATACCAGCTAGGGTAGATTACAATTCACCAACTACCAAATACCATCTAGGGTAGATGACAAAACACCAACTACCAAATACCAGCTTGGGTAGATGACAATACACCAACTACCAAATACCATCTAGGGTAGATTACAATTCACCAACTACCAAATACCAGCTAGGGTGGATGACAAAACACCAACTACCAAATACCAGCTAGGGTAGATGACAAAACACCAACTACCAAATACCAGCCAGGGTAGATGACAATACACCAACTACCAAATACCAGCGATGGTAGATGACAAAACACTAACTACCAAATACCAGCTAGGGTAAATGACAATACACCAACTACCAAATACCAGCCAGGGTAGATGACAATACACCAACTACCAAATACCAGCTAGGGTAAATGACAATAAAAGTTTTCCTTTTTTATTAACATGAATATATGTAAACATTTGGTACTATTTGTACATTTATCGATTGACCATTGATTTTCTGGTAAATAGTAATGCATTAAAATAGACTTCAGCTTTGATCAAGCTACGACCTGTACAAGAGAAGGATATTGACATTGTACATATATTGTGTGTTGTCCGTACATCTAGGACATTCTACACTTTACATCGGTCATCCACCTCAGGACTTCTGAAAACCAATTACTATTTATTCCCAACAGCCTAGCCCAGTGGATCTTTTGGTACTATACAAATCTAAACATCCATAACCAAATACTTCTTCCTAATTATGCAGGTTTTATTCAATTCTGACAGTGACTGATTTTACTTCACAGCATTTATAACCTAGTTTTTGTTCAGCCTAGAAAGAGTGAACACATTTCCATACCAAAGCATTCTGATACCCTTCAATTACTAATACCATTCAACCATTACTGTAGCAAATTATTTTTTAAATGAAATCTCTGCCTTTAAGAATATAATATTCAAAGTATACACACATTCTGTATTTTTCACAACAAATGTCGCCATGTACGAAAGAGAACCTATTTCGAACATGGCAGCATTTGTTGTGAAAATACGGAATGTGTGTACCAAATGGAACAAATATAAAGTGCAAATAGCTTTTAAATTCATTTGTTTCGTCTTATATTCCATTTTTGTATTTACCGGGCCGCATTTTCAATCCGAGTTGTTACCAGAATGATCGAAGCCTAGAAATGTAAATAATCATGATTGTGTCTTTGAGTGCTACTTTTGTGGATTTAATGATGGATTCATGAAAAAGATGTAATAACATGACACTGTTTAACACTTAAACGTAAATTAGCTGCTTACCATTATCAAAATCCTGACTTTGAAAATTTTACATTTTGCGCAGTATAAATCTGCCTTGGGAAGTTAGAGGAAAATGAAGAAACTTTTTGAAATTTCAGTCCATTCGATCCTTTTCGGCACCACCCCTCAGGGATGGGGACCATACAATTTTGGTTGACACTCAATGGCCATGAAAGAGTTTTGCAAAATTTCAATGAAATTGGTTGAGAGGTATCTGAGAAGTCAAAAAATGTAAATTGATTACCGACAGACGATGAAAGATGATGGACAAAAGGCAAGTACACTGTATAAGAAAAGGTCACTTGAGACTTTGATCGAAACAACCAAATATATTGATTCTGGCCATTTGGATAAATAAAAGGTGTTGTCTGGATGTTTGAACAAATACAGTCATACAAAATGGCAGCCTCAATGACCAGTGGTCAATATGTTCTTACAATTGCTTTGAATGACCCTCATCATTCATGAAATTTACAATAAATCATTTCCGAGATGAAAGACAATTTTGTTGCAACTATATTAAATTAACACCTATATTAAATGTAATCTTTATTATCCTGGTCAGCAAAGTGAACTGATTTCTTGTACCATGCAAAACTCTCTTCTCGTACCAAAACTCTCTTCTCGTACCGAAACTCTCTTCTCATACCCAAACTCTCTTCTCGTACCAAAACTCTCTTCTCGTACCCAAACTCTCTTCTCGTACCCAAACTATCTTCTCATTGGATCCCTGATTGACCAAATTGATGCTGAGGTAGAATACTTATAATCATGATATATTGGGACTGGGGTTTAATTTGAACATCAATTAAAAATATACAAAAGAATATTAACAGAATACCAAATGATCAGCAATTCACATTTAATGTATTTCATTGTTTTTTTTTTACTTCTTTAAAATTCTTACACATTTTTTTCAACATTTTTAGGCCCTATAATGATCTTTGTAGTGTTGGTTGGCTGTTAAGAATACATAACTAATAATCTTTAAAATAAGTGTCCACTGCTCTCTTTAACTGGTCTGAGTCATGGAAGAGCTTGATATCCATGTTTCTACCAAAATACGCTGTGTAAATAATGTGCCGAATGTTGGATATATACCGGGATATGTTATATTCCACTTTTGATTGGATAAGAATTTGAACTTTGACCGGAGCTGCAAATGTTATTGATGTCATCAATAATCGAATGACGTCACTTCACCAGGTCCCAGCCGTCGCCTGTATACCTCATTTGCATACACGAAAAATGACTTGGCCACGTTTCCCTTTGATTCAAGCCGATATTATTGTAGTAGAAACAGGTCACACGACTCTTGATTTTGGGATATGGAATTTATTTCAGACGAGTACTTTTTTAAAAGTTACAGTCACACTTGCTAAAGCTTTGAATTGATCATGAGGGAAAAGTTTGATGAGACATGCGTTACCGAATACTAAACCATCAGTTCATACATTCTTTTATATGTGCATTTGCACTCAAAAATGTACACAATTTAAGTTACCTGGTACACAAACTATGATATACACAAGCGTTAAAACACAGAGGCTATACATATAGCAGCTGTCATGGTTTGTCTATCATGGTCTGCAGAATGTTTGTTTTTGATGGGATCAAACAGGGAGTCATGGTAATGCTCCACCAAATTCTAGGTCAATACCATCTTATCACACTGACTAGAACCTCTGATGGATTAACTGACCACATACATTCATCAATCTTTACTCTTGTGTGAGCCAAGTCAGCAGAACTGAAATATGTCCATTAATAACATTTATGATATAGTATGCAACATAAATTATGTACCAACAACTACAACAAAAGTTCTAGCTGTCCCATCAACTTCAAGTATATTAAATAATTATTTTCTATATTTCCATGTCTAAATGGATATTGCTGTATTCTGTTGTTTATAGCAATTAATATTGAAATTTCCTCAAAACTTCAAAAATATTTTGATATATATACCTCTCTCCTCAAAACTCATGATGTAATGAACACAGTAATGTATTCCACATTTAGAATTCTTGAAAAAAATGGATTATGATATGTACTTGTGAAAGTCCCAAAGACATAAACAAGAAATCACTTTACATTTAATTCCATCTTACACAAAAGTAATAACATATATTTAATATATTTTAAACCTACAATTTTAGATTATCATCATGGGACCAAAAAACATCTTTAAATGTTCTTCTCCTTAAAACATATAATTGACATTCTACAAAGGGAAAAGTTAAGACAAACAGTATTTTTTACATGTTATATCAATAACTCCCTGATTAGATCAATCATGCCCACTCTTCCAGAAAGTGGATTGTGGATACAAGAAAATTGGTTACCATGGATATAATGATTATTCTACCAAGAGCAGGAAATAGGTTACAAAGTGTCCAGATCTTTAATGAGCTTGACCAGCCAAGATGAGTGGGCTGACCCTGGTGAGTGGCCAGCCTGACAGCTTGGGGCACCGGGAGCAGTGTCCTGACCTGACCACTAAATGACCCCCAGCTTATATAACAGTTTCTGCCAGAGCTGTGTTAATACAGTCCAGACTATGGTCAGAAGGAGGCCACAGGTGGGGGAGGCATTATAACTACCAAAACCACAGGTGGGGTAGTTATACTAGAGAAATCACACACAGTGAGGCATACTACAGAAATCACAGACAGGGAGATATACTAGAGAAATCACTGATGGGGGAGGTATACTATAGAAATCACAGACAGGGAGATATACTACAGAAATCACAGACAGGGAGATATACTACACAAATCACAGACAGGGAGGTATACTACAGAAATCACAGACAGGGAGGTCTACTACAGAAATCACAGACAGGGAGGTATACTACAGAAATCACAGACAGGGAGATATACTACAGAAACCACAGACAGGGAAGTATACCACAGAAATCACAGACAGTGAGGTATACTACAGATATCACAGACAGGGAAGTATACCACAGAAATCACAGGTGGGGGAGGTATACTACAGAAACCACAGACAGGGAAGTATACCACAGAAATCACAGACAGGGAGATATACTACAGAAATCACAGACAGGGAGATATACTACACAAATCACAGACAGGGAGGTATACTACAGAAATCACAGACAGGGAGGTATACTACAGAAATCACAGACAGGGAGGTATACTACAGAAATCACAGACAGGGAGGTATACTACAGAAATCACAGACAGGGAGGTATACTACAGAAATCACAGACAGGGAGGTATACTACAGAAATCACAGACAGGGAGGTATACTACAGAAATCACAGACAGTGAGATATACTACAGGAGGTACGGACAAAAGCCCCCCCGGACATTAGCCCCCCCGGACATTAGCCCCCCCGGACATTAGCCCCTAGGACAAAAGCCCCCCCGGACATTAGCCCCTTCACACTAATCAAAAAGTGGACAAAAGCCCCTTCATAAAAAAATATATATATTTTTTTTTTATTTTTTATGTTTTTATTTATTCATTTTTAAAAAAAATTACAATATATGTTTTAGCAGTGGTTATATTAAGTGATACATATATATGTAAGTGACTTCAGTCACCAGTGGCTTCTGCAATGTAAACAACTACTTGAACTGTTACATAACAATAAGCTGTTACACAGCTTCTCCCATCACTGGCTTTGGTACAAGTGTATTTTCAAACAAGTACAAGTCATAATATAGTTGCTATCATTTTTAATTATTTATACATTCCGTCCATATATGTGCGTATGCAGTTATATTTTAAAACCGATAATGACTCTTTTAAGAACTAGATCTTTGTACTTTTAGTTTGTCTATTATGATTTCTGTTTCGTATTGATATATTGTATGATATTATATATTTATTTAATAGTGTATATAGATAATGTTCTAATAGTGTCTCATAAGCCAAAATTGGCTGGATGTCGACATCAATTTTATGCTAAGTCTCAAATGCTGTTTTATTATGATTGTATTGACATGTGACACTTTAATAAAATATGATTGATTGATTGATTTGATTGGTGTTTGGTAGGTTTTTCATTGATTTTACTGTTACATAAACAATAAGCTGTTACACAGGTGTTTGGTAGGTTTTTCATTGATGTTGTATTCTCCTCGAAGGAAATATATCATTAATGGCTTCATGTGTATCAACAGTGAAATTTCTATGTTTGCACAGGTATAAATTGTTTTTATATTGTTTCTTTGATTTTAATCATTCCTAAAATTAAAATTACAACACAGAGCAACATGTTTGGTTAGGTACTTATTATGTTATAATTTGAGACACTGCAAATAGGGATCAAATGTTTATTGCTTTTGTAGGCATTTCTTTGATTATCAATATTTGCAGTATATTACAAATTTCAGAGATAAAAACAGCAGTATATATACAGTTTTTGTTTTTCAAAAGTACAGATTTATATAAAGTATACCAGCTAAATTTATAATGAAGGGGCTTTTGTCCGGGGGGGCTAATGTCCGGGGGGGCTTTCGTCCGGAGGGGCTTTTGTCCTAGGGGCTAATGTCCGGGGGGGCTAATGTCCGGGGGGGCTTTTGTCCTACACTCATACTACAGATATCACAGACAGGGAGGTATACTACAGATATCACAGACAGGGAGGTATACTACAGAAATCACAGACAGTGAGGTATACTACAGAAATCACAGACAGGGAGGTATACTACAGAAATCACACACAGGGAAGTATACTACAGAAATCACAGACAGTGAGGTATACTACAGATATCACAGACAGGGAGGTATACCACAGAAATCACAGACAGGGAGGTATACTACAGAAATCACACACAGGGAGGTATACTACAGAAATCACAGACAGGGAGGTATACTACAGAAATCACAGATGGGGAGGTATACTACAGAAATCACAGACAGGGTGGTATACTACAGAAATCACAGACAGGGAGATATACTACAGAAATCACACACAGGGAGGTATACTACAGAAATCACAGATGGGGAGGTATACTATAGAAATCACAGACAGTGAGATATACTACAGAAATCACAGACAGGGAGGTATACTACAGAAATCACAGATGGGGAGGTATACTACAGAAATCACAGACAGGGAGGTATACTACAGAAATCACAGACAGGGAGGTATACTACAGAAATCACTGATGGGGAGGTATACTACAGATATCACAGACAGTGAGGTATACTACAGAAATCACAGATGGGGAGGTATACTACAGAAATCACAGATGGGGAGGTATACCACAGAAATCACAGACAGGGAGGTATACTACAGAAATCACAGATGGGGAGGTATACTACAGAAATCACAGACAGGGAGGTATACTACAGAAATCACAGACAGGGAGGTATACTACAGATATCACAGACAGGGAGATATACTACAGAAATCATACACAGGGAGGTATACTACAGAAATCACAGACAGTGAGGTATACTACAGAAATCACTGATGGGGAGATATACTACAGAAATCACAGACAGGGAGGTATACTACAGATATCACAGACAGGGAGATATACTACAGAAATCATACACAGGGAGGTATACTACAGATATCACAGACAGTGAGGTATACTTCAGAAATCACAGACAGGGAGGTCTACTACAGAAATCACAGACAGGGAGGTATACTACAGAAATCACAGACAGGGAGATATACTACAGAAATCACAGACAGGGAGGTATACTACAGAAATCACAGACAGGGAGATATACTACAGATATCACTGATGGGGAGGTATACTACAGAAATCACAGACAGGGAGATATACTACAGAAATCACAGACAGGGAGGTCTACTACAGAAATCACAGACAGGGAGGTATACTACAGAAATCACAGGTGGGGAGGTATACTACAGAAATCAATGTCGGGGAGGTAGACTAGAGAAATCACTGACAGTGAGGTATACTACAGAAAACACTGATGGGGAGGTAATCACAGACAGGGAGGTAGATCGAGGGATAGAATCATAAGATTACCAGAATCTATTGGGTCCACATCAACAAGGGCAGATCGAGGGATAGAATCATAAGATTACCAGAATCTATTAGGTCCACATCAACAACGTAGTTTGTCCAGAATTAATACAGACAACTGGGTACTGATATTTGGCCATATTTTGGAGGTACCTTGGACAAGGTACCTCCAGACAACCAATAATGATCAAGTTTACTAATCAATATGTTTAAATTATGTCATGGCGAAACCCAAACCACGAGTTGAGTGAAATCTGCATAGAATCGCAATACATGCAGAGGGCCACTAAATACTGACTCAACTTTGGTCGTTTTATACTCCAATGGGTTAATGTCAATGCATTATTTTGCCAAATTTTCCTCAAATATCTTCCCCTTTATATTCATGCAGATTTCGGTGTTTTGCTTACTCTAATTATATGGATCAGCATCCAAAATACATTCAAAACATTTCTTATCGAGCCCGCTAGTAGTTTCTGCTGCCATTTCGTTTGCAATGGTTACAGCCTGATAATCGACAACTCTCATGTCACTGATCAAAAATACTGACGACTTGTGGAAATTCCCTGTTACTATTTTTAGTCCAGATTAACAATTTGCAACATTAAACCTCTCGTGCAAGAATTCCCCAGTTTCAGGTTAACATTGTATTTTGTCATTTTAGATCTCTCGGAGAGGTGTTGGCCAATCAGAAAACAGTGCACATATCACTGTCACAGTATAACGACAGGCGTTCTTGACCCTCCAGCATAGATGTAGTGTACTGTATCTGGGCCAACAAAAAGTGATTTGATTTCTTCAAAATTAGTCATAAACCTCAATCTTTTAAACCACATTGAACCCAAATTACTAGTGAATACACTTTTGAACCTCAGGTCTACAAAATTATTAAAGTGAACACAGCATTTTGAACATGACATGCCTAGATATTTCAGTGAACACACATTTTGAACCTCAGGTCTAGATATTATAGCGAACACGCATTTTGAACCTCAGGTCAAGATTATTACAGTGAACACACATTTAACCTCAGGTCTAGATATTATAGCGAACTCACTTTTAGAAGCTCAGGTCTAGATATTTTAGTGAACACACATTATGAACCTCAGTTCAAGTTCGATTGTAGCACAAGTCAATTAGACATAACTGCAAATGCTTAGAAACATACACATGTGTTATAACTCCATATAATGCCATATATATTGTGAACCAATGGAAAATCAATTCAATCACACATTTCAGTTGAAATTCAACATTATTTCTGTGGGAATATTTGACCTTAGACTTTTAGTACGGAATGAACAGCTGTGACACCAACAGTGATAGCAGGAATCACTTTTTACATTGTTAGACAGATGTAAACCTGATAATTTGTACTTCTGAATGTGACAATCATATCATATCTCACAAATATAAGCCCGTCAGGTTTTCAATTATATTCACAGAAATAAAACAGAATATATTATTATGCCAATGTAGTATTGTATTTTTATGGTCTAGAAAATAACAGTTATAAACATAGAATCAGGATGAATCCAATATACCATAAATGCTAATAACAACCGATAAAAACACATTAACGAGATTTTCATTGCAACATAAAAACATGACAAATGTGTCGAAGACTATCGTTTATCAGGTGTAATATGACAAATGAATGGATAGATTTTATACCTGAAATCGTTCCTGGCAGAAGATACTTCCCAGATTAACTCCCTTTGCAAGATGTCTCCTTTGTATCGAAAAAAGAACGAATCCAAGGAATAGTCTGATTTGATGCAATCAAGTTTCACCTGGTCCATCCAACCCACACCTCTCAATGACCAAAACACAATAATCTCGTCACTTAGTCATAGATTATGGGACTGACCATTCAGTCAATAGGTCATACTGACCCACGGGTATAGCCGGTCATCCCAGGACCAGATTTTCGGTGCCTGTGTCCCCTAAATGACCCGCCTGGACACAAACGTCTATAGAATCACTATAGAATTACACCAGGCTATTACTGATGATTCAGGGGATCTAACTTTACACACCCGGTCTGTTAGGTATTTGAGGTGGTCCCAGCAAACACTAAGATGAATTCAGTTCTGATCAATGACATCAAGATCAAACGGAATTCATAATTAAGTTTTTTCACACATTGCACAAACCAATACTTTACTTGGCTATGTCCAGTGTTAATGTCACATGTTGGCTATTTTGATTATAAATTCTTGTTTAGTGGTCAATTCTACTATCAATTACCAACCAGAAAAGACAGTCACCTTATAAGCCCACCTGTATTCAACTCTTAATTCGATAACAAAAATGATCTCAACATCAATAAAAGCTCAATTAAATTTCTATCATGTTATACATCATCATTGTTTTGTCATAATATTAATGTCATCATTTTTTTTTTGTAAGCTATAACAGTAATTAATTTTACACAAATATTTTATTTATTATTTTTTTTTATTGAAACCTTTTATATTACTGGCCTCAAATTTCTCGTGCTGATCTTAACATGTATTTAAAGACAGACAAAACTGACTCATATATCCCACATGAAAATTATTAACCCTAATATTTACAAGTACAAAATGTATACAGCGGATGTTAAATAACAAAGCACGAAAATATAAATGCCCATCAAATATTAAAGAGGCTTTCCTTCGTTCAGATGTCAGAAACATGCACAATTTCTATTGATGAAATCTATGTCCGAACGATGATTACATGAGTGTTTGTGCCTACAAGTAATGAAATTATCACCGAACTTACAGGAAAAAGGCGTAATTATACAAATGAGTATAATGCCTTTGTGGTTATTAGTGATACTTCGGGTCGAATTAATAATTTTCAGGACTTAATACTCAAAAAACTTTGGTTTATCTTGAGAGTAAAACTGCCTTATTAATGTAAAGATGTAAAAAAAAAAAAAAAAAAAAATTATTTACCAGTAAGTTTAATTTTGACGACCTAGACCTTTATTCAAACAAAGGAATGCCCCTTTTATGTTCATTACAGAAGGTTGAGCTGTTGAGTGAAATTTGAAACAGTGGTCCCCCTTTTATAGGACCACCCATGGGACTGAAATCAAGTGGTTTTAAAATAGGAGTGGTCTTTCCCGACAGGACTTGTATCAAGAAGGCCAATATATGTATTTTTGCCATACTTGAATATTGAATAACAAGACTTTGATATTTATATGCATCATTCATTAAATAAAATTCATGTCATTAGTATTTAATGTCATAAAATATACATGTACTTTTCATCTATTTTTGAAAAGTTTTGTACTGAAATTACAAAAAATAAACATGTGAATATGTAAAAAGTACACTTAATTTTTTTTTGATTAAATGAGAAAAAACCCATTGAAACCAAATTCCAAAGAGAACACGATGGCCTTTTCTTGCAATAATCGTCCAGAAATTGGAATGTTTTTAACCTGAGCAATTATGGATACGGTTAAGCAGTTGCTGATTAAGCAGTTGCTGGTCGGGTAAGCCAGGTCAGTGAACAAGAAAAAAAAAATGCAATAAAGGGGTGGTCACTCATGAGTGTGGTGTGTTGTAAATAGATGGACCACTGTAACCTGCAAATTAGGTCACAGTAATTTAAACTAATAAGGTCAAATAATGACATAACGGCTATTTCAAGTTTTCATATTGACTTTATTTTAGGAAACTCTAGGAAGAAGATTCGTAAAGTTTTAAAAACATTTCACCACTGTGACCCTGAAAAAGGTCAAGGTCACATGTATTCAAAACCTTTTTAGCACTATTAGCTAACCTAACTATAAGGTACCACCTGGCAAAATATCAGACCTCTTGGTCTATAGATCTTTTAGAACTTAATAAGAAGATTCTCTAAGGAATTTGTACTATTTGACTCCTCACAGTGGCTTGAAAGTAGGTCAAGGTAACTAATATGAGGAAACTTCATAGCACTCCATAGCAGGTGTACCTTCTGGTAATATTAAGTACCCTGAGTCTTCTTAAGAACATAAGAAGATTGTAATAAGAATGTTTAACCATTTAATCTCTGTGACCTTGAAAATAAGCCATGGTTATTTGAATGAGGAAACACTTAAAAGCATGCTGTCCTAGCTAGGTATCCTCTGATCTTGATCTGGAACTTGAGAATAAGTTTGTAACATGTTTGATTCTTGTGACCTCGAAAATTGGTCAAGGTAATTCATATGAGGAAACATTCATGTACCCTGTCCAAGGTACCTCCAAAATATAGCCAAATATCAGTACCCAGTTGTCTGTATTAATTCTTGACAAACTACGTTAAAAGTTAATGGATATACAGCCTGACAACTTTTTTTTTTTTTTAGAAATTTAACCAAAATTAGATATGCAAAAGATTTAGGTTCATGCAGCAAGAAATCATACCTAACCTTCCTGCTCTGTAAACTGACATCATATCCTGCCCCTTACCTTCCTTCCCTGTAAACACTGGCTTCATATCCTGTCCCTAACCTTAATTCCTACAATATAAACTGGCATTATATCCTGTCCCTAACCTTCCTACAATGTAAGCTTGCTTCATATCCTGCCCCTAACCTTCCTACAATGTAAGCTTGCTTCATATCCTGCCCCTAACCTTCCTGCAATGGAAACTGGCATCATATCCTGTCCCAAACCTTCCTACAATATAATCTGGGTTCATATCCTGCCCCTAACCTTTCTACAATGTAAACTGGCATCATATCCTGCCCCTAAACTTCCTACAATGTAAACTGACATTATATCCTGTCCCTAACCTTCCTACTCCGTAAACTGGCTTCATATCCTGTCCCTTATCTTCCTACAATGTAAACTGGCATTATATCCTGCCCCTAACCTTTCTACAATGTAAACTGGCTTCATATCTTGCCCCTTACCTTCCTCCAATGTAAACTGGCATTACATCCTGTCCCTAACCTTCCTACTCTGTAAACTGGCTTCATAGCCTGTCCCTAACCTTCCTACAATGTAAACTGGCTTCATATCCTGCCCCTAACATTTCTACAATGTAAACTGGCATCATATCCTGTCCCTAAACTTCCTACAATATAATCTGGCTTCATATCCTGCCCCTAACCTTCCTACAATATAATCTGGTTCATATCCTGCCCCTAACCTTCCTACAGTATAATCTGGTTCATAGCCTGCCCCTAACCTTCCTTCAATATAATCTGGCTTCATATCCTGCCCCTAACCTTCCTACTCTGTAAACTGGCTTCATATCCTGTCCCTAACCTTCCTCCGTCCCAACCACTCCTTCTAGTCCCAACCACTCCTTCTCAGCAAATTAAGTGACTTAGTGTCCCGCCCCAGGAAACTGGTCTCGGAGTCTGCTTCAAAACTTCCACCTCAGTAAAATGGCTTTCCATATCTTGCCCTAAATCATCTTTCCTCAGTCAATCATTTATAGCCCTGACCTACAGACATTATACTGACTAGTATCTTGACTATATATAGATCACTGTCTTTAGGACATGTGTTGACCGGACTCTTACATTACCTGTAAGACATGTACAGGGCGGTATGTTAATGCCTTATTCCTTATGTCCAGATCATAGAAACATGCAAAAATGACAGAAATATGATTGAAAGGTCTTTTGCACTATAACCCACTGAATTGAACCAAGTAGTGGGTTGATCAGCTCCATCTTTACAATTGCTATTTATATACAGTGCATTCCGCTTCATCGGGTTGCCTATTTGCGGGGACTTTTTACCCGATTAACCGACTTACCCGATAAGCCGAAATGCTTGTCGCCATCTTGGATTTGGTCCGTAATGGTAGTCAGACTTGGGTCGATTTTGGATGAAAATATTTGCGTTATTATTGTTAATAAACGGTGTTTTTGTTTGTGCTTTTACTGATGTCAAGTTGTCAGATTACTATTACTAATTGTATAAAAATGTGTGTATTAAAATAACAAAACCTTAATGATTTTCTTATTCGCGGCACAGTACAATCGTAGCACCTCAAATCGGGGGGTCATACATCCCTGTTTCATCCATGTGTTCCTAATTTGACATACGATCTAAGGACTCGCCGACAATTACATCTAAAATCATTTATGTTTATCATAGAGACATTCTTATGTTCGCTTTGAAGTTTAAAATATTCCATATTATTTCCAATTACCAAAGCACAGAGATCGGAGAAACCGAGTTTATTTAGGTCGTTTCCTGTGGTATAAATTTATACGAACTTGACACTGGCAGTCACTGATAAAACAACACGAAATCCAATGTAATATTTTTTATTAACCAGTTCTAATCCTAACCTGAATAGGAATTATGAGCTAACGTCGGGCGTCTGTCCTTTTACTGCTCGCTACTGATTTTTAACTCACCTGTGTATCGGTGTCGTCACATTTCCCCGTGGCGAACCCCTCACTTTGGATTCGCCACATACAGTAAGCGGTGATATCAATCGATCTGTAGCAATATCAGACCCAGGTAAAAACTTATTGTTTTGGTTTTTGCTTCGAAGATTTTACATCCCAGACGTAAAAGTTTAATTGTCTAGTCGCTTAATTATGCTTTTAAAACCCCATTACGTTTTGCCTGCTGCTGACTCTAAAAATAACATTTAATTTTACCCACAATTCTTAGTCGACTTCCTGTTGGGGAAGAACCACACGAGGCAGAATCAACAACAACACAGTTCTGAACATGACAAAACCCCGACATAACATTACCCTTTAAGGTAATATTTAACTGTTTTTTGACATTTGAACCATCAAAATTACACTATTTGTTGATAAATGTCTAAAACTTAAAGAAATACGCGATGACTTTCGTGAAAATCGGAGCATTTCTATTTTTTTGTCCCGATTGTTCTATTCGAATAACCGAAAAATACGACTTTTCCAACCCAATTAAACAAATTTTTTTAACATGATTTAAGAGAAAATGGTTTTGGTTTTTGAAATTTTACCCAATTAAACGAAATACCCGATTAAGCGTTACCCGATTAAGTGGAATGCACTGTAATCATATGATAATTCTTTAATGGAATGCATATTAAAATTCACCTTTAGTTCAATTATGTGTTATTAAGATTTTGCACTTGATGAACACTTATGATGGTATCCTCTATTCTGACCTTACCAAGCATAGATTCTGGTAATCTTATGATTCTATATCCCTCGATCTGCCCTTGTTGATGTGGACCTAATAGATTCTGATAATCCTATGATTCTATCCCTCATTCTAACACGATTCGTTTGCAAGGCGTGTTTTGATTGGTTACGGACCATGTTCTAATCTGCGATAGATTCATGATCTATCGTGTTAAGCCAGTCGCCTCGTTTCTAATCAAAACAATATGGCGTCAAGTTCGACTCGTGAACATGAAATTTGGTTTAAACTCTCGACCTATCGGTCTCGAGTTCAAACCAAATTTCATGTTCTAATCGCCAGTATAGCCCCTCAAAACAACGTACTATCCCCTAAATCTGCCCTTGTTGATGTGGACCTTATCAAGCACAGATTCTGGTAATCTTGCTAAAGGCTGTTAATTACCTCCAAAAATTTCACCTAACTCCCAACAACAAGATTTTTAGGAGAAGTCAATAATATGATTGTAGAGACAAAGGACATGTAGTGCAAGATGGATGACAAAATATGATGAGGAGCTTGGAGACATTGACATATAATTGAAAATGTGTTTTCCGAAATGGCAGACAAGGCAGCCATATTGGAATTATAAAAGGCCTGAAAAAAATGACACTTGGTCAGGACAAACTCATGATAGGAATCATTTCAGATACCATTGAGTTTGAAAAGAAGTTTAGGGAAGGCAGATGGCAGATGGAGGATGACACACAACAGTAATGGTGATAAAAGGATGGCTATGATTGGTCATCCTGACCCTTCAGGTCAGACGACTTCTAAGTGTAATGATTCTGAAACTCATAGCAAAAGAGGACTTCAAAGACATGTTACTTCATTTGAAATTTCTAACAAAAAAACTAGCCTATCACATTTAAAATGAATGCAGAGTGAATTTTTTTCCAATAATTTTGAAAAAGAGAAACCAGTGGTATAAGTTATGTATAACTAAATGCTGTGGAAATTTGAATAACATTCATATTCAACAGATCAGACAGAATAATCAAAACGTATTAATTAAATCCACATTAACTTATATAATCACCTTGCAATCTAATACAATATAATACAGTAATTGTTTAATGCACTGCCATTGAGCATACAAGCCCTAACCAATGCAGTCATTTATATTGTAACTATAACCTATCAATTGAGTGTTTCAATGTTTATTAACCTTAAAGCCTTTTAGCTTTAAGTATTACATTCATAACACTAATAATATACAATAATTTACAGTTCATTACAGTGATGGAAAATCAAATAAATTATACATTTCAATTATCAAGCTTTTGTACATTGTTAATTAATTGATGGAAAGTTGATTGCTACTACATTGACCAACGGCAAAATGCGCAATAATGGTAAAAAAAACAAAAAATATGAACATATGTAATTAAATTGAAAAGTTACGTGATAAAGAGAAGCCGGTTTTACGTTATCAATTGAATGTATTAACAATAGTCAGTGAGACAAAGCCTAGCCATAGGTAGAGTCAAGTTAATGATGCAACCAATCAAATACATAACTTTGTGTTAGAGAAGACATTTAAATATCTTTAGCCAAATTGACCCCTTTAGACATGCCCCTAAGCCCCCTGGAGGTCAGCTGGACCATTTATAGTTTTTTTTTTAATTCCCACCTCCTAGGGATGCTACCAGTCATATATGATAGATATCCATCACTTACTTTCAGACAATTAATTGTTTATAGCAATTTAGCCAAATTGGCTTTTGGCCTTGCCCCTCGGGCCCCCAGGGGGTCAGCCCCACCATTTCTAAAATTTTGAATCCTTACCCCATAAGGATGTTACCAGTTGGATATGAGCAATATCCATTGCTTATATTATTTAGTTTCAGAGAAGAAGTTGTTTACATCAATTTAGCGAAAATGACCCGTTTTGGCCCCGCCCCTAAAGGCCCCAGAGGGTCAGCCCCCACCATTTGTACAATTTTGTATCCTTTCCCCAAAACGATGCTACCAGACAACCACGAGTGATATCCATTGCTTAGTTTCAGAGAAGTTGTTTATATCAATTTAGCCAAATTGATCCCTTTTTACCCCATCCTCTGGCCCCCGGGGGGTCAGCCCCATCATTTGTACAATTTCTAGTCCCCATCCCATAATGATGCTACCAGTCAAATATGAGCGATATCCATTGCTCAGTTCCAGAGAAGAAGTCGTTTACAATATGATAAATGTATATTATATCAATTAAGCAAAATTGACCCGTTTTGGCTCTGCCCCTCATGAGCCCCTAAGGGGGTCAGCCCCACCATTTGTACAATTTCTAGTCCCCACCCCATAATGATGCTACCAGTCAAATTTTGTTCAATTCCAATCAGCGGTTATGAAGAAGTCAATTTTTGACTGACGGACGGATGGATGGACACCAGACGCCACGGTATGACATAAGCTTAAGCTCATCTTTGTCCTTCGGACCCGGTGAGCCAACAAAATACCTAACAAAATAACTAGTATATAATTACTGTACAGGTCTTCAAAAATTAAAAATTCATAATGAAATCTCTTGTATTGGTCTTCATTAATTAAATATCAATAAAAAATACATACCGTATTTGACCTAATAAGGGCGCCTACCCTAATAAGGGCGCCCCTACCTTTTTTCAAGGAAATAAATCTATGACTGAGTGTCAAAATGGTGTTAAAAAGTAATAATTCATGTGAAATATTTTACTACTTATGTGTTCAATTTTCTTCAGCAAATTAAGTAACTGGAACACATGTTTTCGCCACATTTTGTGTATTCCTACAGGCTACATATGACATGTCAGTGCAAAGTTCTCAGCACCCAAAACTAAACACACATACAAATAATAACTTACCATCTTTATTTGAAGATAAAGTAAAGACTTCATTCTTGTTGATAAATAACTTTTGTTCAGAACAGAAAGCTAGTAAAAGACATTGTAAATCAATTATTAGGTCAAAGAAAACGATGTCTGATATGATCTGGGAAATCACCTGTTTCTATAAATAGAACACAAAAGAGTTCCATTTGAACATAAATGGTGGAACACACGTTCTCTGGTCTAAAGATCAGCTGGCATGGTTTACAAGTTTACAGGAGTATTCAAGTGATGTTTAAGCTTAATATATGATAATGAATAGATATCTTCATCTGGAATATTTTTATGACTGAATATTTTACCGTTTCCACAACCTTGGGTATTCTGCTATAAGGTATAGTCTGTTTCATAAAACTTCAGAATAACTAATCTTAATAAGGGCGCCCCCACTGTCATTTACCCGCGCCCTGCGCCCTTATTAGGTCAAATACGGTAGTGTAAATAAGTCTTCAAAAATAATTTAAAGAAAAAGAACTATATGATAAAAGGTATTTTATCATTACCAGGTATTCAATTTACTAAAACTACCTGTTGTTCTAACATACTTGATAGGCTACAATATTATTTATCGCAAAACAACCATATATCACCCTTTTATTTACCACAGTGGTTGCGTTTTAGTGGAACAATGTACTTTAAATTTGGAATTAGTTGATAATGTCGCATGTGCGAGAGTTAAGATGACATTGATGAATCACGTTTTTACCTGTATGACTGACGAGCAAACTTGAGCAAGTGGAAGAGTGGTGTGAATTTAAACGACAGCTATCTTTGTGATACAATACTTTGTGCTAATGTACTGTAATTTCATTAAATTTTTTCGGCATCATAATTTTACATGGCCTCCCAGACAGTTGTTTTAAGCTGACCTGACAAATACAGAGAACTCCACTGACATAATTGCTGTTATGATAGTGCATCATGTCACACAATCCTTTTGACTTGTAGGCCAAACATTATGCCTGGACAGCAAAAATTCTCACTCAGTTCCCATCCTTCTTTATATATGTTATAGTCTCGATCATAAACGTCTCATCAATCTTGGGGTAACCCATTGTGTGTATCGATCAGTCCAGAGATCCCAAACGATGAACCGGTGTTTATCACATATAACATGGCAAACCAATATTACATCGAGATTTGTCAAAAATAAAACATATTTTCTCTGTGAACAGTTACATGATTTTTTCCAGTCAGTTGAATATTTATACAAACTATCAAATGACATTATTTTCATAGACTTTTTTATCTGAGTTAGCCAATCAAATTCTGTGCCAACATATTGAGCATTTGAGACTTATTAAATACATTAATGGATATATATATACAGTGCACTCTGTCCAAACCGGACTCTGTCCAATCCGGATATTTGCCAAAACCGGCCAAATAATTTGGTCCCTGAAAATTCCCATCTTTATTTAAAGTAAATAAACTCTGCATAATCAGGACTCTGTCTATTCTGTAATCCGGCCATATATCCCGGCCCCATTCCTTCTGTATACTAGTAAATCTACTCTGTATAAACCGGCGTCGGTCCCATTGATGTTTCCCTGGTAGCGCGCGGTAGCTTCAGGGGTTCCCGACGAGTGTTTATACAGTTGTAATTGCCGCACAGGTATATTATTAATTGACCAATAAACGCCATTGTCCACAGGTGGCTATGGCAGGATAATCACCTAAACAGTTATTAGGTACAATGGAGAATTCATTTTGTCAATTAATACCCATAATGTTACGTGTTTGTCAATGTATCGTAATTAAGAAATGTTTCACGCGCTGCCTGGCTTCCCCTTCGCGGACCTCACTACACGAAGGTACCCGGATGAGGAAGTCGAAGATGATGGTGATGACATACCTTTTGTATTACTCCGTTTCTATTATCAACAAACATGGATCTCACGACAGCCGCTGACATTAAGGACCAATTAGATTTTGAGGCTTATTCCTCAGATTGGGAATTTGCACTTGTAGAAAGTGTCAGATCGGTTGATTGTTCGGACTCGGTGAAAGGCCTCTTAAAACAAGCAACAAGCAGTGATTTTTTTCAACCGATGTAACGTACACATAGTGTCATATTGCCAGTGTTGAATATGCATGAATAATGCACAATGATGATGATCTTCTTTGTAATATATCTTTTTTATTATTATTTTTTTTTTTTGCATTCAACGACGATATCAAGTAGAATCTCTACAATCCGGAACTCTCTACAAACCGGCCTTATTTTCTGGTCCCAAAGGTGTCCGGTTTAGACAGAGTGCACTGTATACATATATATATATAATAAATTGCTATGATAATTGTTCTTACTAACTCAAAAAAAAATAAGATATGTCCAAAGCAGTTTTAATTTTAAAATGTAAACTGTTTGTATTAAAGCATGAAAAGAACATGAACTACCCATGACCCACATGTATCCATTTCTCAAAGCTTATTTAACAGTCAACTTTAGAGGAAATTCATATTCTGAAATGTGTGAAAGGATGGTCACGCATAGACATAAGTGTATATACATGTATTTCAGATTAGGAAGTGTATATACATGTATTTCAGATTAGGTTATGGAAGCACATGCACTTAGAGTTAAACTCAACCCCCATCTAAACAGTTAACTTTAACATATAAATTTGGTTTGTCAATTAAGTTTAAAAAAATCCAATTAGCCATTTAGTAAGGTATTATAATGATAGAAACCCTGTGCTGATCGTAAGGTGATCTTCACTTATACATAGATATGAAACAGATTTGGTGATAAAAGCACTTGCAGTAATATTTATAATTAAACAATTTGGAGATTAAAATACCAATGTTCGGATGCCTTTGCCAAAGTAGAAACAGAAAATGATATCATTAACATATGTCTAGGTTTGTGACATCCCCGCACAAGACATAAACAACAAACAGTGGTATTGCTAAAGCAATATAATGTCCCTCACCCACCACCGGTTTAAAGTTACAGTGACCTAGATGTTGACCCTGAAACTCAAACCTGTTTCGAGATATTTTCTTTTTTTATCATAGTTTTAGTTTTGATCAAAATTCCTCACGGATTGAAGCTGCTACAGCCCTGACAAGTTTAGCTTGATATACATATGGGTATGCACACTACAAGCTCCATACATACGGGTATGCACACTACAAGCTCCATACATACGGGTATGCACCATAGACTGACGGAGAGGAAATCTATAGTCCCCTAAGTTTCACCGGTAGAGAACTATAAGCAAACCAATGAAGCATTTGGTTATGCTAAAGAAAACTCAAATATAAAATGCTAAAACTAAGATACTATTAGAATGGTATGGTTTTAGAAACTGAAAATTGTTCTCTCTACGATTGGTCCAACTCAGGTCTTCAGACCAGACTATAGTTCCAGTCTAGTCAAACATCCAGACTTTAGTCTAGACTTATGGACCATAACCCAGTCTAGTCTAACATCCAGACTTTAGTCTAGACTCATGAACCATAACCCAGTCTAGTCAAACATCCAGACTTAGTCTAGACTCCTGGACCATAACCCAGTCGAGTCTAACATCTAGACTTTAGTCTAGACTAATGAACCATAACCCAGTCTAGTCTAACATCCAGACTTTAGTCTAGACTCATGAACCATAACCCAGACTACAGCTCCAGTCTAGTCTAACATCCAGACTTTAGTCTAGACTCATGAACCATAACCCAGACTACAGCTCCAGTCTAGTCTAACATCCAGACTTTAGTCTAGACTCATGAACCATAACCCAGAATACAGCTCCAGTCTAGTCTAACATCCAGACTTTAGTCCAGACTCATGGACCATAACCCAGTCTAGTCTAACATCCAGACTTTAGTCTAGACTCATGAACCATAACCCAGACTACAGCTCCAGTCTAGTCTAACATCCAGACTTTAGTCTAGACTCATGAACCATAACCCAGACTACAGCTCCAGTCTAGTCTAACATCCAGACTTTAGTCTAGACTCATGAACCATAACCCAGACTACAGCTCCAGTCTAGTCTAATATCCAGATCCAGACTTAGTCTAGCCTCATGAACCATAACCCAGTCTAGTCTAACATCCAGACTTTAGTCTAGACTCATGAACCATAACCCAGTCTAGTCTAACATCCAGACTTTAGTCCAGACTCATGAACCATAACCCAGTCTAGTCTAACATCCAGACTTTAGTCTAGACTCATGAACCATAACCCAGTCTAGTCTAACATCCAGACTTTAGTCTAGACTCATGGACCATAACCCGGTCTAGTCTAACATCCAGACTTTAGTCTAGACTAATGAACCATAACCCAGTCTAGTCTAACATCCAGACTTTAGTCTAGACTCATGAACCATAACCCAGACTACAGCTCCAGTCTAGTCTAACATCCAGACTTAAGTCTAGACTCATGAACCATAACCCAGTCGAGTCACACATCCAGACTTTAGTCTAGACTCATGAACCATAACCCAGACTACAGCTCCAGTCTAGTCTAACATCATGACTTTAGTCCAGACTCATGGACCATAACCCAGTCTAGTCTAACATCCAGACTTTAGTCTAGACTCATGAACCATAACCCAGTCTAGTCTAACATCCAGACTTTAGTCTAGACTCAGGAACCACAACCCAGTCTAGTCTAACATCCAGACTTTAGTCCAGACTCATGGACCATAACCCAGACTACAGCTCCAGTCTAGTCTAACATCCAGACTTTAGTCCAGACTCCTGGACCATAACCCAGTCGAGTCAAACATCCAGACTTTAGTCTAGACTCATGAACCATAACCCAGTTGAGTCAAACATCCAGACTTAGTCCAGACTCATGAACCATATAACCCAGTCTAGTCTAACATCCAGACTTTAGTCTAGACTTCTGGACCACAACCCAGTCTAGTCTAACATCCAGACCTTAGTCTAGACTCATGAACCATAACCCAGTCTAGTCAAACATCCAGACTTTAGTCTAGACTCATGAACCATAACCCAGTCTAGCCAAACATCCAGACTTTAGTCCAGACTCATGAACCATAACCCAGTCTAGTCAAACATCCAGACTTTAGTCTAGACTCCTGGACCATAACCCAGTCTAGTCAAACATCCAGACTTTAGTCTAGACTCCTGGACCATAACCCAGTCTAGTCTAACATCCAGACTTTAGTCTAGACTCATGAACCATAACTCAGTCTAGTCTAACATCCAGACTTTAGTCTAGACTCCTGGACCATAACCCAGTCTAGTCAAACATCCAGACTTTAGTCTAGACTCCTGGACCATAACCCAGTCTACAGCTCCATTCTAGCCAAACATCCAGACTTTAGTCTAGACTCCTTGACCATAACCCAGTCTAGTCAAACATCCAGACTTTAGTCTAGACTCCTGGACCATAACCCAGTCTACAGCTCCATTCTAGCCAAACATCCAGACTTTAGTCTAGACTCCTGGACCATAACCCAGTCTAGTCAAACATCCAGACTTTAGTCTAGACTCATGAACTGTAACCCAGTCTAGTCAAACATCCAGACCTTAGTCTAAACTCCTGGACCATGGCCCAGTCGAGTCAAACATCCAGACTTTAGTCTAGACTCATGAACCATAACCCAGTTGAGTCAAACATCCAGACTTTAGTCTAGACTCATGAACCATAACCCAGTCTAGTCAAACATCCAGACTTTAGTCTAGACTCATGAACCATAACCCAGTCTAGTCAAACATCCAGACCTTAGTCTAGACTCCTGGACCATGGCCCAGTCTAGTCAAACATCCAGACTTTAGTCTAGACTCATGAACCATAACCCAGTCTAGTCAAACATCCAGACTTTAGTCTAGACTCCTGGACCATAACCCAGTCTAGTCAAACATCCAGACTTTAGTCTAGACTCCTGGACCATGGCCCAGTCTAGTCTAACATCCAGACCTTAGTCTAGACTCATGAACCATAACCCAGTCTAGTCTAACATCCAGACTTTAGTCTAGACTCCTGGACCATAACCCAGTCTAGTCTAACATCCAGACTTTAGTCTAGACTCATGAACCATAACCCAGTCTAGTCAAACATCCAGACTTTAGTCTAGACTCATGAACCATAACTTAGTCTAGTCAAACATCCAGACTTAGTCTAGACTCCTGGACCATAACCCAGTCTAGTCTAACATCCAGACTTTAGTCTAGACTCATGAACCATAACCCAGTCTAGTCAAACATCCAGACTTTAGTCTAGACTCATGAACCATAACCCAGTCAAGTCAAACATCCAGACTTTAGTCTAGACTCCTGGACCATAACCCGGTCTAGTCTAACATCCAGACTTAATTTAGTCTAGACTCATGAACCATAACCCGGTCTAGTCTAACATCCAGACTTTAGTCTAGACTCATGAACCATAACCCACACTACAGCTCCAGTCTAGTCAAACATCCAGACTTTAGTCTAGACTCCTGGACCATGGCCAAGACTACAGCTCCAGTCTAGTTAAACATCTGACTCCTGGACCATGGCCAAGACTATAATGTTATCTGTCATTTGTAGTTGTGTATAACCTCTGGACATCTGACACATCATATGGATACTGAGGCATCACAGTGTATACATATACTGATCTCTCTCTCCTATAATGGCTGTCCATTAATGATGACTGTAATACAGATACCATCTCTACTGTTACTATAGATATAATCATTGGTTCTTCATATTTCCTACCCCTAGCTCTGGACATAAGAGGCTGCTAACAGAAACATAATGAACATTCCCTCTTGGAAGGGAATTATAATATCAGGTGTTATTTTCTATGGAATCTTTATCTATCAGAGGAAAAAGAAACCAGAATGTAACAGGAAAAGGATCATCCCTGATGTTCGATGATTGAACCAAATGCTGAATGTTTTATAAAGACTCAACGAAGAAAAGATCAGACGGAAAAGAAAGTCCCAGAGGTTTGCAGTTCAGATTCGAGGGAAAGGAAGTAATCTGGGCATGGAGCAAATTTAGGCAGGAGCAATACTAAGGTCCATAGGATTTAAAACTTTGATTGAAGGAACCAGGACTTCGAAACCTACAATAAACTGAAAGTATGTTCTGGGATATGAAGTCTGGCTTTAAAAGGACTAAAGCAAATAAAGTTAAGTCCCTGCATCATAAAAATAGCAGTTTGAAGCTTAACATTATTTAAAGGACTGGAGGAAAGGAAAGTGTCTGGGCTTTAAAGCCTGGAGTGAACAAAAGGAACATCCCTGCAATTTGAAGCATGACTTAAAAGGATTGAAGCAATGAAAACCTTCTGGAATTTAAAGCCTGAATTTTAATTAGGAGAGGAAAATCCCTGGCATTTGAATCCTCGACTGAAGGACAGGAAAGTTCTTAAGGTTTTAAGCCTGAACTTAAGTAATTATAGAAAGTCCCTGGAGTTTTAAGCCAGGACTCCAGGAGTGTTAAGTTCCGGTGAAGCCCGGGCTGAAGCAAAGAAAACTCCCTGGGGTTTGAATCAATGGATTGAAGTAAGAGAAATCCTGAAGCCTGGACGGAAAGAAAGGAAAGTCACTGATCATGAGGTCTGATATCTGGACTGAAGGAAAGGGAACTACTTTGAGTTTAAAGCCTGGATTTGACGTCTAGACCAAAGGAAAAGAATGTTGTATTTTGGTCTTTTGTCTTTCTGTCCTTTTCTAGAATCTACAAGCTGACAGACATCATGCAGAGACCCTCTATAAATGGACACACAATGGTCTTGTTTAACAATAAGCAGGATAAACTTAATCACCTGATCTTCAAAAACATTCAATATATTTTTAAAGTGGATCAATTGGCTTTGTAATAAACAAATTCTACAGAAATAAAATAAACACCACCTTATTATGCTGAGATTAAACACAATGGTCAGTGTGTTGGTACCTTCCACAACAGCATATCGGGTTACTGTCCGTTCCAAGCTCTGGGTGTGTTTCTTGTCCAGCTCAATCATCTCTAAGCTTGAGCAAACAGCCAGTGACCGAACCAACAATAGTTAAAACGCAAATTGACCACAAAGCCTGGTCCATGTCAACTTTAACCTTTCTTATATGTCAACTTTAACCTTTATTATTCACAAAGCCTGTCTTAAAAAACTCAACTGTATATAGATATTCATAGAGAGAGAGTTTCATGACCTTTTCTTTATCTAATTAATGTTTCTAACTAACATACATTTTGTAAATCATTTTTTCTATTTTGGAATACTTAATATATGGACAATTTATGAAATTTATGAATGCGTGGCCAATGTTTGACAATGAACGTGTATACAGTATATATTTTAAAAGGCAGAGTACTTCACAAAATCAAATGAAAGGTAATATCAATCCTGGGCCATTAACTTTTCAATGAATTAAAATCAATCAAGCCATAAACAATGGGCTATAACTCTGTTTATATATATATTACAAGTATAACACGCCATAAACAAAGGGCTATAACTCTCTATATATTTTTTACCTAAACAACATGCCATACACAATGGGCTATTACTCTCTATATATATTTTACCTAAACAACATGCCATAAACAAAGGGCTATAACTCTCTCTATATATATTACAAGTATAATACGCCATAAACAAAGGGCTATAACTCTATATATATATATATTACAAGTATAACACGCCATAACAAAGGGCTATATAACTCTCTCTCTATATATATATTATACATGTATAATGACACATTAAACAAAGGGCTATAACTCTGTATATAATTGTGTGTATATGCATGTACATGTATACAGTATGGCACAACACCCATTTCATTAACCAACACTGTTATCCATAGAGGTCTTCACACAAAACATTTGGCTGTTGTAGTGTGATAAAGATAAGATATTCCTAGAAAATTTGAAATTCGGATATAAAACAAATTTGATGATGATGTGTCTATTTGGACCTCAATGAGATGGATCAACAAACTGTACTTTTAGCTAGATTGGATGTTAACTGCCTATCTCTAATCATTGTTGTTGGTATTTGTTGGTCTTTTGTGTCTTCTCTGGTGAACAAATAAGTAAGTACAATTACATCCAGACATTCAGCAACAGTCCTGATATTATTACATTTTGGGACCTTAAGAAGATTGTTTTCTTAAACAATTTTACTTTTTTGGCCAAGACTGTCTCAAACTCATTCTTGGTAAATTTCATCTCTACCCAACTTAAGAGAAAGCTTAAGTCTTTCCGTACTAATGGTATTCTTTCCAGATTCCATACCAGAAATAGTTATTACCCCAGAAGTTTAAAATGGCAGACTACATGTCCATATTTGGTGAGTTTTTAGTTCATATAGAAACAGGTTTGAGTGTTATCTTCCTACAACATTAGTGGGAAATGTTTCACTAAATTAGATCTAGATGTCGCACTGAACACTATGAAATGTCCTAGACACTCAGATATCTATAATGAAAATGTAGCAAGCCAACATATTGTTTATATCAAAACAACCTATTGAGCAAATATCACCTATTACTTTAACAGAAACGAACGAAACAAACAAGAATTTATCAACCAAAATGTTTGCTTCAAAAGACTTGAAAACCTTTTATATGTCATTGCACTGGATAGTTGTATGTGTCGGGTGCTGTTTTCAACAAATCAACATTTAAATAGCATCAGCTTAGCCTTCGACTATTGTCGACAGTGGGAAAGACGGAGCTTCATGAATGTACAAAGAGGGAGCTTGAAATTTTGTCAACTTTAGTCGACAACGGGGAAGAGGGAGCACATTTTAATATTGACTATATTCGACAATGGTACTGAAAGAGTTAAAATGCAATTTGATGCACATACTCTGCATGCATGACAAGATACAATAATGATACTTGAGTTTGCTGTAGTACAAAAGTGCTCTCCTGCCAATATTCTGTTATTATATTTGACTCACCTTGGGGCTGTCAGCTCAGGTACACCAGCAGATAAACTTGTTCAATCAATTCTTTGTAAACAGGTCTTTTAATTTGTTCAACCTAGAAACGAGGAAACAGACAAACATTAAATTAATTTTACCAGAATAAAACAAGGGATAAATCACTTGAACAACAGAATACTTCAGCCTCATTCTTGATAACAATCACGCCCCAGCCTCATTCTGGATCCCAATTACACGTTAGAATCCAGCTGGATTCCAATCACAATCCAGCCTCATTCGGAATTCCAATCACAATCCAGCCTCATTCGGAATTCCAATCACAATCTAGCCTCATTCGGAATTCCAATCACTATCCAGCCTCATTCGGAATTCCAATCACAATCCAGCCTCATTCTGGATTCCAATCACACTCCAGCTTCATTTTCAATTCCTATCATACATCAGCCTGTTTCTGCATTCCAATCACATTCCCATCTCATTCTTGATTATAATGACACTGATCTAGAAGTTCTTTCTGAATTCCAATCACACTCCAGCCTCATTTTCAATTCCAATCATACCCTAGCCATCAATGTTTCTGGATTCTAATCACATTCCCACCTCATTCTTTATAACAATGACACACTAGCCTCCTTCTGAATTCCAATCACACTCAAGCCTCATTTAGAATTCCAATTACACTCAAGCCTCATTTAGAATTACAATCCTATCCAAGCCTGTTACTGGACTCCAATCACATTCCCACCTCATCCTTGATTACAATGCATGACACTCTAGCCTCCTTCTGGATTCCGATTACAACCCAACCTCATTCTGGATTTCAAACACAATCTAGTCTCATTCTTGATTGAAATCACACCCCAGCCTCTTTCTGGATTTCAATCACTCTCCCACCTCATTCTAGATTGTAATCACACTCCAGCCTCATTTTGGATAACAATCACTATCCAGTCTGGTTGTGATATTAGCATATACTATGACCCCAACATCACCATGGGCAACACACACTTGTCTCATTCTGTGAAAGGATCACAATCAAAATCAATGTAGATTAAAATTGTCTTAGAAATATTTTCATTTGGTTTGTTTTATTTATAATGTCCTATTAACATTCAGGGTCATTTAAGGATGTGCCAGGTTTTGGAGGTGGAGGAAAGCCAGAGTACCCGGAGAAAAACCACCAGCCTTCGGTCAGTACCTGACAACCGCCCCATCTAGGTTTCGAACTCAAAGGTGGAGGGCTAGTGATAAAGTGTCGGGACATCTTAACCACTCGGCCACCGCTGCCCCAGATAAAGAGGAGATCGAAAATGACAAATCTAGATATAGAAGGGTGTAAAAAATGATGGAAGTTAATTCAATATACAAATACACAGAAACTCAATAGAGTGATTATTTTTTAACCCAACCAGAAAAATAATGTAATTCTTATGGTAGATCAATGTAGACGTATAGGTAAGAATAATTGTATGTATGGTAATAAATGACAGTCAGCATAAAAGTAGAGCTCAATCACAATGAAACACAATAATTATTGGATATATCTCACATGTTTTACTCTCTCAGAGTATGTTCCTCAATTGCTCACCTGCTACTAGAGCAACTTTGAAGTTGATCTAGGTCATTTATATGCAGATACTAAATAATGCTGATTATACCACTTACCACTTTATTATCAGAGAAGATTAGCTAGGTTTATTCATGTAAGTAAATTTTGAAGGCATACATTCCATCATACTATTGGTCAAATATCAGGTCTTGGGCGTCTCTTGGCTATCACAAAATATTTGTTTAAAATTTTCAACATATTTCACCCCTGTGATCTTGAATGTAGGTCAAGGTCCTTCATTTAAATAGACATGGTAGCCCTTCACACAAGTATATCACCTCCCTGAGCCCCTTAGTTATTGAGAAGTCATTTAAAGATTTTAGCCTATTTGACCCGTGTGACCTTGAAAGTAGGTCAACGTCACTCAAGATGCCACACCACGGCACAAGCTCACTTACCCTTCGGGCAGGTGAGCTAAAAATGAAATGGTTGACCTTGAGGTCAAGGTCATAAGAAGAAGTAACCTATACCATATTCAAGGTCAAGGTCATAAGAAGAAGTAACCTATACCATATTCAAGGTCAAGGTCATAAGAAGAAGTAACCTATACCATATTCAAAGTAATAAGTACACTGTACTCTCATGTAAAGGGAAAAGTTTCCAAGTGAATTCTGAATGGAAACTTTTTGTTCATTGATATAAATAAATGTACCTTCAGATTGTAGCAAATTCAGACACAGAGCCTTTAGTTAAAATAATGATATTCGGAGATCAATGAAAAAATTCAGCTTTTTACATGTTTAATTAACATAAACATCCTGTTTTCCTGAAAAAAAGCTGGAGTTGCACTTACAGGAGCAGGTGCACTAATTAGGTCAAACACAGTGTAGTTAGGGGTATTCATACAATAGCATATATTAGTCTTAATATTCTTCAGCTTTGGTTGAAATGACACTGGTGCTTTCTGAGAAACTTCAATGAACAGACCCTCTCTAATTGCTTGGTAGATGTAAAAGAAATAATTCTGCTGAAATTAATTTAATTCATTTCCTTTCAACTTGATGAACTTAGGGAATATTTTTTTGGCTCATTCAGTAGACTGTTGGTCCAGTTTTGATCCCTTGTTGATACATCAAAATATATTGTGCTTGGCTAATGAATCATAAATATCAGTATAATGTATCGGCTATATATTTTGTGAGATATGTTTTTATTTAGGTTCTTGTCATAATAATCAGTCAGTTTTCCCCCATATGTCTATGACGACACGAGATCCCAGAAGGACCTTGGCTCCAACCATTAAATTATCTTTTTCTTTAAGGTTCAAATAAATCTTTGCTCAATAAAAAGAAGAAACCATACAATGAGACTGTCCCCATGCAGAAGGGGATCCATTCAACAAACTGGACACTCATATACCCTATAGATTAAGAGGTATAAGGTTGTACATGTATCATTAAGATTGGACATACAGTTTACCTCTTAACTACAGTATAGCTTAAGCTTCCATTTTGCATTGAAAGATCTTTATTGGTTCTATGTAAGACTGCATGATCTTTTCTCTAGCTCTCCTTTCTTTCCACTTTAACTTTACTCATTTGATAACAAGGGGAACCAACATCTGAAATATTAGATAAGTGTAAGAACTTTCTGTGAACACGAAATATAGCAATAACAAACTTCAAAATCCAAGATGGCTGCTTGTCGCCCATTTTCTTATCCAATCAAACAGACACCAAATTGAATGGGCACAACCAGGGACCAAGGGAAACCTATATATGCAGTATGTGAAACATCAAACCAATAAGAAAGATCCATGAAAAACGTTCTAAAGAATAGTGAAAAAAATTAATATATTTAAGCGTCACAATTCAATTACTGTCAAAATTGGAAATGACAGCCAGTTGGCCATCTTGTTTTCTAATCAGTCTCAAAATTGCATAAACATCGATGACACAGCAAGGGACCCAGGGAAACTCACACAAGAAAGAGTGATAACAAGGATTACAGACAGACATATTGGATGGACAGAGGGATGGAAGGACAACAAACCATGGACAATAATTAAAGGGTGATTTGAACACATGATAAATTGTGTCCCAAAAAAAAACACATATTCAGTAATTAAAATGAAGAAATATACCAATACACTTGATTTAACTAAACCTACATGTACACATATTTTGAAATACTAGCAAGACCTGAGTAATATATGACACAAGTCAACAATGTATTATGGTCAAACCAATACAGACAAAATATTTTGTATTGATGTATCAATAAAAAAAAAACACCTCAAAAATTCTTAAAAAAGTAATAATTCTCCGAGAATTAAACATAACAGTATTTTTAAAATTACAAATTATTCTACTGAATCAATATGTTTACTTTTTGCCAGCCATTTAATCAAACATTTTTAATGTTATCTCAAATCTCTCAGATAACCCCAAGACTCTGCTTAACTAAAAGTAAACATTCAGTTGCAATGGTGAAAAATCCAACATCAAATATACTCGCCGTTACCTCTATTACTTGGATATCTCAAAGTTTTTTTTATTTATGGACGGCCTGCTGACTTTGAGATTATGACAGAGTTTCAACTGTATTTTCTATAAACACTATAATTGTTATTGAAACAATAATTAATTGACATTCCATGCCAGAATAGATTCTGTTTACTATTCATTATTTAATTATATTTCACGATAATTCCTTCACCAGTTTTACTGTTTTGTAAATCAGATGTTATATTTGCTATTATATATCATAAACTAAAGCTTCATGGGCCTCAAGGCATTCATTCATGTTTATTTGGACGGCAATCTGAATGTTTATTTGGACGGCAATCAAGTTATTCATATTAATATAAATTTGACATGAATTTTATTTCTTGCTTAATTGAGAGATTAATACTTACCGGTATCACATAATCCAGCAAAAACAAAACTAATATTCCACAAAAATGATTCCCTGAGAAGAACAATACTCTAATATATTAAACAGTCAATACTTCCAATATGGATTCCAATTTGAGTATAAACACCACTGGTCAATCCTGCTGACCAACCTCCAGTGTGTTGACCAATTCAGTCAATATACCCTGGTTCATGTACAATCAACAAAGTGGAATCACAGTAATGGTTGATTCTTAAAATAGCTTCCAATGGCCGGCTGTGGCTGTGTAGTACAGCATGTGTACTACTGACTAAGGATCTCTGTTGTCCACACACATGCACTAGTTATACACATGAACTAGTCTCACCTTGGCTGAGGGAGTCATGCCCTCCACAGTCTTTTCAGTACAACAACAGCAAGGACATGTAGACAACAAACTGTTTTTAAACAGGAAGTTATGATCCTATAGATACTGATATAGCCTGGTCAGTTACTCCACAGGAACTTCAACCCACCTACCACTTCCTCCCATAAAAATACACTCTTCACACAAATGGTCACTTCCTGGGCAGTGAAGAGCTAACTAGCTCTACGTGTCAAGGTCATCAATATGGTAGCCAGTACACTAGGCATGGCCAGACACTACAGTTCAACCTCCCTACTCTGACATTGTGTTGACCCTAAATGTTACATAATTGGCCAGGCAGGGTTTACTGTGAATGGCCTACATATTTGCATGGTCAAGCTACAGTGTGGATGGGAAAGATTAGAAGTATTACAACATGGCACATTTTATGCAATTTGTATACACAGGTTACTATAATGATAGCTTGTTATCACAACAGAAGTTCAGGACCTTGGCACATATATAATGGATAAAAAAAACCCAGATCCCACGAGAGATCTTGGCACAATAAATGAATTAAAACAACAGTTCTCAGGAGATCTTGGCACCATAATGGATTAAAACAGCTTAGAGATATCAGAAGAGAGAGAGAAAAAAGGGTGGGTAGGGGGGTTGAGAGATAAAGATGCTAAAGTTGTGCCAGAAAGTTCAAGCAGTTTAACTATGTAGGTATATATTTAGAAATGAACATTTATCAAATATTTTAAAGTTTTATGTGTTCGTTCTTTAGCAAAAACTGGGGACAGGGTTTACACAATATTAATTAAATTTTCCCATTTTTCCCATTCAGTAGTAAATTTCTCAATAAAGATAATTCACCTTTATTAACAGCAATATATATTTCTGTTTATAGTATGTATCTTTGATAAGGTTATTGAGTGCAGCTACTGACAGTGATGTTTGTACACTCAGTAAATCTCGGAAACAATTATAATGGATTAAAACAGAAGATTCCGGGAAATATCTTGGTTTATGTTATGAATCACAATGATAGATCTCATGAGAGCTCTTGGCACCCATAATAGATCAAAACAAGAAATCTCAGGATTGAGTTTGGCACCAGTAATGGATCAACACAAGAGATCTCAGGAGAAATCTTCACATCCATAATGGATCAAAGGATAAATCTTCACACCCATAATGGATCAAAACAAGAGATCTTAAGAGAAATCTTCACACCCATAATGGATCAAAGGAGAAATCTTCACACCCATAATGGATCAAAACAGATCTCGGGAGAAATCTTCACACCCATAGTGGATTAAAACAAGAGATCTCAGGAGAAATCTTCACACCCATAATGGATCAAAGGAGAAATCTTCACACCCATAATGGATCAAAACAAGAGATCTAAAGAGAAATCTTCACACCCATAATGGATCAAAACAAGAGATCTCAAGAGAAATCTTCACACCCATAATGGATCAAAACAGGAGATCTCAGGAGAAATCTTCACATCCATAATGGATCAAAGGATAAATCTTCACACCCATAATGGATCAAAGGATAAATCTTCACACCCATAATGGATCAAAACAAGAGATCTCAAGAGAAATCTTCACACCCATAATGGATCAAAAGAAGAGATCTCAGGAGAAATCTTCACATCCATAATGGATCAAAACAGATCTCAGGAGAAATCTTCACACCCATAATGGATCAAAACAAGAGATCTCAAGAGAAATCTTCACACCCATAATGGATCAAAACAAGAGATCTCAAGAGAAATCTTCACACCCATAATGGATCAAAACAAGAGATCTCAAGAGAAATCTTCACATCCATAATGGATCAAAACAAGAGATCTCAGGAGAAATCTTCACACCCATAATGGATCAAAACAAGAGATCTCAGGAGAAATCTTCACACCCATAATGGATCAAAACAAGATCTCAGGAGAAATCTTCACATCCATAATGGATCAACACAAGAGATCTCAGGAGAAATCTTCACACCCATAATGGATCAAAACAAGAGATCTAAAGAGAAATCTTCACACCCATAATAGATCAAAGGAGAAATCTTCACACCCATAATGGATCAAAACAAGAGATCTGAAGAGAAATCTTCAAACCCATAATGGATCAAAACAAGAGATCTCAGGAGAAATCTTCACATCCATAATGGATCAAAGGAGAAATCTTCACACCCATAATGGATCAAAACAAGAGATCTCAAGAGAAATCTTCACATCCATAATGGATCAAAACGAGATCTAAAGAGAAATCTTCGCATCCATAATGGATCAAAACGAGATCTAAAGAGAAATCTTCACATCCATAATGGATCAAAACAAGAGATCTCAAGAGAAATCTTCACATCCATAATGGATCAAAACAAGAGATCTCAAGAGAAATCTTCACACCCATAATGGATCAAAACGAGATCTAAAGAGAAATCTTCACATCCATAATGGATCAAAACAAGAGATCTAAAGAGAAATCTTCACACCCATAATGGATCAAAACAAGATCTAAGGAGAAATCTTCACACCCATAATGGATTAAAACAAGAGATATCAGGAGAAATTGTCACACCCATAATGGATCAAAGGAGAAATCTTCACATCCATAATGGATCAAAGGAGAAATCTTCACATCCATAATGGATCAAAGGAGAAATCTTCACATCCATAATGGATCAAAACAAGATCTCAGGAGAAATCGTCGCACCCATAATGGATCAAAACAAGAGATCTAAAGAGAAATCTTCACACCCATAATGGATTAAAACAAGAGATCTCAAGAGAAATCTTCACACCCATAATGGATCAAAACAAGATATCTCAGGAGAAATCTTCACATCCACAATGGATCAAAACAAGATCTCAGGAGTAATCTTCACATCCATAATGGATCAAAACAAGAGATCTAAAGAGAAATCTTCACACCCATAATGGATCAAAACAAGAGATCTCAAGAGAAATCTTCACACCAATAATGGATCAAAACAAGAGATCTAAAGAGAAATCTTCACATCCATAATGGATCAAAACAGATCTCAGGAGAAATCTCCACATCCATAATGGATCAAAACAAGAGATCTCAGGAAAAATCTTCACATCCATAATGGATTAAAACAAGAGATCCCTCTTGTCAAAGACTTGTGCATGGATGTTAATACAATTACATCCCTCATATAAACATGATGACAGGCGACAGATTATAATCAAATAGTGGAAACAACTCTTGTTTTTATCGATGGCTCATTGATATTTATGCATGACAACTTGATAGGCAATCACTGCACTACAGATATAAATTAAATAGGGGAGACAACTCTTGTTTATTGACACATCCCTGATGCATGCATTATAACTTAATTAATAAGTTCATCTCTGCACTCAAGATATAAATTAAATAGGGGAGACAACTCTTGTTTATTGACACATCCCTGATGCATACATGATGACTGGATAAATTAAATAGGGGAGACAACTCTTGTTTATTGACACATCCCTGATGCATGCATTATAACTTAATGAATAAGTTCATCTCTGCACTCAAGATATAAATTAAATAGGGGAGACAACTCTTGTTTATTGACACATCCCTGATGCATACATGATGACTGGATAAGTCATCCTGGTCACTACAGATATAAATTAAACAGGGGAGACAACTCTTTTTTATTGACACATCCCTGATATAAACATGTCAGACAACTCGAGAAGTAAACTTGCTCGCCAAAGACACAAATAAGAACACACTCTTGTGTTTTGAAAATACTTTACACCACTGATGAAAAGGGAAATAAGTCAATATTGTATTGATTTCTAAATCACAGAAGTGCCGTTCCCGACATTTATCCAAAGCAACTGTCAATAGTATACATGTCTTATTAAGACTTACTGTCACATTTTTACCAGAAATGAAAGGAGATTACCACTAAGTGTTAATTGACTGTCATCTCACACAGATTTAATGTAAGGGATATGGCCCTTGACTTTCTCATAAACACATATAGCAGTGAATTATATCAGAAACATATGTCAATATAGAGACTTACACAGGTCGGTATCTTACAGTACAAGGTATTTTCATATTCATCTTCTCAATATTCCAGTAATATTGGAAAACCAATTAATTATTCTTGGCTGGGGAGAGAAGAGGGGAATAATGGGTATCACAAGTATCATATTGACCGACTGATTATGGATTAATATATTGACAGCTAGACTATTGCTTTCTGTTGTAGACACTATAGTCTGATAGTGTTGTGGAGGGATGGCATATCTAAATATATATATATATGAAATAACAAAAAAACATCTGAGACTTTGCCGCTGGGCATTTTGCCCTCTCAGGCTTCTTCAGGGATAAGTCCGTTTGAAGAAGCCAGAGAGGGCAGAAAGGGTTGGGGATTCCTTTTTCTTATATATACATGTAGTACCCAAGCATGAGGTACCATTCCATCTCCAAACAAAACTATGTAAGTATATCTCAAAAGAATTAAGGCACTATTTTTTTAAGTACATTAGATATTTTACATTGCTAATTCAGTGACCCTCAAAAGAATTAAGGCATTATGTTTTTAATACATTACTTATTTCACATTGCAAATTCAGTACCCTTTAAAGAATTAAGACATCATGTTTTCTAGTACATTAAGTATGTGTTTCACATTGCTAATTCAGTACCCTCAAAAGAATTATGGCACTATGTTTTTAGTACATTAAATATTTCACATTCACATTGCTAATTCAGTACCCTCAAAAGAATAAAGGTTCTATGTTTTTTAGTACATTAAATATTTTACATTACTAGTTCAAACTGAATATTTCACCACTGGAGGGCCTCACTAACATTCAGCATCGGCCACAATCGTCAGCCATTCTTGTTGGCCATTCTTGTCAGCCATTCTTATCAGCCATTCTTATCAGCCATTCTCATCACCTGTGCCCAGCAAGACGGATTAACAGTATCAGTGAAATCACAATAATATTATATGTTATGTTCAGTCTCACACCCAATTTGATAAGTGTTTGAGGAGTGGACACAATTGTCTCATAGTACCCTTGTGTGTAGCCAATGGAAAGCCATTATTCTCTTATGATGTGATGTTCTAATATATAGGTAACCTTGGTAAAAACTAGCTGCACCGCTTAGCAACTGAGACCATCTCTTTAGCTCGATCGGTTGATCGTAAGACTAGTAAGCCAGAGGTCCTGGGGTCGATCCTCAGCGGGGGCTGTGATTTAAATTTAATTAATCATGGCTTCCGTTACATTGGCGCCAATGTAGGGAGGATGTAGTTAGGATGCTTATTGCTGCTTATGAAAGCATCACTGTTACCCCTGGATAACTTGAGGACAAGTTCTTTCCTGGAGTAGGGGCCGCGGTGGCCGAGTGGTTAAGGTGTCCCGACACTTTAACACTAGCCCTCCACCTCTGGGTTGCGAGTTCGAAACCTACGTGGGACAGTTGCCAGATACTGACCGTAGGCCCGTGGTTTTTTTCCGGGTACTCCGGCTTTCCTCCACCTCCAAAACCTGGCACGTCCTTAAATGACCCTGGCTGTTAATAGGACGTTAAACAAAATAAACCAAACCATAAGGGTCTGAATGATCTGGATCTCATTTACTCTTGAAGTTCTTCTTATCTAAATATATATATATATCAATACATGTATTCATGTTTTTTTTATAGGATATCTCAATCATAAAAATTATTTAAAATTTATTATCAACTATTCAAATATATTTCAATCATTTCGATGAATTCTATATAATGAATATCAGCAATGCAAGAAAATGAATAATTCATATCACAGTATTCATGAACAATCATGAATGTTAATAAATTTGTAAATTATTCATAAAAGTTCATGAAGAGTTCATAGATATTTGATGAATATTCATGAATATTTTTTCATGAATCAAAAACTACCAATGTCCTTAAATGTTCATGAATCATTCATTAACTCAAAAATACCATTATCGAAATGAGATGCTAAAAAAGATATCCCGATCAGATGATCAGATCATTAGGTGTTGAAATCACTTCTGTCTGATTCCTTGGAGGCCCCGACTTCTAACATAAGAAATAATTCACAGTAATCAATAATGAATATTTATATACATAAGTATACTTGTCTGATTGACATCAACAAATCACTGGTGAGCGATTATAATTGTAAACCAGCTAAAACTCTGAACCTTCAGTACCGTACTCAGAATAATTACTGAACAGACCGGTACATCAGTATAATTTACACAGATCTTAATACAATCGATTAGCTTAATCACTCTGGTATGATAATAGGTATAAGCAGTATCTCCAGGATACATCATAGTACGATTAAATTACTATACACCATATTGAAATTGTTTCGTTTCTAAAAATATACCTTTGGTACCACTTAAATTTAAAAAGAAAATTTGTGGAATTTGAATTGAGGTTTGGTTTAAATTGGTTTGGTTTATTTTGTTTAACGTCCTATAAACAGCTAAGGTCATTTAAGGACGGCCTCCCGTGCATACGACATGCATGCGTGTGGTGAGTGCGTATGTTTTGGGAGGCTGGGGTATGTTCGTGTTAAGTCTCCTTGTGATAGGCCGGAACTTTTGCCGATTTATAGTGCTATACCTCACTGAAGCATACTGCCGAAGACACCCAGCAGCACACCCCACCCGGTCACATTATACTGACAACGGGCGAACCAGTCGTCCCACTCCAAATATGCTGAGCGCTAAGCAGTAGTAGCAACTACCATTTTTAAAGACTCTGGTATTGTCTCGGCCAGAGGACAGAACCCAAAGCCTTCCTCACAGCGGCGAACGCTCAACTAAAGGCCATATGCTATATAAGTTGCTCAAATTAAACAAAGATGTACGCACATATGGGGGCAATATTTCCAAAATGTTGCATTCGATAATCTGTACATGCCATTTTTGTGACGATGAGGCAGTGTGTAAGCTATTGGTGATATAAATACACTGTAACTACACACAGTCTATCTATATATACTATAAGTATGTCTTGAAATAAAATCTCTGTATTATATAATGTTGAGAATGTATGATAATACAGTATATGGTGTGAATGTCTGACACCTCAGCGCCAATTATTTATACCACACCCGATTTGAAACCTTGTTGATTAGTCTAGTCTGGCAGTGTCACTGTCTGTTCGGGGGCTGGCTATATTTCCTGATTAGATATAACATCTGACCTAACAGATCACAACAAACCACCAATAAGGAAACTTTGAAACCATTGCAACATTTATTATAGATATCACAGGGATTTTGTTCTGATTCATATTTATCCTCCAATAATTAATTTTCCATTGTTTGTACACAGAATGCGGCTTTCTGATTGGTTGAGATTTTTTTTTTCATACCACTATGAAAAAAAATCCGAGAATGGTGCGAAAAATGTAACGTCACAATACAACAATTGACGTTGCGTATCGATTTGAGAAAAAGAATCCCATATAAAACCAGTAAAATTGTACATAAAACAGGTTTTCATTAGAAAATTATTTTCAAAAATTAATTATAAGCGATGATGTCAGTTATTTCTTAGTTTCATAGGGTTATGAAAAAAAATTTGTTTGCAAACTTGCAAACAAATTTTTTTTCATACCCCGATGAAACTAAAAAAAATTGACATCAATGCTTAAATATTGTAAGAGGTGGAGTACATAGCCACTTTAGGTCATATCCCTTTACTAGCTCCGAATAGCAGAAAGATCCCATTTACCTAGCAGTAGGACGTCAGCTGCTATGAGAGCAAGACATTGCTAGTTCAAGCAAGATATTTTTTATCATCCCTTCCTATTTCACATTGTTGCCATTGACCACTCCTAGTTTAAGCTATAGGAGATGGAGAGTTCGTTTTCTTGGAGCCAACAAACCAATGGGTAAAAGAATTGTGTAAGTTAGGGAAATATATCAGTCTAGCCCTTGAAAGAAGAAAGTCAAATTTGATTTAAGACCAGATGTATTTTTTGTACTCTCACTCTATCTCATATGTGTATATTGGGTTTGTATGTGGCTGGGGAGGGGTAGGGGATACATGTGAGATTGTATGAATGGTGAGTATGGGCATAATCTGATTGAAGTTATGTGTAATTAAGTTTCCATCAAACACACTAATTACATCTAATTTCAAATAGATTGAATGGGCGAGAGGCGTATGGTGAAAGTTGTGTGCCAGGTAGATACTTGTGCTGTTATGTTTGCCTTTGTATATAATGTATCATGTCTTGTGTTATTGTGATAAGTTGTAAAACTTAAGCAAATAAAGAATCTGAATCTGAATCTGAATCTGGTTGTCCTCAGGGGTCATCACTGTGTAAAGGAGAAAGTTAGTGACTGAAGAACGGCAGAGTACTGGTCACCTTATTAGGACAAGTGGCAAGATGTCCGCATTGAGAGCAAGAGGTTTGAGTCTTTAAAACAAGAACAAGCTACTTTTCATTACCCATTTCTATTACTATATACACCTACAATCTTTTTTTTTCCATTTCACAACAACATGAAACAAAGTTATACTGGTACTAATCACTCGATGCTGTTGATGCAAATGGAACAAGGATGGATAGTATTGCAACAGCAATACAAAGTCCCCTGCCTGAGCTAGAAGTGCACCTATTCATTTCCCATTTTTTTTTTGAAAAATGGTTTTTCGAAAAAAACAAATGTGGGATGCACAACTGCATGTTATACTGATCATGTCTACCAAGTTTCATTAAGATTGGAGTAGTACTTTAGGAGGAGTTGTCCGGACAACTATTGCGTGACAGACGGACGGACGGACGGACGGAGGGTAAACCTATAGTCCCCCCGTTTTTCAAACAGCAGGGGACTAATAAAGGGGGGGTGGAGGAAAAAAATTGATAGAAACAAATTAAGGAGGAGAAGGAGAATATTTGCGGTTAATTATAGAATACATACAGTAAATTATGTATTTCTGTTGTGATTTTGAAATCAAAAGATAAGAGTTTTCGAGTTTTCTTTAGGTTTGAGATGTGGGGAGTTAAACATTGATAAGGGCATAGCTTTAGTTACAAAACTAAATAGTGTTTGTAAATTTTCAGAAATTAGTTTTGTCTATTAAATATCAAGATAAATAAAGTTTTTCCATTTACACTAAGTATTTGTGAATTTTGCTTTGAAAAAGTCATTTCCATCGTTTGATATGAATTTCTGCGTATTGTAGTAATCTTTTATGTTGTTTGCCAATGCGTGGACATTTGAGGATTTATTATTATTAGACACCTTGTTCTATAAATGTATTGTTTGACGATAGAATTATTATATCATCCACTGTTGCATTGATACCATTGTTTGTGAGTCCAAAAAGAAGTGTATTTATTGCAAAAGGAATAAAAAATGCATCTACAAGTGATTCAAAATTTTGTAATAGATTTTTCACTTCCTGGCATTCCCACATCAAGTGAATTATTGTTTCTCTTTCAGAGTTACAGAAAGTGCATATAGGTTCGGTTTATTTTGTTTAACGTCCTATTAACAGCTAAAGTCATTTAAGGACGGCCTCCCGTGCATGCGACTTGCATGCGTGGGGTGAGTGCGTATGTGTGTTTTGGGAGGCTGCGGTATGTTCGTGTTAAGTCTCCTTGTGATAGGTCGGAACTTTTGCCGATTTATAGTGCTACCTCACTGAAGCATAATGCCGAGGACACCCAGCAGCACACCCCACCCGGTCACATTATACTGACAACGGCCGAACCAGTCGTCCCACTCCAAATATGCTCAGCGCTAAGCAGGAGTAGAAACTACCATTTTTAAAGACTCTGGTATTGTCTCGGCCAGAGGACAGAACCCAAAGCCTTCCTCACAGGGGCGAACGCTCAACTAAAGGCCAAAAGTGAGGCATTGTCAAGGGAGACATTAGGAAGAAGAAAGTTGTTAAGAAAGAAGAGAAAAGATAAGATCCCAAATTTAGTTGCCTCTTACGATCATGCAATGGGACAGCAGGTACAATTCTTATGCCCTACCTGCAGGGCAGGTGCATATAGGACTTAATCTACTATACTATATTTAAACAAATTAGAATTGGTGGTAAGAATATAATGAGATTATGCAATATTGAAGCCATTGAAGTTTGGAATTTTTTGTTATTTTATGTGGAATTTTGTATATTTTACTCCATTTTCCTTCGGCAAATAAGAGCTGTTCATTCATTTAGATTTGCCAGTAGCAATGAGTGTCTGTTTTGTTGAAAATATTATAAGAGTTTTGAATCACCAATACTTAAAAGAGAGAAAACACTGTATATTAGGAGGTAGCAAAGGGTGAATAACTCCTGGGATAATTTGGGGTAAAGGGTCGATCTGGCAGAGATTGTACATGTATTACAAAATATTAAACAAGAGGCCCAAATGGCCTGCATCACTCACCTGGATATTCTATGTCAATGGTTATGGCAAAACAATCTCTCATTGAAGTTATATTACAATATTTACTTTCTGTGCTACATTTGCCTTATCACTGTAGGTCACCTAGGATAGAAAAGCGGAAAATAACCATATACACCCGTAATATGTACTTCATTGTCAACATTGTCACAAGGGCTCGGTTTATTATTCACTAATGTGAAACGCCTACCTTACTCCAAATTCCGAAGCCGAATTGTAATTTGAAAATGATGTAAATCCAGTCGATAGAAACAGAAGTGTTTCCGAGGAAACAATCAAGTCTATCTGGTACAATACCCTCTGAAACAGCCTCACTTCTACAAATTATGCAATTGTTAACTTTGCAATATCTACACATGCATATGAAATATATGATAAAGCTATTTTTGTATTAAAACCATTTTATGAGCTTGTCGTTTATGATGACAAGGTGATATATTCAGTTCCCTTGATGAGCTTAAAATAACCAGGACAACTACCTTATATTCAATTAATCAGAAAGGGACAGTTAACAGAGGTTAATGTTTTTCTATATATTTCCATTTTTCTGGGCCTAACCAGCTTTTTTCACCTGCACACAGCATATATCAAAATTTACTTTCACATTCTCGTTTAATATATATAAATATCTGACAGTATTTTGGTTGATATATATATATATACAGGCTTTCTCTGATATTATAGCCTCTGTATAGCTGTGTATAGGTAGACTCTGATGTCCTCAGATATGGTGACCTGGACAAAATATAGGCCACTCTCTCTGTCAATGTCCTAACCACATTGTTTGTACAGGAGATAGCCAAGCCTGGACACAGGTCAGTTTGCCAAAGGGACATATCTTATAATGACCTTCACTTATTTTTCTAGTCCAGTTTTGATCACAATTGACAGACCTGGTTAAAACATTGTTGAAAATGAGATAAAATTAGAGGAAATTTTGAGGATCAGATTTTCTGATGAAATCTAATACAAATCATTGATTGGACAGGTGGTCTGGATAAAAGGATATTATTTAATAGATTAGGATTGATGAAAACTACTTTCAGTCAGCCAGTCTTTGATTCAGGACTCGAACAAGCAACCTCTCGCTCTCCGGGTGGACATCCTTTAATATTTGCATGAACTAAAGGCAAATTGTGTTTGGCCATACAATATCTCTTACTTGTTATAGGTCCTGTCTCTGTAACATCAAATTAAATCATGCATCCAATTAGAATGCCAGGGTGAAGTGATAACAAGATTTTCAATATTGCTTCCACTTTGAAAGGAGACAGCTCTTAAGAAATTTAGAAAGCACATTCTATTTCATGGATTATCCTTAGTGGAAGTCACAAAAAAAATAAAAAAATAATTCAATATGGTAACAATGACAGCCACCTTTAAAATCCTAGGGATATAGATCACAAAGGATCCAAATGTAACTTATTGAGAACAAAACCCTTGGATTTTGAAAATGCAGTCATTCTTGCAAAGAGACCAAAAATTCAGAAAGAACCGTAAGGACCAAACATTATTGACATGGTCTTCTATATATAGAAGTGATGTTTTTTGAAGATGGCAGCCAGAGCAGCCATCTTGAATGTGGCCCATTCACACCTCATCAGCTTTCGATATTCATGACTTTTTTCAGAAAAAGTAGATATAAAAGAATGACCAGGGTACTTATTTACTTCAGATACACAAGCCTTAGATGACACAGATATATAGACAACAGATTTGTTTGCTGGGTTTATCACCCTGTGAACAGCCAGGGTCATTCTGAAGTGGGGTCTCCTATAGTTGTACATTGTAACATAGACCTGCTGCAAGCTATCTAGAGCAATTAGGGTAAAGTGTCTTGCCCAAGGACACAACCAGAACAGAACAGCACAGACTAGCCTGTTTCTCAGCTTCCCATGAAGGGTAAACTGACATGGGTTGAGCATCTATAACCAGCGCCTGTTTCTCAGCTTCCCATGAAGCCTAAACTGACATGGGTTGAGCATCTATAACCAGCGCCTGTTTCTCAGCTTCCCATGAAGGGTAAACTGACATGGGTTGAGCATCTATAACCAGCGCCTATTTCTCAGCTTCCCATGAAGCCTAAACTGACATGGGTTGAGCATCTATAACCAGCGCCTGTTTCTCAGGCTTCCCATGAAGCCTAAACTGACATGGGTTGAGCATCTATAACCATTATACATGGACCTGGGATCTTCATCTCGTTAGGTGGCTGGCACTCTATAAGTCTCTAACCAACTGAGCTATCGTAGCCCCCCCCCCCCCCCCCACCCCCCTCCTCCTTAAGACAGACAACATGCAGAAGTTGCTAAGGTAAAGATAAAGAAAAGAAGAAGAAGAAAGTTTCATGATTCACCATTATACAATGTAATGCCTGAAATCTTCAAGTTTAATCATTTTCATACAATTTATCACTTTCTACAACGTAATTGTCAATAACAAATTATAAACTTACTGTATGTTTGATGACCTTCACCTTGACCAAGACACTGACCCTATCCTACCCTCCGCCATTAGCATTGGTCAGTTTATCAACATCAGGCTGTCGGTCACTTGGGATCCGTAAACTAATAGGACTTCCTTCCATTATATTACCCAGGATTCCCCAATCAATACCTAGCCATCATATTTCCGACAATATTAATCAACTCCAAGTTTGGCTAATAACTCGTAAAGGATATCACTATAGATATTTGTACAAAACCAACATCCTTTCATGTCTCTGAGGAAGTAAATGCATTTGTTTACATTCAATGGTATTGGATTCCCTCTTGAATATGTGGAGAGATCAAGCTATTACCAGGGTGTAATTAATTGTGAAGAATTTAATCATTTGATGAATTTTTATTCAGAGTCCAATCTGAATCAAATTTGGGATTATTCTCTAAATTCACTAATTTCAAAGGAACTTTGATACTCACAAGAAGCATACAATGTATATATATGTCCAGTCTCCTGGGGAATGACTCTCAATGTGAATAAATGAATCTTAAAAATTCCTTACATGTTGTTTTTTTACCTTTTTTCTGTCAACTCATTTTCGTACCGATTATGACTACAAACTGATTTTGAACATAACAAAATTGAATTCCTTGCTTAAAAATTTTAAGTAAAAGAATTTGAAAGGTTCATACATTTTTCATAACTGTGTCGATGAAAACTAAATTTTTAGGAGGAAATATTGTAGGTTCTTAATGTCTTTAACGTATAATGGCTTTATTTCGTGTCCTATAATCAGGGATTTTCTTACAATTTTTCAACTGGGTCCAGGGTCCATTGAATTGGGAATTTCTAAGCAACAAAATGTGACATTGGAAAAAAAAAATGAAATTCATACAAATTTCAGTATTTGTTATCTGTTGCTGTTTTTTATTTTTCAAAATTGCCTTAATATAAATACATGTGTATATAAAACATACTTAATCATTCAAAAGTGACTTCGTAATTGGGAATTTTCGATGGCAAATTGGGAATTTCTACAAGATTTTATTAGGGGAATGGGTCCTTTTAATGGACCCTAGTGAGTGTTTCTATTGTAGGAAAATCCCTGATAATATAACCAATAGTGTGAAAATAGAAACCCATACACTTAATTTCATGCAACTTTAGAACAAAAACATTATACCATTGTATGATATCATGCAGGAAAAATACTTATGAGTAGTAAAAAGTTGGCCTGATTTATGAAATATTTCTTCTGAACTAAAACCTCTTGAATCACTCTTTGAAGAAAGCTCTAAGTCAGTAAGTGCTTCAGGGAAAAAAATCCTATCTGATATAATCACACTCCATCAATGTGAGAAGTGTAAATTTATTACACTCCCATCAATGTCAGAAGTATATTTTAATCACACTCCCATCAATGTCAGGGTTTTCTCATGGCGCTCTGGAAAATTAAACAACTCCATGTCAAGCAGTGGAAATGCTGCTTGGTGTGACAGGGGCTTAGCTATAAGTTTGTCTTTACTGCTGTATTGTTTAACCCCTTGCTTTAATTTCCAAATTCAACAGAAGAAATTCAATTACAATTTGCAGCAAGAAGCTTAATGAGACAACATCGTGTTCTACCATTTCATGAAATTCCGCCAGATGTGAAATTACATGCCAAAAAGACACATATGATAAATTCGTAGTAAATAAATGATTTCACCACTCATACCCCAAGAATGTTCCAGTCACTAGTAGCAGGAGATACAGCCCAGACAAATGTTTCTTTGATGTAGGTCAAAGGTCAAAATATAGGTCAGAGTGGCCTACTTATGACACATGACACACTGCCTCACCAAGGTGACCCATACTAAGTATGAAGTTCCAATCGCTAGTAGTGTAGGAAATAAAGCCGAAACAAATTTTTCCCGTTTAATATTCAAACAAAAATAAGTAAAGTCAGCTCTTATTTTAATGACTAACAATTATTATAAATAATATATAAGTGATACAGTTTGAATTTTCTAACCTTGATGAAATTGTGAGCGAAAAATATAAATAGTGGAAGTTGTACTCATTTTAGAGAAGTATTCACCAAACTATTTGTAATAAATCTATATGCGGCTTGTATGATAATCCTTAATATCTTTAAGCTGACAAACCCAGCCGATGTCCAGACTAGGTATTAAAGCAAGAAGTGGAATTGATCACAGGCGGAATTCAATACAGCAGCCATGATATGAATGAATAGCGTTTACCAAATCTAACTAAACGGACCATGCCAGTACCATGCTCACTTGATAACGGCACAATCGCCAACTGACAAAACCAGCTGATGCCCACAACAATACCCACACACCAGAGCTCTGGTTCTCATTGTAGGACTTATAATATTATTCTTCGAGGGTTGGAGTGGAAACCAATAAAGAATATAAATATATATCTGATGTATGGATCACCAGTAGAAAGCATAGAACGCTTTATACAAAGAATCAGGGAAAGAGAATTTCCATGTTTCTCTAATTGCAATTTATAAGCCATACATCATGTCTTTCATACTGAACACTGAATTCCTTAATCGTACCTGAGAAACAAACAAGAAATTTTAATTAGACCTACCATTTCTTTATCATTCCATAAATGCTAAATATGGTTAGTGTACGTGTACTAATTTTAGAGGTATTCTAATATTTAAAGCGTCTTTAATTTGCGCTCAAGTCATTGCGCTTATTCAAATGAAGCACTAAAATTACTTAACCTAACATTCTGCATACACGACATCCGCAAACTCACAATATCTACAGTACAAAATGATATAGCATGCAAGGTTCAGTATTACAATATCGTCTGTTTCAATAAAGTATGCAAGGTTCAGTATTACAATATGGTCTGTTTCAATAAAGTATGCAAGGTTAAGTATTACAATATGGTCTGTTTCAATAAAGTATGCAAGGTTAAGTATTACAATATGGTCTGTTTCAATAAAGTATGCAAGGTTCAGTATTACAATATGGTCTGTTTCAATAAAGTATGCAAGGTTAAGTATTACAATATGGTCTGTTTCAATAAAGTATGCAAGGTTAAGTATTACAATATGGTCTGTTTCAATAAAGTATGCAAGGTTCAGTATTACAATATGGTCTGTTTCAATAAAGTAACAATGATCATTAAACATTTTTATCATTAAACAAATACAACTGAAAATTAACAAACTCTAACAAGGATTTTAAGCGAGATAGGACAACTGCAGTTCATTTAAGCATTGAACGGCTTTCAGTTGGCATTCATATTGACTATGAATGCCAACTGAAAGCCGTTCAATTCTTATATTTGCCATCTGCGATTTTTAATTTGTCATGCAATTTTTTTTTTTAATTTTCAAATTCAAATTTCCCGCGCTTACCAGTAGCAGAGATCACTTCCTGTTGGCAGTTCATAAGCTGGTGAACTCGCAACTGAATTGGTAGGGTTATATAGTGGCAGTGCCATACAATGGTAAATATAATTAAGTGGTTATTTCACATGTATTATCTATGATCTTGTGAATACCTGGAGTCAACCCATCTATGTTCAATATAGATGCAGAGACGTCTCCTGGTATGCTGACACAAGCCAACCAGCTTGAAGAGGTTTTAAAGCAGAAAGTCTCAAAACTACATTAACATGTACATGTATATGGATATACAAAACAACAAAATACTGTTTACTAATACAATGTAATACCTATAATTGGTCAGTCAGAATAGTCATCTCACTTATAATATAGCCTGCTTCTGAAAAATCACAATCTTACCTGTACATGGTTGATGTGTAGTATATATCTAGAAACTTGAAAGCTATAGTGTGTTTCAGGAAAGTGTATCACAGCTAATCAAAAGAGAAATTATTGCTGTGATAGTGTAAATTCAAGATTATGCTAACAAGTCTACATCCCCTGTGAGTGCTAAAATATGAGTTCGCTAATTTAAATACACTTACAGTAATTACTGATATAAATTACAATTGTCACCATTTCTGAACTGAAACCAAAGTGTGACAGATTCTTTTTATTTCTCAATAACTTGAGTGTGGAACGTGACCCAGTTCACAGTGTATAAATTATACATAAATAATGGTGGACTTCTTTCCGCAAGCCATGCCCACCCACCCACCCACCATGCCTAATTTTCATATCAACATTAACTCAATATTTATTGCATAAGATATTAAGACAACTTTAATAAAATAATTTAATAAATTAATTGAATAAAATAGTTGAAAAGAATAGTTTTTTCATCTGTTGTGATGTGGTAAAAGTTAGCAGGGTTCAGCTGTCTGTCAATGGCTTTTGCGAGTGGCTGTGTGTTGTGTGTGGAAAAACTTGAAACCTATGGTATTTACCGTAAATGTGTGAATGATTTTTTTGTATATTGTTATTTCAAAAAGAAAATATTGTTAATATGTTAAGTTAATGAGATCAATTTCAAACAAATGGAGCAGTCAGTAAATTGTCCGTAGCTAGAGACTTCAACTGGCGAAGTTCGCAGTGTCACAAAAACTGGACGGAAACCCAAACAACATTTTATTTGGCCTTTTAAGTAGAATGTCAACAAAGACATGATTTCCTCTAGAGTTAAGCTACACATTGCATGACCCTTCCTGACTGGTTAATCAAATCATCTGCTGACATCTCAGCTAAATTTGTTTTACATGCTCGCTCAGAAATGACCACAATTCGGAGATGGAAAAGTATCAAGAAGGAATTCCCTTTGGTCAAACACTACCAAATTTAATTTGGATTTACACTCAGGGTTTCAGGGTTTTCAGAAATAACAGAACACATTGCGGCAGTTGTTCAGGATTAGATTCGATATGCTGTTAAATTTATATCCTGTAAGACTGATAAATCTGTAAATTAAGACCGAAACCGCATGATGCGTGACAAAACAGAACACATGTACAATGTATTGTCATAAGTAATTATGTACCTCATACAACAGGTCACAGAGTATTATTGCACATAATGGGTTTATATTCTCTAAATGAGTTCCTTTTCAGAATGAGCAGGCTCCTTCCATGCAGTTTGAATGAAATTCCTAAAATAACCCCAGTATTCAGTTTCTATCTTCCAATGACCAACACTTTTAGGCCCGACACTTTAGTATATTACTGATGAAGGACATAACAGGACATGACAGGAAGGACATAGATAACACTATATTTACGATTGTATGGCACTGCCACTATATAACCCTACCAATTCAGTTGCAAGTTCACCAGCTTATGAACTGCCAACTGAAATTTGAATTTGAAAATTTCAAAAAAAAATAGCACGACAAATAAAAAATCGCAGATGGTAAATATAAGCATTGAACGGCTTTCAGTTGGCATTCGTAGTCAATATGAATGCCAACTGGACAGAGGCAAATTCCATGAAGCGCGCTAAAAATGTCCCCAATTAAATGGTGAGAGAACAATAGAATAATGATTACAAAAACACACTTATATAAGACTATACTTGCTGTCCCTTCTTTCCTTGCATTATGCTCTTTCACTGTTTTTGATTCATTTTATAATTGAACATATCAGTGGGTTACAATATCGGCTCCTTGAGCGAGGTGTTGCACTATTGCATTACTGTGAAGCCTCAGCTGGCAGATAATGTTTGCGGATCCCAAGAGACGTAATGCAATTCTACTTGTGCTACTGCAAATCAACTGGAACAGTGTAACGAAGAAACTTGAATATGTTTTGTTCTCTCTTAAAATCTATGTTGTCTAAGACTGACTTTTTCCCTCACTTTCTTTTCGAGACAATAAATTGCTGACAACTGGGTTTAAACTATAAATATAGATATACAGTACTGTATCTTTCCCCAGAATATATTTAATGCATCTTTCTCCAGAATATATCAAAATTTGTTAACTGATTGCGTCAGAATATATATATGGATTCCCTTTACTAAACTATGGATAGCTGTTTATAAGTCCCTACCAGTGAAATCGAGAGGAATATAGGTTTCTTCTTCATCGGTCTTGTATCTAATGTAACTATAGATAAGGTATCCATACTCAACGCGAATTTCCACACTATGAAGACCCACTGAATTCCGACTGACGTTGGCTCCTCTCCCCTCCGAAGTAACTATAGATACGTATACACATACATTTTAACGCCAAACCTTGTCAGTACTCTAGCGACTTCATTTCTTAGGGATTTTTCAGTCAGTACTCTAGCGACTTCATTCCTTAGGGATTTTTCATCAATCTTCAAACAATGAGAAAGGAATTAAAATTTTGGACTAGTTCAATTTTTAGGGTTCAGGGGTCAAGGTCAATTACTTTATGTAGCAAGGGGCGGTAGGAGATATGTATAGCAATATCCAGTATGCAGTATGGCCTGTGCTGTCGTGGTTGTGTCCTTGGGCAAAACATTTTACCCTTATTGCTCTGAATGGCATGCTAAGGGCCTCCCGTATAGTGTTGTCTGAGGTAGTCACCAACTACTACAAAGAGAAGCAGTCTAAAAATGACCCTGGCTGTTTAAGGGGCGATAAACCCAGCAAACAAACAACTCATGGAACAATGACCTCAGATTTTCTATTCAACTAATATATATATATATCAATTTCTATTTCAATGCTTATTGATATTTGACAATTAAACATTGATATGTTCACTGGTAATAAATATTATACAATTGTTGAATACTTTTCATTAGAATGTTAGCTCAGAAGACAACCAAGAATCTTACAAATCTGACAAAGGACCTTGAAACTTGTCCGAGATGTTATGGTCTTTTGAAATTGTCTGAAATTTGATCAAAATCCCTCATTTTTTCAAGCCGTTAGAGAGAATTTTCTTAAAAATACTTTCTAAAAATAATAACGGTGACCTTTGCAAACGACCTTGAAAAGCGAACTTGTCCAAGATATCATGACACTCTATTATTGTGTAGTTTTGTCCTATTCTATAAAATAGGTTTTTCAAGCAATTTTCTACATTTTGATAGCATAGCATAGGTGATCCTGGTATGTAAAACATTCAATAAATTTGTATTTTTTTTTAATCTGGACGAATAATATTAATGAAGTTGTCTGGCCTAATTATTTAAGATTTTTAGCATGATATTTGTTAGAAAAAGACAATAAATGATTTGTGGGAGAAAATGAACTAATAATTTGGGGTATTTTAAGGCAGAGAGAGTTAAGTTGGGGTTTACCCATTAACCACAGGGTCTTATATTAAAAAATAGCCAGAAATACCTATATAAAAAATTATATTATATATATATAGGTATTTCTGGCTATTTTTAATGTAAGACGAGACACGTGCCTGTGCATTAACGGTAAAGAAATGCATGGGGCTAGATTGCTGTTTTTAGAATATATTTAAAACTGCATCCGCATGTGTTACTCGAGCTCTACTTACATTTTGTAGTCTTAGAGAGTAACTCCAATGTTACAAACTAAATGATCTGTGTTATATTTTTCTCTCTTTTGGAAGCTCTTTATTTTGAGAGATTATTAAAAGTTTTTACACAGCATATTTTCAGTCTCTCACTCTCCTGAGGATAGTTATAGGTCTTACTAGTGTAAAATAAGGAGGGAAAATAGGGCTCATAGAGACATAGACTGCATAAAAATGCCAGATTTAAAGATTTTGGTGTTTTTTTATGAATGAATTCAATGGGAACAATAATACAGGATTCACTATGGGAAAGATGCCTGTTTACAATACAACTGTGAATTGGCAAAATCAAACAACCCCCACCACACAAGATTTATGCAAACGGGTTTAGCATACAAGAGTAATGCCCCTTTAGTTAACAGGAGTACCATGGGATGGGGGTCACTATCTGGAATCTATGTTGCTATGTTGCAATATATATTTTAATTATTTTAAAACACAATATTTCAAGGCAAAATAGATACTTTTATATATAACAAATTAGGTTTTGCATCGCTGTAGACTATATATCTAGAAGCATTTGACTTCTTAAAGACCTATCATGAAACATGTTTGACTCTGGCAAATGATAACCCCTGCAGCAACCCTCAAACCAAATATCAGATAAAAAAATTAGCCTCTCTCGAGTATGATTGTCAAGGATATGTAGTTGTGGGACGGGTCATACTCGGGAGAGGCTATTTTTTTATCCGTTATTTTTTTGGTGACGTACAAAGTGTAGGTTCGCGCCTTCCCCCTTTGCCAAAGACAGAAAATGCCACAGAAAATGCCAAAGTCAAAATGTTTAACTCGAGGAAGTAATACAGTAGTTAACAGCAACTCTCAAACCAAATATTACAACCATATACAGGAGTTTACTTAGAGAGTCGAGCTTACAAAATAAAATGAAATAGATCTAAACAGTCCGCCTCTGGAATGATAAATTGATATCGGAACGTCTACTAGATTTCTAGGCCTGGTGGTTTAATTAAAATTGGTATTTTGGTTTGAAAAACAACACGAAAAGAGTTACTTGCCATTATCCAATGTCAGCTGGCGACAGTTTAGTGTCAAACAGTCCCCTTGTGTATTATTCCACCTTGCTGTCAGTGTGGCGGCCCATCCATAGGCTCCAATGGCGGCATCTGAACTTGTTGTAGCGCACTTAAAACAGGAGTTATTCCCCTTAGTACACAAGCTGGATTGATCCATTTCACATTATGAAGTCATGCATTTAAAACAAGTCCACGGCATTTTTTTAAAGAATACTTCGTCTCCTAATTTACATTTGTAATAGCATTAGGACAACACTGCATAATCGCATATAACTTTGAAAGAAAACAGTGTGTGGGAAGTTAGAGGTGTTTTTGGAACATCCTACAGAAGATGTGGACAAGTTGTGTTTAACTGAAATTCAATTGGATGAAATCCTTCTTAAACTCAGATATTTTGCTAAATTAGTTAAGCACTAAGCTTATACTAAGAAAAGACAGAGACGCTTTTGGTGGTGGCATCCTCATTAATGAAAAAAGTGTAATTTTGAAACAACGCGGGGAAACGATTTCGATGGAATTAGTTTTAGATAATATGAAAGTACAAGTATGTTATGGGCTTTATGAAAGTTAGACCTCATGGCAAAACGTAACATCCGTTGTCTAGGATGAATTACTGCAAAAAATTGTTTTAACATGCAATTTAAACGTTAAAATATTTGGGGAAAACATCAACAAAAAAACAAAACACAAAACAAAAACGAAAAAATATGAACGCAAATTTAACTTTAACATAAACTCGATCCCGATATTCAGTTCTCATAAGCATTTAGGCGTTAGTGAGGATGCTAAATGGAGTGTCAATATTAGGTATAATAGTCCCCGTCACTAATTTATGCAGACATGCGCATTGAGTGGGTGCTTCTTCCATCATAACCATTATAAACAATATTGCAACCCGCGAAATTTTAAAAAGAGTACCTGTGGCACATCTCAAAAGTATAGCAACGGAGAACATCGATGCCAATAAATAGAAAAAGGAAAGGATTATCAGTTTGATACTTGAAAACCAAGCATCAGAAACGGCATTAACGTCTGTCTGCAGCAAGGTATCGGTCAACGGCGTCAATGGTGGTACATTTCTAAAGGCTACGGAGAACCCGTGTCCCTTATTCAACAAAGTGATCTACCAGAAAACGTCCCCTATACACATCAAGATTATCTTCGGAGGTATAAACACGTTTATGATAAGCCGTAAGACAGAAAAAGTAGCGGGGCCGCGGTGGCCGTGTGGTTAAGGTGTCCCGACACTTTAACACTAGCCCTCCACCAGTGGGTTGCGAGTTCGAAACCTACGTGGGGCAGTTGCCAGGTACTGACCGTAGGCCGGTGGTTTTTCTCCGGGTACTCCGGCTTTCCTCCACCTCCAAAACCTGGCACGTCCTTAAATGACCCTGGCTGTTAATACGACGTTAAACAAAAACAAACCAAAACCAAAGACAGAAACAAGGTCAACTGTTATTAATTATAACGGGTTGGACCGAGCCATGAAGCACTGGAAGGCCAATGATCTTCAGAACATCGCTTTTGCCCAGGTAACTTGAACACCGACCCCTCCCCCGATCTTTGTTTAACCTACTTTTATTTATTTATTTATTTATTTATTTATTTTTGTTTCTTTTGTCATCTTTGACTCTGTCCTTGAAATATAATTGACTAAATGCTCACTTTAGAATAATAAGATCCTCAATCAGAGAGACACATATAAACATTTTTATTTTCTCTTTACAAGAGAATGCCAATCGACATAACATAACTAACATAACATAAATAAATCTTTTATCAATATAGAGTCATAATGTCATCTCTTTTGCCATTCCACTTCAACTTTCAAATTTTCCAATCGTACTCTTATTTCACATTCAGTCAATCTACTAATAAAACAATTTTATGCAAATGTACTTCTTAATGTAAACAAAACATAAAATGGAACCTCTATATTGCATTCACCACACAATCTATTGTTACATAAAGTTTTAAACAATTTTATTGTACTGTAAACATATAACAGAAAATCAAGTACAATATATGGACTAGATTATTCAACTAATTTACATATTACAAGCATGGTCACATTAAAACAATGAATATCCAATTCAATTATTTTCAATTCTAGATAAACAACCTTTTAATGAAACATTTCCAACTTAATTCTGATGGTACAAATTCATAAGTTAAAGGTCCATTATGGAAGATTATAAATTTCTTCATATTAACACATCTGGAATAAATCTACACAATAGGTATATAAAATCTACACAATAGGTATATAAACCTACACAATAAGTATATACAATCTACACAATAGGTATGTAAAACCTACACAATAAGTATGTAAAGTCTACATAATAAGTATGTAAAATCTACACAATAGGTATGTAAAATCTACACAATAGGTATGTAAAATCTACACAATAGGTATATAAAATCTACACAATAGGTATGTAAAATCTACACAATAAGTATATAAAATCTACACAACAGGTATGTAAAATCTACACAATAGGTATGTAAAACCTACACAAAAGATATGTTAAATCTACACAATAGGTATGTAAAATCTACACAATAGGTATTAAAATCTACACAATTCTATGCATCATTTTAACATATGCTATAGATATATGTCTATACTGATACAAAAAAAAAGAAAGAAAATAAGCCGCGGCTTATTATCGAGATTTTAAGGTATGCAACTGAGCGTTTGGAGCATATACTGTACCTTAAACTATCACACGATTTTGGGTAGGTTCTGAGACAATAACGTGTTTCTTCAAGCATTAACAAGATGACGTATTCTGGAAACCATGATATATTTGTGTTAAGGTCAACTTCACCTAGAACCAGGCATTAATCACAGGGGCTAGTAACGATATAAATGGGGAAAAAATGAAAAATAAGAAAAAAACGTACGCAATAATACATATGTATTGCGTACGTTTTTTTCTTATTTCCCCCCCCCCCCCCCCCCCCCCCCCCCCCCCCCCCCCCCCCCCCCCCGTTTATATCGTTACTAGCCCCTGTGCATTAATTTACGGAGGAAAGGTCTGAGGTGTTTAAGACGGACTGACCACTATTAGTCAATACTCGGAAGGTATTTCATTTATGCTTCAATGAATCCCTTTTTGATGATAATTATTGAATTCAATGTCCATCCTTTTAAAACTTTTTATTGATACTGTCTATAAGAACCTCACTGAGTAAACAATAAGATGTTAGATTCGTCACGTATCTCAATGTACGTTATCAATCTACATCACACGGCCCTCGGTTCCTCATTAACAGACTGTTAAATCAGTAACGGAGTCTTTTACTGGAATTTTAGTAGATTCTCATGGCTACAATCATCTAAATTGTAGACCAACGTGCCTTATTACGGCAACTAAAAGTAAAACTTAACTCAGGATGACCCAGGTAAGAAATATTTTAACAAGTGTGGTTAAAAGGCGCTGGACTTTTTAATGTCTGTGAACTATTCTTATGAACAAATCACACAAAATGAGATATTTTTGTGTTATTTGTGCCATACATTTTAATTTCATTTGTTAAATAAATCGAATTTTCACATCTTAACATCGATATTAATGTAACGTTACGGGTCTTTGCCCATGACTAATCACTTAGGTTAAAATCACTGTGAGGAAGCAAGTTATAAGGTTTATTGAAGTTGGGTCTTCATCATCTAATGGTAATCTATAGCGTTCGTTTTGTGCCTTTACCGGTTGGTAATCCAGGTCTCAGGAATGAACAGGTAAAATTAAACTGACCATTGTCCATATTGACTCGTAGACAAGTTTATAAGTCAGATCAATTATCCAAAAGAGGTTTTATCATTTTGGGTAGCCATAACGTACATCTGTATCCATGATATTACTTATTGACATGTAGTAAAGGTGTACGATGAAAATGCCTGACACATCTGTCAGAAAAAAAAACTGACAATGTAAGGTCACGGGTAGATTGGCTGTCATAGTAAGAACAAAGGAAAGTTAAACTGAGAGGACAGGTATTTTACCTAAGAGTGACCCTAGAGTAAATACATTACGTAAACTTTGATACGTCTTTGGTTCGTTAATTAAACATGGCTAATAGGCTAATGGCGAGAGTCTAATCGTATTTCACTATCAAAGGAGAATTGTTTACATTCTCAGCTTGACATCCCTGTTATATTTTATCGCTGTATTTTAATTACTTTCTTAAAATTTAATATTTTTGAGCAATTCAATACCATTATACCCAGTTAAACAAAGAATTTTCCTTTTATATGTATCGACATAGGTAAACATGAGGGGGGGGATCTGACAAGGTGTTCCGCAGGGAATAGCGTCTTCTGCTTTATCGACGACACCCGCCTGTACATCATTATTAAAAAGATTTCGCAAATCCTCACTGTTTATATTAGAACATCTTTTTCTGTCTACTCTAGAAAGTACTCAAATAAAGCGTCGTTCAGATTCAGCATGTGAATGAATGAATGAATGAATGAATGAATTTCATCAGACTGAAATTGAACCGAAAATGATGACGATCGTATTCTTCTGTCCTTGGTGACGCCATCGTGCAATTGGCTCCAGGACATTATTAGGGATTCTCAAAATATTCTAGGATATGAACAGTACTCTCCGATACGGGTATAATAAAATATTGCCGGGTTAATTCTTGACTGATACGTGTTATTTTAACCAACATTATCATGTGAAATGTATTTCAAATCATCTTTTTTCAGCAATATGTACTTATAATGTATATTCACTATACAACTTGTTTCGGACTTTGTGCTACTATTTTGTGTCTTGTTTACAATCCTTTGACATTGCAGGTGATAGACACTGCAGGTGAACTTTGCTTGCCACGTTTTGATTAATTTCAATTGTGGCGCGGTTCAGAATAGACTCCAATACTTAACGTTCTGCTGAAATAAAATATTGAAAATTATGAAATCTATTGAACGACTGAAGCTTTTGTACCCTAACCAGATGCCTTTTACATTGTTTCGCTCTATTTCGATGTTTTTGGCCGTTTTCTATGTTCTACACTAATCAATGCTCTCACTTCTTTGACAACAATGTCGGATCATGCAAGGGGGAAGGTCTATCACATCTATTGGTTTCACTTTTCCTAACCGATTTTTAAACTTCTTTTATTGAGAATGGTGTTGCAGCCTTCGACTTCGGCGGATTAAGCTTATTTCTCCTGATGTACGGGTCAGTCAGGTCACATACACGTGCCATCAAGCTGCCATCCAATATTGCATAATAATTCTTACCAAGTTTGTATTATTTCCAAAGGCAATTTACCAAATTATGCTAAAACATTGTGACTTTCCTCTACAAACTATAGTAAAGTTAACCCCTTCCCCGGGGTCATGGATATTCAAAATCTGGGTTAAACGCCTGGATATCCTTCCGTCTATGAAGATTATTTGATTCTACCTTATTTGGGTCTTGTGAAGATTATTTTGACATTTCAGTCAATCGGGCCGCTTTTTGCCCTTTGACCCTCAGTACCCTGGAGGATAGATACCATATAATTCATACTTTTTGTTGACCCTTGGCCATAGAAGATTCCTGCAAAAATTCACTGAAATTGGTATAGGGATTTCTGATGTAGGGAAAATTCAATTATTTTGATACAAGGTATCAAGTGATGAAAACATCGAAATACCCATCAGGAATCAAGCTTGAAATGTTACATAAAATAAAAGTGCAATCGATGATTGCAACGCTCACCGGCAGCAGCAATCACACTATGCACCCATTTTTATTTATGTATAAGCATGTGATTTCCTAGTTATTGATGTTGCATTTATTATGTTCCTTTTCCATCAAAGCTGAATCATAATTTTCATTTGTTGGCATGCAAGGTTTGCTGGTGGTTATACATTTGTTTCTTTGTTAACAACATGCTATTAAGTAACTATAGTGTGTTATACCAAGAGTTTTAAGGACGCATGTTGAAGGGTATGTTGTGCATCTGCGGTAATTTATTCCAGGAACAGGTATATCAGCATGCTTTCCCTCCTTGTAATAATAAAATTGAATTTCTTGATTATCAATATAAGTGGACTATTGTGATAATGGTAACGCTAAAGTGCAACTGGAATTAACTTGAACAAATGAGAAAGGTGTGATATGTATACTTTTTGACTTATAAGCTTTCCAAAAACCAAAAACCCAAAAAGTTTAAAGTGGGTTTTGGTCCCTTGAGTTTTGATATATTTTGGCAGATTTGATTCCCGTGACCTTGAATTTGAGGTCACTGTCGTTCACTCCAGCACTCCAAAGGTCCAATATCAGGACTCTTGCTTAGCGAGAAAAATGAATGAAGTTCAAGGTCATTCATTTAAACAATCTCGATATCCCTTCATACCAGCATGCTTTAGGCCCAATATCAGATATCTAGGTTCCTATGGCGCGGGAAGGATGTCATAATTAAATATTTTTGCCTAGGCAAAATTATTTTTGCCTAGGCAAAAGTAGAATATTGCCTAGACAAAAATAATATTGCCTAGGCAAAATTCGATTTTTGCCAAGGCAAAAATATTTCTGCCTAAGCAAAAATAATTTTGCCTGGGCAAAATTCGATTTCTGCCTATGCAAAATTCGATTTCTGCCTAGGCAAAATTCGATTTTTGCCTAGGCAGAAATAATTTTGCCTAAGCATAAATCGAATATTGCCTAGGCTGAAATATTTTTGCCTAAGCAATATTCGATTGCTGCCTAGGCAGTATTTTATTTTTGCCTAGGCAAAAATATTTAATTATGATATCCTTCCCGCGCCATAGGTTCCTAGGTTACCGAGTGGAAAAGTGGAGAATGTAAATTCTTCAAAACAGACGTTGGACGACGCAAAACGACGGACAAAAGGTGATCAGAATAGGTTAATTGAGATTTCGTCTCCGATGATGTAAAAACTGTATACGAACAAGCACGAAGATGAATATTTCATTATAGCGGCGAAACAAGAAAGTGAGATGGAGAGTTCTACAAAGGGATGTAACTCTTATTGACTCCAGTGGTAGGTGTTACAACATTATATTGGATTACATAAATTCAATAGAACACAAAGACTTTTTTCTGTTTGTTCATACACATTTATTATCTTACCGGTTTAGTAAACATTACAGCAACAGGAGTATGGAGAACTGTGTCGCTATCCACTTAGCACCGGTTTCATAGTTCATATCATGCCTAACATTTAGTACTCGGGAACAAGTCGACTACACCTACAGTTGAATACTGTGTTATTTCCCTTCTGCGTCGCAATCATATATTATATATCCAATATTACATTATAAATATTTTTTTAAAAATCAGTTGTAGTCGTCTTACACCATTCGTGACAAATCTGATTCTGGTCATTCAAACGCATGTATGATGGTACATAATACAATTGCAGCAAAACGTGTAAAAGAATTCGAGGACGTTTTCAATTCTAATTTGGAGATATGATTTGTTTTCTTTGACATTATGAACACATCGAATAGATATTCGAAATTCGATATACATTTACAACTAGCACATTTCCGATAAAAATCGCACTATAGGTAACATGCCAATGACATCAAACAATGCTTCGTGACATACCCGAAAATTTTCGAAAATATTGACATAATACCACCAGGAAATAAACTGAATCAAGAGTCCTTGCTCACAAGCATTACAAAGACTTGGAATCACGTGATCAACATAGATTTCAAATACTTAAAGATGTGCTTGATATATTGAGCAATGCTAAACACATGTTTAGTTTGATGTTAACCCATAGTTAGTAATCATCCGTGCAAAATATTGCATATAAGGCTAGTAAGAAGGAAGACCGGAAGTTTGATTTTACACATCACCTCAACATCTCGTCATTCCGTTCATCAATGGCTGCCTGCGTCGGTTTATTACAACCGATGCAAATATTTGGGACTTGAGAGCAAGGACAATTGTTAGTGCTAGATTGATATTTTGACGTGAGTCGTCGGTTCAGTCAATGGTGGCGTGGCAGGTGATGAATCCGTTAATATAATATGTTACTTCGCTGGCCATTTGTATATCTTAGATATACCTCAGTTATTCTCGAATACATCGAAGTTGATATAAGGTTGAACTAGTATCTCTCATGACTGACAAATATGTTGTCCATTAGATGTACTATGCCATTCATGTCCCAACAGAAAATTATCAACTCTCTTAAAAACTACTTCGCAAATATAGCACACATTTTTATAACTTAATCGTTATAATAAATCCAGTTGACATTAGCACAAACATTAGCCTACACACACGTGACACAGCCTATAGTCGCCGTGTTTAATGCTATCAATCATAACAAATAAAGGTACCAATTGCTCCTTTACTTTACATATTAATACATTACCCGTTTTTAGCCCGAACACTTGTTGATAAAATGTTACTTTTATCTGTACAGAAAATTATTTCTAAATCATTCAGTTACTATAGAACTTCGTTAAACCGGACGTATCTTAAGAAGAAAAAAAAAGAGAAAAAAACAACAACTTAAGATGGCTTCTTCTTTGATAACAATTTTCATTAAAAAATAACTGAATATTACATGTGTGTAAATATGTTGTTTAATAAGGTAAACCCTCATTACCGCGAACTCTGATAACTCAAAAACACTGTTTAACTTGAAATAAATATTCACTTCCGACGCTAAACAATCTATGTAAAATACCGTATACCAGGTTGCCTCGAATGATAGGAATATCTCGTTTTTTTTCAAGACTCCCACTGCGTACGAGTTAACGAGGTTTGACTTTAATATATATAGACATACTACATCGAGGTTTGGTATCGTCTTAGGCTTGAATAACATTGGAAATGTTCGGATTATCGGAGTATTTAAGTCCGGTTTAACGGGTTCCGGTGTATCGACTTGCAGACACACACTCTGTACAACGGTTTTTAAAATAATTCATGATATATATGGCGTATACATGTAAACATGGTGCAATAATCGCTACATTTAAAAGTAATTTACATATTAAGCATCTCACATCCATATATAAATGTTATCACGTTCATAGTTTCATACAATAGAAGAGCATATACACGGCACGTGCACCCATAAGTTAACAAATTCAAACACAGTAACACTGGCATTCAGACAAATATTCCGAGAGCTATCAATACTTTGTACAACAGAACTATATTCCCGTCTAGCACTCAATAATTAGCTTCCATAATTAACACTCGACCTTAGTACACATACGTTCTGCTAAGCATTACATTGTTAACATCTCAAATAATAGGCCCATTGGTCCTGTATTGCTCACCTGATGATTAAGCTTTAGGCGAAATGGGAATGTTTCTAATTTAAATTGGACTCGACGAATTTTAAATGGCATAACAAAATACCTACTAAACGTTTGTGATAACAATATGGTAAATAAAACAACACCCGTAACTGTTTCGCTTTAAATATGTACAATCAATACAATATCTGGAGACGCGGTGGAAAGAGGTCGAAAAAGCAGAATGAGTCAAGACGCTCTTCAAACAGTTGCTAAGATAATTTGCATGATTTTTTGTTAAGGTATTCTTCATTGACCTGAGAGGTCAAAATCTATTGCAACATTTCGTTCGTTTTCTTGCTACCAACCAGTCATGCTCTGAATATCACAGCTTTAAATACATTCTTTAATTGAGGATCAATTCCATTCATCCTTCTATCAGCAGTATATAATAAATGCCTATTTTTAAATATTGAATCCCCTCCCTTGGATGCTCCATGCCAAATAAGGTCGAATTTCTCTTGAAGAAAGAAGATCTTACAACGTTTCCTTTTCTGGGCTCAAAACAACAATTGACAAAAGTTGAATTTATCACAAGAAGCTCCAGAGTGGCTGAAATCCATTCGGCCATTATAGAGTAGTAGTATGTTAAAAGAAAAGTTGGCACCTGGCAGAAGACGATGGACGTTGAGCCTAGTACACTTTGCCTTTGGGGCTGGGCTAATTGATGTATGTAGATTTGGAAGACTTTGCCTTTTGATTCGAGGGTAACCATAATACTAGATCGACACAGATCATAGAGAAAATAATATATGCAGATATGATTAAAACGTTTTTGTGGAAAAATAATTTAGTTTTTGATTTAAGTTCACATTCAGTTTTGATTCTGTTGTATTTTCATGACATTTTTTTCATTTTTTTTGATGATCAATCAAGATTCTATCAAATATCACTGACAGTTCAATACATTAGCACAGAACCAAGTTATTTTCACTTTCAGAAACATACCCAATTACACACAGATAATTAGTAACCTTTTCACACTTGACATTCACACAACTGTACAGTATACAGGGACTGAGGTAGATGTCGGCTGTACAGTAAGTGTTTCTCGTAAAAGAGAGAATCATTATATTACTTATCACGCCTCACAATACTACGATAGTCTGGTTATCTCCCTTTAAAAACATTAATGGTTTTATTTATTACAAAAACGTTGGTGTAGCAGGCATGAACAATAATTAGAATGTATCATCATATTGACATTTTCGTATCATTAACTCACTTGAAAGTTTAAAATTATTAAAAAAAATACTGAATTTACTTTAATATATCTGCTATATTGCAGAGAAGAGAAGATAGATGAAGAAGAAAGGGAGATAACCGGACTAGTTAAGTTTCTAAAGATCTATACAACAATGTTATCATACACAATTTCACTTAAAGTACACAATGACAAGAATTCAAGAATAAAATTAAAAAGCCTGGTGTCTTCACTTCTCACTTTGTAAATATGACAATGAAATAAATACTGAAATACACCTTAGATCTGTCTGAATATATCAACAAAAATGGTCTCCAGTTTCTTATAAAGTAATATTTTGTAGATTCTCTTACAGTTATCCACCTGTACAACTGGTAATTTACAAAGGTAATGCAGTATTCATCCATTTACTGAATACAGAATACAATATGTAGAAATACAACATCAAATTTTGATTGCAAACCAAATCTAAATATCTTAGATATATAAATATCTTATCCGTACCGTATTCATCCACAAACAGGTCCCTGCCCACAAAGAAGCCCTCATCTTCATTTCTTCAGAATAATTAATTTAAAAAAAAATCTTCAATTTTAGAGAATCATCAAATAAAAAAAAACACAAATAAGCTTAAAGAGGCTCACAAATATGCTCTCCAAAAATGTTAAACAATCTTTTTAAACAAGTGGAGGGGGGCTCATTTGCGGATAATTACGGTATATTCCAAATATGGTCATCACCGGTACCAGTTTTATGATGCGTGAGTCCGTGCTGAATATATTCCAATGCCTCAATTGGTGGTTCTGATGCTGATACGTTAAAGCTTGTCGTCCACATTTACATAGATTAAAGCGTCACATCAAAGTGTATTATTTTACCAACACAGCTAACAATTAAGTCATTATTGCAAAATAGAAAAATGGCAGATTGCCAAAATGATAAACTGTTCCTTATGTTGAGCTCAATCAGACAAGTTCATTACTGTTACAGGTATATATAATTATTATTTAATACTTTATATAATTATCTATACATTTAGCGGTATGCTTTTAAAACCTGATCACCTGGTTACAATTAATCTTTTAAATACAATACGATGCAGAGGGATTTTCTCAATGTTACAAAACAGCATCGCAAATTTTATGTTTTGAACATTATATTGTAAATTTTATCTGCGTCATGAATTTTAAGTCAAATACTTTTGATATTTAGCGCAGAACTTCACTGTTGTTCATAATTCTACTGGACAGATCGCCGTGTTTTAGAGGAGAAAAAAAGAAGAGAAAAAAAGTAATTTGTCTGAATTAGTTTCACAGGGTCAACGTGCATTGTATTCGGCAGTTCTACATTTATTTGATATTAAACGGCTTCGTTTGAGGTAAGGATGGTCATTAATCTTGTAAATTATACAGGTCACTGATAGTATATTTTACAATTCCAGTTCAGAAGTACTCATAGTACTAAGCATACCCAGTACTATACTCGGTTTTCCAGCAAAAGTCAATACATGTGCTTTAATGGAGTTGCATTCCGCTACAATAACTGTAACCACTACATATACCAAATAATGAATATTCCAGAATAAACGTGTACACTGATCGATAAATATTATTGTTTCAATGTAAACCTGTAACAATAGCTGCTTCCTACCGACTCGGCTAGGGAAAATTTAGCAATAGTAAGTCAGGGGTCTCAATTACGATCCATAGCGGAGTCGTTGGAACAAAGATAATGAACTAGCAATTCTCTGTTACATTTGTATATAGCGATAGAATGGATGCAAAGAAAGGTTCATTTTTAAATGAACTGTGTAACGGGACTTTCAATGTGGATAAATAGAAGCAAAGTTTTGAGTAAAAGTTTTGGGGTCAGTTGATCCATCACTAAATAGGATAGACAAATTTGGATATGGTTCTATACGTCTGTAGACCTATTTAACTACTTATAGATCTCTTGTAACGTTAAATTGGTTTGTGTAAGTTGTTAGTAAGTAATAAAACCAACAGGGATTTAATACTTATCATCAAAGTCATACTAGTTGTATTGTGTTACCATGGCTATAATGTTGGACTTATCCGTTACGTTTATTCATTAATTGTTCTGATTTTATTCATTTTATTTTTTTTCGTGGAATAAGGGTGTTATAAAAAGGAATCTACCATGCTATGAAAAGCATTGTGACAGAATGTGACTGAATCTCTATTGGTATTCTATTCAGCCTACATTTTCATAAATAAAATGGTCATCAATATGTTGCTATTTCATATACGATTGATAAAAAGACATTTAAAGGTTGCTTTACGTTGGCAAGCCTTTTGGAAACGAAAATGAAAAATTTGATAACAATTTCATTTATTTCTTCTTAAGAGCCGGAAAAAAAGATCAAAACGTGTTCCATATATTGTAGACCATATGTTTTTCTGTTTGAATTTTTCAAGTTACTTTGACTCTGTATAGGCCTATAGTTTGTCAATTGTGACGTCATGAATAAATATGCAAGTATGTGACTTAACTTTCACGTTCACCGTAATAATGGGAGACAATTACTGCTATACTTCTGATACCAAATGTATTCAGCATTTCACTGGGGCAGATATGTTATGACCCAAGGACATTTTGCATTTGTAAATTGTTACGTCGATAATGGTCCAAAAATATCATAATGGCTTAATAAAATTCACAAACCTCTGAAATCACAACATTTTGTCCAACAAATATGTTATTCAACCACATGTCTATGCAGACCTCACATAATGTATCAATTCTGCTGCAGATATCCGAACCACGTGATCTTACGTACGTGGTGAATGACACAGAATATAACTATTCTCCTTCCAGTTGTCCAGCTTCCAGTCACGGTATGTTTTACATTCTACAGCGCCCAGAACTATCAATGCTCCAGTCGAGGTTGATTTTTTTTGTATTGGTCTGATGAAAGAATCAGTTGAGAGTTTTTAAAGATTTAGAATTGAAAACCTTTTTAAAACTTCCTCTCATAAGTAGTGTTCCCCTTCATTGAACAAATCTAGTAGATGGGGAGGTATTTCATTTGAATGGTCAAGACGTATACACAACACCCTCTCAGCATGTCTTGTACTAATTGTCCGAAGATCGGTGACCTTCATTAATATCTTAGCCCAGTGGACAGGTTGCTGTGGACGCTTCACTGCCACGTAGCGTTTGAAGGCACCTAAAACGTCATCTTGGAGTTTTTCAACTGCTTCTGCTTCTTTTAAACCGGAACGATCTGCAATGAAATTACGTTTTGGTATGTTGAAATGTCTTGATTAACTTAAAACATGTAGCTTGAACATAATAGAAATATATGACGTTAAAATTTACGTTAATTACCTTTAATGTTAATTATTTTCATTTTATTGGTTTCATTATTATTCATATGCAATTAATCTATAATAGAAATATATATATTGATAGGTACAAATTAGGGAATAACACGGAAACCAGTGCTCAGAATTTATATTCTTATATTTCTAAGATTTACAATAGAATCACATTAAAATTTACCTGATTGCATGAGTAGAACGGCTGCCAATAGAGCTAACTCTGTCTTGTCGAGGTCCAACTTCGCTAAGCCGACAGCAAACTCGAATATTGGTTCCACGAGAATTCCCAATCCTTCCGCTTTTATCTGGGACTTATGCAAGGTCATACCATTGTGCATTGTTAGTGTCTCTTGCTCTTGGTCATACTTACAAGCAGCTCGAAGACACATTATCTCCATGCAGCAGGATTTCAAAAGTAAAATTTGGTCATCTACAAATAGCTGAAACAAAAAAGAAAAATATATTTAAAGATTGAAATGGTTATATACCATCAATATATGAATGCAGTTTCAGTAGTAATGAATAAGCAGTTTTAAATGCAGAGAACTATTAAGAACATAGTACTTTTTTGTTGTTGTATGGCAGCAAATATACATGTGTATATGTCGATATCTGCACAATGAATAACAACTATTAGCAACAAACACGCTACATAAACACAACGCCTCATCAATGTGTCCTGCAAACGTTCTACACAATAGTGGTTCGTAGACCAACATTTGGTCAGGCAGTAATTCGTTTTTGAAATATTTTATATAAATGATGATTATGGTGATCCAATACGTTAATATCAGCTGGATACCACCGTAATGCTTGTAAATATTACTTATCATTTATTACTTTGTACTGTGATATTTGACACTTAACTAAGATATATTGTATTAAAGTATATTTGTATATTGATGCCAATCAATATATTGAAATGGTCGATTTTAATCTTATAGGGGTACCAAAAAGGGCATTACTGACGCGTGTGTGATCCCAGCTCAACTCTTCATATGGCAAGAGAGGGTTCAGAAGAAACAGAGAAAGAGAAGAGAATACATTCATAGGAATGCAAACTAAACTCCACGTGCAGGAATAGAAGTACAGGAACCATATAGATCTCTTTGCATATGAAAACATTTAAAACTAAGGAAATATTATTCTTCATACAGGCAGAGAAATTAGTTCCGTAGAACCGTATCAAGTTTGCAAACTGGACGAACACAAAGTAAATGATTTCACGCAGTGTCACACAAGGGGATCTTACTCTTCTAATAAAAAGTGAAGAGGTCTTTTCAACCCTTAAGATGGGTAGGAAGACGAAAGGAATATCATAAAATCAACACGTAACGAACAACGCATCCCCTCAAAATAGAAGTGACGTTAGAGAAAAAACGTATTTATTTAGAATATTTTGGAACCTGACATTTGAAGATGTCATCATTGTCTTGTTAGCGCATGAGTAAAAATATTCTTTAGAAAACCATGAAGATTTTGAAAATAACTGTACAATATATGCTATTTTACTTAATACCTATTGAAACAAATTGTTTTAAGAAAGGTTCACCGTACGTTATACGACTGAAGAGGGTATTTTTTTCTATAGATGCGCATTCAAGAGATACACACATTGTATTAATCCGTTTTCTGCCAACAGTAAGCCAGCTTTTCTTACCAATCGGATGAAAGTATTTTATCTTCTGTATACGTATGATAATGGAGAAATCATGCTCTCCAAACCAATGCAGCTGAGCTGATTATTTCTACCATAAATTCTATCAAAATGTCATGGAAATACACTAACGATCTCGCTATCTCTCGCGAGAATATCCATCACGTTTGTTATCGCTGTGTCTGGAATTTGACCACGAGCGTTATCACGAAGATTTACTAACATGTAAGTTCAAAACATGTTCGGCCATTGATTGATAAGTTTAGTAAGGGTAGAGATGGTATTTTAGTAATGTTTGAAATACCAGAAGCACTTTATAAGTGGGTGAATGATTTTCAAGATAAATCTTTCCAGTGGAAAAAAAAAAATAAAGTAAAACCTATCACATGTATGAACGTAGTTTTAGATGTTAGATGTTAAGATTGTATAGTTTGCTCTGACGAAATGGGTCTGTAAAAATACCTGGAAAATGTACCATTGTATAATTTGCTGGATCATAAACATCATGTAAGTCTCATTGATTTTCCTGTCTATTTATCCTATATCAAAATTATTCTGATAAAATGTTTCTTTGTTAAACATTTCTTTTCGCATGCTTGTACCAACCTATTAAAAAACTAAAATAACCGCCTAATTTACAAGACTATCTTTAGGTTTATTGTATAAAGAGAATACATGGTCAGTGTCTTAAAATATAAGATGTATTTTGGCGAGGGTAAAGAAAGACAAAAGTGGCGAGCCTTGGCGAGCCACTTTCATCTTTCTGTCCCGAGCCAAAAATACAGCTTATATTTTAAGACACTGACCATGTATTCTATTTATCCTGCAACAATAAAAGAAATAATCATCAAAAATAATCAATTTGAAGTGAAACGGTGTCAAAAATGACAGAAATATGTTCGCCTTTTAAACGTTGTTTCACCTTGAAGTAGGTCAGTCAAATTGACGCACGTGCTAAGATTCCAAAATACTGCTGTTTTCCGTCACTGCCGTATACAGCAAAAATATATATGGTGGGTGTATTCCGACAATGCGGTGGCAGTTGCAGGATAAATAAATATATATATATTGATGGGACAATCATTCATATGATATACAAAAAATAGTGATCCATAGCAATTGATTTAACGGGTTTTAAGATGACCGAATTAAGCTACACAAGTAAATATTTAATAATATAAATAAATGCATATCAGAGAACAATAATACATATGATATATTCCGTAAAAGTCGATTGGGGTTATAGTAGACATACGATTTTAACCAAGCCATTTAAACTTATTTACGTGGAAAACATTTGAAACATTTCTGATATCATGATACATAAAAAAGCCGGTTTTAAAATACCATTTCACGAACATTTTTATTACGTTTAACACAATATTTCCATTTGCTCTACAATGTCACTTGATTATAACCTCAACAACAAAAATAAAAAGGTCATCACATCATAATTCTCGTATAGGTGTTCGTGACGTCGTCACATAATGACGTCGTTTGTTTGACGTCACAATATTAAGTGTATTTTCGACGTCACGAAAAATACGTACTGTATTATTAAAAAAAAACCCGACTGATACATTTAACTTGCACCGATTTACGCAGTTCAGTTGCATAAAGATGAATATTCTCATGGTGGAATATATTGGTTAAAATAATGAAATTTAATTGATTAATTCATCAACCTCCACGAATTTTACACGAACTATTTTTTGTGGAGTACGATCTGTACTTTTTGGTATATGTAACATTTTATTTACATGTTTTTTTTCTGGAATACATTACATTGCATTATTTTTCTTGTTGGTGTATTTCATATACAATATTTTTTATAGGTTTGTAGGGGCTTGTTTTTTTCTATTTACATATTTGATCTGCACTTTTTTTTTTTGTTTGTACCGATTTGCTTTATTCTATGCGTACATATTTCTTGCATCTATTGTGCTCTTATTTGGCATTAAATACAATTGGTATAGATCAGTTTTGATTAAACGTTTTTGGTTATGTAAGTTTCGTATAAAGTATTTGGTTGCATCAGTTTCGTATAAAAGTATTTGGTATATATTAGTTTCGTATAAAAGTATTTGGTATATACACACATGTATCAGTTTCGTATAAAACTATTTGGTATATATTAGTTTCGTATAAAAGAATTTGGTTATATCAGTTTCGTATAAAAGTATTTGGTATATATTAGTTTCGTATACAAGTATTTGGTATATATTATTTTCGTATAAAAGTATTTGGTATATATATATTATTTTCGTATAAAAGTATTTGGTATATATTAATTTCGTAATAGAAGTATTTGGTATAAAAAATATATGCTTTGTGTATATGGTAACTACAGGGTTGTTAGATTCAGTACGCACTAGTCTACTCGTATATTATGCTATGGGCAACGCGTAGAGATAAAGACTATGTATATTATTTACACACCACGAAGCCAGTAGGCACTATACATAGATCGATTGACCCAGATACGCTGACCACTGGTCAGTACAGATAGTACATAGTTATACATATAATTAATTTCACTATAGCTATAGTTTGCAGGAGTTATTATGATGTTATTAAGCACCGGTCAACAAGTGCCAGTATCCACAAAGCTCTGGACATTTGGCATTAGGGCTGGGCAGTAGATAAAATGGTGTAGATTATCCGAATTGGCCATGTAAATAATAGCCATGATAAATTACATATCAACAACGGCCTTGACCTGGCCTGACCTGAAACTGACCACTGTCCACCACTATCTCAGTATAATTTATAGACTTCCATAAGGCCGTATATACATCAGCCCAGTCATGCATAATGTGATATCACCAACGGATCTTTTGTAGTAGACCATACATGGCTAGTCCTACTCTTAAATAAAGCGCAAAAGTTCGACGGTATATACAAACATTTAGGATGTAAGTTTTGCGTTAGAAATATAAAGCTTCGTAAAATAATCACCATACTAAGTACATACTTAGCAACAATGTTTGTGCATGTCCTCATTTAGCAACGAGAAAAAAGGCTAAGGTCAGTTTTAATCCGTCGTATCAATATGGAATTATTTGCGAAAACAAAAGATTAATTAAAGCATGCATACACATCTGAAGACATATAAAGAATGGAATGTTCATTGATTTCGAAAGAAAGGGACACCAATAGGCATATAATTATAATACAGTGGTGCAGTATACTTAAAAGCGAAACAAACATCAGGAATATGTTAGAAAAGCGAAACGCAACGATAGAAAAACAGGCCATCTCAAAACAAAAACAACAAAACAAAACAAAATAACAGGAACAAAGGTCATCTCAAAACAAAACGAAATAACAGGAACAAAGGTCATCTCAAAACAAAACGAAATAAACAGAAACAGCAACAGGAAAACAGGCCATCTCAAAACAAAACGAAATAAACAGAAACAGTAACAGGAAAACAGGCCATCTCAAAACAAAACGAAATAAACAGAAACAGCAACAGGAAAACAGGCCATCTCAAAACAAAACAGAAACAGCAACAGGAAAACAGGTCATCTCAAAACAAAACGAAATAACAGGAACAAAGGTCATCCCCAAATAACAGGAATGATAACAAGAACAGAAAAAGGTCATCCCTAAACAAAAGGAATTATACCAAGAACAAAAAGTATTTCCTGCAGTAGATGAGGTTTGGCAAGCAAACAAATCTATGATGTATTTACATGGAAAAACTCTGATATATTGCACCATATTATCATATTCCTTAAAGTTTAAAAAAGAACAAACAAAAAAGTCCCCTCGACTGGGTAGTATGCTCCCAACAATAATTCCATACTTCCTTAGCTAAATAGCTAAATATGAAAAATAAACTGACATTTAAACAATTTTAAAATTGGCTCAGTAAGATTAACAATACTATTGACGAGATGTCCAGCTCCACAATAGTTAGTAGAGTCACTGAGTACCTTTTATATGACCGTCGTTTTCTGTTCTATAGGTTATGACCTTCGCCTGGGGCATACCAACCCTGAAACCACCCGTACAGGTAAAAAATGACAGGGACGTGGATATGGTATCGTATTTCTCGGCCACGTATCAATCAACTTTCTCAATGGACCTTAACGGTAACCACTTTGACAACCTTACTCCTGATAGCTAAAACTAAACTGATAAAGAATGATAACACTGATATATACAGTCAAACGTTGTTATCTCGACCTTAGATGACTCGAAGACTCTGCTTAACTCGGAGTAACTTCAGTTCTGACGGTAAAAAAAATACATAAAATATACTCGGGTATCTCGAAGATTTGCCATGCATGACCACCTTCGAGAAAACGAGAATCGACAGTACATGCAGGGTTCTGTACTATTTCCCGCTACTTAAGTGAATCCTGGTTTGTTTTATTTAAATTTGAACGAGCCCTAAGCACATCTATAAATATATATCGCAAATTATTTCCGCTTCTCTACTGCTCATTTTTAACATGCATTTGCAGTGAATGAAAACTTCGACTGTATAGCAAAACCTTTCTACAAAGGCCATTCGTATTGGCTGCTAACGTAAAACACAGTAAATTAACCTCCACATAAAGGTCGTCTGTATATAGCACAACCCTGTCATAACGGTCATCTTTATACAGCACAACCCTGTCATAAACGCCATATGTTTATAGCAAAACCCTGTCTATAAAGGACATCTGTATATAGCTAAACCCTTTCTATAAAGGTCACCTGTTTTGGATACCAATATAATATGCACATGCTTATAGATGACCGTTAGTGACAGGTTTATCATTTATAAGATAAATGAAGGTTTTAGCATGAGGTATTGATATGCAAATAATCATAATGGTTGAGTATGATTCAGAGTGACCGGCAACTGTCTACACTGTTAGACTTTATCCTGATACAAAATATGATGTTATCAAAATATAATCATAATGGTCAGGAGAAGGCACTATTGATATCAAATTCCACATATAAGCAGAATGATGAATGAGGAAAGTCACGCACCGGCTAGGAGGAGGTGGCTGTCGGGTAAGGTTTGCTGACGAACAATCGATAAAAACTGACCGTGCTGACCACTTCGGTGGCTCATGGATTATTCAAATGAGCTGACCGCTCCACATTACCATGGCAACAAATAAAAAGGGCAAAGCCTAGAAATGAGACATAGCACATCTGTGAAGATGTGTCCTCGTTATGTTATCTCGTTTAATCATATATTGACGGGTGGTGTTTGTTTCAAAATTATCCTTTTCAAATCTGCTATATGTCGTATTGTGTATGCTATACTTATACATATGTCCAATGTTAAAAAAATAACTTATTATCTTAAATTATTTACATTGTCAAACTACCTAATAAATACTATAGGCCTTTATTATGAGAAAATACAAAATAGATAATACAATGCATTGTATTTAGAACAATTGAACAGGTGTGAGTATGTGTCCTGTTCTTGTTGACAGTAATAGCAATTTAACAAATATTATCAATTATGTTTAACTCATTCCGAGAACAACTGCATTGATGTATTTTCTATTTCCGGATATATATTCAAATCTCAAAATCAGGTGGAAACAGCCATATGACTTTTTTTTTAATCTTCCAATGCATCATCTAGGTGATACACATACAATAGTTATTAACAATTAAAAAATTCCATCAAAACATTTAATAGCAGCACCTAAAATTTCCATGGTACAGGATTCGTGGTCGATTGTTCTCGGATATACACGTATAAACATTTAGCGAAAGATAACCAGGTGCTATTTTAAAACTGTGGCAACGTTTGTACTACATCATAATGTGACAACCACTGCATTGAATGTACGTTTGTATTACAATGTAGTGATAATTCAGCGAAAATATGCAAATACTTTAAAATGTCTTATTTATATTTTGTAATATGAATTTACATTGTTTATAAAAGTAAATAATGAAAATAACTCCAAAGTGTTTTTGAGCCAATTATATTAAATTTTGTTTCCTTTAACGATGCCATGGGATATGTTTTTCTGTGTATAGAATACATTTATCTACATAGATATATTCCGTACCAATAATTGGAGCCTTACCAATTATTATAGTAATAATGTTTAATGACGAACAAGAAATATATTTACTCCTACTTTCTTTTCTATTTCTATTGTTTTCCTGCTAAATATTTACTTCTTCAATCTATATTGAAAAAAAACATCGTAATAGTTTTATATTAGTTGTTCTATTTGTATATCCTATGTAACTGGCTTATTTGTACTTGAAAACAAGTTATATTTCATGACTGTTATATATAATACTTGTTTAATGCTAAAAACAAGCATCCTTCACAATTCACAAAACAAATAAATAAATAAAGAGATAAAATCAAATCAAATAAAAAAAATTACTATCGTATTTATGGATGCTTACACGAAATAATATAATTGATGAATTGTTGACTGTCGTGTATATTTGGCTAATTGATGGTAGGCAATACTAATACTTATGAGTAATACATGTAATCTGAAACAGTTCTGTGAGTTTAAGATACATCACTTACAAAGTGCAATCATGATACCTTGAAAACAATAAGGCAGTTGTATGTTTAATACAATACCGAAAATTACATACGTACTCCTATCACCATCCTCCAAAAAAATTAACTAGTGATTATATCTTTTAAATTTTAAGTGGGTAAATGATCAACTGCATCCCGATCGAGCAAAATCAACCACGACCTTCCTTAATATTTTGTATATAACTTTTGATCATTATAAGGGCGTTGTTATACATTCTTCAATTGTTGTTTACTAGACTTCTAGATACAATGTAATGCATTTTGTAAGAAGCATATATACACAACTGCCGAAGAAGCATCCTTATTGGTCTAATGTAATGAGGTGATCTAGTAATATACATTGTTTATTTCAATGAGAAAAACATAAAGGCTTTTTTAGAGGTAACTCAAAACAAAAAATGAAAAAAATGTAATGGGTTTTAATGGGATATTATAGAGCTAAACACTGCACAAAAATATCATTATTTATCTGTTGTTCGTTTTGTTGGTTTTTTGTTTTGTTTTTTTTGTTTGTTTGTGTACAATGAATTATTTGACGATTGCAAAGGAAACCAACATGTAACATCAACATTACTGTCGTTAATTGCCATCTATCTTAATATTTTCCCTCCTGTTACATGTGTAGTTTATCGTGCGTCTCTTTTCCAACTTTTTTCCAATTAAATACTTCGGATCTATGTTTTTGACAGTTTTCAATATTGGGGAAATATATGATGAAAATAAATATCACAGAACTTCCCAGTTACACCATAGACCGCATGCAGCGAAAGACATATTTAATCTTAAATTAACACCATTGTACATACCTTCAATGATAAAATGAAAGTTTTCATGCCTTTGTATAAACCATTCTTAAAAATACCGATTTCCAACCCTTTTTGCCTTGCCGATTGGTATGCATAAATGTTTGAAGACTAACTGAGGTCATTATAACATATAATTCGAAAACAATATACGTGAAAACTATTTGATAAATTAATTGGTAAGACAATTGTTTTACTACTGATACCGTTACTTATTATGTTTGAGATTAAATCTTGTTTCAAGTTCTATATAAAACACCGCTGAAGCATATATTACATATCGGCGGCTTTACACAGAGCATCCTTCTCACTCGAATGCATAATTTATGTAAAAAAGCACAATCACTCCTGTACGGTTTAATTCCGTCTTTTTTTCTGTTATATCTTAGAACAATTTAGACAATTAATTAGAATGTTTTACAAATCAGTATAAGCATACGTGTACCATACATCATATTTTAAAGAAGTGCAGATCAAACACGAATTTCATTAGCCATAGAGAACGTCATGAACGACTACAACCTGCGATAAATAGAAATGGCATTAATTTGTACCAATATCAGAATAAAATATCTATGTAATGAACTTATTCTATAAAGAATACTTATCATAGACAACAAACAGTATATATAATATATTTACCTCCCCGTCCACGTCTCCGAACAAGATTAACATCAATATTCATCGCGGATCGAATCACTTATGTGAGACCAAAGTGAAGTCCATGGCGCAAGTGCGTAAAGGACATGAGCAGTGCAGCAAAATATATCGCCATATACCCATATTTGGTCACCATCAAAATTGAGAGGCAAACCCGAGGAGAACATCTATTTTACATCTCAGAAATAGGAATTGGTTGCTTGTTTATGCGTCTTGGAAGAAAATGCAAAAAACAATATTTCCATTTTCTTTTTCGTGTTGTAAGTGTATGAGACATTGTGTCATTGGAGTGTCGACTGACCGAGAGGAGAGGGGTCAAATGTAAGTATGATTATTTCTCGTCATATCTACTGCCTAAGCTTCTTACGAAAATATGATTACACAAAACGATAAGTGAAGTATGCTGCCATTCAACACCTCGACGTGAAATATTGGATTTTAATCAAATGCGTCATAATTTTGTCAAAAAATATATTCTGTAAAACATTAGTATATTGTATTATATATGCATGTATTATATATCATATTACTTATTCTAATATCCAATTACGTATCCAGGTGGGTTCTATGGACTAAGACATGTTTAAAGTGATATGGCTTGATGCTATGGACTTGGAAATGTAAAATTGGCACGACTTGATGCTATCGACATAGACATGCTAAAATTGTCACAAGACTTGATGCTATCGACATAGACATGCTAAAATTGACACACGACTTGATGCTGTCGACTTGGACATGTTGCAATTAACATGACTTTGTGCTATCGACTTGGACATGCTTAAAGTTACATGACCTGATGCTTCTGTGGACTAAGACATGTTCAAATTGACATGACTTGATGCTATGGTCTTGGACATGTTAAAAGAGATACGACTTGATCAATCACTTTGACTTACAGACAAAGGCCGCGATAAGAAACACATGATTAGAATTAACATAAAAAGCCAGTACCTACCTCTTTGCACTTTGAAATAAAGTAGTATCCATTACCTAATAGTGTAAACATACGCGAATATATGGATATCCTGTACAGACCACGTGACCACAGTACCTTAGAGACTCCATTGTCTGGTAAAGACGTGGTACAACACTCACGTTCAAAATGGTAAGCTAACACTTAACTGATTCTATCGTCAAATGACAATGTAAATGCAAGCGACATGCGCAAATCGCAATTATACCAAACAAGCTAACAGAGTATCCCTCAGCTACACAAATTTGCATGTGTTGTCAATTAATTATATGTAATAGATAATGTAATGGTAATGGACATAAATTTTTTTTTTTTTTTTTAAATCAATTTTAAGTATCGTTTGAATACCTATCTTGGGCTTTAATCATTTGTTTATTGGAAACTGCTAGAAATAAAATACTTATAAGATATATCTTTAATATAACAATTAACAGGGCATGCTTTCTCATACATAAAGCAATAAAAGAAACCGATCTTTGGAGCATATAAAGTAGCATGCGATGCGATATGGTCAACTAGGGAGCTGCGGCTTATCTAAGAGTGTATTCATCTCTACAAACGTTTTGATAAGGACATATAAGTCACGTGACAGAAATATTTTTGCCTATTACAGGTCTATTTGGCTTCTAAAAATGCTTACGTGTTTTTTTTAATAGCATTCACAAAATATATTGAAAAATATTTTATAGTGGTTGTGAGAGTTCTAAATATTGTATTTATTGTGTACATCGTATTGATTAAAAGTAGGTGGTTGTACAGGTTATAGTTATTTACGTTTGGCTTTTGCGTGACTGACCTGATATAGCATATAAATACTATGCAAGTGTATTACAATGTAATGATTTTAAGCCCTTTAGAGATTTATTACATTGTTATGATTTTAAGCCTTTAAGAGATTTATTACAATGTAATGATTTTAAACCCTTTAAAGATTTATTACAATGTTATGATTTTAAGCCCTTTAGAGATTTATTACAATGTTATGATGTTAAGCCCTTTAGAAATTTATTACAATGTTATGATTTTAAGCCCTAAGAGATTTTAGTAAGAATTATGACATTCTCTAATTCATTTTAAACGTACGAGAATATATCTTCGTGTTTCCAGTTAGGGTAAGCAATTTTAATTGTATACGTGCATTTTTTCATAAATCAGTTAAAATACTGTTGTACTATTCAAACCTCTTACGCCTCAGTCCGGATATAACTCGTAGTTGCCATAATGACACATTTCGGAAACAACCGTCAGAAACCAAAATCCAAGTGTTAGGTGTTGAATATATCACTTGACCAATAATGTTGTCATAGCAATCATTTGCCAATTAATACCAGTTCTTTAGGGCGACATTGTGTTCAATGTCTAAATCCGCCTTTGTAAATACGACATACCTGTGGTCTGTTGGGTCAGAAAAGTAGGATAAACTGGTTCGGTCTCGATTTGGAGTGAAGAAAAAATGATAATAAAAGCTTAAACTCCAGCTTGTCTTACCTGGATAAAGCCTGGGACACCCTTGGCAAACTCGACCACTTTGACAATGGAAGGAGTCATCGCATCTGCTAGTTGTTGCCATGCCTCAGGATCGTTTGTGTCGGTACAGCTCATCTGCAAGAATACATAATGGACGATAACCTCACCTCTAGTTCACCCCAGTTCAGCTATAGCATGCTATTATAATCAACTAGAGTACATGTAAAAGCATGTGTCTTATTGGTTGATGTGTCCGGTCACTGCCCTCGTCCCACGTATAACAGGACAATATCCGCTTGCACCCTAAGGTTCACCCTACTTATCATGGCCTACGTTACATATATATATATAGAATGAGTATTTACCGTTTTAGGTTATCAACCGAGCGAGGGAAGTGGAGGACGGACAGCAAAGGAAGAATGCTGTTAAAGACACACATCACACGTCCAGGAGAACGGGACACAAGGGAGAAAACGTTTTATACATGGTGAGTTATGTTTACCTTGCATGGTCGTGGTTATCATGGCGGTGTTGTGATGTGTGTTACAAATGCTGCCATCGTCCATTTTGAATGATATAATCGTATCGAGGCTAGTCTAGTTCATGTTCGTTTACAGTTAAATAAAATGTTCTCGTCTCTTTTTGGTATATCAACTGTGTTTCAATCAGTCTGAAGTTTCTCCCTTCTTGATGTTTAATGGCGTCATCGTAACTGATGTTGTACAGGTGGTTTATTTTTGTAACGATCACAATCATTTAAGGACGATGTGCAAACATAATATCATAACTATAAACATAACATCATAACTATCTTGTTAGGTTTTTTTTATTATTTGGACATTGTTTTGATCATTTATTAAATGTACAATACTAGGATCGTTTAAATAATATTTTATCAATATTAAACATGTGCAATCGTATCATACAGAATTATGAAATTTATGAAATAAGATCATTTTATCTCCTTTTATAGCGTATTCGTCAAAACGCTAATTACGATTTAGTTAATTGCAAAAATTTAGCCGCATACATTGCCAACACTGATTTCTTTTGAACCATAAAATAAATATGTTCATTTGAAATATCGCCTCACACGAACCTACTCAGAGCAAAACTGTTACGCCCTTTTTGTCAAGTAAACAATATCTTGTACCCAAATTGATTGCATGTTTTGTTAAAATACTGTTCCAATTACTGGGTTTAAATCTCTATGGCGAAGTTTAATTGACACGAAGTCCGTGGTATGTTATCTTATCGCGTCAGACGAAATAGAATAACGATTATATCTTTCTTCGATCCTATTTCGTCTGAAAAAAAGTTCATGAACTGTAGCTCTTTATTATGTTAATATATTCATGAATTCCTCCCCATACACTTCACACGATAAGCCCATACCTGCTGTCCATGGGAGACATATAAACATATCATGCCTTTTTCCGGTGTATGGACACCGACATAATGTATGTAATAATAATAATGTAATGATCAGTATAAATATAGTTATTATTCTAGGAAATTCTCGTAACACAAGACTTTCAGGGTCGCTTATACAAAGTAAACAGAGATATTTTAATGCTGATATCTGAAGAAATATGAACGTCACTGTTTCTTAAGTTATTTGTTATGATAACCCTTATGCTGTTTTTTTCAGCGTTATGTACGTAATAAAAAAGAATTTTAAATTAGATATAGTTATTTTGTACATAAACCCAGTCCACCAAACACTATAGTATTCTGTTAACTATGTGTAAAGTATTAAGCTTGATATCTGCTATAGAAATAGAATACATTGTTGCATATGTTATAGACTGGTAAAATTATTAGAGTTTTAGAAATTTGAGCACTTGTTAAACCATTCCTTAATTCATAACTTATTCATAACTTATTCGAAGCAAAATAAAGTTGAAATATGAAAACCAGTATCGTTTACCTAAAGACTTCAACTTTAAAATAAGAACATGAACAGATAACATAAATGGTGAATATTGACATAATAACAAAATTGTAATTCTAATCAGCGTGGAGGCCCTTAAGGATAAAGAGAATAAGACCAGGTATTTCTGAGGAGAAAGCGTCTTCAAAACATATGAAACATGCATAGTAAACAGGTGGTCGAAAATTACATGACAATTTTTGGCCAGAGTTTCCTTTAAGAAAAACTACTATTACAAGTTATGTATTTACCTACAATAAGATGCATTGATAAATAGATACATACCCCCGGACCTTTGGTCTGCACCTTAGTGGCCGAGCATTCGTATGCATTCACTACTTCAGCAATCAACAACTTATCATCATCTGTGAGCACATCATGTGGACATAAGTCAGATTTCGTTTTTGTTTTTTGAGCCTCCGTTTTTCGTTTGTCTCTATTATCTTCTATTAACTTCCGCTTCGCTTTTCTCTGTTTTTCGTTTAGGACAACTGTAAAGAAATAAATGGTATACTCGTTCAGAACAACTCAAATAACAAATAAGGTAATATTTATTTTGTTCACGACAATCGTGAAAGGCGAAAGTTATATATATATATTGATACTCGTGAAGTTTAAAGTGTTTTGCAATTTATTTCAATGCAATTTGTGTCATTAATTACAAATACAAAACTGGAACCAAAATGGCAACGCGCAAAGTTTTTTCTCTCTTCTATTTGTACCCTTTTTTTTCTCCATTTTAAACAGCAGATTCCTCTAAACAAATGTTCATATAACCCACCAAAATGAGAATCGATTTTACCCATCAATTTCCAAAAAGGAATATTCAGTCTTGTTCAGTCATAATTATGTTTCCTACAGATATTACCTATATTAAGAGTTTTCAGTGACAAGTATTATTCTTGCACTATTTTGATTTCACCACGTTAGAAACACTTAATGCTCTATGTAATACAATATCAGTAGAACGTAGTCGATATATTTAGTACTATGTAACCGATACAAAATTTAATCGAACAACAGGTCAATGCCTTGGTGTTTGTACCCTTGCCTTCGTTGTCTACAAGACCAGTAAGCAGGTGATCAATACTTTGGCTATGTGGGATTGGGAGTCACGTGATGTCCACATTGGACTTTGGACTCAATATAACGTGCTGTTGACCATTCTAATAAATGATTGAGTCCATCCTGAATATGCCATAAAGCATCTTAATGAGAATACTGAATACCTAGATACGCCCCTGATTACGGACACGTGGTGATACACACATATCATATGACTCGCAGAAACGCATTTTATGACTGATCAACATAAATATGATACTTTGATATTTTCTATATATTCAGTAATTTTAAAACGACTGACGAATGATCTCTCTTTCTCTCTGAAATAGCCACATAGCACTTATAGACATAACCATTTTTCTCTGCAAAAACGATGGAAAAACTACATCAAAATATTTAGGTATTATATATGTATATTCTATATGTACATTAATTTCTCTTCTATATTCCATATCTTAGTTTTTTTAATGTTGGCATGTAGTTTACCATAAAATAAGTGGCTTTCAAAAATCAATAGGAAAAACGAAAACTTTTAGGTAAATGTCACAATTAGTTTTGGCGTTTAAAGCATTTTATCAGATAGGTAAACTTGTTGATCATTGAGCATTGAAAAACACTGAACATATGGCAAAATATTTGTGTCCGTAGATTCGAGTTAGTAAATAAACACCGATTTCTAGTAATATCATATTTGCTAACATATTATTGACATATGAACCAAACAGGCTATAAACCAACAGTTGTGCTATTCAGGTCCGGTAAGCTGATTGAAATTTAAATCTGATTAAATAAAAATTCAAAAATCTAAATGTGTGTGGCACTGGAGCAAAACACCACTCGATATGGATTATTTCCGGTGTTTAGCGATTTAAGTTCTAAAATCAATCTAACAGATGTTTAAATATATTTGGATTACAAAGAACCAAATATGTACCATTAATGCGCAACAAATAAACTGGTTTTAAAACATAGGACCGAAATCAAAGAACAAATAATACCCACTGTGTAAATACAATGTTTACAGTCCTAATGACCCAACTAAGGCGTCAATAACAAAAAATGACATAACACTTTATCAACACAGAACAAAATATCAACTTAAGTCGATTAAAAACGAAGTTTTATTAAGAAAAATGCTAATATTGTGTGAACATTTTACATCAGATCTGCATTGGTCAGTAGAAATACTGGCTGCACGCAATCTGAAATTACAGGTACATTTAATTTGCTGTCATTTTTTAGATATGGAATACCGAATTATATATATAATTAAACTGAAAGTATCAATCAGGTGTGAAAATTAACGAAAACGTCGACGAAGGATGTCATTCAGCTGGCTGAAAATGACACACAAATCGGATAATCCTACCAGAGTGATCTCGGTCTCACTGAGATCTGGTGACCTAAATTTGAGGTCAGATGTTGATTTCATTGAAATGTCATACCAGTTACTGACCATTCGCAAATATTTACATAACAATCAAAGTCGCCTAATGTAGCCTGGCGGCGAGTTAACACTGCTATAAATTCTTTATGGTTATTTCGATCCTGTTAATATCAGTATTAGGTAATAGATATATGCCGCTTACACCAGGTAGTGTATGAACAAAGGAATATCCATTCTTTGAGTATCGGTTTGATCATAAAATCATCAGACAATACCGACATATGAACGAAAACATGATTTTAACTCATAATCGGTAAAACGACATAACGGCAAAATGTAACTAAAAATTATAGTTTCACATGCGTGGGGACCCTTGAAAAGCGCAACCCCGGTAGAGTAAACGTCCCCAGCTTAACCCGAGATAGGTCCTATTCTCATTACAACTAGGGTGGTGACAACGGACCAGCTAAGTGATTTATAATTTCGACATAAATTGTAGAGGTATTGAAAATATTGTCAATTTTATAGGTTTTTACTAAATCGTAAATTTGAAAATGAACACCAAGGGAACAAAAGACCGTCGTTTCACAAGTTCCTAAAACATCCGTCTTATAAAAACTGTTGATACAACCGCAAACATTTGAGTCAGCGTATTAAAAACATAGTAACCATGCATAATAATGAGTTATGCATGGTTCATAAATTTATTGAATATATCAAACAATATTTTGTTTGTTTTGTTTATACATCTGACTTAAAATTCACCAAGAAGACTTGAAATATTTCGGAAGTTTCTGACATTTTCCCTCACCTGGTCATCGACATTTACATCATACTAAATTTTACATCAGACATATCCCATATATCATTTTAATCGTAAGTGGTCGCGTGGCGCATGGGCAACACACCTGTCTTTCATTAAGGCGACCGGTGTTCGATTGCCCGATTGTATGTGAAAAAGTAAGACCCCTTTAGTAGATCTATATACTCGTCATCTGTAGTTTTATGTGGAGGTATGCCATTTTAAAGGGCATAAGAAAACACATGTGGCCTCTCAATAGCTGTAAAACTAATATATGTATTATATGTTCATATTTCGGTCACGTGACGTTGTATAAACACAACTCTGCATACATCATGTAGAACAGCAGCTGCCTCTGATATTCAAATACAACCTAAGGCTATACATGTAAAACATCTCCCGAAATCTATTATGTACAACTATTCCAAAAATATAAAAACAAAAAATGTCAGATGTTTTCGAGAAAGTGCTACCTTTATAGATGTGACATGACTCGATCATTCAGATAGTGTGTTCAGATAGCTTGGGACAAGGTTAATGTGATAGAGGGTTTATTCGAGTCCACCGGTAAACACCAAGAGACCGGCCAGCATAGATCGAAACCGTGTAGATTATGACTAACCATGTTACTGGTCCCAATTCACTGTTCCTTGTACAAATTGGCCGGTTGCCAATTGACCTGGATACTCAGGACAATATCGTGTCGGTCAGCATTTGCCCAGTGGTATACAGTGTACGTTGGTGATGGCCTCGATAAAGTACTCAGCGTCCATGCATAATATTATCAGAGAGTTTGTGTGGGCCATAAAGGTCATATATATTCATATATATATATATAAATCTGAGTTAAGTTTTCAGAATTATGTGAAAATGGAACTGTTTTTGTATATATTATGCTAATGATATAATTGTAAGGCTGTTTTTCCCCTCTCCAAAAATATCAATATCACAATTATTATGTATATATAAATCCATTTCAATGCGCCTATATGATAATGATGACGAAACCAATAGACCATATTGATGCAAGTAAATATCCTAACCAGTATCCCGACCTAGCAGATAGCAAGTACACAATTTGGTTCAGTAACCGATATATCGTCGAAATACCGATACTAGTCGTGTTTTATAAGCAAAAATGTCCGATGAATATCTCAGCTATCTGCCCGAAATAGACCAATATTATTGCGGCTAAGCTGATTTGATTATAGCGAACATGACTCTTCAAGAGATATGCAAACATAAAAAAAACTAAGTCATCCTCAAAGGTATTTCCATAGATAAGTAGCCTTCCTCGACAAACGCTTTGTAAGGCAAACAGAAACTGTACGTGGAAATACATGCTAGTGTTTTAATGGGGAGCGTGTGTGTGTTGATATTCAAAACAATGGTTTCAGGAGAGTGTGATCCAAGGCATTGAAGCAGGTTCTTGAAGGCCTGTTTCATATAGATTCGATGCGGTGAACACAGTACCCTGAAATATTGTGAGGACTGTGAGGATGTATAAGTCTTAAGCATCAAACAGCATTACCTGCATTCCACGTTTAAATTCTTTCAACACCTGTGCGGTTCAGAATATACACTTATAATACCTTATATCCTATCAAATTCAATATTGTGAACATTGCAATTCGTAGAATGACGGGGCTGTTGCTCATTCCTATTAAGATGATGACATTTCTGTCAATTTAGTTTGTATTTTCTGATCCGTCGCCCCAAGTTATCAACACCATAGTGTCACAGTCGAGTCCAAAGGACAATGATATTTTCTAGCGTCTTCAGCACAATCTTTCAAATACTTATTTATCTAGCTCTCTATTCTTATTGAAATGTGTTTATATCTTCTGAAGTCTTTTTGTACAATACTTCAAAGGCGTGCCATATCTGGATAGCAAAAGCACCTTAGATTGACTTCTAAGACATAAATAGTTATAACAAAACCTAAAATCTAATGAACTCGCAACCCAATCCCTAAATTACATAATCATTTGTTAATTACTGATGCATTCATACCCTTTGAACATAATACGATCAATATAGCATTGTATTGATTCCACGTATAAGTGTACTTTATCTATCTAATGGAACTTACGATCAGTTGCCATGCCAACTTGAACACACTTCCGGTAGCGACATTCCTGGCACTGGTTCCTGGTGGTTTTGTCTATGATACAGTTACTGTTCCATTTACAATGGTATTGTAAGTTCTTTTGTATGGTCCTTCTGAAGAATCCCCTGGAATAAAAGAACAGATACCAGTATAGTCTCATAGATTTGTCCATCCGTCTAGCTTACACCATTATCTCTTCGCCATTTAACATTTCAGAACTGCTTCAATACATATCAAAACAACTTGCTACCTTGCGCACCATTGATCTCAGCTACACATACTGTGTGAATACGTAATTAGGCTGAGCTTTCGAATAAATCACCACCTTGACCAGGTATCGTCTTTCATCTCTAAAGAGCCTGCCTTAATCCAATTCCAGTTCAATAGACGGAAACAACTCATCCATCCACTAGAAACCGTGTAAAAATGAATGGAATATTGCTTGTTTGTATTTCAAATATTGTTGATGTAAGGTGAAGCTGCATGTAAATGTAAACAAGAGATCAATGCAGATATTAAGTTACAAAGCTAAGGCAATGGAATAGTTATACAGGATCAGGGACTTTGTACCTCTGGATCCGATTCCCTGGACAACATTTCGTCTTTGAAAGGACTTTTGTGATATTCATCCAGCTTCCTAATATGAATTCTTTTTCTATTTTAACATTAGATTCCACTTACGAATACTCATATGTAGATTTCTCAAATTGTAATTTTATTCAAATTATAATAGTTTTACGGGGTCGATTCGAACAATGGCGCTTTCTATTATTGTGTTTGCGTGGTTTATCCTGTGTTTCTGCTTACCTTGCATCCTTCACACGTCATACATCTATAGTGATAACCAGTGGCCGCGTCTCCGCACACCACACACGGTTCCGGGCCGTTCGTCATGTCCATATAGCTAGGGATGTATGGCGTACCTGTAACACAACAAAGTCATGTCAGAGACGCCATGGTCAAATGTTAACAACATCAACGGTTTGCTTAGATCAAATGATGGAAGAAACTTTAGTTTGTTTGTATCAAATGATGAGAGAAATGATATGTTTAGATCATGTATGGAAACGGTGATTGTTATAGATCGGAAGTGGAATGTTTAGATGGAGTAAAGAGCGAAAACAATGACATTTTTAGTTCAAATGATGAGAGAAAACAATGGTGTGTTTAGTTCAAATGATGAGAGGAAAAAATGGTATGTTTAGATCAAATGATGGGAGAAAACAATGGTGTGTTTAGATCAAATGATGAGAGAAAAAAATGGTATGTTTAGATGAAATGATGGGAGAAAACAATGGTATATGTATGTTTAGTTCAAATGATGAGAGGAAACATGGGTTTGTTTAGATCAAATAATGATGAGATAAAACAATGGTATGCTTAGATCAAAAATTGAAAGAAAACGATAGTATGTTAAGAAAAAACTTTGCGAGTATGCAATATGATGTTATGGTCGATTATGGTAAGTTAGGGTCAAAAACAAGGACAAAATAACAAGAACTTTGTCAAGCTGGCAGAACTGGACTCACTTATTATACAATAATAAGTACAAAGAATGCATTTCTCTTTTGAAAGATATGATAGTCTTTAATAATATTTACCAACTGACATCCATATAATTTATAGGTTGTGATATTGCGGTTTCAGTAACCCTTAATTCGTCCAATTTGCAAGTCCGTACAGGAACAATCGATAACATCCTTAGGGTTGAGAACTGTTATTTGATCAGTGTTATATAGATGCTTGTTCTCCCAATTTGACTTGTGTAATACTATTGTAAGAATCAAAACATTTACATGATGTATTGTTATTCGAGGAATATCGTTTACATGTACAAATCAATAGCACGGAGTCGTGTTGAATTTTATATGAAATTTCGCAACGCCGCTGATTGCTGTTGATCGTAAATGTTACTTAGAGAGGTCCCGATCTTAGATATTGTTTATTTTTCAACAAACTAAACTTTCATAACCTATTCTTGCATCATTTATATACAATTTGAACATTTTTTCATCTTTTCTGCAAACTTTTGCAAATTAGAAATGCATTTACACATATCTTTAAAGTACACAAGCTAAATAACAACATGAAGAATCAATAATATCGGCAAGAATCTTTGTATTATTTTCAGCCGGATACCAAAACGTAATTTTTGTTCTTGGAACAATAAAAAAAAAATGATGGAAATAACCTTCATATTTTAGTCAATTATGCGTCTTGTGATTGAAGGAAGAAAATGGGTAAAGCGCCAGAGACATTTCTATAATCAAATTTGACAATATGCCATGGTCTAGGAAAAGGCCGGTTGGTGGTAGAGCTAGGGAAAAAACACCGCAGCGGGCCAGGCAGCTGTTAATGTCATTGATAAACCAGGTCCGTCCACCGTAACGACCTGGCCAGCGGTCACGGTCTAACTATGGGGCTGGAAATTACGATAAGAATGTCTTTGATGTGTCACCAGAAGGTCTAATTTACTAGCTTTGCTTTCATACTAAATCAGATTAAAATCTTCAAATTCCTATGCAAGACACGTTACATTGAAATAAGGCCGTATGCGACCGGCAAGATGGCCGAGAAAGTATTGTCAACTGTCGATTTACAAGATGGCCGCGGAATTATTTTCAACTGTCGACTTACAAGATGGCTGCAGAGTTATTGTCAACTGTCGATTTACAAGATGACAGCAGAATTATTGTCTTTTAACAATTGACAAGATAGCCGCGGAATTAGTGTCCATTGCCGATTGACAAGATTGCTGCGGAATTATAGTCAACTGTCGATTGACAGAATAGGCGAAGATATCTACAACTGTCGAATGGTCGCAGAATTACCGCCAACTGTTGTAAATGAAATATGGCCACCACGTATACAAATATGTCAAATATCGGTCTCAAACTTAATTAGTCGCAAAACATCACAAATGACAACATCCAAGAGACACATGGACTAATGATCTAAAATTAAAAAACAAAATCGCGTCATTAACTTGATTTAAATGAGAGCAATATCTTAGAATGTCATCGATTTTAATGGAATTGATGGTGCCGACTTATATAATACATGTAATCTCATTTTTAGCCCACCATCATCAGATGGTGGGCTATTCAAATCGCCCTGCGTCCGTGGTCCGTCGTCCGTCCGTCCGTCCCTCCGTCCCTCCCTCCGTCCGTCCGTCCGTCCGTCCGTAAACAATTCTTGTTATCGCTAATCCTCAGAAAGTACTGAAGGGATCTTTCTCAAATTTCATCTGTAGGTTTCCCTTGGTGCCTAGTTATGCATATTGCATTTTGGGACCGATCGGAAAACAACATGGCCGACAGGCAGCCATCTTGGATTTTGACCATTGAAGTTTGTTATCGCTATTTCTGAGAAAGTACTGAAGGGATATTTCTCAAATTTCATCTGTAGGTTCCCCTTGGTGCCTAGTTATGCATATTGCATTTTGGGACCGATCGGAAAACAACATGGCCGACAGGCAGCCATCTTGGATTTTGACCATTGAAGTTTGTTATCGCTATTTCTGAGAAAGTACTGAAGGGATCTTTCTCAAATTTCATATGTAGGTTCCCCTTGGTGCTTAGTTATGCATATTGCATTTTAGGACCAATCAGAAAACAACATGGCCGACAGGCAGCCATCTTGGATTTTGACCATTGAAGTTTGTTATCGCTATTTCTGAGAAAGTACTGAAGGGATATTTCTCAAATTTCATACGTGGGTTTCCCTTGGTGCTTAGTTATGCATATTGCATTTTGGGACCGATCGGAAAACAACATGGCCGACAGGCAGCCATCTTGGATTTTGACCATTAAAGTTTGTTATCCTTATTTCTGAGAAAGTACTGAAGGGATATTTCTCAAATTTCATACGTGGGTTTCCCTTGGTGCCTAGTTATGCATATTGCATTTTGGGACCGATCGGAAAACAACATGGCCGACAGGCAGCCATCTTGGATTTTGACCATTAAAGTTTGTTATCCTTATTTCTGAGAAAGTACTGAAGGGATCTTTCTCCAATGTCATATGTAGGTTCCCCTTGGCGCCTAGTTATGCATATTGCATTTTGAGACCAATCAGAAAACAACATGGCCGTCAGGCAGCCGTCTTGGATTTTGACAATTGAAGTTTGTTATCGCTAATTCTCAGAAAGCACTGAAGGGATCTTCCTGAAATTTCATATGTAGGTTCCCCTTGGTGCGTAGTTATGCATATTGTATTTTGAGACTAATCAGAAAACAACATGGCCGACAGGCAACCATCTTGGATTTCGAAAATTGAAACTGGTTATCGCTATTTCTAAGAAACTAATGAAGGGATCTTCCTGAAATTTCATATGTAGGTTCCCCCATGTGCCTTGTTATGCATCTTGCATTTTGAGACCAATCGGAAAATAACATGGCCGACATGCAGCCATCTTGGATTTTGACAATTGAAGTTTGTTATCGCTATTTCTCAGAAAGTAATGAAGGAATCTTTCTCAAATTCCATATATAGGTTCCCCTTGGTGCCTAAATCCTAAATTTTGTATATAGGTTTCCCTTGTTTGAAAAGTACTAGAGGTTTCTTCTGAATTTATACAGATTAGTAAGACTTAGAAGAAGAGAAAAGTAGAGAAAAGATCAATCTGACATGGAACCTATGAAGAACATTCAATGGTGGGCGCCAAGATCCCTCTGGGATCTCTTGTTTCTAAGTATACTAATAAGGAATAAGATTCATCAGTTGGGTATCAACGATATATAACAAGTAAGTTTTGTACCAAAACAGAAACTGAAAACTTAATTTGCGAGTTTTCGAAAACGCCTGTTTCCTTTGTCAAGCAAAGAGTACAATAGTTATAGACGAGTGTCGGTGTTCTGACCGTTGAAATCAGCTCATTACCCAAAATAGGCCGCTCGAAAGCTCGGAAACTAAGTGTTTTATTTCTGTTTTTGTGCAAATCTAACTTGTTATACAGTGTATACGGTAATATATTTAATGTTCTCGCTCGGTGGTTAATGCCTTGTTATTACCGAATTGTTTACGCCTCGTTATAAGCCTAGACGAGGTTATTATGATGGATGGTGTTATGTCTTCAACTCTGGCTCGTTACATAACATTGCATTGGGCTAGGATAATGAACCCCTCAACCTCCATTTCAACTCATGGGAACACCATAATCTCCTTATCTCGTCCTTTTCATTCCAGTACCGAGGGGATCATTCAGTGTCCGCCATGACGCATAACTTTACCCAATCGTGTGCAACATTATGTAACAAGCCTGGCTGACCAACAGCGTGGAAACACAACGACGAATTCGATTGGTCCATCAAAGCTGAGTCTGGTGTGCTAATCTTTGGGTCAGCAGTTAGAGGATAATAAACCTGACCGGGAAGGTTCACAATCTTACATAGAAAGAGGTAAGAGTTGGAGCATTTTACAACCAACAGATTGATCACATACACACGTACGTTAACCGGAGAGTTCGCATTCAAAATATTCGCCATCATACACCTGAAGTGATCCGTTTTAACAAATCTTACTTTTAGAGATTTAATAAAGGTCAATTAAATAGTGTTTTAATTTCATTTTAAAGCTGTCTACGCTTTGACTAGGACCTGGTATAACCCCGATATTGATCCAATGCCCGGCGTTCCTATCAATAAGCCTGGTGACGTAATTGGGCACTTATCGCCTCTCATATACTATGTGTATATGTACTATGTACTGTGTGACGGTCGGTTCTGAGTAAATATGCCCTAGGCAATCCACATAAACCCTAACCAGTCGACCTTGGAAGAGGTCACGTCGAGAGTGCTGTGACTAGCCTGATTATGTGTATGAATACAAATCGCATTCGTAAGTCTCTGGCCAGTAGAAGACTGGTCAGTTTTCAGGTTTGGTTTAAGAGGACAGTTCCCTAACGTTAATGTAATACGAAGGTTTCTGCTGAAAGTAACCAGTATAACATATGATACGAATCCTAGCGATAGAGCTCACCGAGTCACGTGATAAACAATAGATCGAAAGCACGAGTAAGAACGAACAGAAACGATATTGCCTTTAACGAGAACTGACTATTTTTTAAATAAAACCATGTGAAAAAAAAACGCATGAAATAAGAATGTTTAAAACAAATTTTACATGTTGGTTCATCTTAACAAATACAAATGTTAGGGCGGGGTTGGGGTTGTATTCTGTGTTCCGAAATTCGTTCCACGTGGTTATATACCAGCACTATTAGCTTTATTGGTGACACTAAAACATTACTTTCTAAGAAATATATGTCTCTGTGCCTTGGATTCGCACGCACGACACCAGGATAAGGGAAAGTGTAATTTCATTGACCGTTCGGGGGTCATGCAATAACTCCTGACGTCGTTTTCGTGACGTGTCGGGAATTTCATTGACCAATCAAATTCCGCGTTACATTTCGAGAATGGATTAGAAGTATTGAATACCGCTCATGAATAAAAACAAAATACGTCAGCACAGAAAACCCTTATACATGTACCTAATAAAACCTCCGTATTCATAGAAACCATCGTACTTGATTTTCCTCTTTCGTGCAAAGATAACATGGTCGAAATGAATATGGAATTGATTACGAGAAAAGGTTCTTCTGCTGCTGACGTAGGATAATTGTCCTCGATAAGAGTGTCTAGACATCTTCTTGGTTAGATGCCAAGTCGTTTAGAAAAACTTGAAAACCAATCCTTCACATACTCGTTCCTTCGTGATGCGCTGCTAGTGTCACTTTCCTACACTTCCTAGCCATTGAGTTTTTATCTAGAATGTCATTGGCACAGTAATGACACACTCCCTTCACCTAGGCGACCGGGGTACGATTCCCCGATCGGGTATGAAAAGGTACGGAGTCAACTGCCCAACCACGTGGGTTTTTCTCTTCTCCGGGTATTCTGGATTTTAATCAATATAAGTTGACATGACTTGTTTCACAATTGTTGTAAAATAAATGAAACTTAAAAAAAATATATATCTGCACTTCAGAAGATGTGGGGAACAAGCCAGAATTTGTTTGAACAAAAATAACTGTGTGATGTTTGAAAAAAAACATCTTCAATAGTATTTTTTTTACACTGAATAGTGAATTCCATTTATAATAAACAAATTATTTAAATACACCATTGATAGGAATTGGGGACTTAATCTAATAAGAATGACCAAGAGGACGAATTTCACTTCATACTAAATCATACCTTCTTCATTGAGTTAGAATTATATACATTAAGACAAATTATCGTAAGAATTCCTTTGCCTATGAATTGACCATATTATCAACTTCTGAAAACATTTAAGAATTTAACAACCTAGGTAAGTTTTAATCAGAGATGAAAATGGAAAATCTTAAGAAAGGCTGAAATTTATTTCTTTGGTGGAAACTATACACGGAAAAGGCCATTTTGTGGGAGATAAAAAGGCTGAAATCAGCCAAATTGCTGAAGATTTTCATCTCTGCTTTCATATCGTGTACATTTACAAAGATCCGCTTTGATGACACTAGATGCAATTGTTTGATACCATTGTTCATGTAGAATTGCATCATTTTTCTATCATATATTTGGTCTTGAACTATTACGAATTCCGAGTGATTCTTTGATTATGTACATTATTTTAGCACATGTGTATGTCACATAAATCTGACCTTGAATGTAGTATGTATGTACTTATTATATATGTAAATCGGCAGGTTGATATATGTATTAATTCAAGTAATGTGTTTTTTTTGTCAATTCATGTAGACATCAATTTCCTCTATATTTGAGCGTAAATGACATGAATTTATAATTTATATATTCTAGAGACAGGTGACCAGTCTGACATTAGACTTTAGTTAACGAATTACCGCATTTTCTGGATTCCCACACATTTTTGTAACTGACCGAGATCAAGGGGAAACACTGTGGGTATCACATTCCATTGATATTGACAACGCTCACCCTGTGTTGGAGTAGTTAAATGCAATTCACAGCAATATATCATAATTGTTATTGACATTCGCTGTTCATTTCTGTGCAGTCGACGAAAGGTCACCGGAAGTAGTTCTTTTGAACGCTGAGGGTGGTTTATAATTAGCACTGGCCATGGGTAGTGTCCTTCTTCGCGGCGGTTATTTTTTTCATTTTAATCTTATTTATTGAATAATTGACAGTGTACAAAATAATTCATCTCAACATCAAACCATATGCAAGTGTTGTTGTTGTTATTGTTGTTTTTGTTATTGCTGTTGTTGTTGTTGTTGTTATTGTTGTTGTTGTTGTTGTTGTTGCTGTATCGAAATTCAGATTTTGATTTTATTAAGTTAAAGACTAACGCCTCGATTCTCCCCATCTGTTATATGGTTTTAAATGATTGTGTTGGTGTTTTCATTTTTGATCATTGTGGTGGAAAATGTCAGATATTGAAAAGTGTTTATGGCCAGGCACAACTAATATTTGTATGAATGGGAGAAACCGAGAAGCTCCAGATCACATTACAACCTATCATTATCTATATAATTAGTAGCTAGCCACCTCCACTTCGGTCGCCATGCCAACACATCAATACACGAGAAAGAGTTGGATCTGTCTGACTGTGTGAATGGACGGACGGATTTGTAGACGAGAAATGTTATCTCGTCAAATATACCACAGGGACCTGAGAATGTATTGCATTCTATGCGTATTTGCTATTCAAACCATGCTAGTGTGTACAGCACAGGGACCTGAGAATGTATTACATTTTATGTGTGTTAGACCTTTCCTAGTGTACACATATGTATATTTACATTTTTGTTTATAAATTGCATGTAACAAAAACAACACCTAAATCCCTAATTATATCCCTAATTACAATGTTGTTTCATAAAGTTGTTTTTTTTTATCTGTTTTCGGGATCATTTAAATTTTTTTTTTATATTACAGACGCAGAAGAGTTTCCCGCTAAGAAGTGGAACAATTGTTTTTGCAAAATGCAGTAAGCAACTTTTTCATAATAATGTTGTTGTTTTTTTCATTAAACTATGTTTAACTTGAAATTTTCAAACTACAATTTTTGTATATTGTTGTTTCGGTATAATTGTCGGAAGTAACACAGTAAGCAACTTCATCATAATAATGTTTTCTTTATCATAAAATTATGTTTAACTTGAAATTTCCAAACAACATTGTTGCTTCGGTATAATGTAATACACAAAAATCAAGTTACAGCATAGCCACTCTCCTCTGTCTATACCACACAATGATAAGTATAATGGAAGTTGTTATAGCAAAGTTTATTTCGTCCAAGGTGTAAATCCAAGGACTTCTACACCATTATCAGTGTGTACTGGGCGAAATGTGCCGTAAATACTTGGGAGAACTAAGGAAACCCGACTCCAGCGATAACACAAAGACTGACAGTACCGATATATACCAGCCTTAATATGTTCGGACATGAAGAGAGACAACCCACCCACTTATTGTAGTAATGAAATGCATTTTATTGCCTTTTCCAGTGTTTCAGCTGCCAGAGTTTCTTCAAAAGCTCAGGGCGAAATGACCCTCACTGTGATAGCTATGTACCGTGTAGCCCCTGCACAAAGCATGGGAGTGTAGCAATCAGTCAAGCGAAGTACCCCGGCCGGAGCCAATCGAGTGGTGCCCCTTTTCAGTCAAACGACCTTGCCTTTTTGATGGGAAAAGCAGTAACGGGCTGTCTACGTCATTCGATAGTTGGAGACTGCCCAGGGGTCACCTTGACCTGGACTGATGATCGATTAACCAGAAAATAAGGCACGGATAACACGTTCTAACTGTCAAATCAATTAAAATCCACAACGCGAGATTTCTCTCTCTTGACTTTAAGTTGGTACAAGATATGAGTAGACATACACGGATCCAAGTCTCCCGCTTCATTAACATAAATTGATTAAAGGTATTGAATTAAAAGATACATAATATCAGGAGAATTTAACCATAATTAGACTGTAATATAACTTAGATTAAAGCAAGGGTTGTAGGAGGCCTGACTAAGCAATGATACACAGGGAGACATATCAGATTAAAAATCAATGTGTCCTGCGTTACTTTGTCTAGTAAATGTATTTTTAGAAACAATATGTTATATACAATACTGAATAATTGGAAGGATACATATGACATTTTATCTGTAAAATGCAAATACAGAATGTATACTATACTTTTCTATTGTTGTCACGTTTCGACTCATTTTAGATAATAAATAAAACAGTGCATTTTTTATCATGTACACATGTAATTACTATTAAGGTGCATACGGCCCTGTCACGAATTTCCACCCAACGGTCCATATTTACAGTACATAAGTTCAGTTAGTTGGAAATTAGTGCAAAATCCCTGTGAACTTCGGTGTTAATATGTCTTTCACGTTTTTGTTGTTTTTTTTTTTCAAGTTTTGCAATGTCGCAGTGAAACAAGCATCGTACTATCAGGCCTTTAAAGAACTGGTCCACACTTTACAAAGAAACATTAGAAAAAATCTTATCTGGTGATGAAAAACATCTTTAAGGCGAAAATTCTTTAACTGATAATCTAATTTAAAGACAGCAAATTGGTGAATTTAATTAATATTCGATGCTCAGTTAAACTCCTTATGAATATAAGTTGAAAACCTGTGTACAAAAATGTGAATAAAACTATAAATGAAACAAAAACATGTACCATTGTCCATTACAGGCCGAGCATCTATCACACTAGAAGATCGTAAGACTGGACACTTGACCAGACATCCGATGTCCTTAGATTTCGGCCACAGACTACGGATCGCGGGGGCCTCCGGACAAGAGAGATAAATGTACTCAGTGTTAAGATATTACTCGAAATATGCCTGGAACCATGTTCCCAGTCCAGGTGTATAAATGCCTTGTAAGCTTGCAATATATAAAATCAGAACTTGTGAATCTAGATCTTTATACGGTTGCTTTTAATATAATTAACATAAATATAAGATTTTTATGTGACGACTTTTGACGGCAAAATAATGTGTTTAATTTAACCTCCCGTTAAGATGTAAAGAGAAATAGCAGGAGGATATGTAGGCATGTAGAGATCGAATTTTGCAGGTATATACAGGTATATCTTTATACATGTACATTATATATCGCGGCACACAACAGCTGTTAACAACTAACTACCTTGTGGTGCAGTGGGGTCAACTAGACATATTCACTTGTTGGGCGCAAAATCTGGAAAATATACAAATCATGTCATATTCTGTTTTCATATCGCTGCGAGATAGGGATGTCCTACGTCATCAAAAACGCCACAAAATCGCGCGATCGACATAAAAGTAGTAAACCATCTTATTCTGAATTCACATTCTGAAGTTTGAAAGGGAAGTGGGGTGGGGTATGGTGAGAACTGAAAAATTTATTATTTTCTTATATTACTTAACAATCGCTCTGATGTCGAATACTGACCCAATGTTTAAGTACTCATCTTTGACAAATGGCGTAAGTATAAGATGAAAGAAAAACAAGATCGCGAACACATTTATCATGTATCTAGGGACAAATCTCTATAATCTATCCACCAACTAAAACGACCGTTGTCACCTCAGGCGTACTGCCTCACTCTTTGTTTATTTATGGCTCGGTACCGTTGATTACGTGACGTCATGTTACGTAACGCCTTTATCGGCTAGTTGCACCTGGAAACAAACAAGCGATTTATGGCCGGTATTTACTGCCAGATGGTGCCGTTTGGCATGTCAATTTGGATAATACAATAAGCAAACGGTTATAGCATTGACACTTGGAGGGATGTCTCGCCTGGAAAGGCGTATCGTATGAGGAGGGGGTCGTTGATTTGTATTAATCTATTTAATCCGGTTATTAGGAAAAGGCGTTGATAACGTCCATGAAACCGAAACTTATAAATATTTTTCAGCATACATATATATATATATATATATGACGATTGCAAAATATGGTGTTTTAGTCCAATAGGATGCTGCTTCTTTTGGACAAAAATCGAAATATATTTCAATATATCTGACATTTGTGTGTGAATCATCAGATTCAGGGTCAGTGTTGTTAGCCTTGCTTGTTATTGTTGTCGCCCAGTTAGTTTAATTGTCAATAGAATACAAGACAATACAAGTTGAACGTCGTATTTCTAAACAAGTCCTTATTATTATGTTATCATTCGGAAAGAATATTGAAATTCATTATTTGTCTTGTATAACTCAAAACTGAACCCCAAAACATTCAGTATATCCTGAACAAAATTCAAAATAAACATTTTTTTTATTAATCTTTTATTTTCAAAGATTATTTTGTAATTTTTATCGTCATAAGCAAACTTTTCCCTGTGGTTTACAGCTGACGTGATTATACTATTCAGGACATCCAGTAGACCCTTGAGAGTATGTTTCTGACTCCCCAAATTGAGATCTGACTCTTGAGTTTGAAGGAACTTGTCTATATAGCTATTTGACATATGTTTTGACCCTTCAGATTTCTAAGAAATAGTGATTTGACTTCTGAAATTGCTAAAAGTCAAGGGTCAACTGGATGCCCTGCTATTACATATTTATATACCTGTATGATATTTGACCCCTTTATGAGTATGTATTACATAGTAAATATCTGCACTGCACGTGACGTATTGAACAGTGTCATTAAATACTGCAGTGTAATTTGAGACTATAGAAGTAAAGGCCACCTACAGTCTGAATTGACATTTGCGATGGCATTTTTTTTGGTAACATATTTGATATTCTATTATCTATATATATATTTTTTTATTATTATGTACTATCCATGGTCCGACTAACCATTACTCTCACAAAGTTTCCCATACTGTACTTTTTTGTGTGTGTGAAAATTCCGCCAAATTTACATAGGAAAGTATTTTGTATTAGATCAGAGACGAATTATCTGTAACTGTCAAAGTAGACCAACAGTTATATATCCTAGATACGAAATGAGGGTTATTTAGATCAATAACTGTAAAACCTATTGAGGTATATAAGTCGCTAACTATGTTAAATTGATTCTATTTGGAGTAACAAACCCCTCTTTGACTCTTAATGAACAGCTAAATACAGTTATTTGTAGCTAAAATGAGATATCTTTTTTTTATACAAATACAATTTATTGTATACAAAATATACCGAGAGATTTTGCCACATGTTAACATTGCTATGAAATATCTCACGTTTTTCTTCCTTTCTTCTTTTTTCAAAATATGTTGTCACGTTTATAGGTGCTCACACAGTTTCTACGTCCAGATTATAAATATATTAATTAAGTGGTTTCATTCCAAAGAATCGTAAATTGATATCAGACCAAATGGATAGTACATAGTCAAATAAAATGATATGGTCAACTCATTTTTTTGTGTGTGTTTTTTTTTCTATTATCTTATCTTAATTTATTGCCAAATCTAAATATTTAATGTCAACTATAACTTGTCATACTGGACAAGTCAAAAACTGTTTTCAATGGAAACAATGCAACAGCTATCTTTTGTTATTCATCTTTATAAATTAATTAATTCCTTTAATGAAATGATTTCTAAGTAAAAATGGATGACATAATTAATTGTCCTGACTAAATTGTGTGTTTTTTTATCATTCCTATCAATTTTTTTTTTAATTTATGAATGCATTTATTAAGTTATCATTTTTTTATAAATGGTTTGATATCTGATGTATGTAAAAATATTGAAATAATGTGTACATTTAATTTACATATATAGTTAATAATTTACTTACATGAATTATGAGCGATTTTATTTTAATGTTAAAAAAATCATTACTTTACAAATGCAAAATGTGTTTCGAACTGCAATGAATCACTGTTGTAAATAAATACTTACAGAAAATGTTAAGCACGTTTTCTCTGAATTTTGATTTATTGGAATTTTATGTCATATTAATTAATAATGAAATGATATTTACGATAACAACTAGCGTAGTCAAAATATGACTCTGTAGTATGTATCAAAGCATGTTTTATGGTAAGGTTGGATTTTTGCATGGAGATATATTACAGTTTAATTTTATTGATAATAAATTGTGTATGTGAGAATGTTTATTTGTATATGGTGATATGACATGTTGTATATATGTTTACGTGTTTTTTTCTTCACATTAAGGGACAGGTCGTTGGGGAATTGGGAGATGTGCATCATCGGGATTATACGCGGGGAGAGGGAGAGGGGAGGAGAGAGAGAGAGAGAGAGAGAGAGAGAGAGAGAGGGGGGGGGGGGGGGGGCAATGAAACATTAATCAGCCATTGTGTTTTGAGTCTTCTTCTCCTTCTTCTTTGGTTGACTAACCTCCGTCAAAAATGACGATTACGGTTGTGAGAAGGATTGTACTATGCTTTAAAAGAATTAAAAACAGTGCAGGGATTTGGTTACAGTGAGAGGGTTTTTTTGTATTTAATTTTTTTAGTGGAAACTATAAGATAAAACATTATGAGGGTGTGTTTATGGTGTGTGTTTGAGATCATCAAGGGCTGCATTGTCGTGTTTGGTGCTAATAGATTGCGATGGTTCCAACGTGATGTTGTCAGCCCCACGCGTACGCATTACAATACCTCTGTATCTTTAAAATCGGCCATGATCACCAGCCTTGGAAACCGAAAACATTTGTTTTATATATATACAGGTTGTTTAGACAAAATTTCAGACTCAATAGGTCCTATGCCTGGTTTAAAATTTGAGTAACATAATTATTATTCTAAGTATGTAATGGAAGCAGAAATGTATATATCACATAAAAACGTCTCTCCGGAAAGTAAGAAGAGCAGAAATTGTCAAGTAGATGCTACTACTATTTTAGGAGAAACAGGTCATCTGTCAATATTATGACGTATTAGCCATTTATCGAAGGCGACAGGGAATGGAGGTTCCCCCAGTCACATGAACACATGTTGTCTTACCTTTCCGCTTGATCGTCGATCCCGTGGACGAAGACTCCTGGGAGGATATGCTACCGTCACTACTACTAGTAGACCCAGGAGTGGACACCATTGTATATCGACTCAGGTTGCCGAATCCGAACTCCGACAACCCAGGTCCACCGTCCATCTTGTTCGGCCTCAGTCCAACAACACTGTTTACATCCGGCCGTTCTGACCCTCGGTCAACAGGTCCGCTATCTGGCTCATACAATTTTTCTCCGAGTCTTGATCCAAACATGGAAAAAGCACCATCCATGCCACTGAATTGGGGTTCGAGCTCCATTCTTATAAAGCTGTAATAATTTAAATCATCAAGCATGCTCACGTAACTCCGTTCACTAGATTCATTTCTGTCACATACTGCCGGGGCGACCTCGGCCCGACGTTATGGACTTTGTGAGTTCAGAATGGCCTATTTGATGTTGGGCAGGTCAGTCCCTATGCAAATCGCACAGCCGGTCAGTGCAATGATGTAATCGCTCTGGCCAATAGGCTGGACGAGTCCATTCTAGGGAGAAACTGACCACAGCTCACTGGTCCGTGCAAACACGGGGAAACTGCGTGACGACTTTCTAAGTTAAAGGAACATGCCTGTAAACTATCTTAAACATAAATTATAACTTTAACTATGTTTAAATTATTTTAAACTGTTTTCGGAATATGAAATTTGCCTAGGCGCAATAAACCCAGTCCTCCCCTCCTCAAAACAGTGTTCTTGTTGCCATTGTACGGTTGGACCGAAGTATATAGTCAGAACTGAAAGGGTAGACAGGGTTTGCGAGAAACAGAATCTAAAACAATCATGAATAACGTCTTTTTTCCATAATAACTTGGTATCAATATTCTTCCAAACGCCTGTCAAATATGAATTGATTTTAAGTCAAGTTTTGAAAGAATTACGTTCAGAGGTAAAATTAGTAGAGGTCAATTTGACCTTTCCTACCTGTGTATACAGTAAAGTGGACTGTGCTGACCTTTGCTAAGGCCACACGGCATCCTGACCAGACGACTGGCCAGAGGGCGGGGCCAACTGGTCAATGATTTCTCGCCTGTTGGTGGTGGCGAGCCGTTACGTATACCCGTAATATGACGTAACAGGCTTAGTGATATGTACAGGTAGCATTAGAGGTCGGTGTTGGCCATAGTATAGACATGACCACGTGATTACGTGAAACGACTTTATCCTCGGACTCCGACGTGTGTATCTAGTATATGTCGGCCATTACATAACCCGTCTAGCTAACCCCGTGTCTACCAGGGTGTTTTCGAACACCTGGTAACCAACCTTAGATTTCCCAACAATGTGATAAAGATAGGTCGGGATTTCTTGGCCTTTTATTTATATGAGGGAGTGGGAGCGTTAAAACGATGGGAGGGAGAGGGAGGGGGGGCGGGGGGGGGGGGGGAGGGGCTGAAACCAGCGGTAGGATGGTGGGGTACGGAAGGAAAGGGATGGGGGTGGGGGTGGAGTTTCTATAACATATGTTGTCATGGCAACAGACATACAGACACTACACTCGGACTATATATACTGATCCGCCTTTCACAAACATATATTATGAACCAATATCAGAACTGTTTCACGTGAATGCGTTCCATATGGAAACTATTCTTGTCTTTTCGATGAAGAACAATGGGAATCATTTTGAGTTCCATGAGTCGAATTTTTTTGGAAGAAATTGGAGTTTGACTTTGGGACGATGTATGTTGCTTTATTTTGTATAACTTTTTTTTTTTGTACCTGAGAGACCTAAATTATCATCATTAAAATATATGATGAAACATTTTTTAACTTCGGCTGTGAGTTTGCGGCTTTTCGTTATTTTGTTTTGTCGCTTAATTTCGCTCCCCGAGTGACAAAGGAAAGCAAAATCCTATATCGCCCAACATATAAAAGTCGAACGAACAAAAATTCACACCTGAAGAGTTGCGCAAATAGGGTAGAAATCGGAGACCCATGATCCGCCACTAGCAGAAATGTCGGAGGAATGTCGGTACAACAGATGTGACTCTACAAATATACGATTGAGACAGATTGATTTCCCGAATCTCTTGTTTGTTTATATTCAGCAGAGCAATGGAATACATTCCTCGTTCGAAGACTTACTTCAGTCTACTCAGGACGCCTATAAGTTATTTTGTCGTTGTGTTCATTCAAAGATGCCATACTTCCCACAGCGGATAAACTGATTGTCATCAAAATACAAAAAAAAAAAAAAAAAGAAAAAAAAAAAGACACATCCGGTATAGAAATATATCACCGCCAACAAATGACAATAAAAACAATGATAACAATAATAAAACAGTGTTCTAATAATCTATTTTAAGACCGAAAGCAAGGTGTGAGGTTCGACGTTCCTACCCCTGTCAGTTTATGTTCTCGGGGAAACCGAGACACGGACAGGTCTGTGCTGTCGTGGTTTTACCTTGGCCAAGACAATATAGCTCTACCCCAATTTCTGTGGATGGCATGCGACGGGGCCCCGTATGTAGTTCAGTGAAGTAGTCACTAACTACTACAAGGAGACCCGGACTCAAAAATCCAACAAACAAATAAACAAATACCAACTATACGGACAGAGTACAACAGAAGTTCACCGGGATGCAATCAATTATTTAAAAAGAAAAGTAAATTTTATTTATTTTGCAACAATTGCGAAACAAGCTTGTAATGAATTCTGACTGGACTGGGGGGGGGGGGGGGGGGGGGGGGGAGGAGGAGCTTGTAATGAATTCTGACTATAGTGACTTTAGACCCGGACAATACTTGGGTGTTCGCGAGTATTGTTGACGTTGAATCATAAAACAACATCCGGACTCTCTGATCTACGATGAGTCAACTGTGATGTCCTCACATACTTTGAAGTTTCTAGTCACGTTTTCATGGTTATGTCGTTCATGCCCGATTATCTGCCATGGCCGAATGGTTACGGGTCTGTTGATAATTTCGCATATTAATATCTTTATTGCGACGTGAATATAATTATGCTCTCCCTTTTTGACCTATTGTACCAGGAATGTACTGTAAATACACGTGCATGGACTAGCGCGAATAGTCAGGTGTAAGGATAGTCCACATGTATCATTTACCTATATATACTTGATTAGTTCCTAGTAGGTTCGCAGAGGTGACCGACTTTCCGGGCCCGTTACTCAATTGGACCAAAGTCATTCGGCGCTTACCGAATCGCCATGTGTTGCAAGATCGCATCTTGATCTATCAGAGTTATCACCCCTTTTTGTTTCACTCTGTCAGCTGATGGAGATCAGCGACCCGACGTTAGTTCCCGGCGGGAGTTTCATGAAATTGAGCAATGACTCCGCCTAATCGAATCTTCATTAGACCCCTCTACGCATGCGCTTCTTAGCGACGTTCCAGCTAAGAACAAACATTGCAGCATTTAAATCTTTTACGGATTTTGTCACCTCTTCTTATAGAACAATTGTCAAGGAAGGACAGGATGTTTTGAGCTTCCTCGTAATCGAATCCATCAGCAATGTTGTGACGTACATGACACGTTTTATCCAATCATCCAATAGTTTACGGTAAAACGGACAGCACCTTTTGGTGGTGATTTAAACTTGTTTTGTAAACAGTCATATTTAGAATGATGGCATTTTCAATCGGAATGTGGCTAGTAGTAACACATGTGTGTCTCACCTCACCCAGGCGACCGGGGTTCGATTCCTTGATCAAACGTGAAATGGTATTGGGTCACCTGCCTGACCTACTCTCATCAACAGATCTTCTGCCTACATAGCAACACTTGGGATCTAAATCTTTCTTTTCATTTGTTCTGTCTTTTTGTTCTTTGATGTCCTCTATAGGAGTTTTCTTGACTTCCGCCCTCACATAACTCTGGTTGTTGCGAGGAAGTCAGACATTAAAAACAAAACATAAAAAAAATATATTTCATTTGCATTGTTTGGAGCCAAAGCAAACAATAAATGTTATTTTCTTCCCGCGAAAAGAAGAAAAAAAGAATACCGCGTGGCTCGACAATTTACGTCCGTTCCATGCCAAAAAGAAATGAATTCATCACTCAAAATATCAAAATTTATACAAGTATGAAAATGAAAATGTAACAGATCTATACATATAATGAAAAGGTCGTTCAGGGAAACATCTATGTAGGAGGAAATCTCTGGACGAGATTCGAATACTGAAATATCTAAGGACCAATAACTTCTGTAGTAAGGGTCAAAGTTCAGGTCAAAAATGTAGATCTCTCCAGGCACGATTCAAATGCTGAAATATACAAAGGACAATAACTTTTGTAATAATGATCGAATGAAAATGCTGTTCAGGAAAACACTTCCATACATATATCAAGATTGTAAAACTTACTGAGTTTATTTTGTTTATCATTGTTTAACGTCTAATCAATACCAAGTTTAGTTTAAACAATATTTATTTGAGAATAAGTAATACAGTACAATAAATCAAAAGTATACAAGAGGATTTGGTAACAAGCTTAGAGCTTATGTAATAGTTTGGGGGGGGGGGGGGGGGGGGGGGGGGAGAGATGTAGGAAGAAATCTCTGGACAAGATTAAAAAATAATCGTCATCTGAATCTTTTTCGCAGAAACGCAATGACATATCTTGATTATAAGCCTACTAAGTTTCAAAGATCAGCTGAAAAATGTAGGAGATCTCCGGACAAGATTGAATTACTGAACTAAGGGCCAATAACTTTTGTAAAATTAATGGAATAATTATGCCTCTGAGAGAAGGCAAATTTCAAAGAAATCGGCTTAAGAGATATAGGAGGATATCTAGATCTCCGGACAAAATTGGAATACTGAAATATACAAAGGATACAAAGGGCAACAAATCTTGAAAAAAAAAAAAAAAATAGATGAATCAAAATTACATGGTCACAAAGCCTTCAAGGGTTGAAAAATGTCCTGGTATAATTAAAGTTATAGCAATACTGAGATTGAAAATAAATTGCATACAAAATATTGCTAATATCAAGCAAAAACCGATTTAAAGGGTTATTGCTTTATAGTAAAATATAATTTCTCGTTGATAATTGATGATTTATTGCCGAAATTGACAAACAACTCAGCATATCTATACTAAAAATGAATTTATGATATAATTAATTGTCTACACCATCAGTTTCACCACATACACAAATACGTGTGTGTCTTTTAGAACAATTACTATTCCTGATCAATTTAACAATTGCACAGAGTGGCCACTAATTACTGATTCTAAATTACAAAGACAAAACGAAAAGAATTATTATCAAGTCTGGCCATGTCTATTCTGAACGGGTCAAATTGACATGGAAAGGAAGAAGGGAAAATATTCGATATATGTGAAATCTGACCATTCCGGCCAAACTCTGGCCGGAGACTGGACAATTTGATTGCTTGACCATGTGAGATTTTTAACCATTAGATGAGTAGAGGCGTTCAAATTGCCTTTGCACTGAAGAAGCTCGTAAAAAGCTGTCGTTCCTACATGCTTGGTACCCAACTCTATCGATTTATGTGTGACAGGTTTGTCTTAGTCCGGCCAGCTTGACCCCTAGACAGTATGTTCACCGTAATAATTACTTGACCAGTGATAGTTTAAAATAGATCACCACATCTGTGTATTAGGGACGTTGTAATCTCTCTTAGGTATCGCCAATACTTCCCTGATTGCTCTGTCGGTTTGAGCGTCAGCCACGCGATTTCAGGTGAAGATCCGACGCTCCCTACCCGTGTCGGTTTGTGTTTCTTAGTGATTATCGTCTTTCGCCCCGCGGAGCGAAAGAACGAAGATCATCGTCTTTTCGTCCCACGGGTCGAAATAACGCTGATTAGCGGGACGAAAAACGATAAACAGCGGGGCGAAGTATTTCGAGTAGCTAAACAGCGACCTTAATATTTCGTTATTTCGCGTTACTTTTTTTCGTTATTTTGTTCTGTCGTTGCGAATAGACGATGATTAGCGAGGCGAAATAACGAAATGATGAAATGGCACATATCAGCCAGCACAATGTGGTTATGGTTATGTCCTTGGGCAAGACATTTACTCTAATTGCTCTGGATGGCATGCGACGGGCCTCTCATATGCTGTTCTGTGAGGTAGTCACTAACTACTACAATGATATCCGCCTCAAAAGGACCATGACTGTTTACAGGACAATAAACAATAAACCCAGCAAACAAACAAACAAATATGTTGGGCTTACAGAGAGGACCTTATATTATTTCCAGAGCCCAACCGCTTTCAGGATGATACATTTAAGATTTTTATACAGATTCAGATACAATATGATTCATTGCAATCTAAACACCCGTCCATACAAAAACTTCCTTCCGTGCATTTGATACAGCTAGGCAGAGTGGAAAGGTCATGACCTTATAAAGACATTCTAATCAAAATTCGATACGTTTACATGTATTTGCTAATATTTAAACTTTTCTAAATTATAAACTTCTTTTATATTTTCATCTTTAGAGTAATTGAATTAGTTTAAACATTAAATGATTATTAAAGTATACAGGTCTTCTCACAAAAATGCATAAAATGACATCTTTGGTAAAGAAATATATCTAATTATCTCATTACCACAAACAAATTTAAAAATGATACATGTACCTTGGTAAGCTCACTTTTATAACGAAATCATTATAGGACACAGAAAATACATCCATGAAGGGATGGTATCAGAAACATATATAACATAGTAACACAATTGACGAAGGGAGACAACTCCACCCGGGCCAAGGCCGAATACTCGTGCCCTAACCGGGCCTCGAACTCGCGATCTACGGCACCCAATCGCCTAGCCAGAAATACCCGCAGCTTATACCGCTGCGCCACATCGGCGTTCTGATTAAATGTCACTAGTACCTGAAATTATTGGGAATTGAAAGCGTTCAAAATATCTCTTAAATAGCAGTGATAACCGATAAAAGGTATTTCAGCAAACTTGAGCTAGAGAGATGAGGAATGAGTTGCCGAGCTTGATAACTAGTACATATCAGGTCTCTGCTTCAGACCCACCGGGGGCCTAGATACCATGTGCTTTATATTAATCTATGTCACATTCCGATCTGTGGATAAAACATTGATGACCTTGGCCTCCAACGGCCTTGGCCCGGGTGGGCTAAATTTAAATTTGACATAAGTCTTTAATGTCTCTGAAATTATATAACTTGCACGCATTTCTTAATACGGCATTCATTAGAGGCTTGTATGGTGATAAGGACGACTTAACGGCTCCCCTTTACACATAAACCATTGAGGCTGTCACTGAGCGTAGTCTACTGGTACGTATTACGCGTTTCAGGGGAGATAATCTATCATCGTCCGCCATTTATAGCTAATTAATAGCCCACAGGATTAATTACTGGACTTCGTGTTGATAACTTCACTGACATTTCACAGAGGGGAAATTGTTAGCAAGCGCATCGGTGACCTTGTTTGAGACTACGGTCTCTGATCAACGAGTTAATTTTCCTCTGACATTTTAACAGACACGAAAGTGCGTACTCAAAATTCTGGTTACTTCAGTTGGCGTTTATCAAATTTTGGTTTGCCTGACAACATTCTCAATCACCAATCATAGTTGCTGAGCTGACCGATTTATAGAAAAAAAAAGTTATACCAAATGTTTATATTCTTAATTTTACCATCATATTTCATAATTGTAGTGATCTTTTGAAGTATGGCCGAACGAATTTAGAAAACGCATGTGGCTGTGGCTGATATACGTTCTTGTTACTACTTCACAAGTGATATGTTATCAAATCAATTTTCAATTTATAAACTTTCATTACTGCTGATTTCACCACTAAAATCTTATGTGATGTAAAATTTGGTATTGACCAATCACAACGGTGTTTATATTCACCGCACAGCAGAAATGCAGGTTTAGTGAATTGTAGAATTACAGAACCACAATCTTGGTACCGTTGAAAGCTTATTGTTGACAGCACTGTATCGTCACGGAATAATGGTTACATCTCCATGCGTGGTTGCATACAGGTTGCGACTTGATTAATTTGTTTTTCCAATAATTATTTCTCAATAATAACATGACACCTCCTGGTTGTGGTATATACATGTAGATTATGTATAAAAACACAAATTGATCTTTTAAGTATTATGTACAGTTCATAAATAATATAGTAGATAAAATGTCGGTTAATGAAGAAAGAGGGACAGTTACTTCCTACAAATACATAAATTATCACCAGCCTCTTTAGCGATTATTTCAGTCACTGAAGAAATTATGTTTTTTTTCGGATGGTTTTTCTAGAAATAGAGAAAGTGGCTATTTTGCTTCTCTTTCGCAAAATAAATCTTTAATACAATAATGTTCGGCATCAGTTTTGAAAACAAAAAACTCCATGAAATTGTGTTGTAGCGATTGCTTGCTGTCAAAGGATACGTCATCATCGATTTGACGTCAAAGATTAATCTTAATGATTTCCGTGATTTGAAGTATACATTAATTTGTTTATTTACTTTTTCCTTCGTCTTGAACATGATTTAATGGTTTCTCGAAGAGGATTTTTATTTCAGTATCAGAGAAAACCAACGTGGTCCGGCAGATGACCCAATACCTATTCACGGTTTTTTTTTTATTTCTTAGGCCGCCAGATGGATAATACATAGTACATGCAAGCAACTATACATGTACTAATGTATTTCCTAGACATTTCACACATATGAAGGGATATACCGATGTTTCGTACTCGTACGTTATAATTTTCACGGGTGAAATGCAATAAATGTAATTATCTAATTCCCTTTTGAATGATCTTTTTAGTACAAGATTGGGCAAAAGTTGCACACAACCTATTAAAAGCACCCTCATTCCCTATGCGATCGATAGTTCCGATATAAGGTTGCTTGATAGACAACAACCACAAAGCAACACCATTTAGCATTTGTCCAGTGAGCGTTCATATTACCTATACATGCCAACTGAAAATGGACCTTAAACATAAATAGACGATTGATTAATATTGTCGTTCATAGGGACGGTTTGGACGGGTGCTGTGTCCATTCATCAACAAATGAACACTTGCTGTTTATGAGCTGGCAAGTGTACCGTATCCTGCGATGGATCCGACGCATTCAGCGATATTAAAATTCAACTGTACAATAATCATTTGACCCTTTTCAATAAAAGCTGACGCTCCCCAATAAAACCATCCTCGGTCACCGATCTGGTTATTATTATATCTGGATGACCACTGTCCAGTGTAGTTGGCTTTATAACCTGACCCAGCGCGGCTAACCTCTGTCATTTTGACCAGACAACAAAAAGTATTTTACCATCAAAAGGCTACAAAAACAAATTTTGAATTACATTTTTTAAAAGCATAATGTCCCATATGTGCCGTACTTGTCTGTCTGACCTTGGCAGGTCAAACTGACCTAAGGTCTCTGAAGAGGAAAAAAAGGCAATAAAATACAAAATGCAATTGTACTGGAAGCTAGCTTAGCCGTGGTCGGCAGGTGCGATACATTCTATTGATGCTGCGCCGGTTTTCATTGGGAGTTGTTGACCCCTAAAAGGGTCAAACACGTCTATTGTCATTTTGACAGTTTTCATTGGCAGTTGTTGACCTTTTGAAAGGTCGAGCTCACTCTGTCTATCCGACTGTCATTAACTAAAGATTAGAATTTTGCATCGGTAACTATTTTTTTTTCTTGGTGAGATTTCAGTTCGGAGAAGAAAGAAAGAAAATTGACCGAGAGCTACAGTTCCTGAAAATATAGGTCGTATAACGTCACAAAGGAAGGTCTTTCATCTTGAAAAGCATCTGTTTCACTATCGAATGCTTTGCACGCATGGTGTATGTTAGAAGAAAGGAAATGTGATTTAAATAATCTGATATGACAAAACAGTGTTTCGCCAGGTATAACTTTTCTTATTATAAAAAAAATAATACTTTAGGTGAATAAACTGAAGTGTACACTTACGTTATAATTAATTGATCATGTCTCAATATTTTTTTTTAATGAAAGTATTTAAAACATCTGTCAATACGAGAGTCTATGTTTCAATTCATATTTTAAGGGGCCTTTCGCATGTATATCGTTCAATATAGCAAAACGTCTTATACATGTATAAAAGATATCAACACAGTTTAATACAATGCCTTATAACACAAGTAATGATTTGTTGTTTTACAACATTATTTATAAATCAAATCTCATGTATATCAATCACAAAGATGATTTATGATTACCAATTAATGATGAAAGATTAATGATAATAAGATGTTTGTTATTCTAATAACTCTCATAATCTCAAAACATGACATGTTTCATGAAAAAAATGAAAATAATTGTATATTAACTATGTCGTCAACTTTCTTCCGTCAGGGTAATTTGTCTTATGATATTTTGAAAAAATAAATTCTATCGATTAGACAAAACAAATATCTTTAACATTGTATCAGATTCAATATAATGCTACTAAACACAAGGGTGATGACATCACATTTATTGTTGACCAATCAGAAAAATATATTTTATTCGCTGCAAAACGTATACTCATGGATTTTTTTTTTATTCAGAGGGAGTGCATGTTTTTATACGTCTTTAAAATGTTCAAGATATGAAACGTATATGATATAGATTTTTGGTATTGACCAATCAGAACATCGCTTTTTATTCACCGCAATATACATTATTTTATTTGGCAAGATTACACTGCAGTCCAATACTACAATATAGATCAGTTTTGTAACAATAATAATAATAAAAATACAACATCAACAACAAAAACACGGAATCCTCAACAGAGCACTCATTCTGGGAAATGTTAAGACACAAATTATGTAGTAAGAGGATAGTGTATCTAATCATTATAAAGACAGTCCAAAATCAGAGATAGTTACATAATAGCGTAATTGAAGGATAAAGAATGCATAACTATGAAGAAATGGAATTTTAATCTCTGTCGTGATTTACATATCAGAGTCAAACAGGTTCGCACGTTACAGCACGTGAAAGTCAAACGCCTCTAAACGTGAATGCTTTGTCGTCTGATATGGCTGCTTTTCTCTTAAAGCAACTGTGACCACCCACCTAATAAAACACTTTATTTATAGAACAACATTTATCATCAATTCGAAAGCATTTTAGTCTTTATCTGTGAGACAGATCGCTATAAAATGTATGGCATTTATTTCCATTAGCACGCTACCTGTATCCTACAAAGGAACTAAATATCGAAATACCCAATAAAACGAAGCGAAACCATCAGATAGGTTGAAGGTCATTGAGCATCTGTTTTTCTTGTTGACCCGCGTTATATCGAATGTCATGATGTACAGGGAGATAGGATTCACTAAAGACTAAAGTAAGGAAGATTTGCACAGAAGCTCTGAGAGCCAATAAACATAATACAGATGAAGGATATGTATTTAATAGATGTTTTGAGAACCTTGAATTAACTTGGTTAGATGAGAGGTATGTATTTATAGTGGTTTTTTTTTGGGAATGAACGTTCCACGTTATTTTGTAAAAATGATAAATTTACTCCATGTTTGTAGCCCGAGAAGCAATCATTTTTCATTTTCGTTGGCATGCATTGCCGCAGTGTCATATGATTCTAGCACTTCTAGAACCCTATTAAATCAAACAAAACTATTCAATTTTTGTCCGGGAACTATTTTGTCGGGATTTATTCCTAAAAGCGACTTTTAGAGGATTTCTCAATATGTGCAATTCCGTTTTGTGTATTTTGGACAAGGTTGGCATTTTGGTGACGACTTTTGTGTGTGCTTGAGGGTGGTATTTCAGAGAGGAAGTTAAAAAGCAAATCCAGTGCAACCTAAACAAGCCTATAAATCACTACTATGATGCACTGAAAAGAAGAACCTTTATCAATTGTTAGTATATCAAGGCTTACCGTGGACCTACCTTTGATATATAATTTGCAAAGCTGTTTGCTAACTTTGGCAAAACAAGCGAAAACATGCATGTTTCTGGAGAACATAGTAGCCCGCGTGGATCACATATGATGCAAATTTCTTAAAACAAAACAAAAGCAAAAATAAAACAAAAAACATTGTTTAATTATTTGTCATGGAGACACCATTCTCACTGTGTTCAAAAGTAATTGAAACGCCTCACTATATGCCATATTTGTGTAATACTATTTCATGACCGCCATTTGTATTTTTAGTGCCAAGATACTTAAAACATATAGGCACTTCTAAATATAGCGGCATGGTTGTTTTGTGACATTATGTGTTGTCTACATGAGCACGTGGTCCTCGTGCGTTTCCCTATGCCAAACCGTTTAGAAAACCACACGCCAAAGGCAAGGTCTGCGATTGGACACGATGTATCCTAAAATTGAATTGAACGAATTTGGCCCGAGTAGCGGTACAGTTGTGTGATCGCACAACGTTCCAAAAACATCGTGCGCATACCGTGCAGACATCGTGCGCACATCGTGCGCACAAATGTGCGATGTGCGATACAAACCGCACAACTGTGCGATACAAACCGCACAGCTAACGATAGGGTTATACATATTACGGAATAACTAGTTATACGAAAATATATACGAAAAAATTAAAATTATGATATAAGATGGTCGCTTTTATATATACGTGCTGCATAATAATTGTTTTCATTCATGGAACATGCATGACCTGTTAATTTTTGCCATTTAAGTACCGTCATTTTGTCTCGCAAGTATTCGTGATGTTTTCGACGGCCTGGTGATACATCTACATGTACATGTACCAGAATGGTAGGCGGTGACATCACTACGATTACTTATCTTACTTAATACATAAATTACATATATTATGTATTTAAAAAAAACCCAGAAATGTTCTATTCACAACAAGTTGTTTTATCTGTTGTTTAAATCAAATAATTAAATAGCCTGTATATAATCTCGCTGAATACACATTTCTTCGACTCGCCAAGGCCTAGTGGTGTCCTCGACGACGTCCGAGCAAATTATATAAAGTTCTTTAATAATCATTTAGATAACTTATTTAACTATACATCGGTATTTAGTTTCATTCCTAATAATTATTGCATAAATTTCACCAAAAATATGGTAATTAGCTGCCTCTTAAAATGTTAATCGTTGTATATCTTTTACAATCGTTCCACACGTTTGAATAATTAGAGGACGCGTTCCTCATTTTATATCGACCACGATACATATCGCACATGTACCGTTCCAATCGCCCATCGTGCGCACATTTTCCTGCACGATACGTATTGCACAGATCGCACATCGCACATCGTGCGTGCGCACATCGCACATCGCACATCGTGGAACGTTGTGCGATCACATAACTGTATTAGGCTCATACGGTTTCTAATAGATAATATGGCACTTAAACTGTTCTAGTCTATTTGGATCCGGGGTGCACATCCTTTTGTTACTGATCAGACAGGCTGTCGTACATATCGAGGCATTTGTTATGTGAGTCATAATGGTTTATTTTTGGCCATCCAATTGACAAAGAAACACATGAATTCAATGCACAATCCAGTGATTGCTTTGTTGTCGAATATATCAGTTTGAATTTGTTTCGAACTGGGACATCGCTTTATGAAGAAAACTTTCATATATTGACGCAAATTTAATAAATAAGACAATATTTATCGATATTCTGTTAGCTGTTTCAATTGGATATATCTATAAAAACAAAAACAAAAAATGCCCCCCCCCCCCCCCCCCCCCCCCACAATAAAAAAAACCCGGAATATTAGCAAGCATCACCGATTCATCCTGTTGCTTAGCATAATGATCGTATTGAATTCATGTCTGTGTTATTGTAAAGACGACAAGACGAGCACAAAGAGGTCCCGTGAGTTCTACCCTATCGCCCATGCACTGCCTTCCTACTTGTCGGGTTTTAGTGTTGTTGTCGGTATTGTTTATCAATTCCCTGACACTGACCATCATTAGAACCCATAGAAGGTCGTGTCAGTCGCATTATCGCGCCGTATAATCGTAGTGATGAGGTGATTGTCCTGGAGACAACGACCTGGTTATTCTGAGAGCGCCCCCTGTCGAGCGAGTTTAGAAATACTTCCTCCTTGTCACTAATGCACAGTTCTAGTGCCTGCTGGGTTACGTAAAACTTCCCGCCTGGTGCAAATGTAGCCTTGCCATGATACGAGAGATGACATTTTGAGGGAACAGAAGTGCGCATGCGCATTTACATAGTATAATGACAGGCTTATAACGTTTAGATTGTAACACATAAGGTAGTGAATAACATCCGAAAACGATTATCAGACAATAGTTAAAGGCACGTACACGTGTTCTTTCTTTCTTTCTTTCTTTCTTTCTTTCTTTCTTTCTTTCACCGTGTTCAGACAATATAAATAAAGTTTTGAATAAGAATAAATTATTTCGTTTTCACGATATAAAAAATAATATTTTGAAATTATGCTTTAAGGATATTTTATTGAAACATCATTTACTCTGGTAATATATATATTTTATTATTATTTACCGTGACATGGACATTTTAACTTTATTCTATATATATATATATATATACATTGTATATATATATTGCAGAATTCCAACAATTTGATAATTTGGAAAAATAAATAATGAATCATTACATGTTGAAGCACACCCCTGCACACTACAATATGAGAGTTTAAACATCAGATATTAACCTTCTACAGAAAAAAAACCGTCCCACGTACCATTAAACAGAAAGACTCTGTCTTAAATCGGAAGATGATTGGTCAAGCGCATACAATTGTGCTGACCTGATTCCGTCCACTGACCACCACCGTCCAGAAAGGACAATGCGACCACAGGATGCTATAAAATTGACTATCCATGTTGAAACTACCAGTAAGGGGATATTGCACCGGAGTTACTGGTGAAATCTCGCGAGACAATGTATCAGTCAATTGACCAATCTGTTGTCTAGTTTTCTGCACGTGCATTATGAAATTTGAATGTCGTCTGCTGCCTTTAAGGTCCTATCATTATCGAAATCTTTTGTGCTCATCTCGTGTCCCGGTTTGAACATGTCTAATTACACTCTATTAAGACTTTAATGACATCTTGAAAGGCACGCTCTTGTCCGACTGACCGCTTATCACGTGGCTAGTCAGTTTAGATGGTCAAGACAACAGACACTGACCAGTCTGACGTTTTATATGGCGTCTGAAAGAAATACCAGAATTAGTGGTGATACAATTACTTCCGTCGAGGGTGGAATATAAAAATTAGAAGTAATATTTGATGTCCATCAACACTTTATTCCTTCGATGTTCCTTTAATGCCGATTAAACATATGGCAGGTTTTGACATTATCAAGCTGAGAGTAATAAATGTTCTATCACTCATAATGCGATAATGTGTCCCGCTTCCATCGCCATAACGCGAATCTTTTAATTAGAAAAGCAATATCCGAAAAGATAGTACAATCTATAATAGTTCCCATGTCATCAACAAATATGGCGATTTAATTTTTGACCCACACTGTATATTCCACATTTGACCATCCCTGCTAGGATTTCATCCACATCAACTATAACAATTGATTGATTACTGATTACTGATCATACTGATATTGCATAATCTTTATTTCTAAGGATTGTTTAAAAGACACACAATGTTTTAACACATTTCAATACAAATTCATATAGTTAGATAAAGCAGAGCAATAAACTGCATTATGAAACATACAGCTGTTTTGTCCTTCTAAGTCTCGTCAGTGATGTCTGAGCATCATGCAGCGGGTTGGTCCTTCTAGGACTCTTTAACGGTGCTAGGGACATCACACAGCTGTTTCGTTCATCTAGGACTCGTCAGCGATGTTAGGAAGATCTTGCAGCTGTTTCGTCCTTCTAGGACTCGTCAATGGTACTAGGGACATCATGCAGCTGTTTTGTCATTTATGACTCGTCAGTGATCTAAGGGACATCATAAAACTGTTTCTTCCTTTTTGGACCCGTCCGTGATCTGAGGGACATCGTTTAGCTGTTTCGTTCTTTTAGGACTCGTCAGTGATGTGAGGGACATCATATAGCTGTTTCTTTCCTTTTAGGACGCGTCAGTTGTGCTAGGGACATCATGTAGCTGTTTCTTTCCTTTTGGACTCGTCAGTGATCTGAGGGACATCACATAGCTGTTTCGTCCTTTTAGGACGCGTCAGTTGTGCTAGGGACACCATGCAATTGCTTCTCGTCAGTAAGGCGACGGATTAACTGTCAATAGAGAAAAGAATCCCAATCTTGATTTGAAAGTGCAATAGCCGTATAATTCAATAACTTAAGTAATTATCAATATTTGATCAAAAAGAACATCACGTAAATATGCGTAGATAAAATCTATTGACGCTAAGGGACGTATAAAGTATTATCATATTTATGTCCCTGTATTGGCTAACCACTGTTTTTTCTTGTAACATAAGTTCTTTGATCTTCGGCAATTTTGTAACTACATGTGTATGTCATTTTCTTCCGTGTGTAGAGTTTATCAACACATTTTTTCATGTAAAAGGACATGTTCTGTCAGTTATTCGCGAAGAAAATATTTCGAGAATGAGTGTTATTCATTGGCATCAATCTCAACGGCCAACTTTGACCGCAGCTCCCTGTGGATTCGTTGGATGTTCGTCAAGGGGGTCGACTCTGAAACTGTCCATTTGTTGAAGTACGTATACTGCTTAGAGAGGTATGGAGTACTTAACCAAGAGCTTGATTTATTAGAGAACAGATATACCCTGAAAACTGGCTGACATTTTGTACGCTTGACCTTGGAAAGACATAAAAAACCTGACTACTAACCCCGCAGAGGATAGCATGACTCTGAATCAGTATGATTTATAATGGAGGGCATGTACTTATAAAAGTGCACACCAGTTGTTTCCAACCTTGGCATCATTGACCCAATTTTTCAAAACTTTATATGTATATATACAAACTTTTCCAGTGGGAAACAAACCACAAAAGGGGTCCATTTCAGTGGTTCATTCGCCATTTACACATTTAAAAGTAATAATTCATTCCGGATCATTCAAGTTCTTACTTTGAGGAATAAATGGAAAAGTTCCTGTTTCGCAGACTTTCTGTAACGAGGAGTCATATAGGACTACATACAGTATCATGTCTGTGGCAGGGGATATGATGAACATTGAAAAGCCGAAAGTTACGAGTAGTGGATTGTGTACTTGTGCCATCTGGGTCGAGAAAAATCATCCACGCAGTCTTAAAAAAAAAAAAAAAGATGTTTCAATTACTAGTGGAAATGTCTAAATTATTTCATAAAAGAATTAAAATGAAGGAGATGTCACATTCTTTTCACATACTTGCACCTTCTTACACCCCATCCTTACCCTTCCCTTATCCACACTCCCACACTAAATAATTATTTTATTGTTAATGTCATCTTGTATATTTTGTATGTGTTATATAATATTGTATGGAAAGGGCTTGATATAAGTTGGAAAACTTGTGCCCAATCCTATTGTATATATTTGATACAATAAAATATGTTTAAACTAATGTCTTTAGTTAAGCAGTTAATTATGATGTAATCGGTCCTAGATCGAATGGACGACACATAAATTTAAGTACTTTGTTTTTTAATGGTTGAGAGGTTCTCGCCATAGGTACGAGACACGCTTGTCTCGTGGAGGTAGAAGAATATTACAATTTCACATGGTTCGTAATAATAATGAATTGTTAACGTAACATAATTGTTAGTTTCCTGACGTCATACAATTGTCTCCAAACCATGTTTTTGTTTTTGTTTTTTTTTTTTCGAAAAAAGGTAGACTGATGATTATTACTTATGGATTTAATTTAAAAAAAAAAAAAAAATCTGTCGACAGTTTTCTGCCTAAACCGTTCAATTAAGAGTTTGACTGTTAATTGGTAAGCAAAACTCAAACACTCGCATTGCCGGTAAGAGATAAGGGAGCACATTGTGAAGTGTGAGAAAATCATCCATCTAATGAAATTAAAACGGCTATATTGTAGTTAACATGTTTCGGCACATTGATTATAACGAAAATTTGATGTAGATATGCATAGCTTTACAGAAATCTCGAAACAATTAAATTTAAAGTATAGCCACCTTTGGCCCCATAGTTGCAGAAAACGTTCAAAGCAATATAAGTTTAATTAGGTCATCATTGCCCAGTTCTCTGCATCTGGGTCCAAAGTTAAGAAAAATTCAAAGCAATGCAGTTATGCTTTGGCCACCGATAGCATATTTGATTGCAATTTGGTCTATAGTAACAAAAAATAGCAAATCAATACTGTATTTGGTTCCATAGTAAAGAGAACATCAACATTCTAATTTGGCCACCATTGTCTACTTCGCTTCATTTGGATAAAACAATACTATTTCGATTGGCAACCAGTAACATAGCTGGCTGTAATTTGGTCTTAAATTTAGAATTCTGTCAAAGTATGAAGATTTTAATTTGGGCATCAGTCGCATGTAGTTTGTTCGTCCATAAACTTCAGTGATGTATGGCATTCTGAGTTAGATAAGCCATGCGTTCAATGACGGATTGTAACCAGTCTAATGCTTCCGCGGCAGGCGAGCGTCTTAGAACTGGAAAACTCATATAGAATATCTGTTTGGCATGGACAAGCAGGTCAGCTTGACCACGTCGTTATTGACCGTGACTAGCCAGTGGTCAGTTTGTAACATTTGTCGGTCAGCCGAACACTCGATCCTCAGGTCTAACGGCTGCCAGAGTACCTCAATCATCATAATAGAAAATAAAAAGCAATTGCCTTCACAATGGTTTCTCCAAAATTGAAGAGCTCTTTTTGTTAAAATTTAGGTCAAAGCTATTATCGGGAACCTTAAACTGGTGATTTTCTCCGGACACATATGATAGCTTTGCTTTTCTAGCTGCAATAAAATCCAGCTTTACGATTGCACAAATTAGAGTCAACGTCAGTGTTGGTGGACAGCGTAAAGGTCCCCTTTGTTAGACTTGACCGTACAAATATGTATGGCTTTTAACTATTTCCCTGATCACATATCTCACTATGGACTGACCAACGGTCAAGGTACTTGGTAAAACCCGAACATCAAGTACATGTACCATGCAAAGTAAAACCTGACACATTCATAAAATGCCACGGTATCTTTGTCAATATGTGTATAAGCCAACTATAGCATAACTGTGTTAACACTTAAAATTGATAATAGTAAGTAGAGCATAGATAAGTCAATTCTCGTCAATGTCGCCTTTTAAAAAAAATGTTAATTTAATTTACTGACATTTCAACTTGTAAATTACGATTTATTTAAAAAAAAATATATAAAATTGTAAATTAACTGACAAATGTGAGTAAAATTTCGAAAACGAATTTCTCAGAATACAGTTAAAGTCCTCTAAGATTAATTCACTTATAGAAGACAGTGTTTAACAACTCCCAGAATCAAACTTAATACAACGTTAACACATATCATTTTATCACATAAATTTTGGGGATTAAATTAGCAAAGCATTTTTTTAATCGGATTTGGTTAATCGCCACTTCTCATTACACCCACCAGATATGGATTTTTGTCATTAATGATCTTATACTTAAATAATGTTTCCTTTGAGAACAAGTTGCATCCTTGACTGTTTTACAGTCAGAAACTAAAGGGTTGGGCCTGAGTAAATGTAACTTACCGGGCTTAGAAGTTGTGGAGTATATGTTGTTATATTTGAGTTTAAAGTATGAAAATAATGTGATTAGATGGGAAAAAATGCATGAAATATTTTGAAAAAAAATATTTTTGTCTAGTTCATCTTTAGTGTGAGGAATTGCACATAGTCATAGCTTATTGTCCAACTACCATACAATCGAACTGATATGATAACGTGTCTTGAAATGAAAAGACATACAGTAAATACTGTATATCACCCGAACAAAGAGCGATGCACACAAGCAAGGGATGACCCTAAATCCATACAAAGATACATCAGGTACATTTCAAATCTTAGATCTAAATTTGATTTCAAGGATTTGAACAGATGGGATTTCTTAACTCATTTACTGAAAGACCATAAAAGTCATTCTAACAAAGATGTAACCCGTACAAAGTCAAGACGACAGTGTCCCCTGTACTGAGCTGTTACGTAATCACTTTGTGTGTATCCGCGCCACCTAGTGTTTGCGTACCTTGGTCACGACCATCAGTGTCAGTGATAATTGGCGGGTGACAAAGACATGGGCACTGGCGCTTGATTTAAGGGGCTACCCCATGAAGGGTTACACCTAAGGTCCATCCAACCGGAAGTCATAGAGCTCATGAGAGAGAAACTTATCCTGTAATCACGATCATTGACAACTGGAGGTCGAGGTCATTCATCACACCTGCTCGGGACACAGTTCCAAGGCTACAGACATGTCACGTGATTATGAATTGTAATTAAATTTTCGTCCAGTGTGTTTGTGCAGCCAAGCAAACTCTTCGGTGTTCTCCCGCGTTCTATGATAGAGAGAAAGGCAATATTGTAAATATCGACACTCGCATCTTGTGACACAGTTATAATATTTATGTACAAGGGACTGTTAAGGAATAAACGTTTTAAAACCTCAAACAATTTAAAGTTAGTGGAACATCATTTACAGAAAGCTTCCTGTTTGTGTCTTCAAAATGTTTTACTGGAACAAATGTATTATTATCTCTTTATGTATTCTGAATAGGTATTTTCATAATCTATATTAACATTCATATTGCTGATAAACTTTCTTTCTTTATCCTGTTACGAAATTACACGGCTAAATATTTCTAGTATCTTATACACGTACATCTTTTATTATTCAAATAAATAGCAATGAAAATAGAAAAATGAATGAATGAATGAATAATTTCGATTGAGACCGGTTTGTTTATATAGGTATTTTCATAATCTATATTATCATTCATAAAATTTAATAATTACTGCTGATAAACTTTCTTTCTTTTGATATAGATATCAAACCCGTCCATGTTGACTTGATAAGTCTTCCTACTGACAATTGAGTTTCTTATTGCTGAACTTTCAATTAAGATATTTAGCAAAAAGCGTTTGTTTTAGAAACAAGAGTTGCCATTAATGTAGAGTAAATTGCCTCAGTTTTGGGGTTTTCTACCTTGATTTGATACCGCGCCTCTTTAAAAACCTAGCTTGTATTATTTCCTTTACTTCTCAATACATTGACAATTCCAGTATCTGTACAAATGTACGACTATCTGTACATGACTGATGTGTTTGAACCCTACTAAATCGTATTCTGATGGATATCTTTGTTGAATTTGTGGCAGTGCGTCACTTAAAACTAGCAATATTTTGTGGAAAATGTTGATACTTATTAATTTAGTCAATATTTCATTTGTGCCGATAATGGATCCATTTTGATCGACGTACATACACTTTTATAAAAATGCGATGCGAGTTGTTTGATAATCACATAGATGTGTTTAGATCCATGTCATCCCGGGAACCTGGGAATGATAGAGCGATATTAAACCTTCGCGACAAGTGGCCGGATCATATCGTGTCCGCGATCAGATCCGCTTCACTGAAACTTGATTAAAATGGCCATTTCTTGGGCGAAAATTACTTTCGTTTGAGATAAGTTGTTCCGTCCCTAGCCATTAAAACCTGGCCTCAATCTGTTGGCCTCCTCAAATCAACAACTCCTTCTCAGAACTGACAATAAATCTATAATGTATGATCATTAAATGACATTTATGTGTTATTTTAAAGAGAAAGGTCACTCTAGCACAACACGTGAGCTCTTTCCACATTTATGCCTGCGTAATACACACTGTTTGATGACGTAACGAATATAGGTCAAATACACGGTTGCGATTTTAGTTATGTTACTCCTGGGTATCCGATTTTCACACTGAATCATGACGTAATTAATCTAATTATCCCACACTTTTCAGAGAAGTTTTAGATGTTTCTCCTGGGAACTCTGTTTTCCCCATAATCACAGATTAGTACTGACTCTTATGTAAAACTGGGGATATTTCTGAAAAGAACGTATTCGTTACACATATACATATACAATTCAACTTTAAATTTATAATTTTGAGGGTTATAAAATTGCAATAAACAGAACCAAGTAAACAAGTAAAGACACGATATCAGTTAACAATGGAATACACAGGTATATAATACAAAGCTAAACTGGAACTACGTATTATTAGATGAAAACATATTTTGAAAAAAAAAATATTCATAATCACTTAATGTCGAATTAAACAGCAGACTGGCTAAGGAAACATTGAAGGAAGAAGTGTAATTCGTCCTCGAATGGAAGGGGGGGGGGGGGGGGGGGAGGGGTTTTCGTCTTGAAAGATGATGCTATGAAATGAGTTTGTCTACACATAGGATCTTCAATGAAGTTTTGTGAAACGAGTCAAAAATTGCAACTTCAAGACGAGTTTCACAAAAGTTTCATATGAAATGGAAACTTTAAGAGACTTTGTTAGCAAGGACAATTTACGCTTGAGTGGTAGTAATGTCAAAATGTGGAGGACAAAATCAAATGGTGACAGCCATGTTGCTGCACCATCTAAAATTCACGAATTCATGAATTTAATGAATGAATAAATAATATTAAATTGATATTGCGATGAACGGGCCGAAAACCGATACACACTCCGATTAAACTCCAAAAGCCGTTTGAAGGTAAGAAATAAGAGTATTTTATCGGTGGTTCAATTATTTTGAGGGTTGACTAAGGGTGTTTTTCAAATTTTCAGCTTGTCACTTGGTAACATATCGATTCTTAATTTATTGAATATTTTCACAAAGGTCACATACAGTGGAACTTCGTTAACTCGAAGTCGACGGGACCACGGAAAAACTTCGAGTTATCCGAGTGTTCGAATTAAGCGAGTTATCGTTTTTGGGTGAAAAGTTTGGTCAATATTTGTCAACATTATATAATCATTATAACTTCGCTCTGTCGCTCATCAGTTTAGTGTGAAGACTGGTCAATACATGTAAATATATATGTAATGTTTCGTTATGTCACTTGTAATTTGGTGTAGTTTTGCAGATATACAGTCACGATAAAGTTTCTTTCACTTAGTCACTTCAATAACGATCTGATGTGCAAGTCATGTTTGCAAAAGGTAAACGATAAAACGGAATTCGACAAAATAACAAGTTATTAATGTCAAAACAAATAACCGTTTAAGTTTAACACAGATTGCATACAAAACGTAACAGAACCATTACCTTTTATTGGACATATATAAAATACTGTTTGATCGGCCGACTTACTTTTTATTGATAACCACGCCATTTCCATGTGTATTAGCACCGGAAGTTGGGCTGCGCATGTGCGTATAAAATGTTACTGTAACTGAGTTGTCGTTTTATCCGATTTAATAGACAGCACTGACCGTTACAGCTGTACTCTGAACACCTCGGCAGTAATTACGCTATTGTTTCAGCAGTTTAAAGATTTAATAGGCGCCGGTGACCGTGTCATTTCTACACCTGTAAAACATCAGCCGGGTAGATCTACCGGTGTGTCAGAGATTAGTTCCGCTTGAGCGAACGGGTAGATGAGTTGTTGACTATCGTGTGTACTGATATCGGCGACCGCCTTGGGAAATTACCTGATGTAAGTAAAGCAGTACTTTTTATCACCAAGACTTGTTGTTTTAAGATTCAACCGACAATTTCTTTTATGAATTTATGAAACACTTATAATAGCATGTAGGTTAGTAGTGCCGATATGTTCAGTATTACAAACGGAATTTAGCTCTTAAAAAATGTCGACGTTTGCCACCGATCGACGAAAAGTATACTTCGAGTTATTCGAACATTTCAAGTAGGATTTTTATTGTTGGGACCAAATTTTTACTTCGTATTATCCGAGTTTTTCGAGTTATCCGAATTCGAATTTTCCGAGTTTTTTTTTACTAAGATAAAGAGAGAATTCGGCCGGGACCGGCGAGGTACTTCGAGTTAAGCGGGGTATTCGAGTTATCCGAGTTCGAGTTAACGAAGTTCCACTGTATATAATCAAAATTGTGTGTGTGTGTGTATGACTTCATGAAAACATGTGGATATCTGTTTTGCTGTTTCATTCGAAAATGGATAAATCATTCAAATAGAATACATGTCATCATCATCATCATCATCGTCGTCGTCGTCGTCGTCGTCGTCGCCGCCGCCGCCGCCGCCACCGCCGCCACCACCACCACCATCATCATCATCATCATCATCATCATCATCATTCAGTAATTGTGCATTGGTCAATTGATGTTTAACACCAAACACCTAGACTCGTTTTCATTAATGAGTGCTCTTCCATCTTTTACTTACACCTTGTTACAGATATAGCTTTATTTCTCATTAAAAGCGGAGAAAAATGTTTATGGTGAATATGGAATATGTTTCATCTTATTAACAGTAACAAAGGTGTTGTTATCAGTGGCGCAATGATTTTGACGTAGACCAAATATGGGGTTTGCCTCGAATTCCCGCGCGCGAGTAGAGAAATAAATAAAGTTAGATTATTTATTACACAAATATATAACTTTGAACAAGAGTTTCGCGCTCAAGGCCACTTTGACCACCTCGTTAAAATGAGTATTGGCATTTAAAAGTGCACTGTTTAGTGTTGATTGTACAAATATTTGGCATTTTACATTTTTCATTGATAACACGTGTTGTGCTCTGGACGTATGTGCCATTTCAAAGTGATGTTCAGGTCTAATCAGTGGTACGTTTCGCAAGTAAATTGGTTTGCTACATTCCGTAAAATTCCTTAACCCTAATTATGGGTAATAATCTTTCAAGTGTCTAAGGGTTTGGGTCAATGATATGAGGTCAAGGTCGTCATGAATGGCATGTTTGGATTGATGGGTTACTGAATGACTTGCTGGACGCCAGGATCACACACAGCACGTGCGCTGCGCTTTCAGTGTGCATTTATCTGGAACATGTAACACGGAAGCGTACATGATGGATGACTCAAATTGAACCACTATTTACCATGACTACACGCGTAGCATTGTCGTATTCAATTATAACAATTAATTAAAACAATTAACTTCAGTTTATCAGGATGTGTATACAAGTAGTTATATGTTACTGTTAATAATTGTTAATTAAATTCTATTAGGAGAATTTGCACAACCAATCGAGTCGACGTAGATGGTGTTTTGTGTCCATTCGGAACACCTCGGCCGATTCTCTACGGTCATCTAACCTCGGATGTATCACGGTATTTGATATGTATAAACGCCGTGCATTTGTGATGCGGTCGCCGTATCACTCATTATGGATGAGTCTCCGCTGTGCATATAGATCTCCAAAATGGCGTCATTCGAACAGTGTTTAAGTATTTTCTCGATAATTGTCCTTTATTTAAAGAAAACAATATCACTTTGAAGGAGAAACAGATTGAAACGTTGCGAGCATTATACGAAGATCATGACTGTGTATCGGTATTACCCACAGGCTACGGCAAAAGTGTGATATTTCAGCTGTTACCGTGGTTTTGTCAGCTGAAAATGGAGAAACGGAAACCAATGAGCGTGATAGTCGTGTCCCCGCTGAATTCCCTAATCCAGGACCAAGTCATTACAATGAGGAAGAAGGGATTTACTGCTTGCAGTTTGAACTTCACTGGTATGTGTCAGTTATATTGTATGCTTTATGTATTGTATGTTTGGATCCCCTCATGTCTGTTATAGATCTGGTCAAAGTATGGAAAGAAATCGTTAACGTTGTAGGTTTAAATTTGTAACACCGGGGAATCGATCATACATCTTTAGATACATTTTACGATGCAAGTAAAAGCACATAATTAAGACAGCCAACCATAAAAAAAATTTATAATAGTCATTTAAAACACAAAAACAGGTGCACGTGTGACTGTCACAATTGCAACTACAAATGTTTGAAATACATATCAGCCCTTTCATACACATGATACAGTGATAAGTTATGTCCCTGTGTCCAGTTTAGCCCCTCCCACTGATGGTCTGGCTTTGTTGGTTTGGCTAGATATGTATCTCTGTAAAGTAGAATGCTTTAATTGTCAATTTCATTCGTATTTAAAAACAACCAAATTTAAAATGTCATGTACCAAAATGCAAGATGAATATTGAATAATACTCTTTCCCGTAACATGTATGGTACCTTTCATTTTTCATTGCTTTGACAATTGTTATCAGCTCACCAGTACTTTTTCCTTTTTCAAACTTACATAACCCAAACCAACTGAAACCACCAGTAGGCATGACATAACCTATTGTTCTGACTAGTGTGAAATCAGCCTGAATAACCCATCTCTGTTTCACATTTCACAGGTACTCATGGCTCAACTTATACAGATGCGGATTGCGAGAACGATGAGGAACAGGATCATGAATATGTTGAAATTGATGTTCCATTTGAGCAACTGGAGAGAGGAGACTTTTGCATAATTTATTGTCATCCAGAGTCGACTTCTTAGGTCTCAACTGTACCAAGAGATCATTTGTGCAGTAGTCATAGATGAAGTCCATATGGTTTCAGAATGGTATGTATAAATACACATTTGCAAAAAAAAAATTAAATCAGCATTAGGGCAATGTTGCAAAATAAAATGAGGTAGAATTCATATTTTAGTGTATAATCAGTCCTTATTGAAAAAGAAATCAAGTTGCAATAACCAGTCTTTGCCTTCAACAATATATTTTTTAAGAAAATGGTAAATTTTGATAATTTGTATTATAATTAAAATTGTTATAATTTCATTGGTGTCGGATTGAATTAAAACTTTGCAGGGTTATTGATATCATCACATTAATGAATATCTAATCATAGCCCGTTTTTGGGAAATTTATCGACAAAGCATGCGCAGGAAAGAGGCGACAAACAATTACGAATTAATCTTGTTCTATATTTGTTAATGTCAACCGCAATTAATCTTTTTTTTTCCTTTTTTTTTTTAAGGGGAGAAGAATTCCGTCCTGCATTCCAGAAGCTTGGGGAGTTAATGTGCATTCTAGAGAAAGCTTTGCATTTAATTCTCACAGCAACTGCTACACCGAAATCAATTGCAAGTCTATCTAAACAGCTGAATTTGAAAAATCCACTTGTTATCAGTGAGAATGTGGACCGTCCAAAGATATTTATAGACATTAGAACCAGATTGCCAAACTTTCATAAATTTGACAAATTTGATGACTTGATACAACCAGTGGCAACAGAATTGCTGGAAAAAGGAGTTCATTTTCCAGTAACCATAATGTATGTGGAAAGTTTGGAAGCATTGTCCTATTTTTATCAGTTTCTTTCGTATAAACTTAAGGGTGCCAGCTATGATGGTGAGGAAATTCCACAGAATAGAATATATGTCCAATACCACAAAGATTATGCAGAGTCCATGAAGAAAATCACTATTCAAGAACTGGCTAAAGAAACCCCTAAAGTCAGATTAGTTTTGGCAACTGTTGCACTGGGAATGGGGCTTAATGCTCCAAGTGTTTCACGTATCATTCATTGCAGGAGCCCAACAACACTGGAGAAATACCTACAAGAAATCGGTCGTGCTGGACGTGTTGGACAACCGTCAGTGGCAATTCTTTACTACAAGAAAAATTATATTGCAAAAAACAGAATCGGTATGACGGAAGAAATGAGAAAGTTTTGTGAAAGTGAAACATGTTATAGAATTATTCTTGTGAATTACTTTGGATTTGAAAGTGTTGTTTTTTCAGGACCAAAGGAACATTGTTGCTCCATTTGTGGCAGAAAATGACTCATCGTTACTGACTGTATATATGATTTCTCCCGTCAAGTGTAATTTTAAGCAACTCGCTGCATCTAGTGACATACACATCATTCTTGTGGATTCTGTTGCTGTATAAAGTAGATTCTTAAGACAATTGTTCACAGGGATTATATTTAATGCCAGGTATAGTGACACTCTCACTATGTCATGATCACTTTTGCAGAGATTATTTCCTGTGAGAAACCATTCAATAACACTGTCACAATAACACCAGTTTCATTTGTTTGATCTGATGGATATAAACTGCCCGATCACCAATTGTTAGGAGATCTGGAATCACTGAATTTTGTTTGTGGTCAAGATACTTCAGTTATTACACATTTCAATTTAAATTCACTTTAGATTCTTTTACTCTGTACAGTAGACATACCAAACAAATACCTGAATATCTTTTATGGGCAGGAAACATTGTTTATTCACCCCAATAGAGCTGAATTTACACATTGTTTGGAATGAACTTATTTTCATAAAATGATAATGTACGTTTCAGTTGTGGCTAAACTTTTTTACTCAAATTTGGCTAAAGTTTTAACTTGGGGCACCGATAGGGGACATGTATTGGTCTAGCAATACTCACAGAATGCTTGTTTTATTTAGCTTGGTATTTACCCATGTATGACTAATTATTATGTAAAATCATTCTGTCATATTTATGTTTTGACATCTTGCAATTGCATGTCCTTTGAAAAGGGCAAGAATACAGAATCACTGGCAATCTGAAAATGGTGTTTGTTTTTTTTTTGTTTTTAAATAATTGATTATTAAAATTTATAATCAATCATTAACCTTTGTAATTGATTTAAAACAATTTTGAAACAATTTATATTAACTTATATTAAACACGCTTGTTGGCCTGGATGGAAGCGCACGAAAGGTCTTACTGTGGGAGGAAACCATTATAGTACCTGAAGAAAACCCATGTGGTCGGACAGGTGACCTCATACCTTTCCACATCCGATAGGGGGAATCGAACCCCGGCCGCCTAGGTGAAAGGCAAGTGCATGTGTTACCAATGTGCCACCTGAACACCCCCCATTGGTTCAGCAGGATTAACTTATTGATTATAATCAATAATCATACCAACACTAATGATTGGTGAAACTCACAGTGTGATATATATGGCTAACAACAATACAAAAGAATATGTGGACAGGAGACTCTTGTCTACTACCTGATACAGACGACTCAATTGCACCAATGCAACATCGTTACACAAAAGTTATTATAAATATAACTTAATAAGGAAAAATCAGACTATAGTTAAAATCTTTGTCACTTATTTATTGCTAATGAGTCCACATATGACAATTTATTTGATTACTGTGTATATAGTATCATTGGTGGCATTTGATAATGATTTCCTAAATCAACAGTATTCAGGCAGTTACATAATGCAAACAGTTGATATTTTGAACAATTAATTACTTTGAATTAATTGAATGATAATGAAATCCCTGTGAATATTTAGGATTCTTCATTGTCAAGCTATATGGAGCTATATATATGTGTGTGTATATATACAGTTGTCGTGTTGAATTTATATTTCTAAACTATATATAGTTATATATAGCAGACATTTAATAAGGATCTACTTAAAATACATTTACATCTATATGAATTAAAATATTGCAATTAAAACAATTTATTATCAGAAAAGTTAAGTACATGTATTGAAATAGATACATTGAACAAGCTAAAGCGATGACTCTCAGATTCTCACTTGCTGGTACCTGTATATACATCTTACTTGGCATCAGATTGCACAAGATATATCAAGGAACTTTAAACTAGCAGGGATTTGACTGCGTCTGATACAAAAAGTAATTTCTGTTGAAATTGGGGCATACGATGAAGTCAATTGTATTTATATTAATTGAACAAGTAATGAGGTGAGTATTTATATATATTGATCAACATTTTCAAAGACAGAAACTATATACAGCTCCAAATATACTTTTTGAATAAAAACAACAAGATGCACATGGGCCTTAATGGTCACCTGAGGTGTTAAATGTCTTTGATTTTAGCATATTTAACCCCTATGACCTACAAATGAAGGTCAAGGTCGTTCATTTAAACAAATTTTGTAACACTACATCCTAGCATGCATTAGGGCCATCTGGACAACTTTGTTATTGAGAAGTTGTTCACACTTTCACAATGTGCCACACCACATTCATTACATCAATAATTGAAACCGGAAGTCAGCAGTACTACTATAATATTAGTGTTACCAAAAATGAAACCTAGTGTGGCAGATCATATCATCCATCTTGCTATATATCAAGCTAGTCAATAGATATATATATACTGTAATTCACACACACACACACATATATATATATATATATATGTCCAGTATGTAAACAAGATATATGGTAGAATACATAGAAGTGTTTCTTAGGGTCACACATAAGTAATGTGGATTCAACCAAATGTATATTATACATGTCGTGTATTAATATTTATACCTTACAGGGTATTTGGTTCCCACCTACATCAATCAGGTGATACAAGAGTATATTTTTATACCGGTAATATATTCTCTTCACAGGCCTATGCTATACATTGATACAAAATACAGTTTGGTCATCTGTATGTGAAATGATAATTAATATGACACTATGTACTATATGAATTTCAGCATATGCCGAGATTTATACAGAAACTTAATTACCTGGTTGGCGGGTAGATCCTCACCTACACCGAGTTCTTAGTAAATCAACAATATATATGCACACAGAAGCACAAATACATAAGACTAGTCATCTATATATACACATGTAAATGTGTTTTGATATATCAAGAATGTAACCTGTATGGGTGACGAGTGTGTCGCACGTACAACTGGTTTTTAACTTTTTTTTATAGTATTCTCGCATACTTTTGTACCCACCTATAGGTTATATGTGGATATGTGCATTATTTGCAGATTACTATCTGGGTGTTGGGTATTTCCCACCTACACCATAGATATCCACTATAAACTGGCATATAAAAACATGTAAAAGTAAATTTAAAATATATACATGTAATAGGTACTAATACAATTGATTACAATCATGTAGACATCTCATAATTGTTGTGAAGGTAAGTAATTAATGAAACAATAGTTGCACTAGTACTGTTACACTGATCATGATGTATATTGGAAGGTATGCGGTTATAGTAAGCAATATGGCTGTAAGGGTGGCGGGTAGACCCCCCCTACACCTACCATAATTTACTTATAAGTCACAGTCTTCCCTTGAACTCACACCTTCCATTCAAGAACTGACTAAAGAAACCCCTAAACATTCTCTTCACATATACTGTACAGATGTACAACTTATCAAACTTCATTGTCAGAGAGCATGCACGTCGTATTGGGCAAAACACTTTCCACGGGTGTTGTATCCATGGACGCAGCCATGTTTACCCCTCCCCCTCCCGCCCCGCATCCGGGAACTTGAAAGTAGTTCCAATATGGCGACGACCGTGATACATCCGAGGTTAGATGACCGTAGAGAATCGGCCGAGGTGTTCCGAATGGTTTTGTGTCGTGTCCGTATTTATATTGGTCAATGTAGCGGTCAATGCAAAATGCAGATATACAGTTAAAAACGAAACAAAGTTAAAGGTACCTCACGGTAAACCAATATTTATTTTGTATTTTTTTTTTATCATATTATTGGGTATATCTTTTAAAAAAATAACCTTCTGAACAATTACCATTCGAATTCGATGATGTAGGCCTATGTACATAAAAACATCAATTATCAATTATTAAAAGGTTATCAAAAAATCTGAATATGCAAAAATTTTGTGACATATACCATAAACGCATGCGCACAACAAACTAAAACACATGGAAACAAAAATGGCTTCCAATGTGAATCGACTGCGGTTGAAAACGATAACAGTTTCCGCAATGAAGAGAATAATAGGAAAATGGGTCAAACACAATCCTAGAATTAAACTTGGGAAGCAGTACAATAAACTGTAACAGTTCAAACATGAAAACAGCAGTAATACGGACGCCGCTCGTATTCTGCTTGATTGTTTGATAGTAGGTCATGACAATCTCGGTAGGAATATTTACACAAACTCGGTAAGATTTCCACAAACTCGATAAGATTTCCACAAACTCTGTAATAGTTCCACAAACTCGGTAATATTTATACAGTCTGTACCAGTACATCGCTACTGTCACTATACTATATGAACAATGTTTACACTTATTTACACATAAATATGTGTGCCGTAATTTATACAGAACGTGTTATTTAACATTTAAACCACTGTATAATATCGTTATCCAACTAACCCTGATGGAATATATATATCGCCTTGTAAACTATCGTGTGTTTGTGCTGCCACGATTTCAAAACAGTCACGTAATGATTTAAAACTAATTTCCGCGCTAAATTTAGAGGGGGATTCCCAACTAAATCGAGTGGTCAAGCTGGACATAGGGATTGACTGTGAACATTGGGACAACACAGAAACATAACTGGAAAGGAACAAAACGCGTACATTCAGTGAAAATTGCAACGTTTTTACCGTAATGTCCCTTTTAAATTGAATGCAAGCTGAATAAGTGGATGCATCTATTCAAATGACACATTTGCAGTCTTATTATCACCAAAAATGATTCAAACTGATATAATTTTGTTATCCGTGCTGAAACTGCGCATTTATTAATTACAATGTAGTTCGTTAACTTATTTCACCAGTAGTTTTACATTATAACCACCAGCATTAAAACTGTGCCGTTTATCTTTTTTTTTAAAGATATTTCTTGTTTAAAGATATTTCTTGTTTATACTCCATTGAGCAAAAATGGTATCGCATCTTGAAGAAAGTCATCCAACACAGATTTGCTGGACCAAGCGATCATTTCTTCTTTCGAAATAAGTATGTTTATTGTAATAACAATGCTATTAAACATCATCATCTACAACTATTGGTGCCAAATTAACAGTGCTATGGGATGTGCCGCTCTGTTCAAAACTGTTTGAGATTTCGACATGACATCCCGGGGCCCTTCTGTCAGATTCTTAAATAGTTACGTGTCGACATAGACGATCTTGTTAGCCGACAGACAGAGGCCATTTTGAATCAAGTTTCACTTCCTTGCAAAGGTCGTGTCAGTGTTCGTGAATAACAATCTGATGAAATGAAAGGAACCTGGGATTAACGCTGGTCTTCTCGGTTTTAGAAACCTGTCTCCTGTTGTTGGAAATATTTTCGATAAATTGTAGTCCGCAGCGGTCAGCCAATTGTGACAGACTGGACAATGACCTTACTGTTCAGATGATGTTGATTTCGGGTCAAGTTTCATATATCATTTACGACGCAGTCTTGACAATGGAAACCAAACTGTCCATCGGGCCACAACAACAACGATGGCGAAGACTACAACAATAACAAGGACGCCTAAAACAACAACAACGACGACGAAAACAACAATGAAAAAGGCGACGAATGAAACGACTACGACGACACAAAACCAAACAATTCAATTTATTTCCAAATGCTGCATTGCATATAGGATTCCAAGATACATATGTATCATATAACAATTCATGCATACAAAATGGCGGATAACTAATTCTGACTATTACTCAACCACAAAAAAATTATAAAATACAGGTGACATGTCTATAGTATGCTAATTACACTATGACTTTGTTGGCATCATATACATATCCTGCTAACTTACGAATTTCGCCAATATTATTGACACACAGTAATTGGATAAGTTTATACATTGACGGTTTGCGCCAATAAAATGGTTTGATGCATTTTTTTTCTTAAATCATGAAAACTTTTGCATACTAAAATAAAATGATACTCAACAACAACGACGACTTAAACAACAACGCACACTTTTGTTTTGTTTTTGTTTAACGTCCTATTAACAGCCAGGGTCATTTAAGGACGTGCCAGGTTTTGGAGGTGGAGAAAAGCCGGAGTACCCGGAGAAAAACCACCGGCCTACGGTCAGTACCTGGCAACTGCCCCACGTAGGATTTCGAACTCGCAACCCAGAGGTGGAGGGCTAGTGTTAAAGTGTCGGGACACCTTAACCACTCGGCCACCGTGGCCCCTAGACCCTTATGGCCTTTATCAAGTCCAATATGAAGAAATATTTTCAATATTGTAGATTATTGCTTCATTATCCAGAATAGCAATGGAGGCACTCTGGAGCCCTTAAATCAGTTTTAAATGACTTTTAAATCAAAATCCAACGCATACGGCCACGACTTAATTAACAACAACGACGAAGACTAAAACTACAACAAGGACGAATTAAACAACAACTAAAACGGCCACGACTTAAACAAACAACGACGAAGACTACAACGACAACAGCAAAGACGACTAAAACAAAAACAACAACAAAAACAACGATGACGAAAACAACAACGAAAACGGTCACGACTCACACAATGACGACGACGACGACTAGACCAACAACGACGAATACCTTCGTTCAAGGTGATATTCGCAGTGGTATTTTATGATCAGTCAATCCATTCACAGATTATTCATCACTTTAGGTTTTGGTATCAGCGGGATATCAATTGTCGGAGGGTATGAAATAGTCGTTATAATTAGGTAACACTGATTAGAGGGTTACAATAATCGGTATGACTGGGTAACACTAGTTGGAGGGTTACAATAGTCGGTATGACTGGGTAACACTAGTTGGAGGGTTACAATAGTCAGTATGACTGGGTTACACTAGTTGGAGGGTTACAATAGTCTGTATGACTGGGTAACACTAGTTGGAGGGTTACAATAGTCAGTATAACTGGGTAACACTAGTTGGAGGGTTACAATAGTCCGGTATGACTGGGTAACACTAGTTGGAGGGTTACAATAGTCGGTATGACTGGGTAACACTAGTTGGAGGGTTACAATAGTCGGTATGACTGGGTAACACTAGTTGGAGGGTTACAATGGTCGGTATGACTGGGTAACACTAGTTGGAGGGTAACAATAGTCGGTATGACTGGGTAACACTAGTTGGAGGGTTACAATAGTCGGTATGACTGGGTAACACTAGTTAGAGGGTTACAATAGTCGGTATGACTGGGTAACACTAGTTGGAGGGTAACAATAGTCGGTATGACTGGGTAACACTAGTTAGAGGGTAACAATAGTCGGTATGACTGGGTAACACTAGTTAGAGGGTAACAATAGTCGGTATGACTGGGTAACACTAGTTGGAGGGTAACAATAGTCGGTATGACTGGGTAACACTAGTTGGAGGGTTACAATAGTCGGTATGACTGGGTAACACTAGTTGGAGGGTAACAATAGTCGGTATGACTGGGTAACACTAGTTGGAGGGTAACAATAGTCGGTATGACTGGGTAACACTAGTTGGAGGGTTACAATAGTCGGTATGACAGGGTAACACTAGTTGGAGGGTAACAATAGTCGGTATGACTGGGTAACACTAGTTGGAGGGTAACAATAGTCGGTATGACAGGGTAACACTAGTTGGAGGGTAACAATAGTCGGTATGACAGGGTAACACTAGTTGGAGGGTTACAATAGTCGGTATGACTGGGTAACACTAGTTGGAGGGTTACAATAGTCGGTATGACAGGGATAACACTAGTTGGTGGGTTACAATATTCGGTATGACTGGGTAACACTAGTTGGAGGGTTACAATAGTCGGTACGACATGGTAACACTAGTTGGTGGGTTACAATATTCGGTATGACTGGGTAACACTAGTTGGAGGGTTACAATAGTCGGTACGACAGGGTAACACTAGTTGGAGGGTTACAATACTCGGTATGACTGGGTAACACTAGTTGGAGGGTTACAATACTCGGTATGACTGGGTAACACTAGTTAGAGGGTTACAATATTCGGTATGACTGGGTAACACTGGTTGGAGGGTTACAATAGTCGGTATGACTGGGTAACACTAGTTGGAGGGTTACAATAGTCAGTATGACTGGGTAACACTAGTTTGAGGGTAACAATAGTCGGTATGACAGGGTAACACTAGTTGGAGGGTTACAAAAGTCGGTATGACTGGGTTACACTAGTTGGAGGGTAACAATAGTCGGTATGACAGGGTAACACTAGTTGGAGGGTTACAAAAGTCGGTATGACTGGGTTACACTAGTTGGAGGGTAACAATAGTCGGTATGACTGGGTAACACTGGTTGGAGGGTAACAATAGTCGGTATGACTGGGTAACACTAGTTAGAGGGTAACAATAGTTAGTACGACTGGATTACACTAGTTTGAGGGTTACAATAGTCGGTAAGACTGGGTAACACTAATTGGAGGGTTACAATAGTCGGTATGACTGGGTAACACTTGTTGGGGGGGGGGGGGGGGGGGGGTTACAATAGTCGGTATGACTGGGTGACATTAGTTTGAGGGTTACAATAGTCGGTATGACTGGGTAACACTAGTTGGAGGGTAACAATAGTCGGTATGCCTGGGTAACACTAGTTGGAGGGTTATAATAGTCGGTATGACTGGGTAACACTAGTTGGAGGGTTACAATAGTCCGTATGACTGGGTAACACTAGTTGGAGGGTTACAATAGTCGGTATGACAGGGTAACACTAGTTAGAGTGTTACAATAGTCGGTATGACTGGTAACACTAGTTGGAGGGTTACAATAGTCGGTATGACTTGGTTACACTAGTTGGAGGGTAACAATAGTCGGTATGACTGGGTAACACTACTTGGAGGGTTACAATAGTCGGTATGACTGGGTTACACTAGTTGGAGCGTTACAATAGTCGGTATGACTGGGTAACACTAGTTCGAGAGTAACAAGAGTCGGTATGACTGGGTACACTAGTTGGAGGGTAACAATAGTCGGTATGACTGGGTAACACTAGTTGGAGGGTTACAATAGTCGGTATGACTGGATAACACTAGTTGGAGGGTTACAATAGTCGGTATGACTGGGTAACACTAGTTGGAGGGTTACAATAGTCGGTATGACTGGGTAACACTAGTTGGAGGGTTACAATAGTCGGTATGACTGGGTAACACTAGTTAGAGGGTTACAATAGTCAGTATGACTGGGTAACACAAGTTGGAGGGTTACAATAGTCGGTATGACTGGGTAACACTAGTTGGAGGGTTACAATAGTCGGTATGACAGGGTAACACTAGTTGGAGGGTTACAATAGTCGGTATGACTGGGTAACACTAGTTGGAGGGTTACAATAGTCGGTATGACTGGGTAACACTAGTTGGAGGGTTACAATAGTCGGTATGACTGGGTTACACTAGTTGGAGGGTTACATTAGTCGGTATGACTGGGTAACACTAGTTGGAGGGTAACAATAGTCGGTATGACAGGGTAACACTAGTTGGAGGGTAACAATATTCGGTATGACTGGGTAACACTAGTTGGAGGGTAACAATAGTCGGTATGACAGGGTAACACTAGTTGGTGGGTTACAATATTCGGTATGACTGGGTAACACTAGTTGGAGGGTAACAATAGTCAGTATGATTGGGTAACACTAGTTGGAGGGTTACGATAGTCAGTATGACTGGGTAAGACTAGTTGGAGGGTTACAATAGTCGGTATGACTGGGTAACACTAGTTGGAGGGTTACAAAAGTCGGTATGACTGGGTAACACTAGTTGGAGGGTTACAATAGTCGGTATAACTGGGTAACACAAGTTGGAGGGTTACAATAGTCGGTATGACTGGGTAACACTACTTAGAGGGTTACAATAGTCGGTACGACTGGGTAACACTAGTTGGAGGGTTACAATAGTCGGTATGACTGGGTAACACTAGTTGGAGGGTTACAATAGTCGGTACGACTGGGTAACACTAGTTGGAGGGTTACAATAGTCGGTATGACTGGGTAACACTAGCTGGAGGGTAACAATAGTCGGTATGACTGGGTAACACTAGTTGGAGGGTTACAAAAGTCGGTATGACTGGGTTACACTAGTTGGAGGGTTACAAAAGTCGGTATGACTGGGTTACACTAGTTGGAGGGTTACAATAGTCGGTATGACTGGGTAACCCTAGTTGGAGGGTTACAATAGTCGGTATGACTGGGTAACACTAGTTGGAGGGTTACAATAGTCGGTATGACTGGGTAACACTAGTTAGAGGGTTACAATAGTCGGTATGACTGGGTAACACTAGTTGGAGGGTTACAATAGTCGGTATGACTAGGTAACACTGGTTAGAGGGTTACAATAGTCGGTATGACTATGTTACACTATAAGGAGGGTAACAATAGTCGGTATGACTGGGTAACACTAGTTGGAGGGTTACAATAGTCGGTATGACTGGGTTACACTAGTTGGAAGGTTACACTAGTCGGTATGACTGGGTAACACCATTTGGAGGGTTACAATAGTCGGTATGACTGGGTAACACTAGTTGGAGGGTAACAATGGTCGGTATGACGGGGTTACACTAGTTGGAGGGTTACAATAGTCGGTATGACTGGGTAACACTTGTTGGAGGGTTACAATAGTCGGTATGACTGGGTAACACTAGTTGGAGGGTTACAATAGTCGGTATGACTGGGTAACACTAGTTGGAGGGTAACAATAGTCGGTATGACTGGGTAACACTAGTTGGAGGGTTACAATAGTCGGTATGATTGGGTAACACTAGTTGGAGGGTTACAATAGTCGGTATGACTGGGTAACACTGGTTAGAGGGTTACAATGGTCGGTATGACTGGGTAACACTAAGTTGATGGTGTTATAAATGTTAGATCATTGGGGGGGGGGGGGGGGGGGGTCTCGGTTTTTCCTCTTTTTTGACAAGATTGATTTGTCTCAGACATATTACACACTTGGACATTAGTTATTACAATTGCTGAAATATGTGTCCGATAATGAAAACAGATTGTAAGATTGAATATATATGTTCGGTCTAACAGGTTACGTAACGCTGATTTCTTTGTTAAGCAAATACATAATGTATAGTCCACCCGCTTTCAACGTCAGTGTAGATAATGGTATTACAATATAGCAGTCTCATATACGTGGACCTGAAGGTCAATACAAGACCTTTCAAGGTCAAATAAAGCCTGCGGCATTCAGTCATTAACCTGTGTCTAGTAAATATTGACCACAACAACCGGTGGTCCCCATCGGGATCAATTTACCGTAGCCAGACGGATATTTGGTCAGTATGACGTAACGACACACCAACACCCGAGAACCAGACAGCATTACGTCATCATTGATTAAAATGTGTCCCGTCATTACTTTACCAGGTCGTAATATACACTTTAAACGTAGCTTGATAAGAATGTTTATCAACCTCCGAACGTCATGACGAGGCCATGTTCACTCATGTCCTGGCGGTGTTGACCCAAAAGCATGCCTCGAGGTCCCACATCTTATTAATATGAGGTGGTATACTTACAGGAGACTTACCTGACAGCAAAAGCAATGAGATAAGATACTTTCTTGTTAATACCATCAAATATCGGTAAACCAGACATTTAAACCCTCTGTTATTTTGCTGTCATGCATATGAAGCCAGCGTGCACTCCTCCGCCAATAAACTGTAACATGCAGTTGTAACACATATGTCTTGAAATTACTGTTTATAGTTTAAATTTTATAGAGATAAGGAATCGTACTGAAATATACAACACATATTGTTATTGTTACATATCAATATATATATTGTTATTGTCGACGTCGGACTCCTAGCCGTGAATAATTTTGACTGATTTTACTGATGTGTTTGATGCAATCAATCTATTTCTACATATATTTAAAATGTCAAATTGTATGATAATAAAAACATATTTTGTATATATTTTGCGAATTTTTAACATCATTTCTACAATATAAAAGGTACACGTTGATCCAACACTGCCTTCTTAAAACATGTCGGGTCTATCTCATTATTGGATCAAATTCGTTATTTCGCCAAACTCGATATAACGCCAAAATCTCCCAGAACAAAAGGTGGCATTATAACGGGGGTTTACTGTATATATACTGCAGATATCCGATTGTATACATCTCCGAATACGTACACCAAATACGGCAAGTCAAATTAACACCATTAACGCGTCGGAAATGTACTTCGACTGCATTTCTTTGCTTCTAACGACCTTTGTCATTTACCAAGTCTATATATATCCTATTAGACTGGCCCCCTGTCTCTAGAATATTAAAATTATAAATAAAATTGAGCTTTATGATTTTGATCCCTAGGATATGTCTGATTCTAGCCTAAGTTTCAAACTAGGGGCAGATAATCTGGTATTAGAATTTAGCTTAGCAATTCTTAAAAAAACAAAAAAAAACAAAAACTTAGGGTCTGGTGGCCAGTCGAATATCCTATAAAATGTACTTACTTTAATTTTGTATGGTTAACTGCTTTGGTTCGGATCTCACAGTCATAATAGTAACGATTTGGATGGAATTTACAATCCTATAAATCACATCTATGTCTAGTTTATTTTTCATTGATGTTATGTCCATAATATTGTCATGCTAATGTCAATATAACTATCTTAGAAAGAGAGAGAGTACTGTATAGGCATTGAATTTCACGGGGCTAATTTTTCGCGGTTTTCCAAGCCGGACCTAGATTGTGGGTATTACATTTCGCGCAACCGTGCTTTGTTAACATACGCAGAAACCAGTTCTATACATTTTGTGTTGTATATAAACAGTCGCTGGGTATTTATTTTCGCGGTATATTTAATTTCCGCGAAGATAGCGAAATTAATTTTTCTCGAATATTACCAACGGTGCAGTATTGACTAAATAAATAATTTCGTATTTTTTTGAAAACTAGATAATCTTAAAAAGAACATTGGATATTTATGTAAAATCGAAATCGGTGCCAATATTTATAATTGTTTAACACTGCATGCATGGCAACGGCAAACTTTGGGTTCTTAAAGTCCAGCAGCAAAGCTTACCATCCAACAGTTTCGATTAAGGATGGTTAAAATCGTCGAAGTTAATGCTTTCACACATACTTGCAGAATAATAAAATGCATCGAACATTTTTCAAAGTTCAGTCAAAAATTTATTGATTTAAATAATCGAGTTCGATACCTCGAATAACGAAAGAATTTAAAAGCTATTTGGTATGGTTTCACGAATTCTATTTCGATAATATAAGCATACCCTGGTTATTGGGTTCCGAATTTCGAAAAAAAAATGGAATGGATCAACAGGGAATGGATAAGAGCGGACAACCAGAATTAAGTGTTGCGTTGTGCATGGGGATTTTAGCTTCTTGATCTTCGACCAGACTTTGTTTTTACAAAAAAAGTACATGAAAGACTTTAGAGAACATTTACTGCGTGACAGAAGCTTATTCTCCAGAAACAGGACAAGGTTTCAACTTTAGTTCGCCCAGACACAGGACAGGTTATTAATCTGTGTTTTGGGGCATCAGACAGACCTGATCCACCCATGTAATGTATTACACAGGGTTTAAAACCCCCTAACGACATTTACGTCTGGACACTTATGGCGGTACTTCAGAAAACCAATCAGAAGTAAGATAACAAAAGGTGTTACGAAACAACAATCGATAAACTGCGCACGCATTATTTACGATAAGGTTTCGCACGAACCTGTCCAATTGTTGGGGTATCACGAGTAAATACAGTTACCTAATGGTCCTGTCACACAAAGGGCTGGCTAATGTTGACTTGTGACCCAGACGGTCTGTTGTGAAGGTCAAATTCAGTGGACATCGCCATTTATCGAAGTTTACTACGCATATCAAACAGACTATATCGGGTATATAAATAGTCAGTCAAATGGAATAAATACATGTGTCCTTGCTAGAGGAGCTTGTCACCCAGACAAACATCTTAATGACCTGGTATTATGTAGTTGTCACAAACTTTTGTAGTATTTTTGGCCTAATGTGTATAATGATTTTTTTTTCTTTTTAAATTTATTTTATTTTTTTACTTAAGCCAATATTACCACAATTGATCAAACTATGGTTTTGCTTGATGATGAAGAGTTTTGTTAAGCTGTTTAAGCTGAGTCAGCTGAACATTAAAATAGATTATTAAACCGAAAATCATCTCGTAGGAAGACATAGATAGTCAGATGGATATAGTTCTAAAGAATATTAAACTGATGATGTTAAAACAAAAAAAAGTTCGAGCATGCATGAAAGAATATCTCAGAGAGTTCCACAAGACGCTGTTCTTAAGATTAATGAAATTGCCTTAACACACATATAACAAAGTAACTCTGAAAATAAAACGAAAACATGTAAATGTCTAAAACATCGACGTAGACTCTTCTATAAAGTCAAATGACGAAAAAAGTATAATTATTTGATGTCAAATGATCAGAACACGAAAATCTATTAAAAAAAATCTTTGAAAGTTGATGAATATTTATTGATTATGAATTTATTTTGCTACATTGTTGTTTTACACCAGATTGGCATGATCATGAGGTTTCGTCTCAGACATCACGTACGGCAATATGTCGACGTCGTCGTTGTTTTCACAAGTTGAAAGCCTCCGGATAAATTAAATGACCGTGTGAACCACTTCTGATTGACCAGTCACGTGACTCATGTGTTAGTCAATAATTGTGTAATAGGTATTAGCTGTTGGGCGATGACTGCATTGTATTGTGTATTATCGCAAGTCGTTAAACACATTGGTCTGTCCCAATATTCGTTCCGAGACGGACTATCCACTCTGAGCTGTATATGCTTTTGAAAATAAAGTTACAAGCCAATGCTTTTTCTCTTAATGCTAAGCTATAATTCTGCTGTGAGATCATATGAATTTAATCAAACAGCCTGCAATGACTAAACAGACGGACGGACGGACGGACGGACGGACGGACGGACGGACGGACGGACAGACAGACAGACAGACAGACACTAAATAAATAAATAAACAAATGAATGAATAAATAAATACATGAATAACAACGAAATAAATAATTAACAACGAAATAAATCAATAACAACGAAATAAATAAATAAATAAATGAATAAATAAATAAATTGCATAAAAACTTAAAGCACATGGTAAGGTATGTGTCTGCACGGGTATGTACGGGTATGGGGATAGTGTCCGGTGTCAGACACAAGACAATGGAAAGGTCAGCCAGGACAGGACTTATTTACTTTATTTACTCATATTTACTTTGTCTAATCCCGCTATAGTGGTTACGTAAACATGTCGTAAACTACAACCAAGTAGACTTGAATTATATGGCTTAGTTCAAAAATAAATATTATTTTATGGATTCATTTTCCTCTATACCATGAGACGCGGTGGGGTGGGGTGGTTGGGGGTTCCTTTCTATAGCTTTATTTCATTTTTCAGCAAGAGGACTGGATATAAGTTATGACGGCTTATAAAATCTCTCTCCTCAAGAAATGTAATACATAATTTATTTATCAAAAATATGAAATTGATTATTTGTTATGAGATGAATAAAATCTTAGACTTGAGTCACTCCTTGATATGATTGTGTTGGGGTATTCTCAAATCTGGTAATTATATATTTTTCAAAACATATTTCATTGATAAAATATGAAATGTTTATATTGTCGTGAGTAAGGTTGGCATTTCAATATAATTTAAGGAACGGGTAAACCTATATATAACGTCCACTGGTCTTTATAGACAGGTGAGCAAGTTATTATTCTCGTTCAACCTGTGAATAAAGGTCTAAAGGAGCATACACCAGTGACCGCTTAAAGGGACATTCCTTCGTTTGAATAAAGTGTGTGTCGCCGAAATGAAACTGAATGGGAAATGTGTATTTTTCTCAAGGAGTAAATGTTATAATCTTTAGATTAATACGACAGTTTTACTCTCAGGGAAACAAAAATGCTTCAAGTATTAAATTATAAAAAATTCTCAATGCGACCCGAAGTATCACTAATTACCGCAAAGGCAGACGGTATTTGTCATTTTTCTGTACATTTCGGCGTAATTTTCACTACTGAGAGGCACAAAAACTCATATAATCTTCATTCAGGCATAGATCAATAGAAATTGTGCATGTTTCTGATGTCCGAACGAAGGAATGTCCCTTTAAAAGGTCATCTAATCTAGAGACTCTTATTGCAGTCAAATCTCTCTATAAAGGCCACACATGAGAACAGACAAAAGGTCTTTACAGACAGGAGATGAAATGCTTATGTTACATTATGCGAAATAGATTGACCTCATACACAGGTTTTGATGTATGGATGTGGTCATTTAAAACAGGTTTCGCTATAAAAATGGTGTATCAATTATCAATTAAAATGTGTGGCATGAACATAAATACATTAAAGATGAGGAAAATAGCTTCAAGACACCGATAAACAGGTATCATGAAATACCGGACACAAGAAGATGTTTGGATATGGAAAGGCGTAAATAGGATCGATGTCGTAAATATTACCATTCACCGCTACGTCATCTGTTTTTCTCGCACGCGAGTGCACTGCTATGGAAATAAGGGTCAGAGGTTATGTCACTGTTGGGGTCAACATTTTCATACCCCTCAATTTAGTTTCCACTTGGTTTGACGGAAGGCCCATTACTTCATTGAAAAATATTTCTGTGACAGGTCAGTTTGACCAACGCCTTAATTAATTCAAGTCCTTCACCTCGTTTGCTATTGTGCGCCACAGCAGATACAGTCTTACAAGGAAAATTACTTGTGCTATTTTAGGTGCAAAACAGACAAGTATCGGACAAAGGAAGTTGAAGGTGACCCAAATACGACTAGGAGAGATTAGTATATGTGATTGTATTAACATGTGGACGGTCACCCAGCAGACGGCTTTGTGTTCCTGTTCACACCGCTGTCCGTAATTTACTCGCCATCCGCTGGTTTTTCCCATTATTATTATTATTATTCTCTTTATTTCCTCCACAAATGAAGATTCACAAATAGAATAATTACATCATACAATCAACATATAAACAAGAATAGTCTGAATATACATATACAAAGTTATTTCACACACAAGTAATTATATTGAAACATCAATTGTTAGCAAATTGGGTTATATTTTTAAGCATTTCATTCAGAAAATTTACATTTGCTAATCTTACATATTCGTTGTCTTCGTTAGACATGTCATAGTCTAACTTGCTTCCTAATAAAGCATTAACTAGTTCAAAATCTGATAAATTGTGAAGGTACGCAATAAAATCAATACCCAACATATTAAATAAAAAACACCATAATTTATCACGAATAGCAGTATTCTTTTCACAATGTAGAATTATATGCATTAAAGTATCGTTGTATAAAATACCACAGTAGTGGCATAAAGCCATATGGTCCAACATACGAGATGTTGTACATAATTTTATGATACAGTGTATAGATTTATAATACTGAGGATATTTAATAGCCAATTTCCATAAATAATGTGGTTTAATTTTAGAATGAATAAATTTAAATCTGAAAAAGTCATTGTGGTTATGCATACGTTCTAACCATGCAGTTTCCTCTACTCTATATACATTTTCATAGACACTTTTTTTCCATTGTAGTTTCCCCGGAAAATACCCTTGCTTTATATAGTCAACAAAAGTCTCATACAATGAATATTTTCTTAAAATAGAAATAATGTCGGGTATAAATCCCTGTTGTTTTTCGTTGTTTACAATGAACATAAAAAATCTAGTAATAAATATCTTGTGTACTAGCATACTATTATCGATATTATAAATTCGTCCCAGAAATAATAATTTCTTGATATTAATATAAGATTCAATACTAGTCCAGCCAAGCAATGATACACACATGTCTGTCCTAGTTCTCTTTTCAAACCTTTGAATACTTTTCACAATAAAATTTTGTGCCTTTTCTAATAATAATACTTCAGTTTTGGAGAGTAACCATAGTTCACATCCGAAAAGTGCAGAAGGATACACTTTAATTTTGACTATTTTAGCAACAATTTTTGACTATTTTTCCCATCACACTGCCGATTATAATTGTAATTACAACCCTTTGTCACATGACGATGAATCATTGTTATTAATACTGACTTAAACAATACATTACTGGAATTTGATTGATTATTCAAACTCCTATTGTTTCAGAGAAATGGCGAATACTATTGTTTGCGTACCTGAAATATATATGGATTGTAATCGTATTTGTGTTAAACATCAAATTGTCCAAGGACATTTAGAATTGTTAACAACATTAATTCTTTAAAGAAGAAGATAAATCATAGGTTAATTGATAAATTAATAAATTAATTAATTAAGGTAAATAAATAAATAAATAAATACATACATCAAAGAACGCACATGAGAAATTGATATCGGTATACTATGTAGTTGTTTTAGCTATTATGTAGTTTTCTATTCAATTTAGATAAGGTTTATTCAAAATTTCTACCTGAGGAAATGACAAAATTACCTCTAGATAAGATTTACAAATATGAAAAAATATATTCTGTTTTGAAATGAGACATACTAGGTTTCCTAAAATTTCTCAGATCTGTATGTCTATGTTTTGATAATATTTAAACACTCTTCAGCTAATTGAATTGTATCTTAAATGGTAAAAGCGAAATAAATGAATGACTGATAGTCAAGTGATAAATAAATGAACAAATAAATATTCAAATTTACTATCTGCTTTGTGATTGTGATTTTGATATGAAGGGGGAGTTAATCCATATACTCCCAATATTAGTACCTTCTTGCTTATCAATGTCAATATTCAATAGAAGGGAGGTAATCCTGTCATTTGTACTGAATTCTTATTTCATAGTGTTACAAGGGAGGTGATCAGGCCACACATTAACGGGCCTCTGAAGAAATTGAATTATTGAGCAGCATTCTGTAAGAAAATTGTTAATAACTTGTTATCATTTGTAATTAATGCATTTCTGTAATAAAATGCAACATTTCTACGTATTTGGCAGTTTGCATATCAATTAGTGGCATTTCACTACATGTCATATCGTAACTCCCCGATATCACATCATCGTAATAACATTTTTATTGTTGTAGTAACAAGTCAAACAAACTCGTGATTGTTGCCTATATGACGATTTTTACTCTAACATTCGTTAGTTATTTTTTTAAAAAGTACTTATAATTTTGTAAGTTCAGGAAGGTACAAAAAGTTATACCTAAAATTGTGTAAATCAAAAAAAGTTATCAAAACTTACATTAATATACGCTAATAAAAAAATTAAAAGATAGTTATAACTTTTTTATCGTTTGAAAAAGGTACAAAAAGGTATCAAAGAGATAAAACTGTTTATAACTAATTTTGATATGGAATGATATTCAAAAACCTAAGATGTTTCTGTTGTGTTAAAATGCCTTGAAGCTTGAGTCCTGCTAATTCTATTTCTTTTTTCCTTTCCGTTTACTTTCTAACAAGTTAATTTTGTTATTAGCAATTTTTACCATTCAACCCTGTCAGACAATTTGTCTGTTTTTAAGTAGGTGACATTAATATTACACCAGAATGTTCTACAATCCGAGTTTGTTAAAACAAGCACGTCCAGGACAACACTTGGTGCACCACATCAGTGTTGTAAAAACAATAGCAGACTGCAGGAAACACACTCGTAACATAACTCGTTTGCTCTTAACGTTAAACAAACCATATCATCCAATTTGTAAACAGACATTTAAAAACTGGATTAGAGACGCTCAAGTGAAAGTTCAAACTGTATCTTTTTTTGACAGTTTCCATTTAACGATGTACAAGTATAAACAACCAATAAATTATACAAAAAGGAATCAGAAACAAATGACAAGACACTTATATAATCTAACACCTACAAATATAGATTGCCGTTACATAACAGCATAGGCATGATAAAACAAAACAACAAATAATGACTATAGAGTCCAATGGGAAAACATCAGTTGGAATTTGACCAAATAATGAATTATATTGTAGTTAATAAAAAGAGAGAAACGTGAATGTAGAATTTGCTGCTTCCATCTGGTTGTAAATATATATCTAAATGTAGAATTTGCTGCTTCCATCTGGTTGTAAATATATATCTAAATGTAGAATTTGCTGCTTCCATCTGGTTGTAAATATATATCTAAATGTAGAATTTGCTGCTTCCATCTGGTTGTAAATATATATCTAAATGTAGAATTTGCTGCTTCCATCTGGTTGTAAATATATATCTAAATGCATTTCTAACAACCACTCGTTGTGTCACCTCCATATCAATAACGATTTACTCTGAAACACGTGTGTCACCTCCATATCAATAACGTGTTACTCTGAAACACGTGTGTCACCTCCATATCAATAACGTGTTACTCTGAAACACGTGTGTCACCTCCATATCAATAACGTGTTACTCTGAAACACGTGTGTCACCTCCATATCAATAACGTGTTACTCTGAAACACGTGTGTCACCTCCATATCAATAACGTTTTATTCTGAAACACGTGTGTCACCTCCATATCAATAACGTGTTACTCTGAAACACGTGACGTTACGCTCTTTAGCCAACGATAAAGAAAATCTGGGTATAAAAATCAACCTTTGTAAAACCCTGTTCTTTAATTTCTTCTTGTTACAGTTTTCAACACATTTATCAATTCATACAACGAGGAAGGATACCGAAACTTATTTATTCTTATCTTCGTTTTTGTTCTTTCATGACAGGAGAGTTTTATGACGGATTTCATTTATGAATGGCTTATTGACTGAACCAAACTTTAAAAGCGGTGAATCTTTATCAAACTGTTCTAACAAAATTTGTAAAAGGTAACAGCAAATGAATTAGATAGAATGGATCTAGGCTGCAGCACTAGCAACTTGATTATAGGAACTGAGATGAATTACTCAGAATTAGATGTGATGAAACAGAGAAAAATATGAATTGGTGATCCGAACATGAATATTATGTTGTAATCTTTCGTATGTTTTTTCAGAGAACAATTTGGTTTGGTTTAGTATTGATAAATTGGAAATAAAATGAGCCTCCTACGAAAGCAAAATTTCAGATAAATTCCATGAACTAAATTTCTACTTAGGGTGCAATTGAGATGACGTCAGAGATCACACGATTCATCATGTTTTGATACATTGGGAAGACAGCCTTTGTAGAAGTTAGGTTCATGAATTTATCTCAATTTCGCTTTCGTAGAAAGCTCATTTCACTTCCGATTCTGTGAACTTAACCTACTTAGAGCCCAAATGATTCGTGTTGAAATAATTTTAAATCATTAAAATAACACAAGATCATCATTGAATGTTTACATAATTTACTCAAAATATTTACATGGTCATAAAAAACGTGTTCATTCATGTAACGTAATAGAAAATCTCACACTCTTACCAATGCCATTTGTTATTTGTATAGTTGGTGAGAATGTTACCACACACACTTGGTCCATTGCCAAAAGTGGTTGTGTTAGCACACGGTCATTTGATCAGCCTGCGGTTTTCATAAGCACCGGTAGAAACTTATTTTTGCAGCATACACAGACTTGCTTTTGGTGATGTGTGGTTTGTGCACTGTCACTCAAACACCAGACACTTTAGCAGCTGGAGACCCTAATGACAGATTATATTACAGCTAATTTGTATTCTAAATATAGATATGATTTAGAAATTGCTTGAATTGAATTTAAATCAATTTTATTGCAAACAGAACACAAATGATTGGACGCAAGTTATCACAACTTATCAATGTCCTATCCGTAATACAATTATATATATAAATTATCAATGTCATCTCCGTAATACAATTATACATATGTAAAACGTATCAATGGCCTAATAATAAACAGCATATCATAATTACATAGAGTATCTCAAACAGAGCAGAAAAAGGAAAAAGGAAAGAGAAGGGTATGTGAAGAGAGAGAAAAAGATACTTGTAGGCGAAATGAGAATATATTGCACAAGATGACGGACAGGCAGATGACATTTTGAATATCAAACATGTATATTGAATTGTACACGTACTTATATAATTATTTCGCTATCAATCAAGGGATCGTCTGATTGGATTGTATATATAATGAACCATCACCATACATAAGGCTTTCGTATGTAATAATTATATACCATGATATATGTCTAAGCATTGTATTTCTTTGTACATTATATAATGGTGGGTAAAAAATAAAAATGTTTCCTGTCCTCTATACCATGTCCACACCGACAGGACGGACTGTCAATTAGGTTGACACGGAATCATTATTAAGATAAATAACATTATTACGAATACGACAATGTAATTTGTCAACCATCTTTTTACCGTACTCTTTAAAAACGTTTTCAAATGAGGGTAATTTAGAAGGTTTGATTGATCTGTTTTAAAGTGTAACTTTTTTTTTTTTTTTTTTTTGTGGCGGCGGGTTATTCCATAAATTACAAGTATTAGGTATAAAGAGAGCATGGAGATACCAATAGTACATGATTTGACTAAGTATAGACTTTTATATTTAATATAACTTATGTGAGTGAATTGTATCATGCAAATCTTATTTTCGAAGCCAATAAGATCCTGGCTATATGTACAAACTCTGAACTCGTTCTCCACTTAGTAATTTCTATTGCTGTTCACGTATATTACGACTTTGTATATTATAACATGTGCTAATGGGCAATATGGCCCACAGTTAATAACGAAATTGAAATTGAAATTGACTCGGACGAAAACGAGGAATTTGATGTTCATTTCTATTTCTGAGACAGATCAGGCACTTCTAGGGAAGCCGTAGTTCGGTGAATTACATGACTGAATGCTATGGAAAATAGTTTTCTGAACATTCTACGTTCTTAACGAATTGCCAGTTGAATTTCTGATATAGTCGAAATTTACTTGTAAAATGGAATGAGGTGGAAGGTGTGTGTACATAAGAAAAACTCGTGGGTTTAGCGTGCCGATCAGTACATTTTTCAGACCACCGAATTCAGACGCATCGTAATGGAGCAAATTTACAGGTGATATTAAAGGGGCTTTCCTTCGTTCGGACATCAGAAACATGCAAAATTTATATTTTTGAAATCTATGTCCGAACGATGATTATATGAGTGTTTGTGCCTCCATGTAATGAAATTAACGCCGAAGTGTACAAGTAAAAGGCATATCGTATACAAATACCGTATGTCTTTGCGGTAATTAGTGATACTTCGGGTCGAATTAAGAATTTTCATGACTTAATACTCGAAGAACGTTTGTTTATCTTGGGAGTAAAACTGCAGTATTTAAATAAAGATTATAACTTTTAATACCTGGAAAATATTCATATTTTCCAATAGGTTTAATTTAGACGACCTAAACTTTATTCAAACGAAGGAATGCCCCTTTAATGTAAAAAAAACCACAAAAAACTAGTAGTTCTCAACTTAATCATTTTACACATATAACCAGTTTGTATGGACTGAAACAAATTATAGCGGAATGTACAAATTACACTGAACATTCTTCATCGCTTCTCTATGTTACGCTTCTCTATATTACGTTAACAATGATTTTATAATTAAACTTTCGTTTGTAGGTGAATCATTCTTAGACCAACCCGTCAAATATCATTGTCCAATATACGGAATACCATCGGTGCGAAAAAAACATTTTCTAGAGCTTATATAAGAAATATATGGTGATACGCCGAACCTTGGCGCTAATAGACTGGCCAGGTTTATATAATGACACCGTATAGATATTTTTTGCATTTTTTTTAAAACTGAATCAATAGAAACTGCAGCCCGATCATATATTCACAATACAACTATACAAGTATAAGAATAAAGAGCACCCGTGGATGTCTTCATCACAAAAGGTGAGTTAAAGTAAACGGAAGACATTATTTAGAAAGGCTAGACATTTAAACATTTTATCAGTCAGGTCATCTTTTATCAAATTCGGTATAAACGTGTAAATTTAATTCGTCAAGACAACGGTAATTATAAAAAAAAGTCTGCAAAGAGACTTCTAGATTCTTAACTAGATAGAAAGTCTAGGAAAACAATTATATACGATAACGATTTTGACAAAGCCACTGTATTCCTTGATTTTTCTGTTGACAGGCAAATGTTGATGACTCCTTTACTGATCTTCCACCTAGAAATGATAATGTTCACAATAAATTAAGTGATGTTACAATAACCCCAACAGATGTAAAGGATGTAGTATCGTCATTGGACACCACAAAAACTATAGGGCCTGACCTTGTCCATCTTCGCTAGCCAAGGCTTCTGATTACGTTTCACTCCACGAACGTCGTGGAGTGAAACGACGTTCGTGGAGTGAAACGTAATCAGAAGCCTTGGCTAGCGAAGATGGACCTTGTCAGTCCTGCTGTACTCAAGGTGCAGCATCAGCCATATGTGTTCCATTATCTTTTCTCCTTAAGTCTCTATCTTTGGAAAATGCAATGTAACACCAGTTCTTATAATACAGTCATAATGAAGTAAAATATCATCGTCCAATATCACTTTTAAGTATCATCGGAAAAAAGTATTTAAACAGTGTATCAATAAATATGTACATAATTTTCTTGTCAACATCCAAATAATATCAAATGTGAATCGGGGTTACTTCGGCTGATTCTACTATTAATCAACATATCTTTTGCTTTTGGGAAAGCTCTTGATTCTGGTAAATAAATAAGATTAGTATTTTGTGTTATAAGCAAGACTTTTGATATGGTTTGGCATTCAGGATTGGTTCATAAATTATCCGAAATTGGTATATCAGGATCTCTTTTAAAATGGTTTGAAAATTATTTGTATAACAGCGAGCAGGGAGTTGTAATCAAAAACGTAAATTCTGACCTGGTTGATATTAAGGCTGGAGTTCCTCAGGGTTCTATCCCTGGCCCTCTGTTGTTTTAAAATGGTAATTCATATTAATGATATCGTGATAGACATAGAATCTACTATCAAACTGTTTGCTGACGATACAATATTTTATATCATATTCGATTGACCAAATAGTGCAGATTATGGTAGTGATTAAGATAAAAACTGGTCGAGCAATGGTCAGTTGATTTTAATCCGAAACAGACAGAAAGTATGATAATTAATAGGAAACATACGGACCTGAATCATCCTGGTCTACAAATGAATTCTGAAAACATATCAAATGTATCATTTCATTATCATGTACAAAAGCTCGATCGTATACATTTAGAAGCCGACGGAATATTTTCTACTAAGAAACTAGTTAATATTGAGAAGAAGAAAAAAACTGTGCAGGGAGGTATGTTCGCCAAAATCATCCAATTTCATAAAATCCATTATCATAATACACCAGTATACCTTATCAATCATGTTCTTAGCCCAATTTGATCAGGTCAAAATTATAGGACTAGACAGTCTGAAAATGTTGCACAGATTCGTTGAAGAACTAGCCCACATGCTAATTCTTTCCTTCTCTCTGATATTGACTGTTGGAACAGTTTGCCAATTAGCATATATAACAATCTATCCCTTTCTTGTCTCAAAACTTATCTAAAAAGATCATCTCCACCGGAACAACTAATTTATTTCTACTGTGGGACAAGTCTAGGTTAAATCTATCATGCCAGATTGAGAATGAACAGGTATTTCACCGAATGATCATTTATTTAGAAGAAATTTAAATTCCCTCACTTCTGTCTACCTGTGGTCTAATGGAAGATACTCCTCATTGTCATTTAATATGTAATTAATTTTACTATCTAGGACATACGTATATTCCCTCATTACCATATAACATAACTGTGAGTTTATTACTGTCTGGAGATGTTTCTCTTTCCACCGACGGTAACACCAGTATATTTCTTGCTGTGCAAAATTTCCTGGTAAAAATGTGTTTTGTACAACTATTATTTTAGATTAATTCTACATTTAGATATATATTTACAACCAGATGTAAGCAGCAAATTCTACATTCAAGTTTCTCTCTTTTTATTAACTACAATATAATTCATTATTTGGTCAAATTCCAACTGATGTTTTCACATTGGACTCTATAGTCATTATTTGATGTTGTGTTTTATCATGCCTATGCTGTTATGCAACGGCAATCTATATCTATAGATGTTAGATTATATAAGTGTCTTGTCATTTGTTTCTGATTCCTTTTTGTATAATTTATTGGTTGTTTATACATCGTTAAATGGAAACTGTCAAAAAAATATACAGTTTTAACTTTCACTTGAGCATCTCTAATCCAGTTTTTAAATGTCTGTTTACAAATTGGATGATATGGTTTGTTTAACGTTAAGAGCAAACGAGTTATGTTACGAGTGTGTTTCCTGAAGTCTACTATTGTTTTTACAACACTGATGTGGTCCGGCAGGCAGGCTATAGAAGAATATGCACCAAGTGTTGTCCTGGACGTGCCTGTTTTAACAAACTCGGATTGTAGAACATTCTGATGTAATATTAATGTCACCTACTTAAAAACAGACAAATTGTCTGACAGGGTTGATGGGTAAGAATTGCTAATAACAAAATTAACTTGTTAGAAAGTAAACGGAGAGGAAAAAAGAAATAGAATTAGCAGGACTCAAGCTTCAAGGCATTTTAACACAACAGAAACATCTTAGGTTTTTGAATATCATTCCATATCAAAATTAGTTATAAACAGTTTTATCTCTTTGATACCTTTTTGTACCCTTTTCAAACTATAAAAAAGTTATAATTATCTTGTAATATCAAAGTTTTGATAACTTTTTTGGACTTACACAATTTTAGGTGTAACTTTTTATGTACCTTCCTGAACTTACACAATTATAAGTATAACTTTTTTTTATAACTTTTCTGGGCTCAGGTAATATTGACAACATCTGAAAAGACTTTGATGCACATTTTAGCATAACTTTTTTCTGCACCTTTTCTTCAATATTCACAATGTCTGTATAGAAAATCTAATATAAGAAGAATAAAATAAAAGATCCATAAGATTTTTAAATATATCTTACTCTTGATTATAACACATGATGATTACCGTAAATGTAATCACAAATAAGTATACAAGAACTGACAGTGAAATTCTATTCCAGGTTAGCTTGATGTGTTTGGAGAGAATTCAACCAATATCAGCGCAATCCCTATTTTCACGAAAAACTTAGTTTAATAATGTACATTATGAACTGTAGAAAAATTTGGAATCCAAAATGTGTGTTGAGATGTCCATACATAGATAAAAGTTACATTCCAGAGAGGCTTCAAATATGATTTGATCAATACCATACCTATAAATTTAGAATTTAGAAGTTGATTTACTTTCGATTTATTGCATTATAAGTACAAGATTTACACCCTGTAAATTCAATTCTTTGACAGTTTTGTTTATATTTCAATTTTAGAAGACTCTTCTAATTGATAAGTCAGGACATGAACAAACTCAAAAGATAAACAGCTCCTTCATCCAAACACGGGACCATATAGAATTTACTTCGGCAGAAACAATTCGAAAGGACCTTTAGTTCATCTAAATGGCATAGCCTTTGTCTGTGCATCGCTTATTTTCTTGTTATTTGCGCAGCGGTAAACAAACGCATTTGTGTAACACTTGTGTCATTCTGATCGTCCAAACGCTCAGACGCTTTCATCTAGAAGTCTTTTTAAGTTAAGCGTTATGATGATCTCGATATGACGTGACTTACAATAAACAAAGAACGGCAGTCTATTCCGGCATTTTAATATGAAAACATCGCACACGGTGTTTTGTTAGTGAACAAATAAACAGTAAAATGCTTCTAACCATATATTTAATAGCACGATCGTCAAAAATTCAACAAAGGACATCTGCAGGAGAATTGATCTCGTAGCATTACAGTATAGTACTGTAACTGAAACATATGAACACAAAGTGTATTTAGATTACCACACGAAAAGTGGGTTCTCGCACCAAAAGTCGACTAACCCCATCAGACACATGCTTATCAAAGAACCTCATCACTGGGTCATTAGTTAATTAGCGGCAGTCTACCGAACTCCCTGAATATCATAAATTACCTGTGTACCCCGAAGTGTCAGGTCACCTGCTGACATACAATTATAATTTTGTTGTATTTATTCCGTATGCATTAACATATATGATTATAATATACATACATGTTATAACATATTTCATTTTACAAGATGGCTGAGAACACAGTCAGTATAATTAAAAACATTATTAAAATACAGCTCAATGCGTCATAACATTATAAATCCATTATTACAAAAACACATACACATAAGCAATGAGTAATATACGAAAATATTGTATTGGAAAGAAGGGAAAACATGTTCTTTTGATACTGATGACCAAAGCTCCAAAGAAGCTGTAAATGTTATGTCTTGAGCTAATTTGGTATACGTGAAGTATCTATATCGAAATAGAAATCATTTGAAAATCGCACGCGTTTCACAAGCATCCTGTTCATGTAAACAACAAGACAAAAAATACATAGCTTTAAAACAATGACAAATATGAACAATATTTTAACTATTTAAAGTTAATCGTTTCTTAGCCGTAGCATGGATTAAAGTATACCCGGAATGATTTGCTATATCATGTTTATAAAATGTCATTTAGGATGAAACTAAAAATGCTGAAACTGCGACTTAAGTTTTATTGTAATTGCGATTTTTCTCGAAAAAACATACCAGAAGCAAAAAGCCGCTGACCTCGTTTCGGTGACTCCTGACCTGTGACGTCAGATGTTTAACGGGATCAAAGCCGCCATATCGGAAATATATGTAAACAAAGGTGAATATTTACCTGCGATTGATGCGAATAAGACAACAATCGTGTAAGTGCTGAATAGAAACGAAACGGATCCACCAGGAGTCTTAAAATGTCATTAAAAGAAATTAAAAGAATGAAATACATTTTAGAATGTTTATAACCAAAATTACCATATTCTTCTCACATTATGTACATTAATAGTTAGAAATGGATGATTATATGACTTTCACCAACGTTATTTATGCTTGCGACATAATTTTCTGTTTTAATTGGCTGTATATTACATTTGAATATATAACATGTAACATGTGAATAATAATCTACTTTAACATGTAACGACTTACATAACTCTGTTAATAGCCTTTATTATTAGGGCATGAGTTTGTTGCATTTCACAATTATAAGGTGTGAAATTACTGTTCACACGCTAGTCACACCTGTCACAGCATCACAGGTGTCCGTGATTCAGGCGTACTGTGATGCTGTGATAATTGTGACTAGCGTGTGAACCGTAATTTCACACCATATAATTGTTTAGCGGTACATTAACCCACTCGCAGTCAGGTATACGTAATTGTCCGAACATTGTTGCATAAATATTTCAAAGTCCTTTTTGAAGAGAAGACATGACTTGCGACACGACTGGAAAGTAAAATTACAAGGATCTCAAGCACTTCATGATAATTCAACAAAACGCATACCCTTTATTCATTGCTGGATGTTTACATAACACTAACAAGTTTTTAGCATTAGTTATAATTAGTCATGATGGACTAAACTGTCGGTCTTTTTCGTGCAACACTATAAAAAACGGCGCTTAAATTATGGTTTTAATGACTACCTGATATAATCATTAATTAAACGTTAAAAATATATTAAAGCATTTTATTGACAATGACGAGAGGGCTCTGGAGACGATATATTTAAAACCTCCGTGAAGTTGATTCCTTATTCCTTATTCAATTACTTATTCGATTCAATCATAACATATTCGTTACTTATTCCTTTAAAAAATCAAATGTCTCCCCTTCTACAAAATGAAAGCAGTGCATTGTTTGGTCTGGGACCATGTTAAGGCCCTGCCTATTTACAAAAATCCCTGGGTTCGACATTAAGGACTGTCCGGGACAGTTAGATTTGCCTCTCAGACAGGTAGCAGTTGTACCTGACCTTTTTGACAGGACAATTATAAAATGAATTACACCACGAATTTTAAAGATTTCATAATTTCATATACAAAGATAACTATGCTTCAGACATGATTATTTTATTAGTGGGCAATAACTCTGAAAACAAAGGCAATTTTTGTAATTTTTCTTAACAACGCATGGTCTACAATTCTTTGATATATTTACCAAATATCATCAGCCTATCTTACAAAGAGAATAATAAATTTCTTAACAAAGTACAATATCTTTATCAAAAAGAGACGTACTCAGTAAATTTTGTTTGCGACACATCGTCCTAACGTCATTTACATATATACCAAATATTATCATCCTATCTAAATATGAAGAGAGTTATGCTCCCTACACAAAGTTATTGAAAGAAGAAGAAACCTGTACAAAAACAATGTCTCCCAGACATAATGACAATATCATATGTTATTGTTTTTTTCGTAGGTCCTTTAATATGTGTTCCATGGACCACAAAGACTCCACAGACAACAATTCAAACCCCAAACCTAACTGTTATCTTTAAACATACCCATGTTTTCTGATGATGTTACAACAATGTTTGCAGCTCAAGATCTGGAATTTTATAATGTCCATTTTCCATCGGAACAGCCAGCCAGCTTCCATTTAATCCATACTTCAGTCCTATAGCCACGACAAATTGAGACTCTAAAGTTTGCTTACTGACAGCATTGTCTTGCAAAGGAATATTCAAAACATCCCCACAAGCCTTTAATGCAACTTGAACACATTTCCTGTCAGTTGACATTTAGAGGTCTTTGAAATCTCTTACTTTCTGCAAGAAAAAACGAAACAAGAAAATGTCACACAATTTAATATATTTACATAATGATTGTTGATACAAGTTATAACAAATATGACAAAACAATTTTTTATGAATGTAAACGGCATGAAATTGATCAAACCAGAAGCCAACAGGCTTAAAAATGCTCACTGGACTTCAGTTGTACTATACCTACTTTGATACATAATTGTGGCTGCAGCAATTACACATGGAGCCTAATAGATGATTTTACCATAGTTCTAGCAGTATATGATATCATGGATGCATAATACATGTAGTATATACATGTATATGAATACTTTTCAACAGCTTGCTCTGGTGCAAATTCAGACCATCTTTCTAGTGCCAGCAGACTAAAGTACATGCAGTGCTGCAACAAGACATAACCTAAAATAATCCCTTCAAACCAGGCCACGAGAGGCAAGCAATTGCTCCCAGGTCCCTTATCCATGCCTTAGATATTTTTTTAAGGCAGGCAAATGATTTAAATTTGCTATGCGAGACACAAAGTCTTATGCCTATATCTATAAATTTCTTTCATGTATCTTTTATAACATCCGCAAAATTAAATGGCTGTGATTACCAGTGTTGGTAATTGTAAGGTATACAAGACTTGTACTCGATACTTATCGATACTTGGAGGATCTTCTGTGAAGGATTAAATTTAAAAAAAATAAAGAAAAAATAAACAGCTCATTTTTTTTAAACACACTTGTATCTCCTGTCATTGAAAATTATAATAGGAATATTGTCGCTATAATGGGATCATCCCTTTATATAGGGATTTCATTCAACCTGGTCATTATATCCGTTATATAGGAAATTAATTTATTTTCCAATTGTGGATCAGTCAGATGCAAAATTAAAGTACACAAGATGGCTAACTCCACTGTATCAAGTACTAATGCTAAGTTTAATTTGAGTGGCATTTCTAGCAAATTATAAATGGTATTCACCTTTTTCAGAGTTATTTTTGTTATTCATCCATTTACTGCTAAAACAGCTTTAATTCATTTTTGAATTGATTGATGAAGTGATTTTATGCAAGATAAGGAAATGGATGTCGATGAACAGAAGTTATCTACAATGCGCGGTCTCGCTATGAATCGATTTTCAGTCATGTTTAGCAGCTCATCAACCTTTTCACTAAATCAAGAGTCTGCGTCATTTCAAATTACTGACCAATCTTAAATAAACTTACCTACACGAGTTGCAATATGACGGCTATTTGCGCCTCAATATTAAACTGGTCCTTTGAAGCGAAGTGAAGAACACGGACTAGTTTTTTGCGTTTGAAAGACGCAGATTTTACTTTCGTTTTCGATTACCCAATGAAATACATCGTAACATAAGCCCATGTTATGTCATCTAGCTATCTCACAATGCAAATTATTGAATAAATATTTTTTACACGTATTGAATGAATATTTTTTACACGTATTAAATGAATATTTTTTTTACACATTGAATAAATATTTTAAACATTGAACAAATATTTTCATATTTACAATACAAATTAATTTTTTTGAACAAATATTTTAGTTTTGAATAAATAGTTGTTTTATAAATATAAATTGCAATTTTTGAACAAATATTTGTGTTTTTTGAACATTGTTTTTTATTTTTAAGAAAAAATATTTTATTTTATGAATTTTGCAACTTTTCACACGCCATATCAAACCATAAGTGTAGTATTTTGCTACACAAATTGAACTTGTAAATAAATATAGAAGAAGTCAATTATATTCACTTAAATAAATCTATCATCAATTATATCATATCTATTTTATTTTATTCTTTTGTCAACTGATATATTCAGTAATAGTCACCTTAATTTACATGTACAGGTAACTGAACTGTTTAAGCAACACTCCACCTATATTGTTCACATAAACTTTTAGGACAAACAGGATATATATTTGTTAGTTTTGGGAAAAACAAGATGACACTGATACAGTACCTTCGTCGTTACTACAAGAGGACATAGCAATGTGTTAATTAATGAGTTACAGCCAAACGTAATCATATCATCATGCCTGATTACCTCTGATTTGCTGCATCGACCAGTTTACTTTTACCGCCAATTCTTCCATGGTCTACTCTGAGCTTGGGCGTTTCCCTTTACAAATAAGTCGCAAGATTTCTGTTCTAAAATATTGGATTAAACTTCTGAATACGGATAATTGTGTTTTAAAATCATGTTATAATGAACTTGTAGAGCTTAACGTAACAAAGCCAAGATGTAAAATGAATCTCATGTATCATGTAAAGCATGAGCTTACTAGTTTCGGATTCTATGACGTCTGGTTGTCCAAGTGTGTTCCTAATGAAAAACATTTTTTTGCTGTTATATACACAACGGGTGCATGGTATTTTTATTCAAGAGTTGAGAAACAATTTCGAAAATTCTTCTAAATGTATTTTGTATCAGCATATTGTAGATCGATTTGAATTGCAGTTGTATCTCACGAAGTCTTTTAAATTTAGAAATGTACTTACTAAGTATAGGATACAAGCACACGATTTAAGTGTTGTAACTGATAGATACCAAGGTATCCGCAGAGCCCAAAGACTGTGTGTATTATGTAATAGAAGGGAAGTTGAAGATGAAACTCATTTTATATTATTATGTCCAGTTTATTCAGAGTTGAGAAGTGTGTACATCAAGCCGTATTTTTATCGCCGCCCTTCTGTATTCAAGTTAACTGAATTATATGCAAGTAAAAATGTTAAAACTTTAAGAAATTTCAGTAAATATCTAATGCATGCTTCGTCCAAAAGAATATCTCTACTCAATAACTGAATTTTGCGTTAGATAGTATTTGTCAAGTTTCGTTATTTTGCTTGCTTTAGAGAGTGTGTTATATACATGTGTGTAATGGTATAAATTATAATTATATCGGTTGTGTTCTCCGCCATCTTGTTCAAATGAATTGTAATGTACGTTTATGTATTATGTAATTCCTATATGTTGTGCTACATTCGGAAATAAACTAAACTAAACTAAAACTAACTTTGGTATCTCACCTTTACACAATATCATCGGTTTCAACCTAATTTTCAAATATTACAGATTATATGACACGTTAGTTCCAGCGCTCTGTACAAACAGTATGCATGCGTGAGATCATGTGCACTGTGCAAGTGTATACGTATATCCTATGTTGAAGTATTATTGAGAATAGTTATTAAATAAAATTATAAATAAAAATAACAAACAGGAATAATATAGATAGGACTTCTGTGACATCGTAGATGGCCTAAATAATAAAGTTCTTTACTACGTTCTTTACATTCAGCCTAGCGGTGCTCCGGTCAGATTTGTTTTAATTTTTTTTTGTATTTACAACTTTGATACTGCGGCCATTTTGTTTGTTTACGGAAGCGATAAACACGCTCATATATCTACAAAGTCACGTTTTATATATTGGCGACATTTAAATTCCTGACATCATTAACCAAATAATTACATCAGATGTATAATTTATACAATACCACACATGTTCTATGATTTACAAAGTCCTTCAGTAAAATAACTGCAAATCCATATATATCTGTTTTAAATTAACTTGATCACTTCAAGATTCGCGACTCTAAATTTGGATGTAGTTGTAGTAAGAACAAAGGATGGCACGATCGAAGGTGAAGGTTACAGATCTAGAGGTCAATTATGTTTACAACTGTAATCAAACTGTATACCAGGTACACATGTATATGTTCATGTTTTTATCGTCATTCATTAAAATTGCAGTATATACAAACATGCATATGATCGGCCCTTCCAAGGCTCTTCGTCTTAAATGACCCCATACCTTGAGGATTATAGATAATAACAAATATTATCAGTTGCGGTATCTGTTTATCAGGGCAGCAGGGAAGCGACTCGATATAGATGGCGATATCGTCGAGGGTAATGTATAGGGATTCGGGACGTTTGTATTGTTATGAACGTGGCGGATGGCGGTAAGCGAAGGTGGCGAACTTAACGAGGGAATTATATAGAAGGGAAATCCGTTCTAGGGGTGTAGGTGGCGGTATGCGAGGGTGGCGGTAGATTCGGGTGGCGATAGGTCGAGGGTACACTGTACTTTCATTTTTTGTTCATTTCTATTGTCATAGATCTTAATTTGAAAGCTGTTATGATTGTGGTACTGTAATCGGCTTCCTCAGACGAATGTCCTCTCGATGGAGGGCTATCATACACTATACTCTGAGTGTCGGTAATACAGCAAATACTTTGGTTTGTTTGGTTTGTTTTTGTTTAACGTCCTATTAACAGCCAGGGTCATTTAAGGACGTGCCAGGTTTTGGAGGTGGAGGAAAGCCGGAGTACCCGGAGAAAAACCACCGGCCAACGGTCAGTACCTGGCAACTGCCCCACGTAGGTTTCGAACTCGCAACCCAGAGGTGGAGGGCTAGTGATAAAGTGTCGGTACACCTTAACCACCCGGCCACCGCGGCCCCTTACAGCAACTACATTCACACATTCTTTTACATGTTGCATTCAAGCATCTCTTTGTTGAAATTCAATAAGACATTCGACATTTCATTAAAAAACATAGTTTGATGTGTTATAATTAATTAAATGAGTGATGAATGATGTCTGGTTGTCTGTCATGTCTCTTAGTTCTAAGTTACCCTACGTGCACTTTCACATTTCATGATATGATATGGTAATATCGTATAAATGTACACCTGTACATCAATATGCTTTGCCTTTGCTTTGATAGTTATTCGCTTGAATGTTACCATTATAATTTACATAACAAAATGTCATCAACCTAATGTTCTTTGAGTAATCCCAACTAAACGGGCTTCTCTAAGATAGAGAGGAACATGTTCACATGCAGCTGAGTCAGATCCATATCCTAGATCCAACTTGTTGGTTGCGTGGCGTAAAATTCCTCTCCTTCGGTCTGGACCATAATCAAATAACTTAATCATACATATATACAGACACAATATGTATATATGCATAAACTTTCTACTCTACCAATATCAGACTTGTGATATTATAACATACCTGGTAATTTTTTTCATCTTGACAGAACGGAGGATGACTTAGAGATTTACTGTGATGTTAGACCCCATGACATTGACATGTACTTTCGTGAACTACACTTCCTGACCAAGTTAATTAACTTAAGCTGAATATCATAAATAAATACATAGAGGATATCTAACAGTGTCTTCAGTAATGCCAAATAAATTTCACGAGTAGCGCTACTTTTTTGAAATATTTTTCAGGAGTGCGCAGCACGAGTAAAACATATCAAAATATCAGCCCTCACGAGTGAAATATGTTTGGTATTACTGAAGATACTGTTAGATATTCTGTTTATTACATTTTATTTAGCAAAACATACCGGATATACTTTTTAATTTCCCCATTGTTGTTTGTAAGCAGTGTTTTGATTGGTCGAATCATAAAAAGTGATATTTTTTGCCAGTAATAATGTCAGAAAAATATCAGTTTTTATAGAATTAATGTTTCGTTATATCACTGGTAAAAATGTAATAAGTTGATATATTACCTGGTAATTACAAACCTGATGTCATATTTGTTTTGATTTACCAATTGTAATATATCAGTTCAAATTGCATTTATCTATTACTTGGACTTCTTTTGAAGATTTGCGTATAAGTCGTCATGTTCTTAATGCAAGATAGAATACACAACGTGGACAGATACATGCAGAATCAGAGTTAAAACATCATACCCCGAGTAAGTCATATGTGGCATAAACTTGACCTATCAAATAATGAAATAGTATTTATTGTCCTAAGATATCGAGGCAGTTTTTCCTTTTCATTATAATTAACCAAAGTATACATTTTTAATACACAGTACACATTCACACGTGTTACTTTCATACATATGATTTATACATATTTAATGACATTATTATGACAATTTATGGGTCACATTGAATGTGGGTGATATCTTTTACGAAAGAATATACACAAATATTTACATAAACTTATTCTATATTGGACATGGATGATGTAACTCCAGACAGACCAGGTTCTTTATGGACATGTATGGATGTAAACTGTCCACTATCTCAGTAGGTTTTCGTTAAATGTTGCTATGCTACATTCTAATACTAGATTACCCCCTTCCCTTGTTAGTTTGAAACTTAGGAATCTAGAAGCAGATATAACACATTCTAGAGACAAACATCATAAAACTCAATTTCAATCGTAATATTCTTGACACAGGGGGCCAGTCTAGTATGTTTATCTAGGGTACAGGGCAGGCGCGGATCCAGGATTTTCGAAAAGGGGGGGGGGGGGGGTCCAGAAATTTAGTGATAATACGAGCGCCGTAGGCGCGAGTCGGTTTTTTTTGGCGAGGGGTCTGGGGGCCGCCAACGCAGCGGGTCCAGGACAGCGCCCTGGCAGGGGGTTCCCCCCGGCGAAAAATGAATAGAGCAAATTTGCAATCATTCGGGGTCGTTTTCTAGAGAGTAAGTTGCACGAATTCATCGATGCATTTAAAGTTATATCTGACGTGACTTTCATGTGCGAGAATAATATCGAAAGTTTGTAACTTGCACGTGTAGAGAAAGTTATTGACTTTTCGTTAATACACCATATTTATAAAGTCAACATGGACTAAAACAAAAATAAAATACTTTTAAAACATTTTTTTCGCGAACGGATCAGAAATCGGAGATCGCAGTGTGTTCCGCGTGCGGGAACATTTATATATATTAAGCTTCAACTTTCGGCCATATTATATTTCGATTTGATTAAACCATGTGTTATTTGCATCAATATATACATATATATATATATGTTTTTAGATCTATCCACAAATGACAATCTCATCATGGGATCATCGCGAGCATACATTAGAGAAAAATAATTTCATTACATTCTGTGAAATTAAGATATGAACAGCATCCATTTTCAATTTGTTTTCTTGTTTAAGCAGCCGTAGAGATATACTCAAGAAATATGACAAAAGCATCTTTCCCAGGCGCGGATCCAGGATTTTTCGAAGGGGGGGGGGGGGGGGGGGGGGGGGGGATGGGAGCCGCCAAGGCATTTTTAAGGGGGGGGGGGGGGGGTCCAAATTTCTTTCATCACAATTTTAAGAGACATTATAGAAAATGAGATTAATTTAATGTCCCCACCATTGGTGGATGTTATATAAGCTGTAGCCGCATGAACACTGTTTAAGCACGATAACATTCATATACATGAGCTTTAACGCTTTGCTGTTAGACGTTGTAGAAGAATTATAAATAAGTTATACATTTTGTTTCTGGTACTTTTCTGACAGGTCTTCCAATTACAAATAGATGTTATGAAAAAACCGTTATCTTATATAATAACACCAAAAATAAAACTACATGATAGCAATAGATAATGTTGAAAACCACCTCTACAAAATTATGTTCTATCTGACACTGAAAAGTTCGAAATTACCCATAAAGTTGCCCCATGGAAAAAAAGATGTCAAATAAAAAAAAAAAAGTCAAATGAATGTGCCAGTTTCTCATACATTTACATTTTTGCTGGAGATTAATAACAGGTACGCTTTGGTATCATGTTATATCAGCCGTCTGCCAACTAGATAATTCACATAAATGTAAATATATGCAATTTCAGTTTTATATTATTTCATTGTACTGTAATTGCGAACAGTAGACGGCCTAAAGAATTTGCCCGTGTTTTCTGATCTATAAGAAATGTCCATCTACTTTGCTGCTTCCAAAGTCTTATTTAAGAGTTGTGCATTGCCCAATGCTGTTTATCTTCGCGATTGTTTACATTGAACTCGCGCATGCCGCGCATGTGCTAGAATTACATCACTGATCAAAATAGCGACCTTCAATTATAGTGATCGCCGCTTCGGTCCTGAAGTATCGCTAGGGATGAACTAGTCAAAACTACCGCCCGCTAATGGAGATTTCCCATAAATAAGAGTTGTTGACCAGAGGTGGTCGAATCCTGTTCGACAGAAATGGTGTTTCTAATTTTAGACTAAATGTCAGACATTGCCGGAGTGAGTCCACGAGATGACCTCGGCGCAGTGAACAAAATCAGTCAGAAGACGAAACCATGTGGTCCATAGAAGTGATTATCCTAACACAAATGACGAACGTCGTTCGGCACACAATGTCCCGTTAATGCACAGGAAAAAATATGTATATAACTTGAAGAACGAAAGGTAAAAATAAGTCCAAAATGTTCCACTGTTAACTTAATCTCGTCATCTCTGATACCATCTCATTTGGTTCCGAAGTAGGTTAAGTTCGTGGAATGTCCTATCAACAGTCATGGTCATTTAAGGCCGACCACCCCTGTGCTTGTAGAGGGTGTTGTATTTTGGGATGCTGCTGCATCTTTGTGTTTATCTCCTTGTGGAAGCGTGGAATTAATGCCGACTCTATATATGCTCTTACCTCGCCAAAACATACTGCGGAAGACATCCGATATATAATTTTAATACTGCCGAGGACAGAAGTATAACTTTAGAGAAGTATACTGCCGAGGACAGACGTATTATTTTAGAGAAGCATTCTGCTGAGGACAGAAGTATAACTTTAAATCATACTGCCGAAGACAGAAGTATAACTTAAGAGAAGTATACTGCCGAGGACTGAAGTATAACTTAAGAGAAGTATACTGCTGAGGACAGAAGTATAATTTTAGAGAAGTATACTGCTGAGGACAGAAGTGTAATTTTTGACAAGCATACTGTCAAGGACAGAAGTATAATTTTAGAGAAGCATACTGTCGAGGAAAGAAGTATTATTTTAGAGAAGTATACTGCCGTGGACAGAAGTATAACTTAAGAGAAGTATACTGCCGAGGACAGACGTATTATTTTAGAGAAGCATTCTGCTGAGGACAGAAGTATAACTTTAAAGAAGTATACTGCCGAGGACAGAAGTATAATTTTAGAGAAGCATACTGCCGTTGGCAGAAGTTTAACTTTAGAGAAGCTTACTGCAGGACAGAAGTGTAATTTTAGATAAGCATACTGCAGGACAGAAGTGTAATTTTAGAGAAGCATACTGCCGAGGACAGAAGTATTATTTTAGAGAAGTATACTGTCGAGGAAAGAAGTATTACTTTAGAGAAGTATACTGCCGAGGAAAGAAGTATTATTTTAGAGAAGTATACTGCCGTTGGCAGAAGTTTAACTTTAGAGAAGCTTACTGCAGGACAGAAGTGTAATTTTAGAGAGGTATGCTGCCGATAACAGGAGTATAATTTTCATAAAGATCGTAAAACAATAACAAAAAATACACTCCTATCACTAAAAGCGACACAGAGAAAATGGTATTTATGTACATCAAAGCCACAACCAGATCAAATAATCATAAAAAAGGCAAGGAAAATGAAAAAAGTGATATAATGAATATTTCATTGTTCAGGTGTTTCGTCCTTCAAGGACATGTCATGTCAACCTAAAGGACACACGACTAACCTTTGAATTGTGGCTAGGGGACACAACCTAACCAATCACTGAGCGGATGTATTTCTTTAGAAGATCACAGTGGAGCGATATCCGAGTTAATTTAACCCCACGACGACCATAATATTCATTTGATTTTTCCCAAGATATATTCCAGGTGAGCAACGCTGGCAAAGGGAACATAACCTCTGGAGTATAGAGGATGAAAAAGGGGAAAATGTGGAAATCAAGAAAGAGGGATGGAAAATAAAATAAAAATGACCAAAGCAAACCTTAAGCTATGGAAGCGAAGGAACTCTAACATAATAAATCAACCACTCTGGTGATATTTACGTATTTGTTTTTTATGACACCACTCCGTACGAGTGTATACTTCGTGCAGTTGACTCACTTCCGAAGAATTTACATGCAACAGTTAATTATGTGGATAAACAATAACACAACCCATTAATGACTACAGATATTTCACATGACGCATTATTTGATGTATGACGTTTGAGTAACTACACTGTCAACTTCATAAGACAAATGATCAATAGTGTGTAAAAGTGTATACAAGTGTAAAGCATACATAAGTGGCATGGTAACCAAGCGATGCTAAAATCAAAACAAAGTTATAAAAGTCATTCGATTATAACATATTGGCTTTCGGAAGTGCAACTGAAATATTTGACCCGACCTGAATGCGTACGGTGATAGTGTTGTATCCTGTCGTATAATTTATGTGGAATTTATAGTGCTACCTCACTGAATCATAATACCAAAGATACCCAACAGGAAACCCCATCCGGTCACATTATACTGACAGAGGGCGAACCTGCCTTATACACTACTACAAAAAGTCAAAGAGCTAGCAGATGTAGAGCAAACGGGTCTTTTAGACTGTTTTGTCTCCGCCAGGGAACATGACCCAAATGTCTCCCTCATGTGTTCGAGTTACAGGGATACTAATTTTGTTTTTGAGATGGCTACTATTTTCATTAATGCATTTACTATTTAGCTATTAATGTTTGTCTAAATCGCCCCTTTATCGGATCAGACCCAAGTGCATTTACTATTTAGTCATAGAACGTCCGATTCATATTTGCCATTCTGATAAAAGTTTATATATGAATTTAGTTTCAATAACGTTGGCTGTGATGTGTTAATTGAGTATTGTTACAGGTATCGGACGTTTTGTGATTAAATTATTATTGCATTAATGAAAATATCATCAATCCTGTTACTTATATAGTTATCATTTAACAATTTTGTATAAAATCAATCCTATTACTTTCATTGGTGAATCCTGAGCTGTTATTTATAGTAGTAAGTGGCATGCATACGCTGCATGTCCAATTTAAATATTCAGCAGTCTATCATTTATTCATCTACCGATATACCAATTACATATGATCAACATTAGTCCATTACTAAAGCATTAATTTTTAATTCTGTCTCATTTGCATATGGTTCAGAAATATGCAAATGTATGCGCAACCTAGGGAGCATGTGTATAAAAAGCACGATTAGATCGAGCTCTAGTGAGTTCAAGCCCTGGGTTGGAAAGAAAGCGTGTGTATACAAAGTGGAGTACCTTCTACATCAAGAGGTTTGTACTCATTATATTCACACATGAATTGATAGTATAATGTTACTTTCTTTTTGAGAAATCCGTGCCATTTGTTTCTACCTGCTCTCATTTTATTGAAGTTTCACTGTAAATCTTAAAAGAAAACAAAGGGTTCCCGATCTTTCTTTTAAGATACTTGAGGTTGAAATGCTTCGAACATTTTTTAAACAAAAATTACGACATTTTGTACAATTACGCCTTCTGCAATATTTCAAAAATTATAGTTACCACCGATTTGGGCATTGACAATGCTTGATAGACACTTGAACGTTTCACGAGGTATTGTTGAATTTGTTGCTAAATGTTGATGGAGTTTTGGATTTGTCTGTGTAAATTTTGTAATGATGTCGTAATAGATACCGCCAGTTGACGACTTTTAAAACAAGAAATATCTTTAAAAAAGATAAACGGCATAGTTTTAATGCTGGTGATTATAATGTAAAACTGCTGATGAAATAAACTAACGAATTAATGCGTTTCAGCACAGATAACAAAATTTTGAAATATTCAGCTTGCATTCAATCTTATCTTTGTTTCGTTTTTAACTGCATATCTGCATTTTGCATTTACCGCTACATTGACCAATCATAAACCTCATCTTGACCAGTAACGCCACCTGTCGCGTCATATCCAGAGCCAAAAGAATAGTATACGGCTATGCCGAAAAATGAACGCTAACTTTTATCGCTACGCTAAGTAAATCGTTAAATGTAACAGCTGCAGACATATCTTGTGTACTTGTGTGGTCGCACGTTTGATTTATATGATTTATCAGTAGAATTTAATGTTACTAATTTGTTCGTTCCAGCTGAAGGATTTTACGAGTCTTGAATACAGTTCTTTCATTAGCATATATACATAATATTTATAAGTATGAATATACCGTTGTAATGTTATGAATGTTATTTATTTTGCACCTCCCCATCAAGATTTTGACATGTATTTCGTAATAGTCAGTGGCGAAGTCATCCTCGCCTATAATCGGCTAGTGTGATATGTCATCTATAAAGACCACGAGACACTATCTACTTAATCACTAGCCCTCCACCTCTGGGTTGCAAGTTCGAAATCTACTTGGGGCAGTTGCCAGGCACTGAACGTAGACCGGTGGTTTTTCTCCGGGTACTCCGGCTTTCCTCCACCTACAAAACCTGACACGTCCTTAAATAACCCTTGATGTTAATAGGACGTTAAACAAAAACAAACAAATACTATCAAGGAAGTTGATTACTTAGACATAATTAAAGCAGTTTTTACAAGCTAAACAGGCACAGGACACCCATAGGACCTGCATTGCTCATCCGGATTTCGGTGAATACGTCAAAACACTCTTATTATCTACCCTTTTCCTAGTTCGGTTTCTCCCTCTCTGTACCATGCGCTGCTGTCAACATATTCACTAAACAAAGATTCAAAACCAACCAAATTGAAAAGCAATTAAAAGACCTTTAAAGGAGTTATCTCTAATATTCCTTTTGTGTCCCGTCCTTCCAGCCACAGGGGAGCAGATCCATTGTTTAAACATAATTAGATCCCTTTCATCAAAGGATGCTCTGACCGGATTCGGACAAAATACTTTCATTCGTATAGAAAAAGTAATTTCAGAAGTTTCCGCATTTCCCCAATTCGGCCCGCGTCTACGGCCCCTGAGGAGGCTTATTAACCTTAATTACGAAATTGGTTACCCTGTACCCAAACAATGCTTCAGACTAAATTTGTTCAATATCCATTCAGTCGTTTATGACTAGTAGCTGTTTAAGTAAAAATTGACGGACAACGGACTTAACATATTTCACGGTAAATACATTTCGGGCTTGAGGGATTACGTTAGCTACAGATTTTTTTATATCGTTTTCCATGACGAACATTGTCGATGCAGCAAAACGTCTCTGCGATTATTTCAAATATTATCTTTTTTTTCTCAGGTTACCGACACGACAGAAAACACTGATAAAATCATGGCAACCGCTATTTTGAAGACAGTTGAAGATCAAATCACATGCACAATTTGTCTCGAAGTCTTTCAGGATCCAAAAGCGTTACCATGCCTACATACATTCTGTAGGAAGTGTATAAGCAGTTACATAATTGGTAAAAATCTTCGAAGTCGTAGGAACAAAGAATTTGCTTGTCCAATATGTCGACGGCATGTTCATATGTCTGCGCATGTCAGGAACAATCCGGAAGTGTGGACAGACCAGCTTGAAAATAACCACGTGATTTGTTCTATGATTGAGGCTTATAACACACAAAGAGAGAAATCTGATGAAATATGTAAAGATCATCCCAAAAATAAACTCGATTTTTTCTGTGTCGATCATGCAAAACACATCTGTTCCTCATGTCGTCATAAACATCGACGATGCAAAAACGTCATCACGCGCGAAGAGGCAAGTGAGGGTAATAAGTCGAACCAAAATGAATCCCCGGTCCAAAAAGGTGAAAAGGAACACATTGACAGTCTTCTGCAGCAATGCAATTCAATTGAAGATATGATAGATCGAAGACGAAATAACTTGGAAGTTCTTGATCAATCAGAGCAACACATGCGAGAAGAAGTCGAATCAATGAAAAGGAAAATAAATGAGTTGATAAATCAACACCAAGAGAAAACTAATGATTCATCAAGGGAGAGAGCTGAAGTTTCAGATCAAACAAGCATTAAACAGCCAGTGGAAAACCAGTTACAAACCATTCAGCTGCCATTCCAAGGGAAATCGTCATGGATAACAGGTATAGCTATTCTCCCTTCAGGAAAAATCCTTCTTGTTGACCATATCAACGGAATTCTGTCTGTATTTAGCCTATCTCTGAAGTTCTTATTTAAAACGAGTGTCGCTCCAGCCCCTTATGATGTAGTACCCATTTCATTGACCCAGGACCATGTAATGGTATCTATCCCAGAATCACAGGAACTCATGAGGTGCGAGGTACGTCAGGACGGTGTTGTTGAAGTCGGTAAAAAACTTAAGACTAATATTGCATGTAAAGCAGCGGCTTCCGATAAAAGAAACGTGGCTATATGCTCCCATTCCGAACTACAAATATTCGAAACAGACGGAGAGGTATGGATGATTGTTTTGGACGAATCTTACTTAAAAACTAAGTTCACTTACATCACAATAACGGCATCAGAGAAGAAAGTATTTATAACAGACCAATCCTATCAAGATCCGCATATCCGTTGCCTGGATTTCGACGGTACAACACTGTGGAAGGTTGACGACGGACGGATCGGTGTCTCCTCGGGAATCTGTGCCTTGGACACTCATCTAATTGTTGCCTCATGGAATTCAGGTAAAATCTTCACTTTGTTTTTCAACGGAGACGACTTGAGTACCTACATCGACAGTGCTCTGATATTTCCTTGGAAACTACATGCATCTTCAAGACTGAAGAGGATATGCGTTTCTCAGCATAAAAACACACTATCTGAGGCGGATAAGCGAACAGTCAACATACTTCAAATGGCATGATTAACGACTAAACTATAGCTGTCTTTAATTAAGAATATTTCGGTATATTATTGATACGTATTGATTTAAATTTTTCTATTACAGTAATTAATTTTAGCGAATGATGAAATTTACCTGAATTATCAAATCTGAATTTTCAAATTTTACAAGCAATATCAGATCATAATGCATGATCAAATCTTACCGTATTAACAAATCTAAGCGAATGATTAAATTGTACCCTATTATCAAATCTTAGCGAATGATCAAATTGTACCCTATTATCAAATCTTAGCGCATGATCAAATTGTACCCTAATATCAAATCTTAGCGAATGATCAAATTGTACCCTAATATCAAATCTTAGCGAATGATCAAATTGTACCCTAATATCAAATCTTAGCGAATGATCAAATTGTACCCTAATATCAAATCTTAGCGAATGATCAAATTGTACCCTAATATCAAATCTTAGCGCATGATCAAATTTAAGCGTATTATCAAATTATAGGGCAGGGCCTAATTTTAACGCATGATCAAATTTTAACATATGATCAACTCAATAACACAATTAGTGTAAACGTTATTTACTTCCATGATTATATTTTGAAAAGAGCTGGAATATGATTCCCACTAAAATTAGATTTTCTAATTAATTTGATCCACATTAGCGTTTTTCTTTGATAATCATAAATAAAACGTGTTCAGTAATGCACCAAGAAAGATAGAAATCTTGCATTCTTCTATTTTTTTTTTATTAAACACAAAAAGTACTTTTGCCGGAAGAAATTACAATATCAGCCGATGGTATTGAACCAATGGATATCGGAGGGATTTTGCTGGGGTTGTTAGTGCACTATTAAAATGATTACCGGGGAAACGAATAATGGTTTTGGAAAATAATGTAGAATTGAGAAAATCGAACTATAGACCCCTGCGATCAGACACAACAGACCAAGCTCAGACACAAGAATCTGTGATCAGATTAAACAAGCTGCAATCTGACATAACAACATACAATCTGACATAACAACATACAATCTGACATAACAACATACAATCTGACATAACAACATACAATCTGACATAACAACATACAATCTGACATAACAACATACAATCTGACATAACAACATACATCTCACATAACAACATACAATCTGACATTACAACATACAATCTTACATAACAACATACACTCAGACATAACAACATACACTCAGACATAACAACATACAATATCACATAACAACATACAATCTCAAATAACAACATACAATCTGACATAACAACATACAATCTGACATAACAACATACAATCTCACATAACAACATACAATCTGACATAACAACATACAATCTCACATAACAACATACAATCTCACATAACAACATACAATCTGACATAACAACATACAATATCACATAACAACATACAATCTGACATAACAGCATACAATCTCACATAACAACATAAAATCTCACATAACAACATACACTCAGACATAACAACATACAATCTGATATAACAACATACAATCTCACATAACAACATACAATCTGACATAACAACATACAATCTCACATAACAACATACAATCTCACATAACAACATACAATCTCACATAACAACATACAATCAGACATAACAACATAAATCTCACATAACAACATACAATCTCACATAACAACATACAATCTCACATAACAACATACAATCTCACATAACAACATACAATCTCACATAACAACATACAATCTCACATAACAACATACAATCTGACATAACAACATACAATCAGACATAACAACATACAATCTCACATAACAACATACAATCTGACATAACAACATAAATCTGACATAACAACATACAATCTCACATAACAACATACAATCTCACATAACAACATACAATCTGACATAACAACATACAATCCCACATAACAACATACAATCTGACATAACAACATACAATCTGACATAACAACATACAATCTGACATAACAACATACAATCTGACATAACAACATACACTCAGACATAACAACATACAATCTGACATAACAACATACAATCTCACATAACAACATACAATATCACATAACAACATACAATCTCATATAACAACAAAGAATCTCAAATAAAAACATACACTAAAACATAACAACATACACTCAGACATAACATGAAATCTGACATAACAACCTGTGATAAGACAAAATAACTTGCGATCAAATTCAGACGTCTCTGATCAGACAGTGCTTCCTGCGGTTAGACACATCAAAATAAACCTGCAACCATACGATACAGAATTAAGACACGAATGTCTGCGATCAGATACAGCATCCTGCCATCAAAGCTTTTCATAGGTTTAGAGTACCCCCGGCACTTAGGGTTATATTGCAATGAAGAAAAGAGACGGTAGTGCTATCTTGTTGTGTCGGGTGGCCTCCCTGCAATGACGAATTATTTCCGCCTTCTATTTTCCCTATAAGTGTTGTTGGTTTAGTCGATTGTTTTATTCCTACTTGCAAGCAATGGTGATTTTGTTTTCATGATATTCACGTTGATTTCTTAAAATATTTGCAGTCACTAAATACATCCGTGATTCATGCATTTAACGCATATCCTTGAACAATGTCCTAATTTCCTAACGCTTTTTATCCAGAATTAATTCTGTCTATGACAGGATTTGGATAAATATTAACATAAGTGTAAGAGTTATTTGTTCATCCTGACAGTAACGTCAACTCATCATTTTGGTCCTGGCATTAATTAAATGTCATTTTAAAATCGTTCTAATTACAAAAATCTGATAACCTTAGAACAGTGAAACTGTTTTACACTGACCTGTCTGAGCTAGGCAGTTTGTGCTAGTTCGTCTGGAAGGTGATAATCAGCCAAGCGGAACAGAATTTCTTCATTTGAATACGACGTTATACGGTGGTGCTGTATGGGATCCGTCTTGTCCGTTGACAAACTCTAATTACACGTAACTACATTTGTACCAGTTTTTAAAAACAATAGAATTGTTCGTTGTGACCAGAATGAGGTGAAGACAGAATGAATTATTGTTTCACTACAACTTTGCTTTACATATTGTGGTTTTTAAGCAAATTTGACCAGGTAACCACATAATACATTAAAATCGTGTTAAACATCTCATTCAAAACCACGCTCTTGTCATGCCGGTAAAATGCACATTAAAGAGGCCGATTGTGACACTCCGGATCTAATATTCTCTGTGATACTGTCTGTTTTTTTCTGTGTCTTTATCTTCTTTCTTCCTCTTACCGTCCCCTTTGTCGTCCATCCTCATTAAACAATGTATTTTGCTAGAATGTTAAACTACAGTCACAAAAAGAGAACATACTTGCAGATCAAACCCAACCTCGTTAAAATACAATACTTTTTTACGGTTCATGCATAATGTCCTTTATTTCAATATCGCTTTTCTGTAATAGTAATATGATGTATTCAAAGTAGGAACCGTGGTATATACGTTAATGACCATATTCATAAATATGAATACATAACTAACCACTACCTTAGTCTGAGTTGGACCGGTATTCATTAATTGGTTTTCTCACTCAGCATCAAGCTGGTGAATTTTCTTTTGTCTCGCTACAAAAAAAATATTAAATGTGGAATTGTTTCACTTATACGTACAGGGCATTGTCTCAACCTCATTATCATACATATCAAATTTGTGCAATTTTCTTACATTTTGAGTCAGGATAACTCCTTTTGACACACCAGATGTTTGAGTGGTAGCAATAGGTGATGTGATAGTCAGAATTATGACTAAGTGGTTTATCATAATCTCAATTTTTTCTTTTAATTTCTTCCATATGCAACTATGTTTCCTTGGCATCGCTTTGCATCCCTAGGATATAGAGGGTCGTTAATAACCTTAGCGGTCAAAGTTTTGTTTTGTTTTGTTTGTTTAGTTATGGTCATTTCAGATGCATAGGTGTGTTTCGAGAGTCTATAGTATCTCAGTGTTTTGCACTTTATAGTGCTATCTCACTGAAACATACTGCCGATGACCACCAGCAAGACTCAATCCGATCACATTACATTGTATAATGTTAGCTCAAAGAATTCGAATATCATTTATTTTCTTTGAAATGACAACATTGACATGGTGCTTGATATAAACAAATACCGGTCTCATTTTTTTTCTAATTGAATACGAGTTTTCGCAATTTTCTCCCCTTTCTTGTGTAACCCCAGTGTATATAGATTATGGTTAAGACGAAACAATACCTGTTGATTGCAATCTCGTGGTCTTGTTGGACACTTGTCTAACGATGATGATATATTGTAGTCACCCTTATATCAATTCATAGCCATGCTTACCAACCAAAAGAACATGTTTCATCTGTTTCCTTTGTTTCATTTTCCACTATCATGTTTTTGTATGATGGCTTTGTCCATTATCATGTTTTTGCATGAAATCTTTATCCATTTTGATGTTTGTGTATGAAGTCCTTATCCATTATGATGTTTGTGCATGAAGCCTTTGTCCATTTTCATGTTTGTGTATGAAGTCCTTATCTATTATCATGTTTTGGGGAAGTTTTTGTCCATTATGATGTTTGTGTATGATGGCTTTGTCCATTATGATGTTTGTGTATGAAGTCTTTATCCACTATGATGTTTGTGTATGAAGCCTTTGTCCATTATGATGTTTGTGTATGAAGTCCTTATCTATTATCATGTTTTTGTGAAGTTTTTGTCCATTTTCATGTTTGTGTATGATGGCTTTGTCCATTATGATGTTTGTGTATGAAGTCTTTGTCCATTTTCATGTTTGTGTATGAAGTCCTTATCTATTATCATGTTTTTGTGAAGTTTTTGTCCATTTTCATGTTTGTGTATGATGGCTTTGTCCATTATGATGTTTGTGTATGAAGTCTTTATCCATTATGATGTTTGTGTATGAAGTCTTTGTCCATTATAATGATTTTGTATGATGTCTTTGTGTAGCTGATGTAAATTCATATTAGACCTTTGACATTTTTTCTCGTTTTGTTCATATTTGATTATGAAATATAGATGGTTCTTAATTTAATAACGTCAACAGTTGTACATATTAATCATGTTCGAAACAGATGTACATTTAAATGTATATATAGTATCAGAGAGAATATACACTGAATGATTTACATAATGCTTATGATGTATGGACAGTGAGGAATTTAATTCCACAAGCATGAAAATAATAAAGAATTAAAAACGAAAGATGGCAAAAAATATTTACAGTGATAACGTGGCTACGTGCAAAATACCAAATTCACGGACTGAGTTACCTTTTCTCAATGCATCACATACAAGTTTGAAAAGTGCTATAAATATATCAAACTAATAACATTATTGAAATTAATTAGAAAATTCAGATGTATTCATATATGGACTGAATAGATTTTTTTTAATTTTCATTGCGGCTATGAATACCAGTAGCTAGCTACATATCCCGTGGTAGCGCGCCTCGGAGGATATGTAGCTATCTACTGGTATTCATAGCCGGAATGAAAATTAAAAAAAATCTATACAATTCATATATTTACATAACCTTGATTTAAACAATTTGTATCGAGAAAACGAGAAACTTTATTAAAAAGAAAAATTTGTCATGTATACGACGAAACGCCAAATTATTAGAACAGCCGGGAGATCCCGCCTATGCACCACGCCATTGTTTTAATGTCGTTCCGCATTTTCCGGTCTTTTTTTGTTTAATTTTGTTTAAAACAAAAAGAAAGAAGTATTAAAGTAAAAATAATATTAGAATATGCTCTCTGAATGTTTTTAACACTTATCTCGTACCAACGTTATCGATCCAAGGGAAGCTACTTTTCCTGTCTTACTGTCGATGGCGTATTAATATGACCCGATTAATCAGGTGATTTGCACGAGAGACAATGTTTTCATACGGTATTCATAGTGTATTCATGGTCATATGTTTGTTTTCACTTGGTATGTTCATATCAGCAAACCACATTAGGAATGTAAATATAAATGTATAAGATTTTTTTTACAGCTGTTCAGTTGAGTCACATGAATAAGTCTTTTGTAACAAACGTGTAACACATATTAGCATACACGTTTCTTTTAAATAATTATATTGTCAGTGCTGGTAAACTATTCGAGTGGTGGCTATTTCCGAGTGTTTTTCGTTTTCACCTGTTCAAAGAAAACCACATACTTATACATAACAAAATAATACAAAATTTCACGAAGAAATGGTCTTCGCGCATTTAGCGCCCCCCTCTCGTTGATTTCACCCTCTCGTAATTTGCTCCCTCGCGTGAATGTCGACCTCCCGTATATTTGCCCCCTTCGTCAACTTCCCACTCTTGTAATTTCCCCTCTCGCGAAGATTTCCCCTTTCTTGTAAAGTTTCTCCGCATGAATTCACCCTCTCGTACATTCAGCTTCTCGTACATTCAAACTCTCGTCAATTTCTCCTTCTCATAATTCTCCTCCTCGTGTAAATTCACCCCTCTCGTGAATTTCCCTCTCTCGTAAATTCCCCTTTCGTCAATGTCCCACTCTTGTAATTATCCCCTCACTAAGATTTCTCGTAAATTTTCTCCGCGTGAATTCACCCCCTCTTTCATTCACCCTCTCGTCAATTTCCATATCTCCTCATTTCCCCCTTATCGTAATTCTCCCCCTCGCGTAAATTTTCTCTTTCTCGTACATTTTCTCCTCGTAAATTTTCCCTTCCTCGTAAATTTTCTCCGCGTAAATTTTCTCCTCTAGTAGATTCGCCATTTGACAGGACATATAATGCAAAAATGCCATTGAAAAGTGTTTAATAATTGCTACTTCTAGAGACCAATTAAGTTTTCTCATCAACCACTTGACAGTTAATCTATTACAAAACGACGTACTTTTAACTCTTGGATAAATTTGACGAAGGTAGAAAAACGTTTTGTGGCATAATTAAAGCATAATTTTGCATGATAATTTGATTGGTTGGAAACAAAAATAAGCTGTTGTGTATGTTTATAGAGTAGCACATATTACCTTTCAAAAGTTCAAGCTTACGTTTCTCTTTTAATGTCAAAGCGATCATTTTAGGGCGTTATCACTGTATGTGTTAATTATATTTCAATACCGTTACTACTTTTTTATGCATTATTATAGAGAGAATGTTCTTCAAAAACCTGAAAACTCAGCCGTTTCATGAGTGCTATATCTGTTTTTACTTTCATCAATTGTTGAGTGAGGCGTTTACCTTTTTGTCGATAGTTTGACATGGTTTCAGCACAGAAATGTTAATATGCACAGTTTGTCAGACAATAGGAGTGTATGTATTATATCAGGAGAAGAATTTCCGTCAGAAATGTTGTTTGTCAAATCCCATTTTTGTGTTAAAGATCTCCGGAATAAAGATTTTGAAATGAAAATCTATGCGTGAATTGTTTTGTTCTTATAGTTTACATATCTTTGAAACATATTTATGTGTTGTATGTCGAAGTACGTTCATTTATTTAAAGTTATATATAGGGATTGGATTTCACTTTTATGTTAACCATGCTTTTATGGAGCAATTCCTCTAAGAATAGAATATATTCTTAGAGGAATTACTCCATAAAAGCATGGTTAACATAAAAGTGAAATCCAATCCTTATATTTACACTTACGGATGTTGTTTCTATAAGTCTTTGTGATTACAATATTTTTTCTTTGTAAATAAAAAAATCATATAAAAGTCGGACACAGTGGGAGGAGTTAATTATTAGAACAGCCAATGGTGACGCTTCACAACAAATTGAGACTTTTTTCCGCGGTAAAAAATAGTTGTTTTTTATTATGATATTAACATAAATAACAAAAACATTTTGATAGATTATCATAGATTTCAAATTAAAAAATAACCCTTTGTAATTTAAATTGTAAATGTAAACAAAGCCATGTGCTTGGCGAAAGTAGTTCCCGTACCCTGTCATATTTTCATACGCAAGTTCGAAGGTCAATGTTTCCATGCAAGAATGGTAAACAAATCGGTCTGGTATTGTTATATAGTGACAAAACTTTGCAAGTGTAAATATAAATGTATGAAGAGAAATGAAATCAATATCGAAAATTAGTAGTAAGATTAGACATAGAAGTGCCATTACACTCATCAAAACCAATCAACCATTATCGGATGTGTGAAACATCGTATTGCAGAAGGAACCAGAAAGTTCCAATTTGACCATGGTGTTGACAGTATTTTTGCGCCAGCAAGCAACATATACCTCGAATATCATGATATCTGGACTAAGTCACTGAAAAAGAAAAGAATATATCTTTATACTCGAGTACAATACATACGAATTAGCAAATTCGGTTTAGGTTATTGAAGTAAGACTACAACTGAACACTCAGATTTATTTTTGTGTTCACCAATTTAGAGACAAATATAACTCACTACTTTAGTTTGCCGACTAGCAAACTACCTCCTTGAAACAGCCTATTATTTGATCTGATAATACAGCAAAAGGTAACAAGGAACACACATATCGCTTCACTGACAAGAGAGCAAATGGGATTAGCGTAATTGGTTTGATTTGATTGTGTACTACTGTTTAACGCCCTATCAGCAGCAGCTAAGGCCATTTAAGGACGGCCTTCACTATGTGTCAAATGAATGTGTGTGATTTTGGAGACTGCGGTATGCTCGTATTTGTCTCCTTGTGATAGCGCGGTACTGATGCCGACGTTATAGTGCTACCTCACTGACACATACTGTCGAGGACACCTAGCAGGCCACTCAAACCGGTCACATTATACAAACAACGGGTGAATCAGTTCCACTCCCAAAATGCTGAGTGCGCAGCAGGAATATAGAAACTGCAATGTCTCGACCAGGGGACAGAACCGTTAGCCTTTCTTTCGTGGGCGAACACTCGACTAAATCCCAAACGTGAGACAGTGCCAATGGAGACATCAGGAAAAAGAAAATTTAAAAGGAGAGACAGAGAAAGAGGTGTCTCAAGCTATAACACCCATATGGTCTAGAGTCAATTATAAAAGCGCGAAGATTTTTGTTGGTTCATTTTTATTTTTCAACGTTGTCAAAGGTAAGACAATTTAAATATAAGTATCGAACAGTGGCTTAAAGGTTGTTTTAGTCGATATGACAGCAAGAGTATGGTGGGAAAATGCATCTTTCGAACCCTAACGTGTTCCCATTGCATTTGCCCCGATTTGTCTTTGCTGTCATATCGACAATAAACCCACTGTTCATTGCTTAAAGAGGCTTACCCGCAGACGGACCGGTAAACGGCACATCTCCGATCACTAAATAAACTTCAGTACACGTTTCTATGTGACAAAATTAGAGGCTTTCCGACTTTATTTCTTGAAAACAATTACAGAATATGTATTTAAAAGACGTTTTAAAACTCAACCTGAGAGGGAAATGTATGGAATATAACGGCAAATCTTCTTTGTAAATCGCCGCTGCCTTTGAAGTTATCACTGTGCGGCACTGTGATCAAATCAGACTCCACTTTATAGCAGGGACTTATTGCGGGTTGCGATTAAATAAATAATATTTAAAAAATGAGGTTTTAATATCACTTTTCAGCGTTTTATAAGGAAAATAAAATGAAAAACTCAACAATTCCAACAATCTCTCATGTGTAAAAAATCTTTTTCTATTAGCCAATTTTTCGGATCTCTCTGCGGGCAAGCCTCTTTAAATGAAAAAGAAAATGTTTGGAACTGTATGAATCCGCTTTCTTTCACAAAAATGTGCAAACATTATTCCCCACACCTCTTTGAAACTTAAAATATTGGCATCAGTGCATATAATTATGTACAATTTTCCTTTTTCAATAAGGGGCTATTTTGAACAAATCAATACGCAACGTCAATGGTCGCATTGTGACGTCATGTGTTTTATGCCGTTGAAGTATTTTTTTTTCATAGAGGCACGGAAAGAAAAAAATCAACCAATAAGAAAGCTGCATTCTGCATACAAACAATGATAAATTAATTGCTCACTTTTAATTAAAAGCAAGTCTTTAGCTTTTGGAAGATAATGATATCTCAAATCATTCGATTCATTCGAAAAGTCGAAAGAGTTCCCAGCTTGTTAAACTTGTAGGAACACCTGGTTAAAGGAAATGAATATTGTGTGTTGCTATGTTTTAAAATCTACTGCAAACAGTCATGTCTTGTTTCACCTATTTACATGTATTTTGATTTGTATGCTTGTCGTGCATTTTTGTGGTCTATTTGTGATATTCATATACTCACATATTCCTGTCTTACAATCCGTAAACGCTACATTTAACATAATATTCTTTGCAATTTTGTTTAAATTAATTCTAAATTGTTAATGACAGGATGAACAATGCATATGGTGTACACCGGCCACAGACCACAGACCACAGACCACAGTTATGCTTCCGGGTCACTGTACGCGAATGTAGTCCATATGGAAATTTTAGGACAGCTATTATATATACCTTTTCCTGACTTAGCTGTTGCAGATGTGTGCATAATTTTAACACAGATTTATGCATTATATTCATTTTAGTGGTAGAATTTCGGTTTGACTCAATTTCATGCTTGTTTTTGAGGCAGGACACTGGGAGCTATAAGGCTTGAGTAGTAATGTTTGGTAATTTTCCGGATTTCCACTTAATGGAGTGGGGTGGTGACACTTAAATAGAAATATCTTAAAGGCTTGTCGTAAGGTACTCTCAAGCTAACTGGTTAAGTTTTAAAATTTTTACAACATGCAATGAGAACGAGTTTTTTTGGTGCAAAATTTTGAAATATCTTAATGTTAATTTATCCTTTTTAGAATATGAAGAGAAATTAATTGTGGTCTTAGGTCTGCATAACATTATATTTACACTTGCAAAGTTTTGTCACTATATAACAATACCAGACCGATTTGTTTACCATTCTTGCATGGAAACATTGACCTTTGAACTTGCGTATGAAAATATGACAGGGTACGGGAACTACTTTCGCCAAGCACATGGCTTTGTTTACATTTACAATTTAAGTTACAAAGGGTTATTTTTTAATTTGAAAACTTAACTTTATCATCGGTTGCCTGAACCAGTGGTCCACGAGTAGACAGCTGTCGTTCCGAGCCGCCAGCCCTTTGCCCGCCTGTAACTGTGTGCGATCAACCGTCAACACCTGTCGTTCCTTTCGGGAGCATTGATCACGACACACCTTCAGTTTCTATGGATGTTGGCCTAACAACGGCATCACAGAGTCAAACATCCATATCTAACACTTCCAGCTGTTTAAACTCTGGGTTAATGACAAACAGCGTATTCCACGGGTGCACATTTAACTTCGGAAAACTGTAAACTCCTCAATGATCACACGTGTCAGCGGCTGAGCGGGTAGCGAGTCTACGGTCGCGGTCTGTTTTCTGTTACTCTCGATTAAATATGATAATCTATCAAAATGTTTTTGTTATTTATGTTAATATCATAATAAAAAACAGAACTATTTTTTACCGCGGAAAAAAAAGTCTCAATTTGTTGTGAAGCGTCACCATTGGCTGTTCTAATAATTGACTCCTCCCACTGTGTCCGACTTTTATATGATTTTATTTATTTACAAAGAAAACATATTGTAATCACAAAAACAACATCCGTAAGTGTAAATATAGGGATTGGATTTCACTTTTATGTTAACCATGCTTTTATGGAGCAATTCCTCTAAGAATATATTCTATGGAGCACTAGCCTATATATTAATTTGCATACGTTGGCAATGATTCTCGACCCTAGGACCCTAATTTCCTGATAACCATTACGTCTATCAATCTGAGTGTCGGATCAGTGCCTGTCGCCGTCAAGTTACAGCTGTCCGAGGCAGCATCCGAGCAAAGTGATGTTCTTTTACATATCAAAAACGTATTTCCTACACTGAGAGACTTGCTTATTTGAAAACAATACAGAATATGATAATTTATCACAAAATTAAATTCAAATATATTTTTATCATCATATTATGCAATGATACTTTCACACGTCATGCTTTTTTTTGTGTGGATAGCTTAAATGAATTTTGCCTGTGTATCCAAACAATGCTTTCCAATTAACGGTACGCTCACATCGACGGGACGTTACGTAAGGTTTGCGCCTCCGTCTAGCTGACATGCCAAACGGTACATCCTCATTGGTTTAGTTCTAACATTCAAGGTTATTTGTTATTTGCATTATGTATCCGATGTACGCTAATAAAACATATGTTCTGACGTCTTGTCTCATCAAATGGTTCTACAACAAAGACCATGAAAACCATCGTGCGACCTAGTTATTTTGCAAACGAAAAATATGAAAAGGATCATTTACACGCACTCTCCGCGTGTTTCGCCATTACTTGAATCTTACATGGACAGGGATATCGCAACCTTGCCGAGTGGTGGCCAGCCAAACTCTTGCACTCCGGTTGAGACATCCCTCTACGTGGTACGGGTATATGTTTGATTATTATTCTTACCCTCTGTACTTAAAGAAGAAATGAATTGTGAAATGTGAAAATTTGCGCCAAAATTGAATTTTAATTTGCAACAACGTGATTACACTTAACGAAATGACGGCGTTGCACTAGTGGTAGCGATGTCATAAGAGCGTGCTCAAATGCTGCTGGCGTACAAACTGAAAGCTCTAATTCTGTTAACAGCTGGGTATACACGAAAAAACAGTACAATCAGTTTACACATTTTGCTACTCCATCAACTTCCATTTCGTGTGCCGCGGTAAATTGTACGCGCATCATTAAACGCCGCCATTAGACTAACAAAACTGGAACGGAGAACGACCGATCCGGCCATTTCATTGGCTAAAAACATAGGTCCTATGTAAACAATCGAGTCCTCACCGGTTTATCGTAAATTCATTTCTTTACACATTTGGGCTTCATTTTAATTTCAACACTCCAGAACATTACATGTGCTTGGACGAGGTACATGTATTTGACACATTTGATTTGCTTGAGTTATTTCGTTGATTACGTGAATCGGAACCCGCCTACTTTTCGGTGCAAATAAAAATGAATCGAGAGTAGAAAAAGAGGTTATTTGCAAAAAATTACGAATCCGGAAATTTATTCCGCGAAGTCAAATTTTAGAGAGTCCCTTTCCGGATCAATTGAGCGTTTGAAAAGAAGGCTTAAAAACGTGTTAAGACAGGGATTTCAAGCGTTTGTTTGACATAGACACTTCTGTCAGAGCACGAAGAAACCACGAGGTATTTACATCAATTTCAATGTGTCAAAATGGGTATTTTTGTCGTATCTGTCACTACAGAGTCAGGTCGTCATAATGTATTGGACAATACGGCAATGGAGCTTGAAGGCGATTTATCGTTCCTAGATTTGTATAAAAGGGTGAACGAAATTCAGATCTCGGGCAATCGCCCCCCTTCAGCCGATAAAATCGTCATTTCGTCCGCAGAAATGTCCATATCGGTATGTCAGATATAGGGATGAGATTTGTTGAATTCTTAGTGAAACCCCAACACGAGAAAGAGAAACAATCTACAAGTGACCCGGTTAAAATGTCAGCATTTTCTGTGCGAATGGAATCCCAAAAAACGCTTTCTCTTCCACCCAAACCAAAAGACTCCGCCAAACTTGTCGGTCCTCAAAAACTGTATTGTGATTTGATAGACTGGGTTGCAACTTTTGATTCTGGTTGGCCAGGTGATAGTCAGAGACAAGGAAAAACCATTATAGGTCTTTTGAGCAATGCATTATGGAGTCTTGACACTTGTCGTAAGAAATTCAAAGATAATGGATGCCCAATACCAGAATGTTTCGGTCCATTCCAGGGTTACAACAAATACAACCTGTACCGTCACAAAGCACCAGCTTTGTCTGGAAATAATGCAACTAATGTCAGAGGGTCTAGCAAAATGTTTGTCATTTCCCTCCATGACAAGGCAGCACAAAACATTAAACAAGCATATTGAGTCACTGTTGACATCAATAACAAAATACAATGAGCGTCTAAACAAAGATAATGTCCGCCACAAGGCTGTGTACCATGTGAGGCAAGAGCTTGCAAGGAATGTTGAGCACGATTCCACATCAACATACATCTCACTAAAACCATCACCTGATAAAGAATATGGAATACTAGATGAGTTTGTTCAATATATTAATGATTTTGAAATTGTTGACCTTGACCATTACACACCAAAAACAAGTAGAAGAAAATACATCAACAACCTGAAACTTTCAAAGCCAATTATGTTGTTTAGAATGGCGTATGGTGGAAATGTTGGAACCCTAAACTTTATTTGGACGGTACCTGTTGACGGTGAGCGTGACAACATGCATTCAAGGAATGTAGCTGAGATAGCAAAGAATCTTCCCAAGTACTCAACCAGAGGGATGAGAAGAGATTTCATCAACCAATATTGTGGATTTGTGAAAACACCAAATAGTGTTCTCAGGCATATGTACAATGACTTAACAGGAACTGAGGGGCTGCTGAAAGTGCAATTCAGAAGGAAGTAGATGAACGAATTTCTGATATTCTTCTGACAGGCGTTGATCCTCAACTACTGTTAGATTATCGAGAATTGAATGGCAGACCCGTTGCTAGTAAATATCAAGAGTTCTTCACTGCAGTTCAAAAGTATTTTGACAAAGAACTTCTTGTTCTCTTTCCAAAATATTGCTAGATTTGATAGCCAATGTTGCCAAAATATTGTAGTTTATTGGTTTCAGATTCTAGTCATTTTGAGACCTGTTGTTTAGTATTTTTACATGCCAATCAAAGATGACTTTGTTAATTTTATCTAATTTCAAATACTATCAATGTTTAAACTTAATATTTAATAAAACACTGTTGATTTTGTTTGAGCAATGTATTTGTTTTGTAATGGTCATTCCTTGATATTTGGATTTTTATTTTTTATAGATGCACTAGCCAAAATATTTCATTTTGGATATTTTGTTCATTGGTATCCATAAAAGAACATGCATTGCGTATAGTTTATGAATTCAAGCTTAAGCATTTCATCATTCATGGAGTGACCAATCATTGACTTTGGGTATTTTAGACAAATTTTCTACTACATTACATTGTTTGTAACTTCTGTTGTTGATGTTCTTCTATTCACCTTTTGCTCCTGAGCAGATCCATATATGTAGTTATAATTCAGCAACATCAAATAACTAGTTTGAATGGTTTAAACATTTGTTGATGCTGTATTTAAAGAGGAAAAGACATTGTTCTAATGCTGCGTATGTGAAAATTATGCGCTCGCTCCAAAATGTTAGGATTTAAATTTTTTTTGAAATCAAAATAATTTCGCTCGCTCGCTCCAATTTTAAAATGTCAAAATCCTAAGAACAATTTATCAAATTGGTATGGCCTTAACATGCTATTTGCATGTTCTCAACAATTGCATTTCGTCATGTCAACAATACCATGACGTCACGGCGACAATAAAATAACGTCATGTCAGCATTTCCTGTTTATTGCATTTTTGCCAGTGAAATATAGAAATTTATCAAACGAATAAAACTTATATTTTCACTGCAGCGATGAGCAGTGAAAATATAAGATTTTGCAGTGAAAATATACGTTTTGCAGTGAAAATATAAGTTTTCCGTTTTTGACCAATCAGAGCGGACCTTTGTATTCACCTCGTTGAAACTTGCCGATTTTTCAAACCGAAGCGAAGATAGATAACTTGGTTATTTTGCTGTATTTCTGAAATTTTCAGACTAGTTTTTGACAAAATATTCACTTGACGTTAGCTATTCATGCACAGATTCTCCTATAACAGCAGAAAACTCTTAAATTGCGTTGATCAAAATGGCGCCGTCAAGTTGACGTGGAGTAACGTCACAAATAAATGACGTCATTACTGATTCCCGCACTTTTTGCCGCTATTGATTTTTCTATGTTTTTAATTTTTTAACTTGTAGTTTATGAAATGCAATAAAAGAAAATTGAATGGTTTCCCGTTAAATATAACATATATTTCACTATTTCAATCTTCGCACTCGTGAAAATATCGATATTCTGTCATACTCGTGAAATATATGTTATATTAAACAGGAAACCATTCAATATCCTCTAAATATTTTGTCTGTTCTGTTGTAATCATGTGTAATATACATATTGGGAATGAAATAAAGTTGATATTAATATAATGAACATCCATTGTGATCTTATCTCTTGTCATAATAACGAAACTGTAATTCGAAGTTTAAGTTGACATACATTTAGATTTATTCATTTTGTTCCCAAAATAAATAAGTCGAAAACAGTATCGAAATCGGTCGATCTAACACCAGATGTCGACGCCGAAAGTTCACGATTTGCACCAGTCGATCTATTACCAATCAGCGAAATAATCACTCACGCAGAATGAGACCCGCACGAATTGACAGTGACGTCATAAGTTCAACAAACGGCAGCCAAAATAACAGATAGAGATAGCTGCGAGTACGGAGTTAGATTTCGAAGATGATCGAAATAAAAAAAAATATAACACTTTTAACTAAAGTTCTTAAAGAATGTAATGTATACTTAACTTTTTAGAAGTAAAGCGTTTTAAATACGCGTGTCAGTCACGATTTGCCTTCAATCTGAGCTCCTCGTTAGTTTCTAAGAAACTAGATTCAGGCAAAAGTAGTAGCCATTTTGGATAATGTTCGATCACATGACACAAAAGATGGCGGCGGCCATGATTGAATAAACGACGAGATTCAGCGAGGATCATAATGTGGAAACGGTAATTTGTACGTTTGTCAATGAAACAATATAGGATGTATATGGTAAATATTGCGACATTTCGTTATATTTCTCATATTTTCATAAGTCGCCGCTTTACCCCCATCTAAATAATTTCCTAACATTCTCAAAATGGTAATGCTTTATTTTGTCGTCGTTGCATTGAGTGACGAATGGGGTATTTCTGGTACTTAATACGTGAAAATTCTCCAGGCTACTTAAATGATTTTCTTCATATTTCACCCTTGATTATATTATTATTTTAAAGATACATTTTACATACCTTTTCGTGTATATATACCAATTATATTGTAGCATGTAGGGAAAGCGCTTTGAATAAGTTGTATAACTTTTGCCAAATCTTCTGCTAACAAAAGGCTATCAATATGTTTATATCAAATCAATAAAGAAACATTAAGATATCTATTAAACATCGTCCTTCTTTCCATTGCCATTACATTATGATTAGCCACATTTTTTTTCAGAAATTGTAAGAATTACAAAATTACCACCTCTAAATATGATACTTATATATATATATATTCATATAGGGCAAATAATTAATTCTAACAGTGTGAACAATGAAAAATGTCGAAGCAATCCGCCCCCTTACCAAGACACAGCAATACAAATACATTCACATGCTATATAAACAGTACAAGGAAATACAATAAGATAAAGTAAGAGTAATAATTTTGGTAGTAGTTGAAATAATAACCAGGAACACTTCGGTTGGCGTGGGCCGAAGGGACAATGGTTGTTAAAGGGGCGGATTGGTTTGTTTGGTTTATTTTGTTTAACGTCCTATCAACAGCTAAGGTCATTTAAGGATGGCCCCCCGTGCGTGCGACATTCATGCGTGCGGTGAATGCGTATGTGCGTTTTGGGTGGTTGCGGTATGTTCGTGTCCAGTCTCCTTGTGATAGGCCGGAACTTTTGCCGATTTATAGTGCTACCTCACTGAAGCATACTGCCGAAGACACCCAGCATGACACCCCATCCGGTCACATTACACTGACAACGGGCCAACCAGTCGTCCCACTCCCAACATGCTGAGCGCTACGCAGGGGTAGCAAATACCATTTTTAAAGACTCTGGTATGTCTCGGCTAGGGAACAGAACCCAAAGCCTTCCTCACAGGGGCGAACGCTCAACTGAAGACCAAAACTGAGGCATTGTCAAGGGAGACATTAGGAAGAAGAAAGTTGGTAAGAAAGAAGAGAAAAGATAATATCCCAAATTTAGTCGCCTCTTACGATCATGCAATCGGGGTAGCAGGTACAATTCATTCTTACGCCCTACCTGCATGACAGAAAAAGGGGCGGATTGCCTCGACATTTTTCACTGTCCAAACTGTTAGAATTGCTTCTTTGTCCCATATTAACATTTCAAGTAATTCATATCCAGCAGACATACATCTGAACCTGAAGTTAGAATAAATGACTCAATATGGAGGATCCTACCTTTAATTTTGGTAATTCTATGGCAATGCATTTCTTAAAGCATTGAACTGCTTTCAGTTGGAAGTTATGGGCTGATGAATGCCAACTGGACAAAGGCAAATTTAATGACGTTGAATTTGCCTATGTTCCTTTGGCATTCATCAGCACATAACTTTCAAATGAAAGCAGTCCAATGCTTATATTTACATTTAACAACGATTTTTAAAGAATATATCCAGGAATTTTGATCCTACGATGAATGAACAAATTATTATCGTCAAAGACGGAACAGCCTTTTAAACAGCCATATATCGTTATCACCGACGGGACAATTATGATGTCACTATAATAATGACGCCATAATAAAGAGTTGGACGTTATGGACTCGTAACCTTCAAGTGAGCTTGGTAAAGTTATAAAGTGGGGCTGCAGTGTAAATGTAAATATGTTGATATGTATCCTAATTGTATGAGAGCAAACAATGTATCTCAACAATATCTGAATTGCATGTATGCAGATATGTTTATGTAAATGCATATAAATAACAATATGAGATCTAGACATAAATAAAACCCAGACAACATGCAATCAAGTTTTCGCGAAAGGTGTGGTCTCCTTTCTTTAACTTGAAAATTTTAAACAAGAAGTGACAGCAGTTATAGCCTGATTCATGTATATAATTATCCTAACACGTGTTCCACTCAGCTTGATAATACACTCATGTATATGGTAAGAATCATACAACTTCGTTAAAGTCTATGTCTTAATGTTTTACAGTGTGAAATAAAAGCACGAATTAGATCCAAACTATAATTGTAATTGAAATAACTTCTACAGGATTCAAGTTGTATCTCAAGGTAACATCACAATCCTCAAAGGAAATTATTAAACTGACCATCCACGATATTCATTAAAACATAACAGAATATTTACATTTCTTACTTGACAGACACATAACTGTCCTGAGTAAATTAAACATAAAAATGACGGGAAACTGAGAATTGACACGCTAAAGAATTTGTAATCAATTTAGATAAAATGTAATTTTTTAAAACATCACAGAAATTAAACACAGATGCATATGTTCTGAAACATATCTATAATTTTATTCAAAAATCACCTGTACTCAATTGGCTTTTTTTTTATAAAGGGTTACATAGGTTTCAGAACCCAGGTACCTTCCTGTAAATTGTATGAAATTGAATACAAAATATATACTTACATAAATTTAAAAAAAAAAAAAAAAAGAAAAAAAAAAAAGATTGCTCCACTGCAACTAGAAATATATCTATTCTTACAAACCTCATACTCCCTAATCAGTTAATGTTCTGTAGAAGTCACATTCGGTGTCTATTACACTTTTAACAATACTGCGACGAGTCAACTAACTTTTCTGACATTTGGTAGACAATATTGCTGTTTGGGGATCATTTCGTTGATATAATTAATTCATTGCTGCCGATAGAATAAGAAAAAGAAAAAAAGACAAGAATATGGATCTAATAAAAAGATCAAACACTTAGCTCACATGTTCCGGTATGTAAACGCCTAGACTCTAGATATTTATGCTAATATTTACAGTTGGATAATAAACATCAAACAAAACTAAATGACAAATATGTCAATAACATTTATATACACTGTACTGCTACATTGAAATGAGCTGGTCATGGTCAAACGGTTTACCCTACGGCAGCTATGTAGTTCTAGGTAATTTGGTAATCATCCGGCGAATCACCCAGACCCATCATTTTCATTTGTATTCATACACTTTCTTCCATGCCTTCGTTGGTAGATGAAGGCGGGGTGTTCTTTTTGATTTAAACATACATGTATTTTATTGTATCTTAATATATACATGGGAATTGGGCACAAATTATCAAACTTATATTAAGCCCTTTCCCTATATAATTTTACATACATATAGTACATTTATTTTTACAAGATGACATATATTTACATATTTGAGAGAGAGAGAGAGAGAGAGAGAGAGAGAGAGAGAGAGAGAGAGAGAGAGAGAGAGAGAGAGTATAAATGAAGATATAATTAAAAAAAATCATTATGACTATAGATTATCAAATGAATAAACAATTCAAGTAAACAATTCCGATGCCGATAGCAGAAGTTCACACTGTTCACTTTTCAAAACACTCTGCTGTTTCTAAAGTTCATCACATCCTGTGCCATGGTTAGCTCTCTCCGTTCGCTTCCTATGCCTCCTGGAAATTCGATTCTCTTTTGCCATCGGCATCGGAATAGATATGATAAGCACACATAAATTTACACAGATATATATAGAGAGATAAGGGGTATTCAAATCTATACGAATCAAGAATGTATTTCTGGGTGTTTTTGCATATTGTAACATTATCCTCTATGGATAAATCACTGCTTCCATACAGTAATAGCTGCAGATCCAGCGGTATGAAATTGTTCAGATTCAGGTACAATTCGATTCACTGTTCAACATAATTATTACAGAAGAAGAAATGATATGTATCGTCAATAGGATGACCACATTGACAGTGACTATAATCAATCAGATGAGATCGGAAAAGGTCATTATTTAAAGTACTACAACTATTTCTTAATCTTGCATGCAATATATTAGATTTTCTATTTCCAACAGAGTAATGATAAGGTACTTTTGATATATTAGTGATAGACTTTTTAAAAACTAAGTATGAGTTACTTTGCCTTGTTTCTAAATCTAATTGGTTCCAAAGTCGAATAGTAGCCGGGAAAAACGAAATATTGGTCAAATGAAGTCGGAAATTTGGTAAAGAGTAGTTATTGGCGTCTCGGAGGTTATAGTGAGAGTTTACAGATACTAAAGGAGGCAGTAGAGTGGATAAATAGCTTGGTGTTAGGTGATTTGTGACTTTATAGAAAAGTTGCAGTTTTCTCCTGGTACGACGAGTAGCAAGTGGTTCTAAACCACTTTCAGAATATAACGAATGTCTGCTAGCAAAAGATGGTAATCCAGTAATTATTCTTGCTATTTCTAAGTTAAGTTTTTCCAATTTGTCTGCATCACCGAGAGAACACCCGTCCCAAACCTCGCAACAGTATTCAAATAATGGCAGAATATAAGACTTGTACATTTTAATTAAAGTTTGTCTGTTTAAAAGATATTTGAGCTTTCGGAGGATACTTACCTGTTTTGATACCTTTTTACAAATGTTGTCGATAGAGTGGATCATCTGCAATTTGCATCTAAAGTAACTCCTAGGTGTTTATGGTTATCATCAAATTCTACATCCACATTATTAAAGCTGATATCTACAACATGTTCGTGCTCATTGTTTGAAATAAGTAAAGCTTCAGTTTTCAGAGGGTTGAATTTCACCAGCCATGTTTCTGCCCAATTTTGAATTTTAACTAAGTCATTATTTATTTTCGTTTCAATTTCCAAGAGCGATCGACCAGAACATAATGAGGAGGTATCATTAGCAAATAATTTGGAAAGACTTTCAAGGTTATCTGATATGTCATTTATATATAGGATAAAAAAAAGAGGACCCAATACTGACCCTTGCGGAACGCCAGTATTAGTAGTTCTGACGGAAGATTTACTAATTCCTACGAAAACTTGTTGTTTCCGGTTTCTGATATAATTATTTAACCATTTTAAAAGTTTTCCGTTTATTCCATAATTATCTAATTTTACATTTAGTCCCTTGTGCCACACACGATCGAACGCTTTGGAGATATCACAAAAAACTAGACATGTTGGTTGCTTTTTTTCAAAATTTTCACAAACAGTATGATAAATTTCTATCATTTGGTGAACGGTAGAGTGACCAGGTTGGAAACCTGACTGATATTTATATATAAGTGAGTTTTCAAGTCAATAATTATTCAAAAATTTCACAACTAAGCGTTCAAAAACTTTACCAATAGTACTGAGTAATGATATAGGTCTATAATTTGAAGAAACATGTTTATCCCCATTCTTTAATAATGGCATAGATATTGCTAATTTCCAATGTTCTGGAAAGACACCAGTATCCAACGAGTATCTAAAAATTAATGATAAAGGATGAGCTACAGATACTGCAGTATTTTTTTAACATACTGTGACTAATCCCATCATGACCTACAGCTTTGTATATAGATAAAGATTTAAGTATGTCGATTATGTCATTGAGTTCAAATTGTATGTCTGATATAGTAGCGTCCGTCTTAAGTTCGACCCCTGGCTCGTCGATGTTTGTATCGTCAATAGTAGAAATGGAAACAAAGTAATCATTTAGTATATTAGCTTTATCTACATCTGTCATTACAAGATCTCCGTTATTATTTACAAGGGGTGGTATAGTATTAACAGTTTCAGTAGATTTTATTAATCTGCGGACAACTTTCCAAACAATTCTAGGATTCGAATCAGAAAAACGGTCTAATATACCATTTATGTCCGCATAGAACTGTTCTTTTATGTGCTTTTTTTAGATTATTAACGTGATTACGTTGTCTCCGAAAATTCGTCAAGTTTCTTATAGAGCGATTAGATTAAAAAAAAAATAAAAGTCTGTCTCTTTTCCTTATTTCACGTCGAAGGTCAGAATTAAACCAGGGCTTGTCATTAGGTCGTATTGTAACAGTTTTTGTAGGAATGCACTCCTCAGCTATGTCCAAATATTTTTTCTGTAAACTTAACACACATGTCATCTGGGGAGTGCGAGGTAGAGAATAAATCAACCCAGTCTGTATCGTCAAGTTTACTATTAAAAAGTTCGTAATTAGCTTCATTGTAACATCTTATGGTTCGTTTAAACGTCCTGGTAATTACTGTGCCTACAGACAGTTCTACAGTCGTCGCTTTATGGTCAGATACCTCATCGTCAATGTCAATTACGTCAGAAAAGTTAGAAGTACACGTGTCGGAGAGTAAAATAGGGTCAAGTAAGGTAGAGCTCGTGCGTCCTATGCGTGTCGGTTTGTCGATTACATTAGTTAGGTGAAAAGTGTGGATAATATCATACACAACGTGCGTGTTTTCTACCGTTATAAGATTAACATTTATATCACCAACTAATACTATATGTGGGGTTTCCTGAATAGCAGTGTCTATAGAATTCTATAGATGATTCCAAAAGGATTGTGCGATGTTAGGAGGCCTATACAGAGTACACAGAAGATATTTTTTATATGGAAAATTGATCTCCGTCCAAATAACCTCACCCACCTGAAATTCTAAGTCAGCTCTACGACGGATGCACAAGAGACTGGATGTAAATACTGCTATCCCCCCTCCCGGGGTTCCCCGGTCCTTACGGTATAACTCGTAACCACCCAGGAGTATATCGGCGTCAGAAATAGAAGGATCAAGGTGAGTCTCGGTGACGCAAACAATATCATAATCAGAAGCCAAATTTTCTAAATGTGATAACTTATTTCTTAGACTACGAATATTCCAGTGGAAAATAGATATACAGTTATTATAATCTGGGGGGCCTGGGTTAGGATGGACATCATTACAGGACAGGAGGAGGAGCTGAAGTATCAAGAGAAAACTAGTTATTTGTAATGCTGCATATTAAAACACGTGTTACTAAAAATAGTTTTGTAAACATAAACATCACACTAGATCTACAGCCATTGAGAACATGGGACATTTTAATATAGACGAAAAACGTTTGTGAAATCAATAAGCCATGAGTACGTTGGTAAAAACAACCGATAGCCGCCCGATACTGAACTAAATCATTACCCATGGTCATCAAACAATAAGTTACATGAAGAGGGGCAATCGGTCGCGTTTACCATAGCATATTTGTAATAATAGTTAGAACACTCAGTCTCATGGGGAGGTTGAGAAAGGTCAGGAAAGCATAGGTCAAAGGTAGGAAAGGAAAAGTAAGATAAGAACATATAAAGTAAAACAACATACACGAGCTATAAAGTAAGATGTTTCATATTTTTCGGTTAACTACAGTTTTTTTTTTTTTTTTAAAAAGATACATTGTATTTGTATACTTATTTAGCGGGTGACTTATTGATACCAGACATTAGGTATGTATATATGATACCAGACAGGGTGTTCTGATTGGTTTGCCGTGTGCCGGTTGGGTTCAATAGCCTTATATTTTTTTCTGATAATTTTATAATGGTTTTGAGAGCCGTCATTCTTCACTGTTAGGTTCATGTCAGCCATATTCTATGTATTGGAGGATTTAGACGATTTTCATTATTCACACGTATGATTATATCAAGTTTGAAGAGACATTCGGTCAGCTAGAAGAAAACTTGTTGAACCAGTTCTAATGCTGGGATTCTTCTTTTAAATAGCCTAATCAGAGTCGACAAATCTCGGTTTAAGGGCGAACAAACCTTCATGCGAGTTCCGAGTCACGCACTCATCGAATTTTGGTGGGACTTTCTTGAAATTGTTAAACTCAACATTGAGGACTTAATGGTTTAGCAGTGCAGATGGAAAGGTCGTATCTAAATAACTAGTAGTAGTAAAACGTCACGTGTTAATATATTGAATCGTCTGATCAGAATGAAATACAAAATGCATATAAATATGTTGGAATTCACCTGTTTAATATATATAGCAATTACATTATTTGAGAGTTACCATTTACGAAAGTGCCGCAGTTTTTGATAACTCAAGACGAAATGTCAGTTTTACATTTTATCCTGCAACTGCCACCGCATTGTCAGAATACACCCAACGTATATATTTTTGCTGTGTACGGCAGTGACGGAAAACAGCTGTATTTTGGAATCTTAGCACGTGCGTCAGTTCGACTGACCTACTTCAAAGTGAAACTACGTTTAAAAGACAAACATATTTCTGTGATATTTGACACCGTTTCACTTCAAAATGATTATTTTTGATGATTATTTTCATGACTATTGCAGGATAAATAGAATACATAGTCAGTGTCTTAAAATAAAAGCTGCATTTTTGGCTCGGGACAGAAAGACAAAAGTGGCTCGCCAAGGCTCGTCACTTTTGTCTTTCTTTACCCTCGCCAAAATACAGCATATATTTTAAGACACTGACCATGTATTCTCTATATACGTATCTACCGGACGTAGGCCTGTTTGACACATGTAAATTTAACGTTGTTTATCGCTTATTGGGACAGTGATTAATTCACACGAATAATAATTAGGAAAGGATGACAGATCGGCCGAGGAACTTTCTTTTCATGGTAAATGACGGTGATCGTCCTGGGCAAATCGGTTAGCCCTGACATGGTATACAGATGTTCTCATACAGGTAATGCCTTGGTGCAATTACATAATCAGGAGTTGTTGACAAATTCATGGATAAATTATAGCATGTAACGCAGCACAAACTCGATCAGCATCTCGTTGTAGTATCATTGTATATATATATATATATATATATATATGTATAGTGAGGAATCGCCGAGATGCGACGAAAACGCTAGAATCGTGTTGTCTACTTTTAATTTTTCTTTACGCACGCACGCACGCACGCACATATATATAACATAGTAACGCAATCGACGAAGGAAGAAAACTTAAGACCCGTGACCTGACCGGGCCTCGAACTCACGATCTACGGCACCCAATCGCCTAGACAGAAATACCCGCAGCTTATACCGCTGCGCCACATCCGCGCTCTCAAAAAGAACGTTTCAATGGCGCAGTGATGGTCGACCCGATATCATGAAATGATCATAGTGGAAGTCGTCTATTAGATGATATGAATACATGGTAGCAATGTATTTACATAAATGGATGCGAATTTTACACATATCATAAATATTCATTCAATGCAACTACGACAGGAAATTCAAATCTTTTTCTTCGGATAACAAAACACATAGTCCATATGGTATATTGTGCTAATTATTTGATATATGATATAGTATCACAATTGACGAAGGAAGAAAACTTTATGACTCGTTCCCTGACCGGGCCCCGATATATATATTAATGGAGCGAAGACGTAATTCTAACATGAAAAATGTCAAATTTTCTAGGCAATCAGCCCCTTTAGTTAGACACTGAGAATACCAACGAATCCAATTATAAATCTTTCTGCCATTATCGCACCAGAATAGTTTCTGCAGGCAAGTAAGGGACATATTTCCCCCGGTAGTACGACATTTCAAAGGCATTTGGTAAAAAAACGGTTTGTACTTCGTGACTTTGGGATGCATACAGTTATTTGTTACAGTATAAGTAGTAGTTTATTTTTCGAGACTTCAAAGATATAATGACATTCACGTCAAAAGTACAGTGCAGGGGTTATAAAAACAAACAAACAAATAAATAACAATAATACATAGTAAACACAGGATTGACATCAGTATCGTGAATTAACTATCGAGGTTATATCAATGATAAATTAAGCCAATGAAATAATCTCATTTTGAAATTATATTTATGTCAGAACAGCTATGTATGTCGTTGAAAATGGGAGAAAACCGCCATCGCATTATATGTTGTGTATGGGCCCAGGATGAACAAGTAAAAACATTAAAATAAACGTCTAAGGGCATGTTACTTAAGCGTTTATCAACATCTAGATAAACATTACAATGGAAATGATATGAAAACAATGTTTAATCACATGACAGGCGGCATATATCATCACACTGTTCGCTCTCCTATGGTAATATCTAATAGGGCGGAGTCATCCATGTTGAACTTGTGTCGCAGAACTGTAACACCGAAACGGGGTCATCGCTGTCAGGCCACAAGTGAGATTTCAATAAAAGTCGGGATTTCTTTGAAACGAAAGCCGGGCGTGGTGTTCGCAATTTCTCCATTTTAGCTTTAATAAAATAACGTATTTTCAAACTTGATATTGTAAATCATTCGGGTTACACTTTTAAATCGATAAATCGTAGAAAACATACAAACAAAACCCCAAAAATACTTAGGAGACCCTTAACAAAATAGAATGTGAATAACGATAGGTATTCCTAAACGAGTAAGAGTCTGACAATAGAGTGCTTTTAAATGATTGAAAAACAGGGGAAGATAATTGTATACCGGTATACGAAACCAGAAATTGCATACGTCAAGCTGTTACCACAGCCCCCCCCCCCCACCTCCCCCCCTCCTCCCCCCCCCCCCGCCCCCCCCAAAAAATAGATAAAGTTTGAGCAAAACAGCTTTTCTTTTGTAGAGTTACGAATTTGGAAGTGGATAGATTTTCAATTGAATAACAATGAAGTTTTATCGTATTTACCGTTATATTTAGCATATCAGCGACCATGATTAGGTAGCTGTTTTTTGTTTTGTTTTGTTGGGTTTTTTTTACTTTTTATTTCGTTTGTTTTTGTAATCAATGAAATATCTGTATGGTTACATGTGTTGGGATAAGATCTTAAGCGTTCTCTCCCTTTGCTTAAGCGAGTCAATTCGAAATTTTTTCAAACAGGTCGTGCATTCCTAATAATGATATTTACCTTGAATTATATTTTGTATATGTAACCTTATGTTCACAATAATATATAGAAAAGAAAATGACACTTTAAAGGGATTTCAGCATCTCTCTTTGGGAGTAGCCTAAAATTGCCAACAAAAGGCATGAAATTTTTCTCTTGATTTTTGTTATCAGGCTACACGTTTCTCTTATAAAAGATTGGAACTATGTCATATCTTCTGTGGGCTGTGAGAAATGATATACAGACCTTTGATGAATATAGACGTGTAAAAAAAAAGAAATTTTTAAAATAATGACCAAATATCAACCGGAAGATTTTGAAACCCCTGGAAAAGAAGAATGAGATTAAAACTGGGAGCTAAAGGTGTGTAAACCTCATCAATTCATCAAACACTCCTTTCACTATAAAAGAAAAATAAATAATGGCGCGAAAAACGTGATGTCACAATACGACAATTGACGTTGCGTATTGATTTGAGAAAAAGAATCCCATATAAAATCAGTAAAATTGTACATAAAACATGTTTTAAATAAGAAAATCATTTTCAAAAATTAATTATAAGCGTTGATGTAAATTATTTTTTAGTTTCATCGGGGTATGAAACAAATTTTGTTTGCAAACTTCTGTAAGAATCCGCGTCGGGTATGAAACAAATTTTGTTTGCAAACTTCTGTAAGAATCCGCTACGCGGATTCATACAGTTTGCAAACAAAATTTGTTTCATACCCCGATGAAACGATTTCCTCTTTTTTTCTGCTCCATTCAAGATGCTATGATATAATTATTATATGCAGTTTATCATTTGGACATTGCTAAGTTTTATATATGTTTAATTGTATTACGGAGAGGACATTGCTAAGTTGTGCTAACTGGCGTCCAATCCCTTTGTGCATTGTTCATGCAATAAAAATGATATAAATTCAAACATAACTACATCACCTGTCAGTAAATTAATACGTTATGTAGACTTTAAACTGTTTGGCTTTTGCAGAGAACATTGGTATTTTGCCATCTGTAATGTATATATCAGAATCATTTTTTATTTACGATCTAGCAGTCAAAATAATTGATTTTGCTACAATAACTTTTTAATGCAAATGTTTTACATTATGTAAAACTTAGATATAACTAGAACTGTCGCCAGGATGGCTGACTAATACACCCGCAATCTGCAGGAGTCAATGGTGAATTGGAACTGTTGATTAGAGGCTAACTAAGATAACCCAGCAATATAGTGACCAGTTGCCAAAGCAACCATAATTTTGAGAAAAAGAAAGTGGCATGCACATCTACACATGGTCCTCTATATTTGTGTGAAGTTTCATTGAAAACTTCGTTGCGGGGGTGTAATTATATGTAATAACAGTTTCGACACTCCCTATCCACGAGGCAGACATTAGAGTCACTTCCCTTCGTTTAATCATCTCCAATATATACGTAGAATATAATCAAATGAAAATCTTTGAAGCCAGATTTCGTCTACTTAAATATATAAAGACTCTTAAATAAATTTGCATTTTGGACTTTTCAATGATTTATAAAAGAGGGATGACGTAGGTATTTTTGCCGGTTTCGACCTAACGGTGACGTTTTCAAAATAAAAAAAAAAAAATGTTAAAATCTCCGGCTTTTGAATACAAACCTTAAATCTAAAACATATAAACATTCCCATTTGCGAAAAAAAAAAATGTTTGTTAATTGCAATGAATGTTTCATCAAATGACCGTTAAGTTGCATCTTTGGGCTAATTGTAACTTTCGAGGAGGTTTTTCCCCCGGATTGAAATAAGTTAAGCGCATCAGAGGCAAAAAAACCCCATAAAAACAAAAACAAAAATAAAAACGGTGTTGATAAATATTCTAATTCAGCATTACAAAGACTGGCTATGAATTATAGCATAGACATCACATTACCATAAGTCCGCATTACTCATATGGCAGAACTACCGCTTAGAAACACGACTGTTCAGAGTTCGAATCACCAAGATGTATTATTTCATATTTTGTTATGTTTCTTACTTCCATGTATTTTTTCTTAATCGCATATGAAAGATATTTTCAATAATAAATGCATATTTAAATGTATTTAGTATAATGATAGAAATGTTGAAACAAAGTGTCAAATAATATATTTGCTCAATATTATTCAAAATAAAATGTAAATGAACTGCAGCGTCGACAACAGACCAACATGGATGTATCAATTGATATCTATTTCATACGGTTTCGATTGACTACATAATCCTTTCGCAACGCACTGCGCGCCAATGGACCATGGCGATCTATTTTGTTACTGGGGAATCACTTGTATCACGTGCATTTTACCTTTATCTTTAGCCGTGATTATTACTCTACGTTGCCCGTACCTCTTTGCAGTGTTTGGAATATTTTTAACATATATTTTAACCAAAATAATGAAATCATACTATTTAATAAAATGGTAAACAGAGGCTTAAAGTTAATGGTATCAATATAATAATATCATAGAGATAATAAAATTCAAGAAAACAACAAGAAATACCTATATGTAATATATATTCATGATATACATTGTGGATTTACAAGAGAAGCATGTTCATGTATATATGTATTTATGCATGCATATTATGTATGAGGAAAGGGAAGCATCTTAATAAAAAGGCTCCGATTATCCAAACAAAAATTAATTAAAAGAAGTATCTTACAACAAAATGTATCTCTAACCAAAATGTAGTGTTTCGTTTAGTGTTCTCCGGGAATCGAAGTGCCTGGATTGGAAGCATACTATCTAGAATATGAGAGAACACAATGATTATCGTTAGAACTCTTTCTTACTATTTAATTCAATGAAAAGATATCGTTACAATGTACTTTGGATTAACATTACCTTCTCACAGGACAACATTATGGATATCTGTCTTTAGTATTCCGTTAATTTAAAACACGCTTGTCTAGTAAAACCACTATGCATATCATGAATATGCAATTAGTATTAAATTGAATTCGTTAATCAAGGAGGAAAACCCGACCATCATGACATCTAAATTTATAGACTGAAACTGTCTCTGTGAAAAAAAAAATGTAAAGAATGTAATGGAAGTGGAATAATGAGTAATCTTAATCCTCCATGCTGGTTTTTTTTTTATCATGACACGACTGTTCCGTGATGTTTGGGGGGAAATATAGGGAAAATTATGAAGGAAAGTCCGGGAATTCAAATTTGGCCTAACGGAATGGAATAATTAGGAGAGATACTTCACTCGTGTATATTGGTTTTTTGTGTGTGTGTTTTGTTTAACGTAACAGTTCAAAACAATGGTGCCGACGGGGCCAATTTAAGGAAAGTCTTGGAAATCGAATGTTACCTGACGAAATGGAAGCATTTGGAGAGAAAAGTAGGGTACACCAACGTCACAGCCCCCATTTAAGAAGGACGTTAAACTCTTTTATATTGTTGGATGGTTGGTTTTTGTAATTAACATTACAATCCTTAACAAATGGTGCCGACGGAGCCATTTTAAGGGCTGTTTGAAAAGTGTCATTCCCTTACAAGGTCGTGTCGTAGATCAATATTGGCATGATATCTCATCCGGCAGTATGCTTCAGTGAGGTAGCACTCTAAATCGGCAAAAGATCCGGCCTATCACAAGGAGACTTAACACGAACATACCGCAGCCTCCCAAAACACACATACGCACTCGCTACACGCATGCATGTTGCACGCACGGCCGTCCTTAAATGACCTTAGCTGTTAATAGGACTTTAAATAAAATAAACCAAACCAAACCAAACCAAACAAGAATTGGCAAGTTTGCTAATGTATCCCTTGCAGTGTTGAGTGTCAAGCAGTAATCAGTGCCTCGGAGCATTTATTAATTACTTTGGTATATCGCGGTCTTTGGATAGCGCCCAACACGTTTTGTATGCAATTGTATCTAACGCTCCAATCCAAGGCCAAACAAGTGACAGTGCCAAGGGAAACATTAAGATTGGTTTAGTTTAGCCCGAATTGTCCCTGGCCCTGACACCAAGTCTAGTGTAGGGTCAGCATAAAGCGAGGGTCTATACGGGCGGAATAATAAAAAGGATTTAGGACTAAATGGGTGTTTTAGGGTAAATAGATATCTCATGTGTCCATATATGTAATGTATGTATTGTTTCACGCCCGATTTTATTGTGTTTGTACCAAACGGTGTCAAAGAATTCCACGTTTTTATATAGTAGTGCGCTCTGGCCCTACACTAAACATGGTAATATAGTACCTTATTATTACTCTGTTGGAAATAGAAAATCTAAGATATTGCATGCAAGATTAAGAAATAGTTGTAGTACTTTAAATAATGTCCTTTTCCGATCTCATCTGATTGATTATAGTAACTGTCAATGTGGTCATCCTATTGAGGATACATATCATTTCTTCTTCGTCTGTAATAATTATGTTGAACAGAGAATCGAATTGTACCGAAATCTGAACAATTTCATACCGCTAGATCTGCAGCTATTACTGTAAGGAAGCAGTGATTTATCCATAGAGGATAATGTTACAATATGTAAAAACACTCAGAAGTACATTCTTGATTCGTATAGATTTTAATTCCCCTTATCTCTCTATATATATCTGTGTAAATTTATGTGTGCTTATCATATCTATTCCGATGCCGATGGTAAAAGAGAATCGAATTTCCAGGAGGCATAGGAAGCGAACGGAGAGAGCTAACCATGGCACAGGATGTGATGAACTTTAGAAACAGCAGAGTGTTTTGAAAAGTGAATAGTGTGAACTTCTGCTATCGGCATCAGAATAGTTTATTGGAATAGTTTACTTGAATTGTTTATTCATTTGATAATCTATAGTCATAATGATTTTTTTTTAAATTATATCTTCATTATAACTCTCTCTCTCTCTCTCTCTCTCTCTCTCTCTCTCTCTCTCTCTCTCTCTCATATGTAAATATATGTCATCTTGTAAAATAAATGTATTATATGTATGTAAAATTATATAGGGAAAGGGCTTAATATAAGTTTGATAACTTGTGCCCAATTCCCATGTATATATTAAGATACAATAAAATATGTTTAAATCAATGGTATTAGGGCCAGAGAAAACGCTACGTTTGGTTATGTGTTGTTGATTGTCAGAAAAAGGTCATTTAAGGACAACCTTCCCTTTGTGCGGGATGCATGCGTGTGGTGGAATTGTGTTTTGGGAGGCTGTGTTATGTGTATCTCATTGTGATATGTTCTGATACCTAGCAATAATGGAAACGAATGCGAAGGAAATATTCCACTTCAAAATTGCAAGAGTAGCATGTACTATTTTTGGAAACTCTGTTATGCGGCGGCCAGGGAACAGCCTCAAAGTCTCGACTCTACATTCATGGCAGTGGTTTAGCGCAACGACAAAGGAAAGTCCTTGAACAACATTACCTTGTTTCTGTCAATTCAAATAGCATACATCTAAATTATTTCAATCAAATTACTGAGCTAAAGCAACCATGTCAGAGATATCCTCCCTCATTCCTGCTGGCAGTTCTAAGCAGTGTACCTGCTTCCGCTACTGCACAATTTGTATGAGAACTATAAAGTCGAAACGAAGCTTATGAATATACAACAGTCCCCCACACACTCATGTTCGCTCACAGGGGTGACCGTCTTTAAATGACTATACAATTTATACCCGTAATGTTGCGTGTTTGTAAACGTATCGTAATTAAGATGTTTCATGTTGGCTGGCTTCCCCTTCGCGGACCTCACTATACGAACGTACCCGGATGAGGAAGTCGGAGATGATGATGACGACATACATTTTGTATTACTCCGTTTCTATTATCAACAAACATGGATCTCACGACAGTCGCCAACATTAAGGACCAATTAGAAAACGAGGCTTATTCCTCAGATTTGGGAATCTGCACTTGTTGAAAGTGTCAGATCGGTTGATTGTTCTGACTCGGTGGAAGGCCTCTTAAAACAAAGATGTAACGTACACATAGTGTCATATTGCCAGTGTTGAATTAAATTATGTTATTCAATCCAAAGTTTGTATATGCATGGATAATGCACAATGACATCTTCTCTTGAAATACATCTTTTATTATTATTATTTTTTTTTTGGATTCAACGACGATATCAAGTAGAATCTCTACAATCCGGAACTCTCTACAAACCGGCTTTATTTTGTGGTCCCAAAGGTGTCCGGTTTAGACAGAGTGCACTGTATATGTTGTCAATATTGTAATAGCTTTGTGAATTACAAAAATACAAACATTTTCGTAGGGGTTTGAGAAATAAACTTTCAGCTTAAAAATAGTCTTGTCATTTCCATTCGTCACGCGGTATGAAATATATCACGTCAGGGAGCAGAGCGAGTGTATTCATCGTTTCTCTCATACGTTATAAATATAATCTTTCATCCCCTTGGAACGAGACAGGGGAATCTCAACCCGAGGGGACGATTCGTAAGTTGTCGAACACGAGGCTTGATTTGATCTTCGCAAAGACGAGCATTTACCCTTGGTACAGTGCAAGCAGTTGGCATCATTTAAAAAGACCGACGGGATTCAACTAGAGCCCCCAATTGGCCTAGCTATATTGACAAGTTAGTTGACAGTACTGAACTTCGATGTTTCGTAAATTATGTGTCTTGTAAATCTAAGTGATGACTTGTATGATACATAGTTAGAACAAATGGTAACAACTAATATCACAACGTAGTTAAAGAAACATCATGAAGTTATAAACACGGCGTAAATCGTTAGGGGCATAGGATTAGAAAGAGGTGCCCAAGGTGGGATTTTAAATATATATATTTAGTCTAATCAGTCATTGCATACCAGAAAGTAAGCTTTATGACTTTACGCTTTTGTTTAACTGCTTATGCATTTCACATAGAGTTTACATTGTATTATTATTTTGTGGTACAGTTTGATTTTTAAGCACAAGATCAAGACCTTCATGACCATAAGGAAACTGAAGCTGGACCAAGGAAGATGAACACAGGCACGGAGCTCGACCACTACGGACGACCGATTAGTCATGAAACAACACATAGCTATTTTTGTACTATAATGAATTGATTACAAACTCACCTTAGTCTTAGATGTATTTTTTGTGTTTTTCCTTTTTTTTTTTTTTTTCTGTTTTTTATGCTTTTTATATTTATATATAGACCCAAAAGCAAACACTTTCTGGCAGGACCATACCACAACGGCATGTCTAGCCTTATATTAAAAAAATGGCCTGAAATAATAATTAGTCTTTATAAAGGTATTTCTGGCTATTTCAATATAAGTCTAGATACACCCCTGCGACTAGACGAGAAAGAAGAAACTCACAATTAAAAGAGGCCACAATACCAAATATTTATAAACGGCATTATCGTCTGGATGGAAAGGGAAAAATATTGAGTCGTAGAATTATGGAATAGTTGCTGTCGATGCTAGATTCGAATTAGTGTTGGATATCTCTACATGATTATACAAAAATATGAATATACTCATTTCAGTGAGAACTGTGATTAACATTATGCTTTGTATATTTATTGACGTGGACAATTAGGCTTCGAGTCTGATTACAGGCTCTGGTTTGTATCACGCTGTAATTTAAATATTCATGAGTGACGGGCAATGTGTTTAAACAATGGTTATGGGTATATAATTTAATTTTGCTTATAACAAGCATTTTCATTGGCTCAAAAAATTATGTTATCATCTCATAACATAAAAAAAAATAAAAGGAACTACTTTCAGTTATACCGGAAGTTAACTGTGACGTCAGCGGAGTAATCGTTGTTTACGGGATTTTGTATTTATCGATGTGTTTTTAAATATCTGGAGCAAAATAAACATGTTATACTTAATGAAAATGTTTCTTATCGTTGTTAATTAAATTATAAGTGTTAACTGTAATATTTTTTTTTACGTTATTGAGCAATAACACAAAAAACTGGGGTGCACTCTTTTCATAAACCGCTTCGCGCTTTATTCAGAGTACACCGCAGTTTTTTGTGTTATTGCTCAATAACGTAAAAACAATATTACAGTTAACCCTTAAATAATCGGAAGCTATCAATCAATAAATTTTCGATTACAAAATCGCTTGAATAAAAAAAATAATAAAAACGAAAATGGATATTAAATATGTTTTTTTTTGGATATCCATATCCAAATTATGGATGTTTGCGATTTATAATTGTAATCGGAAAAGATTAACCAGTCTGTTTTCGATTATAATCATTGTTCAGTCGACCACTATATATATATGAGCTGCATGTAAGCATGCATTCTCTACAACACTTGTTGATAAACTGCTGAATCATTAGTGTAATTGGTAGGACACGTGCAATGGGGATTTAAAGACTTCTGGAGTTTCGATTTTGTGAATTTCGTGATATTTTTTCTATTTGTATATATATTGATACTGATGGGACAGAAGGAATTACAACAATGTGGACAGTGGAAGATGTCAAATTTTCGAGGCAATCTGCCCCGAGACACAAACACAATCACATGACATATAAAGAGTACTAGACATACAATCAGATACAGTAAGAATATACTCTTGATGAAGGGGCGGATTGCCTCGAAAATTTGACATCTTCCACTGTCCACACTATTAGAATTATTTCTTTGTCCCATATTAACATTTCAAGTAGTTCATATCCTGCAGATTTATTTTTTTAGATACCACAGGATATATAACACAAAAGTTCCCAGTGGATAGTAGTACAATAAAGGTGGAAAAGATATGAAGCACTCACATCAACGAACTCGTCAATCTGATAGAGACCAATAGAATAACGGATAGAGTTTGAATGTCTAAACCAAAATCCTTGGATTCAAATGATCCCAGCAGGATATCAACCGTCCAAACCCTGTTCCTCAGCCACCCACCGCCCAGCTGGTAGACGTGAAGAAATCCCAGTGAAAATTTACAGGAATAATTGAAACTTTGAGAGTAATCGAGTTCCAACTGTTCTTTTGATTATCTGTCCTTATTTCTTGGTATAATGGTATTAATGGCAATCCTGTTACCCACCTCAACAATGCCATATGTTAATCAGCGCATCCTTACTTTCAAAATCTATATACCTCCAAGAGACAAACAATATTATCTGGTCTGAAAAATTAAATCATGATTATTCGTGGCTGTCTGCACAATTGAAGTATTGATTTTAACACATACAGTACTAGTAATTTATGTCTACAATCAAATTTTCATTTATGTCAACATTCATCAGCACTTGATAGCCAAGGATGTCAACACTCACTTGTCACTGATGTCAATATTTGCTATCAATTTCAACACTCACTAGTAATGGCAGTCAACAGCCTCTAGTCATTGTTGTCCACACTCACAAGTCATTGGTGCCAACATTCAGTAAACATTGATGTCAACATTAAATAGTCATTGATGTCAATACAAGTCTCTGGTGTCAATACAAGTCACTGATGTCAACACTCACTTGTCACCGATCTCAGCTCTAACTTGTCACTGAGATGTCAATACAAGTCTCTGATGTCAATTCTAATATCATTGATGTCAACTTACTAGTCAAGGATGTCAACACTCACCTGTCACTGATGTCAATACTTGGCAATAATGTCAATCCCACTAGTCATGGATGTCAACATTCTCTGCCAATACTTGTCATTGATGTCTACACTCACTTGTCACTGATGTCAATACTAGTCATTGATGTTTACACTCAATTGTCACTGATGTCAATACTAGTCATTGATGTCAATACTTGTCACTGATGTCAACACCCACGTGTCACTGATGTCAATGCTTGTCATTGATGTCAATACATGTCATTGATGTCAACACTTGTCATTGAAGTCAACACTCAATTGTCACTGATGTCAATACTAGTCATTGATGTTTACACTCAATTGTCACTGATGTCAATACTTGTCACCGATGTCAATGATGTCAATACTTGTCACTGATGTCAACACCCACTTGGCACCAATGTCAATACATGTCAATGATGTCAACACTCTCTTGTCAATACTTGTCATTGAAGTCTTCACCCACGTGTCACTGATGTCAATACTTGTCATTGAAGTCTACACCCACTTGTTACTGATGTCAATACTTGTCACTGATGTCAATACTTGTCACTGATGTCAATACTTGTCACTGATGTCAATACTTGTCACTGATGTCAACACCCACGTGTCACTGATGTCAATACTTGTCACTGATGTCAACACCCACGTGTCACTGATGTCAATACTTGTCACTGATGTCAACACCCACGTGTCACTGATGTCAATACTTGTCACTGATGTCAATACTAGTCATTGAAGTCTACACCCACTTGGCACCGATGGCAATACTAGTCATTGATGTCAATACTTGTCACTGATGTCAACACCCACGTGTCACTGATGTCAATACTTGTCACTGATGTCAACACCCACGTGTCACTGATGTCAATACTTGTCATTGATGTCAATACTTGTCATTGAAGTCTACACCCACTTGGCACCGATGGCAATACATGTCATTGATGTCAATACTTGTCACTGATGTCAACACCATCGTGTCATTGATGTCAATACTTGTCACTGATGTCAATACTTGTCATTGAAGTCTACACCCACTTGTCACTGATGTCAATACTTGTCACTGATGTCAATACATGTCAATGATGTCAACACTCTCTTGTCATTGATGTCAATACTTATCATTGAAGTCTACACTCACTTGTCACTGATGTCAATACTAGTCATTGATGTCAACACTTGTCACTGATGTCAATACTAGTCATTGATATCAACACTTGTCACTGATGTCAATACTAGTCATTGATGTCAACACTAACTTGTCAATACTAGTCATTGAAGTCTACACTCCCTTGTCACTGATGTCAATACTAGTCATTGATGTCTACACTCACTTGTCACTGATGTCAATACTCTGTAGTCAGTGTTGTCAACATTCTCTTGTAATTAATGCCATCACTTATTTCTAACTGGTGTCAACACTCAGGAGTAATTTATGTCAACGCTTTGACCAAGACAATAAATATGTGGTTAATGTGTTCTATATTTGCATGTTTTATTTCTTTTGTTCTCAGTGATTTTCAGTATCGAAACTGTTTTGTGTATGATCAACAACATTCATAATAATTGTTTTGTATTATTGAAAACTGATGCACATGAATTATGATTAAAAAAAAAAACCCAAAGATTTCCATAAATTAAAAAAACGTAATTTATTTCGGTTTCATATTGGGTTTTAATTAACCAACATAAAAACACAACGAACTATTCATCATAAAAAGAAAAAACAAAATGCATTGACAGTGATCATGATGCTAGGCGGACACATTTTAAATTTCAATCAATAACATATTCATAACAAAAACTTTGTCAATCAAAAAGAAGCAAAAAATAAATATAATGACTTTGTCTTTGTACCTCAATGTGTATATTCTGTGATCAATTGTTTTGTTCAGTAATTTGAACATCTAATATTAAAAATTGTGTATTGATTAACAGATAAGGAGATGATAAATATAATGCTATTTTTATGTTTTCTTCATTTTCTCTACCACGACCACATTGACCTCTCTAAAGTTGGACTTTCACTGCTGTTGACTTGCAAATAGCGATGCTGGTAGAGATACTACTGATGTTGACTGAAATACAAGAACGTATAACATACCTATACATAACTGTAAGTAAACAAAGTGACGTCAATCGGCCAATTCCTCAATATTCATCAATCAACATATACTTGGCTTTCTAAAACCTTTCGACTAATCAGTGAGACTGAAGCAAAGATAAGTCCAAAAACTACTAACACATTGTTGGTTCCCATTTTCTTTCAGATGTCAGTTGGAAAGGCCTAGGGAATTGGAACAAGTCGAACTTTCTGAGTAAAACTGAATGATTTTTTGTTCAATATCTAGACCTGCAGTTTGTTAAGCGCTTTTAGTGCAAACATTTTACAATGTCAATCCTTTACATTTCGGTAGGCCTAACATGTTAGTGATAGGCCATTTTTGTATTACAACAGTTACGTCGTCACAACACTAAGGACCGCCAAATAAAAAAAAAAAAAAAAATTAAATTTGAATATACAATTTATTATTGGGACGATATTTAAGTTAAATGAACACTTCAAAAATGAAGATACAGTGTATATATTTTATTTTTATATATTTTAATATGTTAAATTTACCCAATCAACAATAGTGAATCGGGATTGATGTTCCTAGAGACCATATAAATCATCCGATTGCCAATAAAATCACGTGACGCACTCTGCTCTCTCCGATAAAAACAGCAAATTGCGACAAAACAGCTTGCTTGCAATAGTGATATTTTAGGTTGATAAACATTGTCAATATTTCACAAGAAGTGCCATACTTTTGTAAACAGTCTAATTTCAAGTACCACAACGCTTTCAGGAAATTAAATGCGTGAAGAAAATTAATGACATCTAACCATTTAGTTCCTTTAAAATATAACGTCTGATAATAGTATGCAGTAGTGATTTTTACAGTTATATCACTTAAAGCAGCCTAGACACATATGAATACAAACTATTCTAAGATAGTGTATGTAGGATTTGCCGTGTATTCAATTTTTCAGGTAGTGTTATTGGAAATTTAAAAAAAATCAAAAAAACTAAATAACAACAACAAAACCATCTTCCCCCCCCCCCCCCCCCCAAAAAAAAAATCAGAAAAAAAATAAATAAAGATAAATAAATAGAAAACTTCTTATACTGACTGTTACATTTGAATATATTACACACATGTATATGGACATATAAAACATTTTCCTTTTGTTACCTTGAAACTATTTTACGGTTGATTCAATATTCCGACAGCAATGACCACAAAGAACGTCGGAGGGGGTTATATAATAATTAAGGCAGTTCTATTTTCGTGATATTTACATGGTACACATATATACATATAGTATGCAAACTATTATTTACTTGTTTAATCAAGTACATGATTTTATTTCTTCAGTTATATTCAATTATTTCTTCGCAAATTACATATCACACTTAAATATGTAAATAAGAAAAACAATCAGGCTCTTCATTAGGGAAACATTTGACATTTATATATTCTAAATTCAAAGTACAATGTCACCTTCATGATCAAGACTTCTAAAATTAATTCCTGTTTTGACTTTTGCCGCGTTGTGTAATATAAATATATTTTTTAGACAAAATACATATACATAATGCATTCAAATGCAAATGCAGCAATAAGTTGGGGGGATATTACATGTTATGCAAAAGCCTCGTTCTGGTGGATGATCAAATCTTCTAAAAATATTATGGTAATGAAATGATATGTGTATATAAGGCGTGTGTATTGAGAGCTTTGTTAGTGAGCTGGAAGGTGGATGGGCCGACATACACCTATACCTAACACTGTCTTGGTTGCGGCATACAAAGGTACATTTATATGGACAGGTTTGCATTCAAAGCAACGGCTCTGTCTGTGTACCTGTGTGTGTCTTTCTGTCTGTGTGTGTGTCTGTGTGTGTGTCTGTATGTCTGTCTGTCTGTGTGTGCGTCTGTTTGTCTGTCTGTCTGTCTGTGTCTGTCCGTGTGTCTGTCAGTGTGTGTGTGTGTGTGTCTGTCTATCTCTCTGTCTGTCTGTCTGTCTCTCGGTCTCTCTCTCTCTCTCTCTCTCTCTCTCTCTCTATCTGTCTCTCTCTCTCTCTCTGTGTCTCAATCTCTCTGTGTCTCTGTCTCTGTCTCTCTCTCTCTAAGGAAATTTGGAGCAAACACATTCCTTTTGCTAAAATAACGCTCCTGTTATAAATAATGATATAACCACGAACAGATTCGTCTCACGAACGAGCATAGGTTAATAAGGGGCAGGGTCCGACTGGAGTCATCATAATCATGGTGTATTTTACAGCAAAAATGCCAAATCTTAGTACCAGGAAAATAATAATTATCTTATTTCCGTTAAAATACTTTTAAGGTCATTTGGCCACAAACTTGAATGAAGAAGATATGATAAAACGTCCGGTTTCTGCCTTATATACGTACAACCACACTACTTTATTCTGGTTTTTAAAATGATGTTGAAGTTACAACATATGTAAAACCTTCAGAAAGTTTACTTTTTGTAGAAATACTCTACTGTTTCTCGGTGGTTGTTGCTAGTGCTACAGAACTCATACACTCCCTGAGGCAAGTCTACTTCTAAGTGACATTCAATTCATACAATGGGATCAACCTTGACACAACGTGTCATTGCATAATAACGCAAGGAATTTAATTAGCATACGGTTATCGTGTTATACAGCTCGATACAGGATATACACATATCATTGCTTTGTTGCTGTCTAAGAAATATCCATTTTATGTTCACAAATTCGTCTTACCTGGGTTGATAAATGGCTAATAATACAAAGCAAAACAAACTGAAATATTGAAACTAAAAACAATATTGTAAAATATGCCTTCTTAACCATTGCACTTTTATGCAATAAACAGAATAATATTATGATAATATTTGTTTAAATATCGTTTTGACAGGTTGTTTACATCTACGGCGGCATTTGGAGGATGATTACAGATGTCGGTGCCACTCAGGAGTCACTTATAGTGTAATCCCATTGAACTGTCTTACGGGGATCAGGATACTTTGAAGTCATATCTAGTAACATAAATAACCAGTCTTATTATATTGGACTGGCATAACTCAGTTAATTGAATCGACATATGACAGCGTACTCGGTCACGTAATACTGACAGCGGGACACCCCGTGTTATAACATTGAATCGACAGAACTCAAAAAAGGTAGTATGACACCGTGCCCGGTCACGTGATACTGACAGCGGAATACCCCGTCTTATAACACTGAATCGACAAAATTTAGACACGGTAGTAGGACACCATACCCGGTCACGTGATACTGACAGCGGGATACCCCCAGAAACGTATCTAATTCCATGACATCTAACTTTATTTACTTTCAGACGGTTTAAAGAAAAAGAACATATTGATGGTAAATTACACAAACATATTTTTAATGACTTAATTGTTTTAGTTTTCAAGAGCTTACATTTCAATAGTTTATTCTTAATTGACTTCGTGATTTTAATGTTGCAATATTTTAGTAGATTGAAGCTGTTTTCAGTTTTCAAAATTGTAGAAAAGATTATATTTATATCAACTCAAACTCTATAATTTTTGTTTTATAAACACTTGAATGTGTTGGTATGGTTTTGGTTTGTGTTGTTTTACGCCCTAACAACAGACCAATAAGGGCGGCCTTTCCTGGGTGTGTTTTATTTAGTTTGTATTGTTTAACGGCCTAACCCCAGCTACAGTCATTTAAGGGCGGCAAACCATGCGTGGATATTGGTTGGTTTCTATTGTTTAACAAACTATATACAGCTATAGTTTTTTAAGGACAGCCTCCCCTGTGCTGGTAATTTATTGGTTTTATTGTTTAACACACTATCATCAGCTATAGTCATTTAAGGGAAGTCTCCTCTGTGTGTGTATTGTTTACTTTATAATGTTTAACGTCCTATCAACAGCTAAAGTCTTTTAAGGGCAGCCTCCTCTGTGTATGTTTGGTTTGATTAGTATTGTTTAACGCCCTATCAACAGCTATGTTCATATAAGGACGGTCTCCCCTGTGTGCAAGATGCATGCATGTGATGAGTGCTTGTTTTGGTTGGTTGTTGTATGTTCGTGTTTGTCTCCTTGTGATAGCACAAATCTGATGTCGACATTATATTGCTACCTCTCTGAAGCATACTATAACCCTGTCACCTTCTACTGCCAACGGACAAACCTGTCCTCCCACTTCTTAATTGCTGAGCGTTACGCTGGAATAGAAACTACCATTTATAAAACTCTGGAATGTCTCTGCCAGGGAACAAAACCAAAAGAAGCCTTACTCAAATGTGTCGAATGCATCATTTATATATTGTAAAGGACTCAAATATATCAAAAATGTGACGTTTTTTATTTTGTCATAACTGCAATCACAATATCTTTCCCAGTTATTTATGCGTTTTATGCATATATTCTCACGAAACATGACTTATATTCTAACGCAACATGACATATATCCTCACGCAACACGATATATATCCTAACGCAACATGACATAAACCATCACGCAACATGACACATTTCCTCAAGCAACATGACATCAACCATCACGCAACATGACATATATCGTCACGCAACATGACATATATTCCCACGCGAAGTGGTATATATCCTTACGCATCACGACATACACCCTCACGCAATATGATATGTATCACCACCACGTGGCATATGTCTCACGTGACATGGCATATTTCACCACGCAATATGGTATCGATCTTCACAAAGCATTAGTAGATTTCTTATTAATCAAAAACACGACTGCAATCACAACTGATTGATTTGTGATTTGCTTTCAGGTACTCATGACGTCTACATCATGGCAACAGCAATAATAAAAACAGCAGAAGATCAAATCACATGTACGATATGTCTCGAGATATTCGCAGAACCAAAAGCCTTGCCGTGCCTGCATACCTTCTGTAAAACATGCCTTGATAAATACATCATAGAAAAATATTCTCAAAATCGGAGAGGAAAAGGATACAAGTGCCCAATATGCCGACGTCTTGTTTCGGTTCCTCCACATTTAAAATATGAGCCTGAAGTATGGGCTAGTGAACTGGAAAATAATCACTCGGTGGCATCAATGATTGATGCATACAAAACAACAAGAGGAAAAACAACGGAAACATGTTCAGAGCATCCCGAAAAGGAACTCAATTTGTTCTGTGTAGATCATAAACAGTTCATCTGTTCCCTGTGTTCTCCTCAACATCGACGTTGCTCTGACGTCATCTCTCGTGAGGAGGCACGTGGTGATGATATATCAACAGAGAATTCAATCCAAACCAAATCGTCAAAAATGAAAAACCTTGAAGAAGGCATGAATCTTCTCTTCGAACAGTGCAACACAATTGAAAACTTGATGGATAAACAACGAACTGCTTTGGGGTTTCTTGATCAATCGGAGAGGCAATTTCGAGCCGAAGTAATATCAATGAGACAGAGATTGAACAAAATGACGGAGAAAAACAAAGAAATATCACAGGATTTATCAACGAAGGGAACAGAAACAGATCAAGCAAATAATCAACATCAAGACCAATTTCAGGAACAAGAAATCAAACTTCCATACCAAGGAAAACCGTCATGGATAACCGGGATAGCCGTTTTACCGTCGGGGAAACTGCTCATTGTGGATCATACCAATGAAGCCGTGTTCGCATTTAGTCTTTCCCTCGAATTTCTATGCAAAACCATCATCCATCCGGCACCTTACGACATAGCAGCAATTACAGCGCTCCAGGATCACATGATGGTATCAATCCCAAATACACGAGAACTCCTGAAATGTCATGTACTAGAGAATGGTTTCGTTGAAAGTGGTCCAAAGCTGAAAACTAATATCGAATGTAAGGCAGTTGCATCGGATGAAGGAAATGTAGCTGTGTGCTCTAATGATGAACTGCAAATCTTTGAAACGGATGGCAAAGTCTGGATGATGGTTTTAGATGAATCTTATACTGAAACAAAGTTCACTTACATCACAATGAGGGCATCGGAACAGAAGGTTTTCATAACGGACCACAGCTATCTAGAGCCGCACATAAAGTGCTTAGATTTTGACGGAATAATTATATGGAAGGTTGCAGATGGCCGAATCACCTTCTGTACCGGAATTTGCGTCATAGGTACACAGGTAATGATGACATCATGGGATTCAGGCAAATTATTGACTGTGTCCTTTAACGGCGACAGATTTGAAACGTACCGCAGCAATACTGTTATGTTTCCATGGAAACTTCATGTATCTTCCATAGAAAATATCATCTGCGTTTCTCAATACAAGACGACAATATCTGAGGAGGACAAACGTACAATAAAAGTGCTCAAAATAGCGTGAGTCACCCATACTGAATAACAGTATATTGACACAACAACAAAACATTCAAATGTGTGTAGAATTTGATTATACATATATTGATAACAACATCTTTTTTCAAATAAATAGTTGGACCATGTTCCTTGTACATTAATGTAAATTACACTTTTTATGTATTCAGAAAAAGTGTTTAACGCGCTGTTTCTTGTATCAGTTTCCATCAGTCAGAGCTTATTCAGCTTAGAATATAACCTCATACCATTTTTATTCTTTGAGATTGTGTATAAAACCTTGTAATATGCTAATTATTCTTTTTTTCCAATTTCAAACAGTAGCATGTTTTCTTTGCCGAAGGAAACATACAGCAATTGACAAATGTATCACAACAAATTGTGCGTGTATGTGTATATAGGGATTGGATTTCACTTTAATGTTAACCATGCTTTTATGGAGCAATTCCTCTAAGAATATATTCTATGGGGCGCGCTAGCTCCCCATTTAGAATATATTCTTAGAGGAATTGCTCCATAAAAGCATGGTTAACATAGAAGTAAAATCCAATCCCTATATTTACACTTACGGATGTTGTTTCTATAAGTCTTTGTGATAACAATATTTTTTCTTTGTAAATAAAAAAAATCATATAAAAGTCGGACACAGTGGGAGGAGTCAATTATTAGAACAGCCAATGGTGACGCTTCACCATAAATTGAGACTTTTTTCCGCGGTAAAAATAGTTCTGTTTTTTTTTATTATGATATTAACATAAATAACGAAAACATTTTGATAGATTATCGTATTTAATATTGTCAAACATGTTATTTTTATACATTTAACAATGGTAAACAAACCCTAACTTAAATTGTAAATGTAAACAAAGCTATGTGCTTGGCGAAAGTAGTTCCCGTACCCTGTCATATTTTCATACACAAGTTCAAAGGTCAATGTTTCCATGCAAGAATGGTAAACAAATCGGTCTGGTAATGTTATGTAGTGACAAAACTTTGCAAGTGTAAATATATATGTATGATAATCTAAGAGACCACGCTATATACAGGGCAATGGTTAGGGTGAAGGAATATGTCAATATTTTTCATAAAATGTTCATTCCCAGTTATTTCTTTTTGTGTGTGTGATATCCTTTCATCTGTGACTTTCATACACGATATAATGTTATATATACGAAATGGTCATATGCAGGTCAATATATACCATATGTACTCCATGTTCTAAATTTAGAACAACCGTACTATTTGGACTCCTGAGTCTAAAATATGATGTGATATATTTTGACATATATCTTTATTCTAATTATTGCATTTTATTTGTTGATATGTTTCATTTTTTTTGTACTTTGCTATGAAAATAAACGCATTTATTGACGATAAAGTTGTTTGTCTGAAAGTTCAAGGCGATTATCAAGTTACTAGTTTATACTCGAGGAGTTGCGTTCACAAAGAATTACGACAGACAGACGGATGACGACAATGCCTTATTGGCCTTTTGGCCGATGGGTAATAAAACGAGAACAACATATGAACAAAATATTTTAAGTGTACACGGAGAATATAACCAGGTGCTCAAGAAGTTACAGCGATTTTCTGCTTCATCGACGACACAGAGACTATCTAAATGAAATAAATATTTCAGCGTTTGAATGAGGTGTTCACGATCATACAGTTTTACTTCAACGTAGGCCATATGCACCTTTTAATTATTCCAACAACCGAACCATATAATCTGACCGTTCTAGAAATAAACATAATATGAAAGAAAGTCACAAAATACTCCAGGAGACAGTGAAAGGAATTAAAACTCACATTTTCGTAAGTTTTAACATAATGAATGCAAGAAACCTACAATAATTATAGGGGAAATGTCCAAGTAATAAGTGCTGCTATTATTTTTTCGATTCAGAAATATGGTATGTCTCTTTCTTATATTACAATGACTTTCCCAGACACAAATTTGATATATTGCAATTCAAGTAATCTTCGACAGCACGGGTTGTGCTACAACGCCGAAGGGTTATACAAGTGCAGCCAGTGCTCAAAACCTTTTTTTGATAGTAGGAGCCTCTTTGATATTCATCGGTGAACACTTTCAAAGTAAAAATCTTCTGATACATGAAGGGTAGAATTTATGACATACGTTTCACTAAAACCACACCAAAACAGGGAGCAAACAGAATTAAAATGCAAGGGATTCTCTTAACGGAAGAGCCATTTCACATAACACACAGAAGGAGAAGGCGTATATATAATACATGTAACAAACTCTTTCGTTTTAGAAATAACCCCAATCGCCAACATAACACAAGCACACACCGACGCCATTTACAGATGTTCAACATGCAATAAAGCATTTAAAACTGCTACGAGAGAGTGAACGTGCAACAACCAATCTAGGACTCGAACTCGGGACCTCCGAACTCTAGGCGGACGCTCTAGCCATTTGAGCTAATTGGCCACCAGTGTTCAGCCGAGTTCGATTCTGCTCCATTCCTCTACACAACCTTTATATCCACCAAAACCGTCACGAATCGGAATCGTCCATTTGCAACACATGCATGAAACATATTTTGTCAAAAGAACATCTCAGGCGACAGTTGCAGGATACACCAAAATAATGTCTGTGAAAAATAGAAAACACAGATTTACACTGATTGATATAATAGTACATTGCACGGAAAGTAGCGTAACACTATTTGAAGAAAACACAATGATGGCTTAATGTAGTTATAGTTGATTGAAAAAATACATTCTTGCCGTTATTTGATAATTGGAAAACGTATTACATTTGTGATATGCTCTGCAGGTGCAGCGTAAGAACTGTGCCTGTCGCCGCATTGCATGATTGTATTGGGTGACTTAATTTGGGATCTTATATTTTCTCTTATTTCAAAACAACTGTCTTCCTCCTAACGTCTCTCTTGACACTGCATACTTTTGACCTTTAACTGAACGTTCGGCCCGGTGAGGAAGACGTTGGGTTCTGTCCCGTGGCCGAGACTTACAAGAGTCTATAAAAATGGTAGTTACTGCTCCTGGTAAACGCTTAGCATATCAGAAGAGGGACGACTGATTCGTCTGATGTCAGTATTATGTGATCAGGTGGGGTGCCCTGCCTGTTAGTTTCGGCAGAATGCTTTAATGAGGTAGCAGAAGTTCCGCGCTATCATAAAGAGTCATACACGAATAAATTGCAGCCCCCTAAAACACCAAATTCACCACATGCATGTATCTGGCACACGGGGGAGACCATCATTAAATGTCATTAGCTTTAGATAGGATGTTAAACAATACAAAACAAAATGTAGTGATTGTTTTAAGCTTTTCATATTTTGTTTTATTTTCCTTCCGTCCGTCCAATATCTTTCGTAGCATTTCTGTTCTATTGTTTTTGTTTGCCTAGGTAGATGATGCGTGTCTGTTTACCTTTTGTTTACGTCCAGACATATCAGTGTTGTATCAATATTTCTAGAAAGATTTTGTGGACTTAAGAGAGGCCAACCTGTATTCAAACGATTTGTATTTTAAAAGCTTCATTATATGTATTGCTCTGTTATAATGGGATCTCGCAAATGGTGTTTAACACAACCAAAAGACTTGTACAGAATAAAATTTTCCCACATACATGTATTTATGTTTTGAAATGTTAATATGAAAACTAGCATTGCTATTATTAACATTATCCTATCAACGATAAAAAAAAAGAGAAAAGAATCGGGAAACATGTGTTTGGTTTATTTATTGAAAAAAAATTATCATCTCTCACAAGTGACTTCTCCCATCTTATTCAATGCTGATTTCTGTAGCGCATTCCTCTGCAAGGACACTGTTTCATGCTGCGTTTTCCTGTTTCTTCTTCTTCTCTAATTAAAGCAAAAGAAGTGGTTTGTGTGATTATGATACAGAAGATGATGCGATGACTTAATTGAAAGGGTCTCTTTTTTAAATTGCATGATTACTATATGAAACAATGCTTTCTGTTGTTTGTTGGTTAGATGACGCAGTTTCATAACAATGTAGCATCTGAGCTTATAGGTGGATAGTTGATAAGTTTTGCATATATAATTCATTCAAAACATGGAATTTGACACGGGTATCAAATCAAACTATAATCCATCATTCATAAAAAATAATGTATCGAGAAAAACATAATAATAATATAATGATAAAATGGTACTAATAATAAGAATTTTCCTTATGTGCGCCAAAGGCTATAACTACAGAAAATATACTATTGACACAGGATTTGAAAGAGAAATGTCATTTGCTCAGATAATGCCACATACCAAGTTACAACTCCGTGTGACAAACGGGAAAATGTATGGAAAACTGATAATTAGAAATTTACAAAGGGCTATAACTCTAGCAAAAAATTAAAAAAAAAAAAAAAAAAAACCCACAAAAACAAAACAACAACACGGGACTCAAACCTGATGTGTAACCTATTGTGATACCGCAACTTGATGTAACAAATGGTAGCGGGAAAACTCTAGAAAGCAATATCTGTCAAGTGTGATTGACGGCGACAGGGACACGGCACCGACGATGCGTTACGATTGACATAGTAATCCCCACGTGACCGTCATGCTTCATAGGCGATGTAATAACCATCCACAATATGCGTGAACATATATTAGCACAACGTTTTCACTGGTTTTTGTTTGAGCATGCAGAATAGGGAATTAAGCGGTTTACTAATTTTCGCATAATTACCCTGTTCAAGCACATTTAAGTCGGCACTTGTGTTTGTCAAGCCTTGCTTCAACTTTTTTCTTTTAATGCATGTCAAAGTATTTGTCATGAGCCAATTTTTTATTTTTATTTTGTCTTGTCGGATTTTACATGATAATACAAATGCATTTATGACAAAACACACACATTCATTCATGACTTTCACACACCCACATGTGCTGAATTTGTTGATCATCATCACCATCATCATCATCACCACCAGCACCAGCACCAGCACCACCACCACCACCACCGTTACTTATCTTATTTAATCATTCGACCTCTATATCAATACACTATCATAATATTACATTGTCATGTGATTTCTACATCACCATTCAATCTCTGCATCATCATCATTTCATCACTACAACACTATACTTATCATTTCGTGACAATATCATTACATTGCTACACCATCAACATTTCATGACTTTAAAACTATATTTCACGACACTGCTGTCAAAGTCACTATCATCAATACCATACAAAATATAAAACGTTGCCATTATATCTCATATCCTTACATCAATTATCATCATAACACTGAAATATCGTTTCATCACTCATTGTAATCAGTGCCATCATGACATTACGAGAGATTGTATCTTATTGGGTGTTTAAAACACATGCACATTCACACGCACGCACGCACGCACGCATATATAATTACCTGACGTTAATAATTTTACCCACTCCTTCTACCCATTTACATATCTATCTTTATACCTCTCTCCTTTGCTGTGAGTCATATGCTTTTGTATTTCATGATGATCAAGAATAATACAAATTAATGCAGTAATATTCATTGACTTGTGCAAGCACCTAGTTCTGTAAATGTATTGTTTAATTGGCATAATGATTTGATTGTCAACTTTGTATATTGTAAAATTGTTATTATTATTATAACGCATTTTTGTTTAATGTAAATGGTAAAATATAGCTTTCAACTACCAATATAGACTTTTAATAAGATTTTGTACTTGATAACATTACCAAAATTAATGTTCAATATTTTTTCTTTCAGAGATACATGGATTGCAAAGATGACTATCTACTAGCATTGATTTAAAAATAAATGAGTGTATGGTTAAAGTATTGTGGAAAACTTTAAATAGAAGCCAATGAAATTTGGAATTTTTCAATATGACTTAAAATGGATCTCTGATATATTTACATCAAATTGATTGCTTACCTCAAAATTGTAACTAATTGCATATATTTTTATTTTGCCATTGCTCGCACAGTGATGTATTATGCAGATGAGGCAATTACAACCATAGTAACAAAATTAGAAAAACAGCATTTTTATTTTTACTTATTGTTTATGTTTGAAAAAAGACATTTACATAGAAAACATTAGCTTATAATTTTATCATCGAGGTACTTCTCTTAAAATTGCCTTGCGAAGGAAACTTTTTATTTCCAATCAATTCCTTGAAGCGACTGTGACTGGCGGCCATGTTTGTTTTCATTAGATATACAACTGACCAAACCCTTACGCTTGTAAATTCAGTACCATTTACTATAATTAAACACTTGATACAACAATCTATATATAGATAACTTATCAAAAGGAAAAAGAAACTTTCGTATTGAATATTTTCGTATTGATTATTTTCGTATTGATTATTTTCGTATTGATTATTTTCGTATTGATTATTTTCGTATTGATTATTTTCGTATTGATTATCGTATTGATTATTTTCGTATTGATTATTTTCGTATTGATTATCGTATTGATTATTTTCGTATTGATTATTTTCGTATTGATTATTTTCGTATTGATTATTTTCGTATTGATTATTTTCGTATTGATTATTTTCGTATTGATTATTTTCGTATTGATTATTTTTCAATATAAAGTCCTTCACTGGGGACCTCCTTTTCTAAACGTTCCCGAAAATTCAAATTATCTATTTACACGTAGGGAGTGTTGTTATGAACATTTCTAAAATATATCTTATCATGACATTGCTGTACCTAATATTTATGTGACAGTTGAATGTCACTGAAAGTATGTTACTGTTGAAACAATAATAACATTATAAATATAAATGTAAAATCAGTACAATTCATTATACATGTTATTTTGTATAAAACATATGCAAATATGCATAGCATGTTTTTGATTCTAACCTGAGTCACTGGCACTAGGCCAACAGTTGTTCATTTTGATTGGCATATTGACAAAAACGCATGCGAAACGGTTAACATAAAAGAAAAGATTAGAAGAAATATTATTGAAATATATCATGTCAATAACTATTTGAAAATGATAGGTGAAACAAATGATGATAAGTGCAATTTCTGTAGAGATGAAACAGAAGACATAAATATATGTTTTGGACATGTCTAGGAGTTCAGGAAATATTAGGACAATTAGCTGATTTCTTATTACAGAAAACAAACAGAAACATTACCATTGACTTGAAATTAGTAGTGTTCGAAACACCAAAAAGATATTAAAATCACAACCTTTAGACTACTTCAAACTACTTAAGATATATTACATTTTTCTTCTTCCCAAAGACAAAACCGACTTTATTTGATGTGTTAAAAACTATTTTTTTCAAAAATACACAGGTAAGAAAACAGTACGATTAAACTAAAAAAAGAACTCCTTTTTTTTTTAAATATGGGATGGTTTGGTTTGGTTCATTTTGTTTAACGTCCTATTAACAGCCAGGGTCATTTAAGGACGTGCCAGGTTTTGGAGGTGGAGGGAAGCCAGAGTACCCGGAGAAAAACCACCGGTCTATGTTCAGTACCTGGCAACTGACCCACGTAGGTTTCGAACTCGCAACCCAGAGGTGGAGGGCTGGTGATAAAGTGTCGGGACACCTTAAATATGATGCTGAATATTCATTGAGAATTTGATGAACTTAGATATCTTTTTGTTTCATTTTGTTGACCATTTCTATAATTTTCTCGGCCAATCGAAGGTAATTATTTACATCTTTCATTTTTCTCATAATAACGATCTTATACCAAGAATCTATAATTAGCTTATCAATGTATTTGATCGTCTTATTGTTTAATCAATATTGTTGTATTGTTTGTTGTGTATTTTTTAATCTGTATTGTTTTAATCAATAATTAACTTTTCAATTTCCATATTACATTAGATTTGGTCTGATGATTTAGAACACTGACATATATGTATGTCCGGGTGTGTTTGTTTACCTTGTCTTTCAATTTATTTATTTATTTCATTTTTTGTTGGGGCCGACACTTTATCACTAGCACTCCACCTCTGGGTTGCGAGTTCGAAACCTACGTGGGTCAGTTGCCAGGTCCTGACTGTAGGCCGTGGTTTTTCTCCTGGTACTCGGCTTCCCTCCACCTCACCTCCAAAACTTGCACGTCCTTAAATGACCCTGGCTGTTAAAAGGACGTTAAAAAACAAAACAAACCAATGTCTCGTTATGTGATGTGGTTGTTGTGTGATGTGTCTGTATACGGGGTGAGTGTATGTTTATATAAACATATATTCATTGTTGTAAATAGGTTCTTACTAATTTTCTCTGTGATTTATTTTTCTTTTTTTTACATAAATTTATTATTTAATTAATTAATGATAGATGTAATAATGACACTGTTTTGATTTTAAAATGATATAGGAATATTATTATTCTATATGCATACATTTCATTCTTGATTAAAATAAATATGAAATAATTTAAATATGTCATTAAAGGTCAGAGTCATCTTACAAAAATAAATGATAATCTATATATCTTTTTAAATTAGATAATTCAAACTATTAACAAAATATAATATCTAATCTATTATTGCTTAGCATGTACATACATTTTTGTTTTAATTTCATTTCTTAAATATACATATTAATTGTTAAATGTAAAAAAAAAAATGATAATGTATGAAACGAAAAGAGAGACATGTTGAATGATTTATATAAGAAAAAACAGAAATTGATAAGTGGAAGATGAAAGAGATCTTGCGCTTGGAGAAACATATTACCAGAGGGCTCCCGACCTTGGCAATCATCCAAAATTCTGCTGAGGAAATAAAAGTATATTTGTTACTAGAGCAAATATATATAGATAACATTTTATGCCAGAAAATTATCATGATGTTGAAATGAGCGTGGTTAGACAATCGAATCAAATCCCGACACTTGATGTACCCACAAATTAAATGAAAATGACGAATGAACTATAATTGCATAAAACGACGAATAAAATATTTTGTTAGACTGGTTAAAGCCTTGTAAAGTCCGTAATGTCTGAAGCCAATTGTCATTATGTCGAGGACCCCAGATGATACAGCCATGACCTGACGCCAAAGCGCCTACCATATCCAATATTATCAAAATGATTAAAGGGACATCACAGTAAAAACGTTGTTATTTTCATTGAATGTACGTGTTTTGTTCCTTTCCAGTTATGTTTCTGTGCTATCCCAATATTCAAAGTCGATCCCTATGTCCAGATTGACCACTCGATTTAGTTAGAAATCCTCTAAGTATAGTGACAGTAGCGATGTACTGGTACAGACTGTATAAATATTACTGAGTTTGTATAAATATTACCGAGTACCGAAATATTACCATTTTTGTTTTCATGTGTTTTAGTTTGTTGTGCGCATGCGTTTTATCGTGTATATAACAAAATATACATATCCAGACTGTTGATCAACGAATTGTGATAACCTTTTTATAATTAATAATTGATGTTTTTGTGTACATATATCATCAAATTTGAATGGCTATTGTTTATAAGGTTATATTTTTTTAAAGATATATCATATAATATGAAATATTACAAAATAAAAATTGGTTTACCATGATGCCTCTTTAAGCAAAATATAGCAATCGTAACACATGTATGCAACACAAACTGTATATATATATATATTACGAATCACTTATCTCATTCTCATTCGTGGTGGTTCGAACAGGTTTGATAAATCATTCCAACATTGCGAACATTCATATAGCCATATACAATGTTTGATCTTATCTAGTCTAAATGGTTTTAATCAATTTCAGATAGCATGTAAGAATGGATGTTTTCACACATGGGCAATAAGACTAAAAAAGAAAAGAACAGTTTTATTATATGTACAATTTGTTCCGAAATCTTCGAGGGAAAGAAAAGAGTCACTTTAAGTGTGTGACATCAAGAAATATTTCACAATATTATGTTATGTCAGAGTAGAAAAGCTTACTGTATCCTTTCTGTCATACTTCTATAGTTGTATATATCCATCATCGAACTAAGGAACAGCTTCAAAATAACCGCGTGATAAGGGAAAATATGAAAACCTATAGAGATCATCGCGAAAAAAGGAGTTTCCGTAATAATCTTATCCAATTAGCATACCAAATACGCTGCTTTAAACATCGATGTTTCGCCGATATTTGAATGCTAAGGTGACGGAAATAAAGTACAAATCGACACTTAATGTCTCATCAGCTGTTAAGTTTTGTTGTTCAGGAACGAGAAGAGAAAAGTTTTTGGCATACAGGACAAATCTAAGAGGCACAACATGAAGGAGAACGAAACCAAACAAAGTGATAGTGAGGATTCAATAACAAAATTTTCCTAGAGAGTCAACTATTTTTTTAAAAATTTGTTTCGTGTTTTTATTTTTGCGATCTGTTTTCTGAGTGCAGCGTGTGATATAATGCATACCATATATACATTGGATATTTATGTCGCATGATTAAAAGGAAGTACAAATTATTGACAGGGTTTCAAGCACAATCATTGCATTGCATATAAATGTATGTGATATTTTCGTTACTTGAATTATGAATTTGTCTCACAAAAATAGAACTTTATAGTGTTTCGATACTCCTTTACGCATTTTGTGTTACTTCAATGACTACAGCTAGAAAAAAAAATATAAAACAAAAACATCGTCGTCAATTATTGCTCCATATTTACTTCTTCGTTTTTAACGTAAATATTGTTATCTTCGACGGATTCCATCTCCACAATTTGATCAAAATCTGTTTTTAATTACATTGAATTAAGTTACAAGCAATATAATATCATTTCTTTTTATTTCTCGCAGGATAAACATTACAAAATGCCTTCTGCGGGCTATCTGATGAAGCGGGCAATCTGACAAAATGACAATGTCTCTTGTCTTTCTCTGGTGTACTATCAGGTACCGACATTGCTATTTACGGTTGAAATAGGAATGACACGATACTGTCTTCTCGTGAGCCATTACATCATTATAAGGAATCGACAAAACTGTCGCCTCGCGTTTTTATGCAGATTTTCTTTCTTTTGTGAATATATTGCCAAGGAACGCGTTTTCCAAAAATAGCGAAATAAGACTAGCCTAATAAAACGCAATAGATTCATCCAAGTTTGTCTTGATGACGAAAATTTGCTACTTCTATTGCAAAATTCACATTGAAAGCTTCTGCCCATCTGTTAAATAATTTAATTCGACATGATATGTTGGTGTGAACGTCCGAAGAGTCAACATAAAAAAGTTTAAACTATCTTGACAGACATACAAACATGTAAATATAATTTTGCAACATTAATATTGACCATGTATTACGGTAAGGTAGTTATATATGAATACATCGGTCGCTTAGCGTATATTGGTTACTTAGAATGACTTATATCCATAGTCCGGAACAGTGTTTATTTTGTACTTCTTTCTATATTCTCCATGTAAAGCCGTCTTATGTTCATATGTGTCTTCTTATCGATTGGGTTATGACTTCATCGACATATAAGTGATCACTGTTTTGTTTTGTGTAACACTAGGCGACTGACTCTGTTGGTAAGCAGTTATCCAGCAATATACTGAACCATGGCCATCCACATTACTGTTTATTATTTTAATTTATTTATATTTATTTTATTTGCATTTTTTTTTTTTTTTTTTTATTGTTGTATTTATGATTTGCATTAATATATACTTACATAATTATACAGGTTATATAGCTGAAGGCATACATTTGTCCATGACTAGCAGGGATTACAAACATGTATGCAAGATTATAATGAAATAAACTGTCAGCCGAGATAGGAATCTGATAAGATGACGTACTGTATATAACACATCATCCTGATGGAGATTTCGTGACTTTCCGTGTTATATAAACCTGAATTTAATGACAGATTATATTCAAAAAATAAAGTGCATATATTAACATAATGCAGGCATTACGACAATATCTATTTATATATAGTCATACAAGTATATAAACCATGTGCAGGTAGAGAGGTTTAACTTGCAATGTGACTTAAAGATGGGAGGTGTTGACACAGCACAACCACTTCAATATTTGCTGTCGCAGAAGATTACAGGTTTGCATTCTCTAGACAAAACGGCCAGCTCTACTAAAACCGTTGGTACATGAATGCTGTAAATGTAAAAATGGCTAAATGTATAAGCTACGACACATTTTAGCCTTTTTGCGTTACAACAGCAGCACATATGTAAAAGTACGCTTGGCATTATATAACGCAACATATTTATAAGCTATGTAGCTTCTCAATAGTCCTTATTTAAGATAGTCTATATTTAGATATGAACACAATCCTAATCATATAGGGTGCTGTTCAAACCATTTGCAGTTCATAAAGACCTATTGAGGTTTTACCATCATAACCTCAACATACCTTTATATTTTTTTGTATATTTATTATGAAAGTTTGTCTTAAGACCTATTGAGGAATATCTCCACCGGTCATATGGAAGTTTTTCTCTACATTTCCGTCTTCCCCTCTTCCTCTTAATTATCCGATAGCAGGGAATACCTAGATATACAGTCTTATCAGTATAGAATTTTTTTAAAACAGTTTATGCTAAGTGATTAATATATATATATATGTACATTGCACGAACCTCCAATTACCAACCCGAACAAGGTCATTGTTAGAAGATGATACACGGCAAGTTGGTGGCCCGGGGAGACGGGTATAGGAGTAGGGGTAGGGATAGAGGCTGGTGTGCGTTAGGGTTACATTCATTCTACTTCTGAACCCGCCATTACCCGTTTGGCCCTACCTGATATCAGATAGATGACTGTGAATGCCTTTTGATACCTTAACAGTAATCCAAGCCGTGGTCCAAATTAAAGATAAAACTCATTATGCTGCCTTGAATGACCTTAAAGCGACCCCTAGCTCCCAAGTGAGGTGAGCAATATCTTGAGTATCCCACGTCCGAAATGTCTCGGCCAAGGGACAGGACCAAAGCCTTCCTCACAGAGGCGAACGCTCAACTGATATACCTGTCGATGTACATTTTCATTCCCAGCTGAAGGTGATTGTTGTCGCCATGTTTGACCATAATAAGACTTTTGCTTTGTTTGGTTTGTTACCCTTTGTTAGCAACTTGCCCAAAATATGATCCAAAGCAGTGCACGATCAGTGTTAACAAGTTATTTATTTGGGTCAATGGGATATTTTTGGTAGATCTAATAGTATTTGTTTTCTATATAGACCAGATGTAAACTAGGTCACTATAGCCTACGTTAGTAGTTTTTAATTTTAACAATGTGACATTATTTAGCCCAAAATATCTAAACCATCAATGTTTTATTTACACACACTTGAAACCTATACCTATTTTTATTTTCTATGAGCCCTCGCAAAATGTGATGTTTTGAATAGCATACTATATGCAGATGAACTTTGATGTCTATCAATGAACAAACAAATCGTCATTGAAGGAGTGCGGAATTGTCTTTATCTCTACATATCTTTTCAGGTGCTGAGTATGAGGATAACTTTGCAATTATCATGGCGACATCCATTATACTGACAGCAGAAAACACGTTTCAGGCACTGTGTGGTATGAAATCTTCGAAGAACTAACCAATTTGGAATCTCTATCAAAATGAGGAGCACGTGATTGACAAAAAATGTCAAAGAGGACAATAACTAAAAAATGTATGGATCAGCACACAAAAAAAGTTTTAAGAAAGAAAATACAGACACCGAGAAAAATACTAACGACTAAGGGGAATGCATATCAAGAACCCATCTTCATCTCAAATGAAAACCGTCATTGCCAACTACTTCAGCAAAAGTGTAGTGTTTTAGTTTTGAGTGTATATTATTATACAAACCAACAGGACACCGTCATTGTTGTCTGATGTTTTGACTGTGGATAGGTTATATCGTAGGGATATGTTTAGAATGCAGCACATAATGCTGTTATGTGCCTATTTTTGTATTGTGTTTTCATTATCTTTTTCTCATTTGTAACGATAAAAGTAGTAATTAGTTCAATCAGATCAAGGCTATCTATTCATTGCATTCTAATCCTCTGATTTTTTTAAGCAAATGAAGCGATGATAGAAGAAGATGTTGTTTGTTGCGATTTATAATCGCACAACTATATATGTGGTAAGCACTCCATATAATGACGCTTTCTGCTCGTCATAAGATTACAAAATTCTGCTGTAGTCTGACAACAACGTTTTCATATTGTTCTTTTTTCCGTCATTACAATGAAATAATAATAATGATAAAAAAAAAACAAAAAAAAAAAAAAAAACGATTTCCCGTTGAATACCAAGTATTTCACCGCTGTTTCGCATTCGCGAAAAATATTAATACTCTTGTCATTTGAGTGAAATACATACAGTATTCAATGGGAAAACCCTAAAAAAACCTATATATATATATATATATACCTCTTGTTGTTGGCATTACGTGCTAGCCTGATGACTCTATATGTATCATTTTTTTTCAGCTAAAGGGCGTTTACGTCTATCTAATGGTACTAGCAATTTGATGCTTGTTCTAATGACTGACTAGATGGTGGGAATGGGTCGGCAGTAACGATATCGTTATAGGTCTTTTGTTGCTTCTCTTACTCTCCAGTTATCTACTGTTGTCTCTTGTCACAAAGATAATATTTTCAAACTGGTCTGCACATACTTGTATATGGTATAAGCAGATACAACAATAAGGCAATTGCAAGATTGGCATACGTGTCCTTTTCGGAATAGACATTTCTCACGATTATACAATTTCTTATGCATTTCCAACAACGTGTATGCAGATGTAATGACGTTTTTCCTACTGGAAGATTTCGAAAGATATTGATCATGCCATATTCTGTTATCGATGAAACACGTTAGTGTGACTAAAGTAATCCTTCAGTTATCTCCCCTAGCTAGGACACAAATGTGCCAAATCGATGGTACACAAAGATATATATCTGTGATCATTACAACGAGTAAATCAGTTTTGACAGATACTGTACCGTTTGAAGTCTTAATATGCTATAACTAGTCGGTGATTTCCTTTTTACAAAACGAGTGGACGCCGTTTTGTTAAATATGATATTCGCGGTGGACCCAATAACTGTCTGCCCTGCATGGAGGGCGTTAGAATTGAACCTTCTGCTCCCATCGCATGATCGTAAGAGGCGACTGAATTGGGAGATTTTCTCTTTTCTCTTCTTTCTTAACAATTTTCTTCTTCCTTATGTCTCCCTTGACAATGCTTCACTTTTGGCCTTTTGTTGGGCGTTCGCCCCTGTGAGGAAGTCCATGGGTACTTGACCGAGACATATCTGGGTCTCCAAAAATGGTAATTTCTACTCCTGCTTAACGATCAGCATTTTGATCGTGGGAAGACTAGTTTGCGCCGGTTGTCAGGATAATTTGACTGGACGTGGTCTCCTTCGTTGACACCGTCCATAAATGACACGATTGTGTTAACAGGACACACATGAATAAAGCAATTCGAAATAAGCCACATAGGTATGTTTTGCCGCAAGTATCTGGTGTTGTGCCCAGTAAACTCAGATTAATTGAACACGATTAAAAGAGAAATCCGACGACCAAAAATGAAATAATCGCACATGCTTGGTAATCTTAATGATTCAAATAAGTCTTAAGGCCTTAGATGGATATCAAACATTAGTAACATCTATCATTATCACATCTGTATATGTTTAAGTGAAAAAAACAACATTTTTTATGTAAATAAAGAACAAGTCGACATGATGTTTTGTTGACATTTGTTATATCTGACATTTTGTCTTAACGCGTTAAAATATTAGCGCAATGCTGAAATGTATTAACATGACGATAAACTGGCGTACGAACAATATTCGCCTTAGAAAAAATTAAAATGTATCTGGAAGTAGCAATTCGCTAAAATATGTTATACATTGTAGTATTTTCTAGACACTAGTAGTGGAGGCTTAGGTTGTTAAACTTTCCATTGCTGTTTCTCTTTGATGTTTAATTTGTTCAGTTACAGAATATCCTGACGACAGCTTAGTCAGCACTAATTGATTCAGAATTGCGTTTCTAACAGAGAATATGTAGGCATGGTAACGCTTTTATTCTGTATCATGTGATATATCACCCGGCTGTCTTGTATTAGTTATCACAGATGCATAAAAAACAGCTAGTCTACATACATAAATACATGCATACATCAGACATATTTTCAGTGTTTCATTGCAATTGAATTTTTTTTACATTGTTGACCATTCCAAGAAAGAATCTGCAAATTATTTCTATTTAAAAAGTCAACCAGAATTTTTGCACAGCCAATCAGTGTGACTTTTTTCATTTGAAATCACTTGACGCTGTTGTAACCAACCTGGTGCGTGAACAAATATCGTTTAAATAAATCTTCTTTGTTAATCTTTGCATACACTGACTTGCATGCGTTCGCATACTAAGTCCATTCTTAGTGTTCTATGTCCTTGTCAGTGGCCTGTCAATAATATATATCGATATAAAATAACGGAATCTACTTTGAAAGATGATATATGTTACTAATGACGCATTGTTGTTTATAATGGCATGTTTGATAATGCAATAAAGAATTTTGTCGCAGAAAAAGATTTGTCTTTGTTTTTAGTATCTACGCATATGTGTGATGTATACTGAATATAAAACAATTTAAAAAATAAAATAAAATAAAATAAACAACTCATGATTGATTTTGAGGAAATGCATTCGTAACTGTGAGAAATGCTTTTATTTCTGTCCCACGGCGAAAACGTACATCCTCAATCCCGTGGTTTCTGGTTTTGCTTTCCGGAGTTGAACAGATGAATATGGGCTAAATTTTCCAGTTAGAATTACTTTCTTCATATTTGGAATGGCAAAATGCATCTAAGGTATTATAAAAGATTAAAAAAAAAATGTCCTGTAGTTTTGTCAATATGGGACAAATTTGACACCGACTTTACCACCTCGAAATGTTCTCCGACCTGACCTTAATTCCATGTCCCTTTGTTTACGACCGCACTAACTTCCTTACCTCAGTGTATTTATATGCAAAAGGCAAAAACATTAAGAGATAGCCACCAAAAGACTCAAATTGGCATCCATCCTTTGTATGATTTCAATTATATGGTATTAAATATACCTAAAATAAAGACGCAAAAAGAAACAACAAAAAATGGGGGGGTATTGACATTAAATTCTGATATACGCTATACGCTTATTTTAAAGTTTTGCAAGACAGAAACATACATTTCGACAACCATAAGAATTTATCGATAATTAGTGCCAAGGCTTATTCCTATTATAGGTACAATGAATGACCTTGCCCACAGATGAATTACTCTAATACTCTACCACTATGACAAATACAAACACACAGTGAAGAAAATAAAAGAACAGCAGTAATGAATTGCAGTGTGATTCTAAATAAAAAAAATCAATAAAACAAGGGAAAATAACGACAAAACGTAGCCTTGCATGGAGACCATTGGAGAAGTACAATGAGAACGAGACATGACTCCAGTTGTTCCGAATTTGACAAAATGGTTTTGAAACTATTAGACTTGTCAGGCTCTTCCTAGCTGATCATTTTAAGGAATATACGCATGGAAACTTTGACGTAGAGGAAAAAAGAAATGTTCACTACTTAAGTGATTAGGTAATCAGCTTTTGAACCCAGGTATTAAGAAAGGGTGGCGTTTTCTGCTTCACTTAAGACACCATCCTGGCAAGCCTTGGTCAAAATGGCAAATGATGTAGTCGACATCTGCCATGGAACCCGGGATGATGGAGTACTTGCATATCAATACATATACATTATGATAAGATCTCAATATAATCAACCACGTGTGTAGCACAAGTCAACCAATGGAATGTCACAATTTGTTCCCATGGGTAACATAATTGTGTGCTGGAAGATGTGGTTTCGAGATGATAAAAACTTTGAATGACATTATCAGCGGTTGTCAAAACTAACATAACATAATTACATGCCTAAGATTCTTTCATGATCCTCTGGGCTTGTCACCAAACTCACCAAAGATGTTGTCGGTCAGAAATCTAATAATGTAAACGTTCTTAATTTGACGTACTCAAACATTAGCCCCAAACCAAATTTAAACAGATTAGCAGAATAATGAATTAGCGAACCAACAATGGTTGTCATAGAAACCAATGTAGATACACTACAATTAGCGTAATCATAATTTAGCGGAATAATTTTAATGCGATAAACGCTAAAATAGGACATCCGCTAAAATATGTACTTTTACAGTAATTGTCATAATATCATACCACGGTGTGTTTAACATCATACGGAATTCACAGTTGTGTACTCATCACGCCGCCAAAATCAGCTTATAAACACAAACCATTAAAGTTATCAATATAAGAATTGACAATGTATTGCAAACCTACATAAATAGTTTACCGTTTAGGGGAAATAGTTCATCGTTGTCCAGAAATTATTATATGAATTGTATAACATCTTTTATAATGAAGGCTAACTGCAACATTGCTTTGGTTTTATGTGGTGTCCTAATGGCTGTCTTCTGCAGAATGCTTCAGTGAGGTAGCATTATAAAGTCGGCATCAGAAGGTGATAAATACGAACATACCACAGTCTCCAGAAACATGCGCACATTCGCCACACGCATGCATCTCGCAATTAGGGGAGGCCGTCCTGAAATGATCTTAGCTGTTGAAAGGACGTTTAACGATACTTATCTTATCCGTTTAATTTCAATACGTTTTTTTCCACTAGAACTAACATCAGGGATCAATTTCAACTTTTCGCACGACTAAAATGTGGCAGATTACCCTACCCTTTAACAAAGTAGAAAATCAATCAACCATGTAGGACAAACACTCATTCGATAGCTTAAACAAACGTTCCATAATGATTAATTAATTAAAATTACCAAGAATCTACTAATCGAATTACCCAGTGTCAAATATCTTATCAGGTCATCTGGATCAAAGTGGTCAGAACGCTATATTCAACGTGCTTCGTTCCGCCGAGGGAATTTTTACTTAGGTATCTATATTTGCTTATGCGCATCGAGTTTATAACTTCTACATACACAATTTGTGGAGTAACTGGCTGCGATGTAACATACGAGCGATTTGGCTTTTAAAAAAGTCGTAATGAATTAATGTTGTATTGTACAATGATATCAAGATAACAGATCCAGTCGACAAAATATAAACAAGTACATTGTATGTATAGTTTTGTTCGTTCATTTGCTCAAGTTGAATAGCATGAATGAGTTCATTTTATTAACCGTAATTACATAATGTTTTAATATTAACAGTTAAAAAACTCTTTGGGCTATTTCGTTGATTGTTTTCTGTGTTGATAATCGAGTATTTTGATTAGCAAGGATGACGGCAAAATTAGAAAAAGAAAGCAGAAGGAATAATTAAAAAGAGGAAGGTAAAAGACACAATACATTCTCAAAAAATGCACACACCGGTAACAAATAAACCACAAACCAACAACATATAAACAACACATACACAACAAACCAACAACATGAAATCAACTCGCTAACAACATATAGACAACACACCAACAACATATAGACAACACACCAACAACATGAAATCAACTCGCTAACAACATATAGACAACTCACCAACAATTAATAAACAACACCACAACACATATATAACAGCAACAACATATAAACAACTCACCAACAACATATAAACAACTCACCAACAACATATAAACAACTCACCAACAACATATAGACAACTCACCAACAACATATAAACAACTCACCAACAACATATAAACACACCAACAACATATAAACAACACACCAATAACAACATATAAACAGCTCACAAACTATTTATAAACAACACCACAACACATATCTATATAACAGCAACAACATATAAACGACACCCCTACAACACATAAACGACACACCAACAACACACTAACAACGCACTAACAACATATAAACTCACTAACAATTTATAAACAACTCCAACAACATATAAACAACACGTAAACAACACACCAACAACATATAAACGACACACCAACAACACATAAACGACATACCAACAACACATAAACAATTCACCAACAACATATAAACAACACACCAACAACACATACACATTTCACCAACAACATAAAGACAACACACCAATTTTTGTTTTTTTGCTTTATCATTTCCTGGTGTTAACTACATAGTTATCTAATTTTATGTTGTTTTAATGCATTTTTGTGACAGACAGACGGCGTTGTATCATCTTGTAAAAAGACTGCTTTTATAGAACGGATATAATATTAGCCAGTCATTTAATTGCTAAACAATTGGATTGTGCTGATTCCCTGAACACTTATCATTTCAACTGTCAAAAACGGAATAATACTTGTCAGCCGAAGATTGATGTATATAAGTGCAAACTAATGAATAAATCGTGTTATGGTAATTGATCTGAATTTGCAAGCGCATCTGAACACAAACTCCGGTTTTCTAATATGTTGACAAGATGAAAATCTGACAATTTTGCTACAAAACCCACGAACAAAACGTTGGATTGCAGCATGAAATAGAATTAGATTGTCCAATACATATGAATTTTGTAGATTGTATTCCCTATTCAGATATGTATCTTTATAATAACTGGTAATAAACCTACTACCATATGCTGTTATTGAAATAAATCCTGTCATCCAATGACAGTGCTTTATAGTTTCTTCAATCCGAAACGTACGCTACACATATTTAATGTTAAAATCTCACAATCCTCATACTACATTATAACATATCACTAAACCTCGTTTAGAAAATAAGGAAACCTCTTTACAACACATACCTGTTAATGGGGATTATAAATGATGTGGAAACGTATGTCTATCCAAAACAAACAATAGCAAATATCAATGCCTTGTCCGGTGTTAATATAATTTATTTGAGGTATCACAAAGATCTGTATGTTAAACAGATACGGAATCTCTACATAAATCACTCTCTGGTTTCTGAATTGATTATGAGGTAAAGCCTCGTTCTGGTGGATGATCAAACCGTCTAAAAATAATATTTAAATAGAGCAATAAATTAGTGAATATGTGTATAAAAGGCGCGCGAGGTTGGAGTTGTGTCAGTAAGCTGAGAGGTAGATGGGCAATACATATCCTCCACTCTGTTGCTGACTAAGAAGATTACATTTTACATGAACAGGTTTGCATATTTGGATTCATACAAAGACCAAAATATTAGCAAACAATAACAAGATTGAAATGTCAATCATCACCATGCGGGGCTTTCATTGGACGCTGGTTACAAATGTGAGGTTTAAAATAACCGAGTTTTAATCGAGGCTTTGAAACAAAATTCTGCTGTTTAAGACTACCAGTCAGCACAATCACTACGAGTCTTTAACCTCAAAAACTTATAGATTATTGATTAACAGAACAGTGTTTCAGTTTGCGTTTTATATTAAGCATAACCTCCTCGCGAATTTTCGTTAAGTGCCCTAATGTACGCAAGAATCGTCCATGTTTCAGAGAATCAATAATTTAAAGAGGAAACAATGCCGAACATAAAATTGTATCATCACGGAGACACGTTTTGCGATAATGTCATAATTTATTCATTGAATCATGCAAACTGTGTCATGTTTTGGATAGGCCGGGAATCATTTAAGGGTGATAAGTCATAGGTATGCCGGGTTTTTCCTACAACAACGTCCATATGATATCTACAAATAGTAATAATTCTCATCGAAATGTCATATATTCTCAACCGATTGAGCGTCTAGTTACCTCGTGTATCGTCTTGACAATTAGGTAAAGTCAGGATTATCAGATAGATTTACCAATACAGATATCAAATATACCTAGTATGGGATAAAAATCGAATGTAAAGTCGAGTTAAGGAATTAGGTCATATTAATATTCGTTTAAATCATGTTAATGATATCCGCATAAAAATTCTGGCTGTATATTTTAATCGCTATTGCAATATTTATGTCCAATATAAAATATTCATTGAGCAATACAGCTCGTTGCTGGCAGACCCTATGTCAAAGGGTTGTTATTGGTCTCCCAGGGATGAATGAACGTAAGGGTGGGAGGGCGTGGGGGGAGTGTGTGTGTGTGTATGTGGGCGGGACGGGGGGGGGGGGGGGGGGGGGGGGGTATATAACGACCAATGCAAAGGAATATGTCATTACTTCATTGCCCTTAATGCTCTATCATATTTATCTATATCCCTGGAGCACATCAACCGATACAAATGACAAACGTTCAAATTGTATGTTCAAATTCAAATTGAGTGACAGATTTTCCATTTCAATTCTATGCGATGAATACCATAACTAAAGCTTGAATTATGCAACAATAAAAGTCGATTATGTATAACTTGGTATAATGATAGACGTTTGGATATACTAATACAAACCTTAATATTTATAACAGTCAATGCAAATTTAATTCTTTTTTTTTATTGATCATTTAATAACAGAACATTTCATGCTGGTTTTGCCTATGCTTTTAATATCATGCAAAGCATATCATATATGTTATTATTTGCAATCTTAAACCATTGATGTCATTTGTTTTTGACATGTATTTTTCGTACAATTCTTCAGACGGTGTAAACGGCAATTTCCAATACGTCACCATGGCAACAGCGATTATGAAAACAGCAGAAGATCAGATCACGTGTACGATATGCCTAGAAATATTCGAGGAACCAAAAGCTTTGCCATGTTTGCATACATTTTGCAAGAAATGTATAAGCAATTATATAATCGAGAGGCATTCTCAAAATCGTAACCGCAACGGATATCAATGTCCTGTATGTCGGCGTCATGTTTCAGTACCCATGCATATGAAACAAAACCCGAAAGTTTGGGTAGATCAGCTTGTCAATAACCACGCGGTTAGTACAATGATTGATGCCTACAGAACACCAAAAGGAATAGAGTACTGTGCAGATCATCCGAAAAAGGAGCTAGGTTATTTTTGTGTTGATCATAACAAGTTCATCTGCTCAATATGTTGTCATCAGCATCGACAATGCAACTATGCCGTCACTCATGAAGAGTCACATAGCAATGTTAAAATAGCAGAGAAATCAAATTCCATCAAATTGTCGAGAGAAAACAGCATGAACCACGACTTGAATATTCTTTTCGAGCAATGCAACAGTCTTGAGGACGCTATTCATAAGAGACGCAATACCTGGGAATTTCTTCATCAATCAGGACAACAGCTTCGACAGGAAATCGTATCAATGAGGAAAAGGATTACTGAACTGATGAGTCAACACAAGGAAGGGACAGAGAAAGATGTCTCCAGGGGGGTATCTCATGTTACAGATCAATCAAACGTTCAAGAGGAGGCGCACGTCCATACAATAAAACTTCCATACCAAGGAAAACCGTCATGGATAACTGGAATAGCAATTCTGCCTTCAGGAAAACTGCTTATTGTTGACCATATGAATGCAGTCGTGACCGTATTAAGTCTCTTTCTCAACTGCATGTGTACTACAAACATCCACCCAGCGCCTTATGACGTAGTTTCAGTTTCATCGACTCATGATCACGTATTGATGTCGATTCCTGACACGCGGGAACTCATGAAGTGTGATGTGTTAGAAGATGGCTCTGTCGTAGTCGGTCACAAATTGAAGACAAGCATAGATTGTAAAGCAATTGCTTCTGATGAACGATATGTGGCCGTGTGTTCTAATTCCGAGTTACAGATTTTTGAAACTGATGGAAAGGTATGGATGATGGTTTTAGATGAATCTTATGAATCAACAAAGTTCACGTACATCACAATGACGTCACCAGAGCAGAAGGTTTTCATAACAGACCAAACTTTTACGGAACCGCATATAAAGTGCATAGATTTTAACGGGGCAATTCTATGGAAGGTTGCAGATGGTCGAATTGGCTTGTGTACTGGGATTTGCGTCACTGGTACACAATTAATGCTGACGTCATGGGATTCGGGGAAAATGTTCACTTTGTCCTTTAACGGAGACGATTTGAAAACGTACAACAATAATACTGTGAGGTTTCCATGGAAACTTCATGCATCTACGAGACAGAATATCATCTGTGTTTCCCAGCACAGAAACACGTTATCGGAGGAAGACAAACGAGTAGTGAAAGCATTTCATATGATATAATTCAAAAACGCTGAACTAACTTTTTTATTTATTGTCTTCAAAGGTCGGAGCTGCCGTTAGCGTAAATTGTAGGAAATCACAGCGTAAATAGCATTTTGTATATAAAAAGAAACTATATAATCAAGAACGTTCTGCGGCAAATGCAGTAGTCCGCAACAATTGTACTTAGTTACACCGTCATTGTTCATTATTTCGAACGTATGTCCCATATTAATCTGATTTGAAATTATTGATATGAAGAAAGGTTCGGTTTGTGGAAATGAATTAGAATTTCATTAATCACTGTTCCGGGACTTTTGTTTTAAATAGAATATTGATTGACAAATATTACTGGAATAATCACTTGACACTTATTATCTGTATGCACGTCTCCTTTATGTATTTGGTGAAAGATGTTGAAATATTTAAAATATTTAAACTTTGACTACGATCATTTTGTCTTTGTCATCTGACATTTTTTGTTTCAAAAACCCACAAACAGAAGATTGCATTGTAACATGAAATATATTTTTTCTAGTATTCATCCTACTTGTATATCATTCTGTTACCTTTTAACTGAATAGTGTATTGATTAGCAGGTACTACTTGGATAATTACCGGATACTTGTTATGTGTATGCACGTCTGTTACATGCATTTGGTGAAAGATGTTCAAACAATTAAAATATTAAATTGAACTGGAAGTCTTTAAGTCATGTTTGCATGGTGCATTGTGTTGACATCATACTGCTGCATACAACTGAAACAATATCGCATGACTTCCACTGTCATCCTGTTTTATTTTTTAAACGAAAATCAATGATACCTTAAACTCCACGTCGAAGATATGTATATGAAAAAATGATAAAAACAAGTGTTCCGATACAGCATGTGTCTGATGTCTTTTAACATCAATAAAAAGCGTTTTTAGGTTGAACTCAAGTTTATTTCAAGTTCTGAATTTGTGAATTAGAGTAGAAGTTGGATTTACAAGGTAAAGACAATTTACCTTTTGGCCATTTGCAATATCAGTTCTTTGAGGAATTTTTAACAGGTTGATGTAATCATAAATTTGAGCACTCACAATATTTCTAATGGTATATGTACATACGGTTCATAATTCTGAATGTCAGCGTGATAACACACACACACACACTCCATCACACTCTCACACACACTCACAGTCGCTCACGCACACGACAGTGTACTAACTTGCCTCAAAATGTCTTATCACAGAATCGCACTAATACGTGATTGGTTTAGTTTATTTTGTTTAACGTCCTATTAACAGCCAGGGTCATTTAAGGACGTGCCTGGTTTTGGAGGTGGAGGGAAGCCGGAGTACCTGGAGAAAAACCACCGGCCTACGGTATCTGGCAACTGCCCCACGTAGGTTTCGAACTCGCAACCCAGAGGTGGGGGGCTAGTGATAAAGTGTCGGGACACCTTAACCACTCGGTCACTAATACATGATGTTTTATATGGCGAGAATATATCACTTAAGAATATCTCAAAAAAAAAGAAGAAAAAAACAAACAAAACAAAAAAACGAAATTTAACAAATGATGTAACTTCGATAGGTAAACTGTTCCATAAAATTCACATATTTCACACATTTTTTTTTATTAGATATCATTCAACGTAAAAATTACTCATTTACCATATACAGCCAATGCCCTAGCACTAAAACTCTCTTATTCAAAAGAAAGAACATTTTCACCTGCACTTTACTTACAACTGTAAGTCTTTGTTATTTGGTGTCAGTGATAAAGCTGTTGGTAGAATTTATCCCCAGTTAAACGCTAAAATAGGTTTACCGCTAAAACATGTACCTTTACAGTATCGGTGTAGCATGGTATTTTGAATCATGGTGAGATGATGACCCTGAGAGTCACTTACCATGACCATCAAGACACACGCATGATGATTACATGATTACACTGTTTTCATGCATAAGGCCACATGCGCTCGCATATAAAATGTTAATTTTTAAAATGTATGATGTAAATGAGGAATCTGGACAGGCTGAGGTAGCAGTTTGCGAAATTGTGTGTCGAGGAAGGAATTGGGCGATGTTTTTTTCACTGATTATTTTGTTTTGGATGTAAATATTCTTAGTGAGTGACACGATAGGTTAAAGATATTTCTTGGTGTCGTATAGAGTATTAACGTGTCAGTCATAAATGTGCTTTTAATCGGCTGAAGTAAGGTGGGTGCCGTTTCGCATGCGACGGTTTGCCAACCTTGTCCTTCCCACAGTATACAGACACCTGCCATATCGTATTTTTTCAAAAATTAACATTTTTCTTTAGACAGGCGCCTTTTGATAAGGTAGCTCTAAAGCGCAGTTTCCCCACTAAATTTAAATCACGAAAACTAGTCATGTCGACAATACAAATCTATCGTCTAATCGAAAAAATAGAACACAATTGATTAAACTCAATTTTCGTGAACTGTATACTGATCATGGCGATTTTGAATGTACTTGCTTGCCCGCTCAGAACAAACAAAAAACACACACAAAAAAAAAAAAAAAAAAAACATAAAAAAAAAACAAAACAAAAAAGCAACAAAAGATTAAAATAAAAACAAATTAGGTAGTGTACTGGCCGTGACCCACATCATTGACTTTTTCTAAAACTTTTTATTAAACAGCTACACCAGAGGCGCTGCGATGTTGTTACATTTTTCAGCGAATGTTATATGATAATAATGACTACTGAAATTGCAAAGCTGTGGCCCCCTCTTTCCCCCCTCCCGTTCATTGCGACCCACCCCAACACAGCGAAAGACGATCTATTTGTACCAGTTTAATATGTTGTTTTTTATGAAAGCGTCACCTGTACGTCCATGATTGATATACATTTGACCCAGCTACGGCGCTTTCACTTAGTCTTTGCCTTGATTATATTACTTACAAGAAATACAATTCAACAAGCGTTGAATTATCAATAAGATATCTTTGTGAGAACAAATATACCGCAGCCTTCCGAAACACGCGCTCACAACACTTATGCATTTCAAATACTTGTTAGGCTGTCCTTAAATGACCTTATTACGTCAGCTGTTATGGCCGGTACGGCCTTGCAGCTGGCGATGTATATGCTGTTCAAACGTATTGACTAAATGAACATATCTGACTAAATTCACACACATTAACTAAATACCGCATTCATTAGACTAAACACCATGTGCGTAAAATAGCATTACTCACTTTTTACTTACTCATGTTTGTAACAGTGACAATGATTGGTTGAAATTATCGCACGTGACAGAGATATAAAACATCGAGTTTCCTCTCGAGAGAGAAATAATACTTCTTAGATTGCCCCCATAGTGACCTCATATTCTGGTAATTATCAATCGTGCGACATGAATAACAGGGTTTTACAATAAATTGATATTTATATCTCGACTCTATATCTGTCATTTTGAATATTGTCATTTTTGTTTATGTTTTCGGTATAATAAACAATGCATGGCTCTGGTGGTTGCACTGTAGTATGTCACTGCAACCAGGGCTATAGACGCAAATACTGTGGAACGGAAGTAGGTTCTCTATTCTAGAGCTGTTTTAAAACGGACAGTTTGACTGGTTGATGATTATAGTTCGTATTTGTTTACAGAGCTGTCGACCAATCAGATTGTCCCTTGCAAATCGCTCTAAAATATATAGCCTACTTCCGTTCCACAGTCGATTGATTGTCGGCTATCAGGACCGCTTTTTGTCATTTTTTTTACCTTTAAATCATTGTCACACGACAAAAGAATAACATGCATTGATATCTAAGAAACCAAAGTACGTTAATGAAATGTGTTTGCATTTTATATTTGAGTCGGATTGAACTTAAACTCAATGTTATTCGACGCTCACCCCACCTTCCGACTTTTCAAGTGTTACGCCTTGTAGATCTAAATGGGTTAATACCTTTTCCCTATAAATACTAAGCAAACGCAGACACCTGTCAGACGCCTGTGTATTAATACACTAAAAAGTACATTGATAACCTTGAAACACCCAATTTAATGCCCTTCTGGTCAGAGTTGATTACATGCACTCAGCGCATCCGAATGAAAAACTTTGTTAAAAACCGTGGTATTATCATGTTAGATTACATATTGATTGATAACTCATTGGATTTATTCTTACAGCACATTGAAATATTTTCGACTGAAGAAACTGAAATTGCATCAGCTCATAACCCAGTCTTACGTATTTTATCCATACTCGTGAGACACGAACACCAAAGCAACCCGATATTACCGAATGATTCCCGTGCATGGAAAAAGGCAAGCAAAAAGGACTACCAACTTACGCTCCCAGAAAAACTCGCTACTTTGGAGGATATGTCGCTAAGGACACAATATAATGTTGACGCGGACACGGAAACTCTTACGTTGTCGATTATTTTATTAGCGAACTCTTCTATTCCACCAATGAAGCGAAATCCGCACTTAAAGCCCTACTGGACGACCGATGGGAAACATGCACACAAAGAGGCACTAAACAAAAGAGAAATATGGAGACATGAAGGAAAACCAAGAGGCGACCAACACAAATCATACCGGGATTATAAAGAAGATAAAAAGTGTTTCAGAAATGTTCATTGTTGTGCCTACGGACAGTATGTGAAGGAATGCGAACTTAAGTTAGAACCCGTCATGAACACAAAACAGACTTTTCCGACAAGTACATCTTATTGTCTGTCAACCTCATAATCTGTGTTTATGTTTTGCTTTATTTTTGCTATATTTCTATGTTATATTGCCAAAAAAAAAAAAAAAAAAAATCTCAGTACACACACGTGTACATAGACCAGTTTGCTTGAACTTCGTTGAAAACACGAAAATTTACGCACGTACACGTATATCTGTGTATTTCCCACATCAAAGGTGAAATGTAAAATACACCTGGTGCGATAAAGTTCCCTTTCCAATTGTGTTCAAATATATTATTGCTAATTCTCAGATTTAAAGATAGCTAGCTATATTGACATGCACAGTGCTTGGTTTAATGTTCTATGCTGTTGTGTACCTCAAGTTTTCTTTATTTGGATGTACACAAATTGTACAATGTTATTTTTTGTTAGACTGATTGTCAATATCTTCAGCAAAATCAGTTTAATATAAGACACGTACATCTATATGTACGTGTACGACCGCCAGTTTAACGGTTGTTGTATACTTATAATTAGGTATATCCTTAAATTACGGTACTAAAAAAAAATATGTCGTGTTGGAAATAGAAATGGGTTAATTTTCTACTTGTTTACGATTGAAAGACTAAATACTCGGACGTCATTGAAAAGTTTATATACCATGTTTCTTTTTATTGTCTATATTTCATACGCGTGTTTTCATTCTCTGAATTAGAGAAAAAATATTACCCGTCATAAGTTAGCTCGAACGTCGTTGAAGACACGCAAATGTACACAAGTGCACGTACGTATGCGTGTTGTTTTCCTCTGTCAATGACGAATACACCATAGCTGTGCCTCAAATATATTTTTGTTTATGCACAAATTCAAAATAAGCTAGGTCTATTGACTAGCACTATGCTTGGACTACTTTTAGTTCGCATTAAGTTATAACACAAACCTGGTATATGTATATTAATTACAGTACCACTTCTGATGATTATTATAACAAACCTGATATATGTCTGATGCTAAACTGCTTATATTCGGTGTACCTAATGAGTGACCAGGGAGTGTCCAGGGACATTTTGCACGCCCAGGAATTCGTTAATGAAGATTTTTTAATAATTTTTTCTGTAACATACTTATGAGACCATTATCTAACACCATGCAAAATTTCACTTCGATCGAATGATTACATAATATGGAAATGCACCTCTGAAGTTGCAGTGCAGCGTGCACTCGGGTGTCGGGCGCGCCCAGGAATTCGTTAATGAAGATTTTTTAATTTTTTTTTCTGTAACATATTTATAACATCATTATCTAACACCATGCAAAATTTCACTTCGATCAAATGATTTTATAATACGGAAATGCACCACTGAAGGTGCATTAAAGCGTGCATTTGAGTGTCCGGGGCGTATTTGACACGCCCAGGAAGCCGTTATTGAAGATTTTTTTATTTTTTTTTCGGTAACATACAGATTATACCTATATCTAACATCGTGTAAAATTTCACTTCGATCAGGCGATTGCATAATACTAAATTTTGCCATTAAATCTTACGAAGTTACGATGAAGATGGCCTGTATTACGGCTGCGCTCGGCACATGAGTACCAGGGAGGTTTGTACAAGCCCAGGAAGTCGTTGATTTATATTTCTTGATTATTTTTTCTGTAACATACAGATTATACTTTTATCTAACATCGTGCAAAATTTCACTTCGATCAGGCGATTGCATAATACTAAATTTTGCCATTAAATCTTACGAAGTTACGATGAAGTTGCCCTGTATTACGGCTGCGGTTGGCACATGAGTGTCCAGGGAGGTTTTTACACGCCCAGGAAGCCGTTAATTTATATTTTTTGATTATTTTTTCTGTTACATACATATTATACCTTTATCTAACATCATGCAAAATTTCACTTCGATCAGACGAGTGCATAATACTAATTTTTACCATTAAATCTTACGAAGTTACATGGAAGTTGCCCTGTATTACGGCTGCGGTTGGCACATGAGTGTCCAGGGAGGTTTTTACACGCCCAGGAAACCGTTAATTTATATTTCTTTATTATTTTTTCTGTAACATACAGATTATATATTTATCTAACACCATGCAAAATTTCACTTCGATCGGACGAGTGTATATTATTGTATTTTGTTACTGAATCCAGCCTTAGGTGATCACTTCATTGTCCAGGCCATTTTATATCTACCTGTGATCTGACAAATTAATCCCGGAGCGCCGCCCACCTGCGGTGTGACCGGTAATTGTATTGGTTTACATAACAACTTGACATGTCCCTGTTAATTGATATATAACATATTGCAACCCGGAATAAAATACAAATAAAAACTTACTATTTCATCAGTTACGATTATTCCTTCAGTTACAGTTTCAGTTCCGTAATTAGAACGTTTATAACATCGTAAACTTTGAGTTCTAAAATACATTATTTTTTTACAATATAAATAGTTTTAATGAGTGACAAACCCGCGTGTTCGGCTAATCTAGCTAGACACTCGCTAGATAACGTACAATCAGAGGCAAAAATATATTGTATTCTAGTACAATTAACGACTTAAAAATAAATATAGCAATTATTTATCAATCTCCTGCAAATCAAATAGAATATAACGCATTATGACAGAATTAATTGTAACGTTATAACTCCGTTGCCATACCTGATAAATGTATTAAAATCGGCTATAGACTTATTTAACATGCCCGTATTCTGGTTCGCCCAATAGGAGAAAGTCGGAGGTTTGATTTTTGCGGAAAGGTTATAACAATGTAAATTGTAAATAGAAAAACAACCAAGGACCTTTAGGGTCGTTCAAGGATTACCACACATATAATCAGGAGAATTGATTTTAAAATTTGCTCTGAAAAGGTCATAGTTAAGAGAGCTAGCACGGTTCTTCAAACGGCTATGCAGTATTTTTAACATGCGGGAGCCACACACCAAGATGCCTTTATTATTGGACACTTCCTAGGTATATTTCTTTTAATGAACTTCTAAGTAGACGAATCCTTTAATATCTGGATCGTTCCAGTTTGATGGACGACGGAAAGAAGGAAATACGCATATTTTCTAATCGAAAGTTAGGTTGTCTCAGATGATGGGAATCTAAAATATTACGGATTTCTGCTAATCTTTCTGGCATGATGTCACAAAGAATATTTATATCTATACCATTTTTGGTAGAGAAGAATAAAGACATTCTCTGCGTTTCTTCTATAAATCGGCAAAAGTTCCAGCCTATCACAAGGAGACTTAACACGAACACACCACAGCCTCCCAAAACACACATACGCACTCACCACACGCATTTATGTCGCACGCACGGGAGGCTGTCCTTAAATGACCTTAGCTGTTAATAGGGCTGTTTCCCTGAATGCCTACATTTTGAAATAACACCCTACTGAGTATGTTTGTACAGTAATTATAGTCTGTTCTGGTGAAGTCACTTAAGTCACCTGTATTTTAACTGTGTGTGTTACCTGTAGATTTTATAGTATTTCTCATCAAAAATATGAGATGACTGGTACTCAAGCGGCATATATATATATAAAGGTCAATATTCAATGAATAAATACTGCACACAAATATGATATTTTAGAATTACCTATATGCACATGATATTTGTCAATATTTATTTAAACAAATAAGAAATTATCAAATTAATATTAATTAATAATTCATTGCATTAAATATTAATTAATAATTCATTGCATTAAATATTAATTAATAATTCATTGAAATTAATATTGTAAAATATTCATTAATAATTCTTTAATTATCAATTTCATCAAACCAAAATGTAAATCAAGTACTTTGCTTTGTTTTTAATTACAAGTTACACTCAAACGGCTCTCTTTTCTATATGCGATTTTCATGCACGTCGCCTCTCTGCAAGTAAATTATGCCATTGGTACAATATGTTTTGTATCTATATCTTAATGTATTTTATTACACTGTGAAATATATATATGTTAATTTGTTCCAACTGCGTACATGTATATTTACATGTCTGTTACAGTTTTCTGTGTCTATTTGTTTAATTTTGTCCGTCCTGTAACGTTACATTATGTTTCTAATAGTGTTATTCCTATCAAAAAATGTTATAGTATAAAAAATGTAACATTCTAAGATTAACGTAACTAACAAATTAGGTGTCGTGCTGTTTGTCCCTCACCATCAGTTTGCTTATTTCTATTCTAATATAAAAAGAATATTTTGTTGCTACCAGAAACATGAAAAAAACAAGTCATTTTATTACCAAATGTAATTTTCTGCATCTTGTACTGCTGCAACAACACGTGTACAAAAATGACCGTTTGTTGCCCGAGTGAATAATCATCAATTACTGTTATTGATGACTACGTAATACCACCAATTGGCTTTTTGAAGTGTAAGTTCTATCGATTTAAGTTGTGCATTTTCGAGATTTTTTAACACATTTCGTGAAGAGGTCGGCTTTGAAAAGGGCCGTTTTTAGAGGTACTGATCGTTTATTGTCGGAACAATGTGGTAGGGTAGGGTTTATCTAGATCCCAAGAAGATGGTTCTAATCACACTAGGTATCAGCCCAATATGGTCGGATAAAAAATAAAATCAGTGGCCTTTTTATTTTGGATATAAGGGACTTAAGATTTTTAATTGATCTGTCCTTGGTTAAACAAATGTAGGAGTATAGTATGTCCCTGCATGTACAAACTTGTACACATTTATCTTCCCGAAATGGCACGAATTATCACCTTTTATTTCAGTTAAAATCCATCGACCGTTTTTTCTATTATTTGATACGAATCTCGTATCATGATTCACAATTTGGTTGCAGACTCTAACTTTGAAATACTGCAATACATTTTGACAGATTATAATATTTTTTTACAGCGGACTCCTATGTACACTCCATGTAAAACATTTATTTCATACAGTTTTCAATGCCATTTCACATTCTTATCCCATATGCACGTTCTTTTTATCATTATATCATTATATCAACAAGTTTTTATCAGTATTTCATTTCAAGTTTCAAACTTTGAAATAGATTTTGAAGAACTGTTTATTGGATATAGGACAGTTTCCAATGCCAGTTGACTGTTTTATTTGTATTTCATTTCAGATTTCAAACTCTCTAATTTATATGATTATAATATACACGCATTTCAAAAGAATCATTTGTTAGATATGATTTTTTTTCTTCCTTTAATTTCTCTTAAAAGTCTGTTGTCTAATACCTTTATTTAATACATTAATGTATCATTTTCTATGTTGTACTACTTGTACTTATACTTCCTTGCTGTGTTAACAATCAATGTTTGAAATGAGAAAAAAAAATAATATACTTACACGAAAGAAACATCTACATATGTGTACATGTATTTGTTTTAATTTACTTGTATACTTTAATTCTTACGACGTTGAAACAGAATCCCATTTTTTAGGCAAATATATCTTTTATAACCAAGAACATCAAAAACTTTATAATCATGACAAAACAGTGAATGCTGACTTTCTAAATTACTGTTATGATTCTAAATTTTATTTCTTAATGACAAAGGAGGAAGTTAAGAGGAACTCTTTTTGCTGATTTAACCTGGTACGGTCCTGTTAATGTAAATATACTTTGCAATGGTGACACGAATATCGCCTCAACTGACAATGTAAAAATCGCCAAAGTTGTGCAAAACTTCTTGAGTAGGTCGGGAAGATTCGACTAATCATCACTTCCTATCCCCCACCCCCTTCTTTTCATACTATTTTCCTATAATAAAAAAAACTTAATCCAAAATGCTCCATTTATCCATATAATATAATAATGTTTTTTCTTCTAATCGATCAAGTATATTTGAATTCATTCCAAACATTTATATGTCGTGATCTTTCCTGATGCAGTCATTTAACTTTATATGTACCTATCTCCTCTTCCCTCCTGCCCCCCCCCCCCCCCCCCTCTCTCTCTCTCTCTCTCTCTCTCTCTGTCTCTCATTATATTTTCGTTTCTTTATCGAATTTCTGAATATTTGTATATGCCATCATGTGACTATGTTATTGTTAATTATTTTGTTATTATTATGGGAGAAGTCGTCTATAAGTTGGAAAAACTTGCTGACTAATCCCTTTGTCATTATTATATGTCAATAAAATATGTTTAAACTAAAAAGGAAGAAGTACAGCCGGTTTTAGCTAGCACAATATTTAACCTTTTAAAGAAGAGACAGGACAGGAAAAAGGGTAAGAAATGCCAAGACAACTGCCAAAAAAATGAAAGTTTAGGATACTCTAAAAGTAAAATTTGTTTTTTTTCAAAAGGTTTCATACAAAGTTTAAACACTCTAAAGGGAATATTGCAATAGAAAAAATATATACAAAATAAATTGATTGTAAGCTCTTATAAGATTTGTAATTATACTGTTAAAAGAAATAATGCTACATATTAAAAACAAAAATCACACTGTACATAGCATTATTATCAGGCAATCCTGTCAGAATTTTTCACATCAGAATAGTTTTACAGCAGTTTATTAAAAAATGTAATTATATAAATATCCAATTGAACAATTTATCAATAACTAAGTAACTAACAACAACAAAAATTAACTAAAAGTCTAAAACAGTTAGTATATATAACTCATGTAAAGGCATTCAATAAATAAATATCATAAAAAATAATACATTAATAAAGATGAATAGATCATGACTTTCAATAATTACTATGCAAATTAAAATGCATGAATTGGTTAAGATATTAAGTTATTATCAAACATTTAATAAATAAATATCATAAAAAATAATACCGGTATATGAATATAGATGAATCAATTATGAGTTACAACAATAACTATTATGCAAAGTACAATGCAGAAATTGGTTAAGATATTAAATCATCATCAAACATTGTGACATTATTCAGTACAAAATACACATAATATAAGTTTTATAATAAATTACATCTTCATCTATAATCAAATAAATAATGTTTTAATGCAAAGTGAGGAAATTATTCCAAATAGTATATTCTGATTTTATACTTGAAAAACTTTATCATAAACAATATCTTAGTGTTAAGAAATAAAATAAAATTATGGAGAGTCAAAAAAATAAAGTAAATGTGTTACATATAGCCAATATATTAGTTATACTCGTTATAAAATAAATAAATAATGGACTCTTTGTAGAACCGCGTCCTCATCGCAGTCTGGTAACATTCTTATTTTAACAATAGAGTTACTTCCCTTCCAATCTTTGGAGTACACTACTTCGTAAGATTTAATGGTAAAATTTAGTATTATGCACTCGTCCGATCGCAATGACATTTTGCATGGTGTTATATAAAGGTATAATCTGTATGTTACAGAAATAATAATAAAAAATATAAATCAACGGCTTCCTGGGCGTGTAAAAACCTCCCTGGACACTCATGTGCCAACCGCAGCCGTAATACAGGGCAACTTCATCGTAACATCGTAAGATTTAATGGTAAAATTTAGTATTATGCACTCGTCCGATCGAAGTTAAATTTTGCACGATGTTAGATAAAGGTATAATATGTATGTTTCAGAAAAAATAATCAAAAAATATAAATCGACGACTTCCTGGGCGTGAAAAATACGCCCTGGACACTCACGTGCTGACCGCAGCCGAAATACAGGGCAATTTCATCGTAACTTCGTAAGATTAATGGTAAAATTTAGTATTATGCACACGTCCGATCGAAGTGAAATTTTGCATGATGTTAGATAAAGGTTTAATCTGTATGTTTCAGAAAAAATAATCAAAAAATTTAAATCAACGACTTCCTGGGCGTGTAAAATACGCCCGGGACACCCGAGTGCACGCTGCACTGCAACTTCATCGGTGCATTTTAATAATATGCACTGGTCCGATCGAAGTGAGATTTTGCATGGTGGTAGATAATGGGACAATATGTACGTTACAGAAAAAAAAATCAAAAAATCTTCATTAACGAATTCCTGGGCGTGAAAAGTATCTCCCTGGACACTCATTACTCCCTGGTCACTCATTAGGTACACCCCTTATATTACCAGTTTGTTGGGTATAGTAACATACCTGTTGTCAAACTAGTTATAGTACCAGTTTTTGATGAGTATAAAACAAACCTGATATATGTATGATGTTATACTTTTTACAGTACTATGCTGATGGGTATAAAAACAAACCTGAGATGTCATACTATTTATAGTATCATTTTGATGAGTATAAAAATTAACCTGATATATGTATGCTGTTATACTTTTTATAGTACTATGCTGATGAGCATAAAAACAAACCTGATATATGTGGTTATACTATTTATATTACCAGTTTGATGAGTATAATCTGGTACATACCTGGTGCTGATGCTATAATATTAGATAATTTCTGATTAGTATAAAAACAAATCTGGTATATATCTAACGTTTTATGTATAGTATCTGTCTGATGGTTATAACGCAATTTTAGAATACTTTTTGATGTTATTCGAATGCATTCACTTTTTAGTATACATATATGTAGCATATGTTTAACTTCCAGTACAACTTGTAACATGTCTTCTGTTATATATTTATATATCTTTTCTACACCACACAAACCCATTACCTCCTATGAAATATATGTGCTTTCTTTACATTTTCCTTTTGTACCTTCCTTTATGTCTTTTTTCAAGTCTTTCCTTTCCTCCTTTTCCCTATGTTACTCTTATGGTTGGGTATGTTGGCTATAGTCTCTGGCAGTATAAAACGTTGGTGGGTGCAACTGATGACTACTCCTGTCGATACTTAATTTTCGATGATTATGGGTAATGATTTAGTACAATATAGAGTAGCTATTGGTTGTTTCTACCAGCGTACACATGGTATATTAACTACACTACACTTTGTCATATTTAATTCTATAGGTAAAATTCTAAAAAGATGCAGGTCTAGGTTGATGCATAGCATTACTACATTATTATTAGCCATTCAAACTACTTTGTCTGCCATTACCAATAATTCCTGTTTTCTACTTTTATTACAACTCCTCATCCTATCCTGTAACGACGTTCATCCTAACCCTGGTCCGAATAAAATAAATGACATTTCTGTATTTCATTTAAACATTCGTAGTCTGAAAAACAAAATATCGTTTCTGGAAAATATAGCGTCAGTTACGATGTAGTTTGTGTCACTGAGACTCACCTTGATACTTCAACTGTAGATGCTGATATACTCCTAAGTGGCTATGATTTATACCGAAAAGACCGTGAAACACCGGGAGGGGCGTAGCTGTTTACACGTCCAGTCTCTTGTGCACTCGTCGTAGAGTTGATCTAGAATTCCAGGAGGGGGAGTTGATTTGGACAGAACTCCAGTTTCCAGAGCAAAAATACCTTCTATGTACAGTGTATAGACCTCCACAATGTGCTCTTACTTTTTGGAATTATTTCCGACACTCTATTGAAATTGCTCTTAATGAAACTTCACGGGTAGTAATTGTTGGTGACATAAACGTAGATCTTTTAACTGTTAGTAGAAATCATGCAATTGTTGATATTCTCGACTCCTTTCACCTTTCGAATATTATAGATAGACCGACACGTGTAGGTCGCACTAGCTCGACCTTACTTGACCCCATTATACTGTCCGACACGTGTAACTTTACTTATGCAGATATTATTGACGTTGAAAGTGACATTTCGGACCATAAGGCGACAACTGCTGAATTGACTGTTAGAACGAATTTCAGAAGGACGTTTGACAGGGAGATTAGATGCTATAATAATGCAAATTATGATTTATTCAATAGTATATTAGACGAGACGGACTAGGTTGACTTTTTTGCGAATGCTAATTCACCAGATGATATGTGTAATCTTTTTACGACTAGATACCTCGACATAGCCAGAGAATGTATACCGACCCGGACTGTGACGTTCAGATCAAACTTTACGTAAGGAAATTAGGAAAAGAAATAGACTGTTGAAATTATATAAATCAGACCGTTCAGACAGAAACTTATCTAACTTCCGGAAGCAACGTAATCATGTAAATAACCTGAAGAAACGAACAAAAGAACTTTTTTATGCTGATATAAATGGTATCTTAGATAGATATTCAAGTTCAAATCCTAGAAATTTTTGGAAAATTATTCGTAAATTAATAAAAACACCTCATGATTCGAACATTATCCCACCTATTAGAGATATACACGGTAACATTGAAATGTCTGATGATAATAAAGCTAATATTTTAAATGATTACTTTGTTTCAATTTCTACTATTGACGACAATAATTTTGATGTACCGACAGTTGAATTACGGACTGACTCCACTATTTCTGACATACAATTTGAAACGAGTGACATAACTGACATACTGAAATCATTAAATATAAATAAAGCTGTTGGGAATGATACAATCAGTCACAATATGTTAAAAAATACAGCAAATTCAGTAGCTTTACCATTGAGTATTATTTTTAGAGCTTCTCTGGAAACTGGAGTTTTTCCTAAATTGTGGAAACATGCATTAGTTACACCTTTATTTAAATCTGGGGACAAACATATTTTTTCAAATTACAGGCCAATTTCACTACTCAGTACGGTTGGGAAAGTTTTTGAAAGGTTAATTGTTAAATATTTAAATAATTACTTGCTAGATTATTCATTAATATATAAGTTTCAGTCTGGTTTTCAACCTGGCCATTCGACAGTTCATCAACTTATTGAAATTTATCATACTTTGTGTGAAAATCTAGAAAAAAGACATCCTACATGTTTAGTTTTCTGTGATATATCGAAAGCTTTTGATCGTGTGTGGCACAAGGGACTGGGGGTGAAACTAGCAAACTATGGTATTAGCGGCAAACTTTTAAATTGGCTTTTAAATTACATGTATATAAGTGAAAGGAAACAACAAGTTTGTGTGTGTGACTCTAAATCACTTGTTAAAACTACTAACGCTGGCGTTCCACAAGGTTCTGTACTTGGTCCCTTGTTATTTATTTTATACATTAATGACATTTCCGATAATCTACAAAGTCTTTCAAAGTTGTTTGCAGACGATACGTCATTATTATATTCAAATCCATCCCCTCAAAATGTTGAATCTGTAATCAACAACGATTTAGAGCACATTCAAAATTGGGCAAATAAATGGTTAGTAAAGTTTAATCCTTCCAAAACAGACGCACTGCTTATCCATAATTCTGAGCTAGATTATGTAATTGATATTAAATTTGATAATGTTAGTGTGAACTTCGTAGAAAATCATAGGCACTTGGGAGTTATATTGGACGGAAATTGTAAATGGACTAGTCATATTGATGGTATTTGTAAAAAGGTATCGAAACAGATAAGTGTTTTGCGTAAACTTAAATATATATTAAATCGCCACACTTTATATAGAATATATACTTCGTATATTATACCATTATTAGAATATTGTTGTGAGGTATGGGATGGGTGTAGTCTCGGTGACTCAGATAAACTAGAAAAACTTCAACTAGAAGCTGCACGTGTGATTACGGGATTACCATCTTACACTAGTATACAGTCATTATATTCTGAAAGTGGTTTAGAGCCTCTTGCTATTAGACGCTCTAGGCGAAAATTGCAGCTTTTTTATAAAATTAAACATAAATTATCTCCAAATTACCTAACATCACTTCTTCCACCTTTAGTATCAGAAAATTCTCAATATAACCTTAGAAATGCCAATAATTACTCGTTACCAAATTACCGTTTACATCTTACTAATTCATCTTTCTTTCCCTCTACTATCCAACTATGGAATCATTTAGATAACGAAATCCGACAAAGTGTTACGTACTCGGCCTTTAAACATTCTCTCCAAAATTTTACAGACACAAAAGTTCCCTTCTTCTATCAAATTGGTGACAGAAAACATAACATTATGCATGCAAGATTAAGAAAGAGATCTAGTACTCTAAACAACGATTTATTTCATGCAAATTTGATTAATTTTAAACACTGCCAATGTGGACACCCTGTTGAAGATGCATATCATTTCTTTTTTGAATGTAATAATTACTCTGTTCAGCGTTTGCAACTGTTTCGTGATCTAAATTATTCCATCCCACTAGACCTGCAACTTCTGCTATTCGGAAAAAATGAACTTTCTCATCAAGAAAATGTAACTATATGCCAATCAACCCAACTATTTATTAAAAATACAAATAGATTTTTAAAATATCTTTATTGGAAATTAATGTACATTGTATTTTTGTCTTTGCGGACTCGGGTGACATTCGGGAGTGTGTGAAATGTTATAAATGAAGGACCAGAAAAGAAAAGGAGGAAGACACCACTGGCATGGATTATCATAGACATTAGACAAGTTTGAACGAAAGGAAAGTCGAATTGTGTACCAAAGTGATTGTTGCCCGAGTCCGCTTAGGTCTACCACAAAACTATTTGTCTTTTTGAAGTATTTAGATATACATGTATATCCCATATATATAAGATTATTTGTATCAATATCTTATAAAATCTCTTTCTGTCTCTCTCTTCTTTCCCCCTCCAACTCCCCCTCTCTTCCCCTTTCTCTCCGTCACTCTCTCCGTCTCCCTCTCCTTCTCTCTCTCTCTCTCTCTCTCTCTCTCTCTCTCTCTCTCTCTCTCTCTCTCTCTCTCTCTCTCTATTTCTTATAAAATTAGATTGTAAATATTTAAATAAAACTGCCATCATGTGAATTTTCTCTCAATGTAAAATTGTATCGGGAGAGGGCTTAATATAAGTTGGAAAACTTGTGCCCAATCCCTTTGTAACAAATTGTAAATTACAAATAAAATATGTTTAAATCAAATAAGTTAGAAAAAACGGCCGAATGCGATATCAGGCTGTTCTGGAAAATAATCCGAGCTAGGAAATGTCCCAGATCGGGTCACGGTCGTGAAATTGTACATGGCAATATTTCTTATACTAAGCCTGAGAAAATATCGAATGCCTTCGCAAAGTATTTCAAAAAGATCTACGATCAAGTAAACAACGACAACATTACACTGATATTCCCTCTAGCAGAAAATTCGGAGGCACTGGATATTCTCAACGCGATGTTTACCTTCAGCGAAATAAATGCCGTCATTATAGAGACACAAAGCTTAACAAAGCACCAGGAGTGGACAACATATGTAACGAGCATTTGCGATTTGGTGGACGAACATTAATCTTGAGCGTACTTAGATTGTTTAATATCATAAGAGAACTACACTTCATACCGAAAACATAAAAATGCAGATTAATAATACCAGTGTATAAGGCTTGGTTTTGGTTTGTTTTTGTTTAACGTCCTATTAACAGCCAGAGTCGTTTAAGGACGTGCCAGGTTTTGGAGGTGGAGGAAAGCGGGAGTACCCAGAGGAAAACCACCGGCCTACGGTCAGTATCTGGGAACTGCCCCACGTAGGTTTCGAACTCGCAACCCAGAGGTGGAGGGCTAGTGATAAAGTGTCGGGACACCTTAACCACTCGGCCACCGCGGCCCCTAAAGGCGGACAGAAACCTAAGAATATCACAGACAACTATCGCCCAAATTCCCTGCTTCCTTCGTTATATAAAGTAATGGAAAAGGTTATCAATGAGCGAATATAGCAATGGCTGAAAGTAACGGACAATAACTCTGTGTTCATCAACAAGGCTTCCAGAAACAACTGAGCTGTGAAACGGTAGCGTTTGACCTCAGAGAGTGTATTTATTGCAACATTGAGAAAAACAATAATGTCTTCGCCGCCTTTCTAGACACCCGAAAAGCGTTTGACACCGTTGGCATAAGGAACTCGTCCACAAAATATGGGAGTTTGGTATTCGAGGGCATATATATGACATGCGAGCTAAACTGTGGCAGCCCCGCCCTGGCAGATGATTGGTCTTTATCAGCCACAAATCCAAATACTCTTCAAAACCTGTTAAACGTATGATTTGAATATAACGCGACCGAAAGTGTCGTTCTTTTGAGCTGTTTGCGATATGTGGAATTTCCGACAAAACAGTCCTTGGAGAAAATTGTAAAAACTTCAATAGGCAATAAAGAAAATATTTTATTGAAAGAAAGACTCGACGCAAATGCTGACATTTTGAGATACCGGGGAATTCATGATACCTACCGTGCTCCTTATCTGTTGTGGACAATACCTTGTAAATCCACCAGGTATGTTACAAAAATGTTAACAACAGTGCCCACATAGAACGAGTGTCTCTGTAACATTTGTAAAGGGTATTATATAAACCCTAGATTACATTTTGAGACAAAATGTTGTGCCACTCTTGACCATCGAATAGCTTTCATGACCAGTGTTATCGAGGAATGAGGAATATGGAACGGATGTCGGTACATACTTACACACACATGTACTTGGACAATATCTCACATGAACATTTTTTTAGGTTACTATTAGGGCTACTATTTCAACTCATGCCCATTACGTTGACTTTATTCAAGATGGCACTGACTATTTTAAGAAGACTGCCATCTCATACTACAAATGAACTGTTAATGTGTAAAATAAACTGTCTCTAGTATGAGAGAGAGAGAGAGACAGTCAAAGGCAGTCTTGAATTGAGACTAATAACAATTATGATGTAGTAATTATCCACAAATGAAAATTTTACTCTTTATTTTGTAATCTCTTATCAGAGGAATAAAAAGATTTGATTTGATTTGATTTTGATTTGATTTTGTCCAGGTCATCATCAGGTTGACTTCGTCAAGACATTATGTACATTTGTATATTTTGTTCAGCTTTGTGAGAATAATCATATTATATATATATTGGCCATGTCGATCGAATACCCACAACACTGTTGTAATTAAGGATATTAACATACTTTTAGACAGCCTCTTGCCTCGGCCTTTATTGGTAAGAAAACAAAGATTGATACCCTCTGTAATTTATCTCTAAACTTACCTGGTACCCCAATATAATGTGTAAATTCGTTTTATGTTTAAACAAAACATGATATTATAAACACAAAAGCCGTGCTAAATATATTTGTCTTGCCTTTTACCTAGACGGCCGGGGCTTGATTCCACGATCGGACGTGAAAAGGTATTGGATCACCTTCCCGATCATGGTTTTCTCCGGGTTCTCCAGTTTCCTCCCGCACTAAGACCCCTCGCGCGCTTCCATCCGGGCCAACAACAGTGACTAATTGGTGTTAATTGTTTCGCAATTCTTTTGAAATAAATAAAGCTTATAATTATAAGAATTTTGATAAAAATCAAATATATATAACTGTCCTTTGTGTAGAATTGCATATGTAAACAGAAACTTCCGGTAGATTTATTACTCTGACGGACGGCCATTCAAAAGTGTAGCTATAAATATCCTACACATTAGGATAGTGTTAACGAAATTCCCATTATAGGTCAACACTTGTAAATCATTACACTCTTTCTACTAACCGACAGGGGCTTTTTTAACGTTATTTGTCATTGGATAAGAGACACGCTTTACTTTAATTAAAACTTACTTCATCAAACGGAAATACTTATGCAGCGCGTACACAAATTACCTCACCGAATTGTGATGACCTCCTTTGTGTTCGTTGATATGTCACACACGGACTAACTGTTGTCAACCGAAGATTGATATATAAACCTAATTATGTTTATTTATTTGTAAATGACATTGTCTCGCTTTTGCATTTTGTTGAGATGTATGATATAATTAAATGTTGACAATACAATCTTTGCTTGAACTAATGTGATTGTGCCGTTTAATATGATGGCCGAGTCTGCCTGCACTGATGAGAGAGCGGGATTATCAGTTTTCTATCTACAGACAGTCTAGTTTTAATAAATACTTATTAGTATTTAGGTTTTATTTTTCAAACATTCATGGCACCTTCCGAATAAATAATATATGCGCGTTTAAGCACCAATGCCTCAGCCTGCTGCAGTGGCCCCTTCTGATTAGATATGTAAAAATTTGGATTTTGAACACTTATATGTTTTGCATATTTCCATATTCACAACATATAAACCAGAGTGTGTGTTGCTGTGATTCACCGGCTTCATATTGGTTATTCGAGGTTTCCCGTTGGGGAATCCCGTCCACAGAAGTTGTAATTTTTGGCGTTTCTGATTGGTTAATATTTTTGGTATGTGTATATCTATTATTACCTTACCTGTACACCTGTACGCTCAGGTATTTGTCTTCCAATTGCCCGTTGGATTTCCTCTCTGGAATGTTCCGGACAGTTAGGATAGCAATCGAACGGAACGGAACAATGTACATCTTTGCCGACAAAAAAAAAAAAAAAAAAAAATGATGGGGTGCGGCTTCCACAGTGAAACTTAAAATTACAAAAACTTACAATTGAAAATTACAATTTTTTTTCCATCTCATTCATTAGGATAGAAGCTTTTGGTAGTACTGTGAATCATGTTGAAATCTTTCACATTCGATTGGGAACAAATCCCACACACGTTCAGACTAATGTATGTGACAGACGGTGAATCTTATAACAAACTGCACGTGCATTTTTAACTAAATTTAGCTATAAAGCTGTGCATTTTAGTAGTATACGACTTTTTGGCAGAGGCTTACTTGTAGCTAGCCACTCTCTCTCTCTCTCTCTCTCTCTTATAGAGTCATATAGAGATATTTCTCATTTGTAGGCATAATTTGGGTTGGTCTCTTGTGTAGAGTTATCCCAAGGGAGGGGCAGGGATGAATATTTTTAAACGAGATATATGGGTCGGATGCACTTTTGAATTATATTAGCATTGTATGTAAATTTTGTCATCATTTTTCATCTGATCATCACTATTACATTTAAAACGTAATAAAATGTTAAACTCTCTCAGCTGTGTTGACATTCATTGACCTATATTTACATTCCTAATGTGGTTTGCTGATATGAACATACCAAGTGAAAACAACAAACATATGACCATGAATACACTATGAAAACCGTATGAAAACATTGTCTCTCGTGCAAATCACCTGATTAATCGGGTCATATTAATACGCCATCGACAGTAAGACAGGAAGAGTAGCTTCCCTTGGATCGATAACGTTGGTACGAGATAAGTGTTAAAAATATTGAATGATTGTATTTAATATTATTTTTACTTTAATACTTCTTTCTTTTTGTTTTATACAAAATTAAACAAAAAAGACCGGAAAATGCGGAACGACATTAAAAAAATGGCATGGTGCATAGGCGGGATCTCCCGGCTGTTCTAATAATTTGGCGTTTCGTCGTATACATGACAAATTTTTCTTTTTAATAAAATTTCTCGTTTTCTCGATATAATTTTTTTTAAATCAAGGTTATGTAAATATATGAATTGAATAGATTTTTTAAATTTTCATTGCGGCTATGAATACCAGTAGCTAGCTACATATCTTCCGAGGCGCGCTACCGCGCGCCACGGGATATGTAGCTAGCTACTGGTATTCATAGCCGCAATGAAAATTTAAAAAAAATCTATTCAATCCATATATAGCCAGCTATAAAATTCGAGAAAAAGGTAGAGCTGACGAACAAAAATCATTATACGAGTGATACTTCAGGTGTCTACAGCTATTTTAACGGACAAAATACCAAATAATTAGAAAAAATGACCAACTCTATTAAAGCGATAAATGCCAAAAGAATTCCATTAGCTTAGTGATGCTCTCCGTGTATATTGTCTCTGGCACGTAAATATTATATATGATGGTGTCGGTGTAGTACATTGTGTAAGTGTAGGATACTGATGAGTCGGAAGATTCAAAGTTAATAAAAAAAAAAACTTGATTTTTAACTTGTGTAACCCCGACGCAAGCCTTTAGTGAATTCCTTCATATCAGCCTTCTGCAAAATGTTATCGATTAAAACTGGAACGAAATATAATTTCATAACGTTTGTGTTAAAATGTCTCCAGGCAATTACGATTAATTTATTCTTTCTTTATTTAGCATCGGAATGACGTAAAAGCCTCGTTCTGGTGGATGATAAAATCTTCTAAAAATAATATGCAAATAGAGTAATAAATCAACGTGTATATAAGGCGCGTGCAGTTGGAACTACGTTAGTCAAGCGATACCTAGACGGCGACCTAGATGTACATTGTACAGTTGTTTTGCTGATTAAGAAGAGCGCATGTGACAGGTTTGAATAATTTGGATTGATCTATAGCAAACAATTGCCGGTATTGAAATCTACAAATCACATTACAATATATTCCTTACGTGCCCAATTACTAATGGTGTTTACCTTTATATAACATTAATTTCGTTATGAATGCAGTTAGGCTAAATAACACAATGCGGAGATCTGATAGGCTCTAGGTTGATTTTGAGATGGCATCTCCCTCAAGGCAGGTGAACATTAACTTACATTGTTGACGCTACGAATGAAAAACTGATTGGATTTAAAGTGTCCCTAATTATACATCACAAGACAGCATAAGTAAATTGTCTTTATATAAAATACATCTCGCCAATCTGAAGTAGAAATGAAATTTCGCTCGATCAGTTTCGCAAAGAAAACAAATCTGTTGTTAGTAGAAGCAGCAAGTGAAATAAGTATTTAATAGCCATGCGATTGCACTAAAACACTCTCTATTATTTATTCAAACCGTGTTAACGTTTTAAGATAGACGTACCAGTATATCAGTCTGAGATAGTACAATAAAGCATAGCGTCACGTGCGAAACAATAGCAGGTGACATCATAAAAAAGGCATCTTGCCTCCATAATAGTATATACCCAGTTTAATTCCTCTACATTGAAACCACAGATCAGTTTATTTATTTCTAAAAGGAACTTCATATTTGTGTATATGGAATCTCCCTGGTTTTAAGTTCTCTATAATGATATGTTGGATTATTCAAATCGTCCTGGCCTTTGTGCGCCAATCACCAGGCCCTACAAAATTCTAGTTATCGCTATTTCTCGAGATATTCTTGAAAACTATCTCAGATTTTAGTCTTCCTTTCCTCTTATTTGTACATAATTAATTTTGAGAGTTATTCAATATTTCAATTGACCGGTGTAACATCCTTGAATTTGATAATAAGATTATTATCGCCAGTTTCTCGAAAAGTTAACTTTAGTTATTTTCAAATTTTATATCAAATTTGTATCTGATTTGTGATTATAATTTATTATTATGTATAATGTTCAATTTTTGGTCCGATATGGTGAAGATTAATCAACAAAACTTATAAAAAGAAAAATGTCATGCTACAGAAAGACTAGAAAATATACCGAAAATGACAAACATATATCGAAGTTCATGCAATAATGGGCATCAACAATTAATAATGCAAATTGTGGGTAGCCCAATAATATCAGGAAATAAATTTCATGATCAACTTAATCATCGTTCAATCAGTAGAGCTTTTTAAACAGATAATCGAATTACAAATAAGATGGGTATTATAGGTGTATTGGGTGTCAATACGGTAAATATATACAATTAGGCGTCGATTCGGTAAATATATACAATTGGGCGTTACTTTGGTAAATATATACAATTGGGCGTCACTTCGGTAAATATATACAATTGGGTGTCACTACGGTAAATATATACAATTGGGCGTCACTTCGGTAAATATATACAATTGGGCGTCACTTCGGTAAATATATACAATTGGGCGTCACTTCGGTAAATATATACAATTGGGCGTTACTTTGGTATATGTATATACAATTGGGCGTTACTTTGGCAATATATACAATTGGGCGTCACTTTGGTAAATATATACAATCGGGCGTTACTTTACTATATATATACGATTGGGCGTTACTTTGGTGAATATATACGATTGGGCGTTACTTTACTATATATATACAATTGGGCGTTACTTTGGTAAATATATACGATTTGGCTTTACTTTGGTAAATATACAATTGTGCGTTACTTTACTATATATATACAATTGTGCGTTACTTTACTATATATATACAATTGTGCGTTACTTTACTATATATATACAATTGGGCGTTACTTTACTATATATATACAATTGGGCGTTACTTTGGTATATATATACGATTGGGCGTTACTTTACTATATATTCACAATTGGGCGTTACTTTGGTAAATATATACGATTTGGCTTTACTTTGGTAAATATACAATTGGGCGTTACTTTACTATATATATACAATTGGGCGTTACTTTACTATATATATACAATTGGGTGTTACTTTACTATATATATACAATTGGGCGTTACTTTACTATATATATACAATTGGGCGTTACTTTGGTATATATATACGATTGGGCGTTACTTTACTATATATACGATTGGGCGTTACTTTACTATATATATATATATACGATTGGGCGTTACTTACTATATGTATACAATTCAGCGTTACTTTACTATATATATACGATTGGGCGTTACTTTACTATATATATACGATTGGGCGTTACTTTACTATATATTCACAATTGGGCGTTACTTTGGTAAATATATACGATTTGGCTTTACTTTGGTAAATATACAATTGGGTGTTACTTTACTATATATATACAATTGGGCGTTACTTTACTATATATATACAATTGGGCGTTACTTTACTATATATATACAATTGGGCGTTACTTTACTATATATATACAATTCGGCGTTACTTTACCTATATATACGATTGGGCGTTACTTTACTATATATATACAATTGGGCGTTACTTTACTATATATATACAATCGGGCGTTACTTTACTATATATATACGATTGGGTGTTACTTTGGTGAATATATACCCATTGTCAATATCTTTGGTGACGGCGTAATGTATTTAACACGTTACAACTAAAACATTCGGAACTTTCAGCCAATCACAGCTCAGTCGTTCTTAAAGGGACTAAATGGTTAAATGGTTAAATGGTTAAATGGTAATGGTTAAATGGTTAAATGGTTAAATGGTAATGGTTAAATGGTTAAATGGTTAAATGGTAATGGTTAAATGGTTAAATGGTAATGGTTAAATGGTAATGGTTAAATGGTTAAATGGTAATGGTTAAATGGTTAAATGGTAATGGTTAAATGGTTAAATGGTTAAATGGTTAAATGGTAATGGTTAAATGGTTAAATGGTAATGGTTAAATGGTTAAATGGTAATGGTTAAATGGTAATGGTTAAATGGTAATGGTTAAATGGTTAAATGGTTAAATGGTAATGGTTAAATGGTTAAATGGTAATGGTTAAATGGTTAAATGGTAATGGTTAAATGGTTAAATGGTAATGGTTAAATGGTAATGGTTAAATGGTAATGGTTAAATGGTTAAATGGTTAAATGGTTAAATGGTAATGGTTAAATGGTTAAATGGTTAAATGGTTAAATGGTAATGGTTAAATGGTAATGGTTAAATGGTTAAATGGTAATGGTTAAATGGTTAAATGGTTAAATGGTTAAATGGTAATGGTTAAATGGTTAAATGGTTAAATGGTTAAATGGTAATGGTTAAATGGTAATGGTTAAATGGTTAAATGGTTAAATGGTTAAATGGTAATGGTTAAATGGTAATGGTTAAATGGTTAAATGGTTAAATGGTTAAATGGTTAAATGGTAATGGTTAAATGGTTAAATGGTTAAATGGTTAAATGGTTAAATGGTAATGGTTAAATGGTAATGGTTAAATGGTTAAATGGTTAAATGGTTAAATGGTTAAATGGTTAAATGGTAATGGTTAAATGGTTAAATGGTTAAATGGTAATGGTTAAATGGTAATGGTTAAATGGTTAAATGGTTAAATGGTAATGGTTAAATGGTTAAATGGTTAAATGGTTAAATGGTAATGGTTAAATGGTTAAATGGTTAAATGGTTAAATGGTAATGGTTAAATGGTTAAATGGTAATGGTTAAATGGTTAAATGGTAATGGTTAAATGGTAATGGTAATGGTTAAATGGTAATGGTTAAATGGTTAAATGGTAATGGTTAAATGGTAATGGTTAAATGGTTAAATGGTAATGGTTAAATGGTAATGGTTAAATGGTTAAATGTTAATGGTTAAATGGTTAAATGGTAATGGTTAAATGGTAATGGTTAAATGGTTAAATGAGTTATGGTTAATAATGATATTTTTGACACCGGAAATGAATTAATATGTTTTTTATTGTGTCGTAGCAAAAACCATAACGATTAACGCGACCTTTAATATGCCAATGCTTGATAACACCTAATTGGGAGCTGGTGTTTATATCAAGCATTACTGTTATACTGCGAACGTATCAATTTTTAAGTACTCAAAGTTTAGCGTATAGCTAAATCTTTATAATAAGCGCAATGACTAATTAACGTTGAAGTACTTTAGGTTGAAAGCGATGACTTGTAAATGCAATTTTACACGAAATCATAATGTTTTCAACTCGAAAAGTGCTAAAATAAGAACACCTCTAAATAATGTAAGTTTACAGTATTTGCTAACTGCACGTGCGCAATCAGAAAGTTTGTCTTTTTTGTTCGTTTGAACATTTTACAGAACAAATATTTCAACATAACTCAAATAATTCATGTACACATGAATTGTTTCATTAATTTCAGACAGTCATTTCAAAAACGCCACCATGGCAACATCTAATATGACGCAAGAAGATGATATCAAGCGTGGAATAGAATCAGTGAAAAAGAAAATGGAAGAATTGATGATCAAACACACGGATGAGAGGGACGACTCAAGGGGAATAACCCATGTTTCAGATCAAATAAACATTCAAAGCGAGGAGGAAGCGAAAGTACAAACAATCACACTTCCATTCCGAGGAAATCCTTCATGGATTACCGGGATAGCAATTCTACCATCAGGGAAAATTATTCTTGTTGATCACAATAATGCAGTCGTGACCGTATTAAGTATATCGCTCATTAGCATGTGTGCAACAAGCATCCATCCGGCGCCTTATGACGTTGTATCAATTTCATCGACTCAAGATCACGTGATGTTGTCTGTTCCGGACACACGAGAACTCAGAAGGTGTGAAGTTTTAGAGGATGGCTTTGTTTTAGTGGGTCCAAAATTGAAGACCAATATAGCATGCAAAGCGATGGCATCTGATGGTCGCTTTGTAGCTCTTTGCTCCAATTACGAATTGGACATATTTGAAAGAGATGGTGAGGCTTGGATGATGGTTTTAGGCGAATCTTACGCACCTGCTAAATTCATTTACATAGCAATATCCTCCCTTGATCGGAAGGTTTTCATAACAGACCATTCCTATCATGAACCGCATATAAAGTGCATCGATTTTGACGGGGCAATCCTATGGAAGCTTGCAGATGGTCGAATCAACTTATGCACTGGAATTTGTGTCATGGGAACACAAATTATGGTGACGTCATGGGATTCAGGGAAAATGTTCACTTTTTTATCTAATGGAGACGACTTGGAAAAGTACAGTAAAAACATTATGACGTTTCCGTGGAAACTTCATATATCTTCCAAACAAAATGTTATCTGCGTTTCTCAACATAAAAATACATTATCTGAGGAGGACAAAAGAACGGTTATGGTGTTTCATATGTAATCCCCACGATACCAACGGGACATGTTATCGTAAGTGTAATATCATAATCATAAATATTTAATCAGATATGTTCTAACTGAGATGCAGCAGAAAGCCATAGCTGTAGCTGCATAGCTATCGCATTGTTTATAGAGTGAAATAGCGTTGTTCCGGGCATTTTTTCTTAGATGAAAACGCCGGTGTATCGTTGAAAATGGACCCAGTGGAAAATGGAACCCGGGTCCATTTTCAACGTTACACCGGCGAACTTATGCCATAGCGCAGCGTCCGTCATCTTATTCTTGAAAACGCTTCAAGTCCAGATTTATTGTTAAAAAATTGTTAAGTTCGAATTGACAGGATTTTGCTGAAACATTCTTGTAGGAAGGGAAGCAACTCCCATAATTTTTTAAGATTCATGTTGGTGAAGGGAGCACATATCGCGTGGTATAAACTAGGACTATAACCTTCATGGGGCGGAGGAACAGACCAAGAAAAGGTCACTATGATATATTATTGAGTTTTCAAGCAAACTTAGGCATGAAGTGTCTTTGCAATCAGGAAATCAAATATCATACTTGTTATATTACCATAAATGAGAATGCTTTGCCATTATAACCGAAAAATCCTAGAGAGCAATACATACAGTTTGGTTATGTTTGCCATCAATTGCACACTACAGTGCTATAATACAGTATATAGACATTGAGGATGTGAAAACAAGTTAAAAGCTGATATTGCGTTAATGGCATCTTCAAAAAAATATTCTGCAATAATTTTAATGAGATTAATTAACAGAAGAGCATTTTAGAAAGAAAAAAAATTCACTCATTCACATTGTATTTTGTGCAACATGAGGTCAATTATACCATGATATGGTTATAAACCGTAAATAACTCATCATACTAATCACGCGTACATTAATTTAGTAAAAACTATTACACTCCCCATACAATGAAAAACATAATATTACACTGTTCATACGTATTACCATACCCTGCTTAAATAACCAGTATCCAAACACTGTTCATAATTACTATCATACCTTCTTATAGTAACCAAATCTATACACTATTCATACGTACTATCATACCTTCTTATAGTAACCAAATCTATACACTGTTCATACATACTATCATACCTTGTTATAATAGTCAATATCCAAACACTGTTCATAATTACTATCATACCTTCTTATAGTAACCAAATCTATACACTTTTCATACGTACTATCATACCTTCTTATAGTAACCAAATCTATACACTATTCATACGTACTATCATACCTTGTTATAATAGTCAATGTCCATACACTGTTCATACATACTATCATACCTTGTTATAATAGTCAATATCCAGACACTGTTCATACATATTATCATACTTTGTTATAATTACCAATATCCATACACTATTCATACGTACTATCATACCTTGTTATAATAGTCAATATCCATACACTATTCATACGTACTATCATACCTTGTTATAATAGTCAATATCCATACACTGTTCATACATACTATCATACCTTGTTATAATAGTCAACATCCATACACTGTCCATACGTACTATCATACATTGTTATAATAGTCAATATCCATACACTGTTCATACATACTATCATACTTTGTTATAATAGTCAATATCCATACACTGTTCATACGTACTAGCATACCTTCTTATAGTAACCAAATTTATACACTGTTCATACATACTATCATACCTTGTTATAATAGTCAATGTCCATACACTGTTCGTACCATCATACCTTCTTATAGTAACCAAATCTATACACTTTTCATACGTACTATCATACCTTCTTATAGTAACCAAATCTATACACTATTCATACATACTATCATACCTTGTTATAATAGTCAATATCCATACACTGTTCATGCATATTATCACACATTGTTATAATAGTCAATGCCCATACACTGTTCATACGTACTATCATACCTTCTTATAGTAACCAAATCTATACACTATTCATACTTACTATCATATCTTGTTATAATAGTCAATATCCATACACTGTTCATACGTACTATCATACCTTCTTATAGTAACCAAATCTATGCACTTTTCATACATACTATCATACCTTGTTATAATAGTCAATGCCCATACACTATTCATACGTACTATCATAGCTTCTTATAGTAACCAAATCTATATACTATTCATACATACTATCATACCTTGTTATAATAGTCAATATCCATACACTGTTCATGCATATTATCATACCTTGTTATAATAGTCAATATCCATACACTGTTCATACGTACTATCATACCTTGTTATAATAGTCAATATCCATACACTATTCATACGTACTATCATACCTTGTTATAATAGTCAATATCCATACACTGTTCATGCATATTATCATACATTGTTATAATAGTCAATATCCATACACTGTTTGGTGGTCAATTATCTTCCCAGACCAGCATAGAGCATTTGATGAAGTTGAATGAGGATGGTAGGAAAAGATAAATTTAGCTTTGGGATAAGCATGATTGGGTGAATTACAAAAAATCATCTTTTAAAACTCACTTTCTATGTCAGTAAAGCAGGAATGCCAGATAGCCCCGATTGTATACATCATAAAGACAGAGGCCTTAGTTGCTAGTTTTTTTAAAAGAGCTTACCAAAACTGTTCCACAACTTATGTAGGTACTAAAGTAAGCGTTGAAAAAACAAAGGGCTTATGCATCGGTATAAGAAAATTAAGACTTCTAAACTTTAGAAAATAATTTTTGGGTAAAGTCCTCGGCGTAACTTACTAATACAATATTGATATAATTCAGATATTGGAAACTAGATTAACAAAATGAGAAATCTACTGAGATAATAGAAAATAGAAATCTCACACCCTAATAATTAAAGAGGCTTGCCCGCAGAGAGATCAGAAAAATTGGCTAATAGAAAAAGATTTTTTACACATGACAGATTGTTGAGTTTTTCATTTTATTTTCCTTATAAAACGCTGAAAAGTGATATTAAAACCTCATTTTTAAATATTATTTATTTAATCGCAACCCGCAATAAGTCTAATTTGATTGACACATCAAAGAAACAAGCACGTGCACAGTGCCGCACAGTGATAACTTCAAAGGCAGCGGCGATTTACAAAGAAGATTTGCCGTTATATTCCATTCATTTCCCTCTCAGGTTGAGTTTTAAAACGTCTTTTAAATACATATTCTGTAATTGTTTTCAAGAAATAAAGTCGGAAAGGCTCTAATTTTGTCACATAGAAACGTGTACTGAAGTTTATTTAGTGATCGGAGATGTGCCGTTTACCGGTCCGTCTGCGGGTAAGCCTCTTTAAGGCATTGCTATACTCCAAAGTTGTAAATGACTTCTATCAAAGGACCTTTCTTCAAGAATGTCATATACAAATAGACACCTTACTATACGAATTATATGGAATAGTAATCTTCACAAAATCTCAAAACTAGCATGCCACCCATCAATGTTAAATTGTGACTTGCATATATATATACATGTATATATACTTTTCGGGAGAAGACGGGTTATAAGTTTTAAATTTATGTCTGATCCCATTTGTATATTTGCAAATAAAATATGTTAAAAACCAAAAAGATATACTGTACATGACCAGAACATAAGGTTAATATGATATACTAGATAATATTAATTAAATGGAGGCATGGGATATCGTAGGGAGGCATTGGCTACAACTACAGGATAAGGCATTAAACATAGATTACTTTCTTTACAAATGCAGTACAACCAAAGTGTTAAAACCTCGGTAAGATACCAGATATTTACAGACAAGCTTTAATACACTGACAGTCTATTTAACAAAAAAGTTCGAACTCCACTGAACAAGGCATCTTGGAAACAAATTTATTTGGAAATATAGAAAAAACAATATAAAGACAAAAAAGCATGCAGTAAAAGTGAAATAAGTTACACATGTATAAAATATAATGGAACCGAAATGTGTTCCTCTGAAACACTACAGAATAAACTGATTAATAGGCAAAACGGGATAGCAGAGTTCTCAAAAATTGAAAAATTGATACCAAATAAGTGGTTGCGTATTCTGCCTAATACTGATGACAGCAATGAGAATCATCTCCAGACAACTGATGACTTATGTTTGCTGTATTAAGCGAAACTGATCTGTATGAATAAGCAGAAATCAAAACTATTTAAACAGATTGTGTATGGTAATACTCCGAAAGCCGAACAGATACAAAAATGGGAAGACTGTTAAAACAATGATGTCACCAATTGGCAATCTATTTGGTAAACCACTAAATATAGAGAACGGAATGTACGGGTTTTAGATGGAGATTTATTTAAAGAATGATAAATACATAGCATTAAGTAAAATTGATGATTGATGAGTAATTCAAATGGTAAATATGCTTCTTGAAAAACATCTAAGGACCCCCCCCCCCCCCCCCCCCCACCCCCCCGCCCCCCTCCCCTTTTCCCCCCCATTTTTTGTTTTGTTCATGCCAAATAGACGGATTATTCTGTGGAAAAATTCATAACATCATAAGAAGTCTTTTCTTGCTCCTAAATGTCATTTGGAAGAAAAACACATAATGTTAGCAGTGACTGACCACAATGAAAAACAGCAAATAACCAATTTCATTATTCTAACAACAAAATGATTGATAAGGAAAACAAAAACTATTATTAGATTAAATAAAAAGAATCATACTAAAATTATCATATAATTGAAATAGTAAACAACGATTGCTGAAATGGATATGTATTTGTAATTTTTGAGGATATCAAATTGAAAGGTATGTGACAATGAAAGATACATGACTGTGTGCTGTAGATTCACTTAGTAATGAGAGAAATTATAATATAAAGTATTGAGACTCATTAGCATCTGCTATATACTTAACTAGCTTTGTTTGACAATAATGGAAACCAATAAATTTCCATCAATTTCCTTTTAATCAGATTAAATCTTGAGCGTTGTAGAGTAACTGTTTGTGTATTGTGCGAAGAGTTATGAAAGGGACTGCTAAGTGAATGATTGTGAATTGAATTGATCCTTATATTGATTTAAAATTTGTTTTATGTAATAAAATATAACAAACAGATTAAGATGGAAAGAAAATGTGAAGAATATCAATAAAAATTAATTCGTGCTGGCATCATTATGATATATTTTTTTTTTATTTTTGTTTTGTTTCAGTTTTTAAATATGTTTTATCCATCCTTTGAATATTACATTTGTAGAATACAAATACATCAATTGTACAGCAACTTAAAATAGCTTTTAGTATATTACACAAAACGGTGTCAAATGGTACATTATATCTGTATTCCAAGAAGTTGTAGATTGTGTTAAAAAGTAATAATATAAACAGCACTGAGAAGTAATTTAATCAGATTATTTGTTTATTATTCCTATGGGAATGGCAATGTTGTTTATTATTCCTATGGGAATGGCAATGTTGTTTATTATTCCTATGGGAATGGCAATGTTGTGAAAGATTCAGTAAATGCCCGGCGTTTGTTTACAAAATGTCATTGGTGATAACATATAGTGAAATAATTAGTTGTGCATGTCAGACCTTGCAAAGGAAAGAGTCCAAATGGTTGGACGTACAGGTTGGACCAAAGTTATTCGTATATGAAAGAAGACAGCACCCATTGATACATTTTTTTTTCATGCGAGCCTTGACACATCGTTCGAGTCAACGGCGGACCTAAACGCCCCGCATCTGATTAAAGGTGGTCATCGCCCACGCAATAAAACATCAGAAAAAAATTACTTTCACTTACCTATACCAAGTACGGACGGTATCAAGAGAATGCAGGCTTTTTGTTTCTTCTTTGATGATATTCCCACAATTTATCCTTCTTCCAAAAAAAAAAACAAAAAAAAAAAACACCTTGGGATACCGTCTGTCACACTATCAACTTCGAGCACGTTTTCGTTCGGCAATTGTTGTTTACATCAGAACACCAGCTTTCGCAATGCATTGTTGATTAGATAGTCTTATGGGGGCCTCATTTGCATGTTATTTTGTCCTCGACGATTCAAACCGTTCAGGGACTTCAATCTGTATTTATCTAATTACACACATTTCCGGAACATAGTGTTTCGTGAAATTCAATTAGACAATAATAAATTTGCACTTTCTTCCCCTTTTAATTTTTTTTTTAATTTGCTGGGGCGGTGACTACCTTAAAATAATTATTTAATTACCGGTACTACGTCTGCATTTGCATTCCCCAATAACATACAGGTATGTTTTTAAGTCGTCAGCCGATGAGATGAATTGTCATCAAGGCATAGTTTCCGAAACAGCTTTCTATTATTTTAGGTCCCCTGTCCCTTAAAAACATCTTTTTGTTGTTGCGGAAGTTAAAACGATCATATTTGAAACCACTGGGAATAGGATGGGTTTGTTGAGAGTGAGCAAATTATCATAATAAGAGCTTTAAGAAAAAAAATCGAAAATGAAGGCAATTCTTTGACTTTTATACTTATTTTAAGAATTTGACTGATTAATTAATTCTGACGGTGATATTGTTTATAATGCTAATGTAATCTGTGATGGATTCGAATATGATATCTCACTTTTAGAAAAAGAAACGGTAGTTTCGACACTAAAAACGGAGAAAAGTCATGGATCGGACCGGACTTTTTAATGATTTTTTTCATTGAAGCAAACCAACTAACTTGACAACATTTTATGGAACTCTAACAATTACCAGTCTCTTCCTTCCTGCCTATGTAAAGGGATACATACACAGAGGTTTTGAAGTATAAAGAAAATAAGGTTTTCACTCATCAAGTGATTAGGCTAATCACCTTTTGAACAACTGGGCCCAGATGCTATGGTATACTTTGAACTGGGGAAGTTCCGATGGTAATTCTTACACAAATTAAGAATACTTACAGCCTCAATATGTTTTTGTAGCATAAAAATTCTGGCAAAATTACAAACAAAAATATATTCAATGATAGGCTATATACCCTAATGATAAAATAATGTGAGAATCCATACCGTAGTTTATCATAATTGCAATTAATCAAGAAACTACATACTCATTACGGGGTATCCCCAATGCGGCGTTCCACTTTCTAAATGTAAATGAGCCACGGAAAATATGTCAACGCGCATTCGCATTTTCTTTTAAAGAATTGTAGACTGGCGATCAAGGAAGCCAAGAGGTTCACACTCTAATTGTGATGTCATCAGAATAGATATTACAAAATTGGTTTTAAATTGTAAATTGAATCAAATCCAAACGAGTGTTTGTTAATTGGCTTATCACCTCGTGAATAGTCATTTTGAGGAGGGGACTACTTTGGTTGATTGCGGTATTTACCGAAACGGACAAAAATGGACTTGGAATTACCGAAACGCAGAAAGTTGAGGCTTACAATAGCCTTATTGTGAGAGAATTGACCCATATACATATTCTACAATGCCCAGTTGTGTCATACGTATTTTGAATTATTTTTATAATACGCCGAATGCTGTCGGAGATGAGTTACCGCAATGGACGATAATGGTGATGAAATCGACAATTTTTACAAGAGAATGAAACCCATCTAGTTTCTAAAGTGTGTATAGGGGTCATACCTTAAGTATAATTGCTTTATTTTACCTACGTAAAAATATGATAGAATCATTCTTTGATTTATAAATGTAGAAATATTGTGTTCAATTGTCTACTTTAAATTGTTTTGGAAGTAACCCATATTTCAAAAGAAAAAGCAAACTTGGAGCAATTAATGAATTGATAACTTGAAAATTGAAGTGAAGACATGATTTGATATTTCCTTAATTTTTCAATACAGTACAAACAATGATCAGATGACTTTTTGTGCCATGTTGTCACCAAATTTGCATCATTATTCTATAATTTAGTTAGTATGAGATTAAAAACTTCAAATAACGTGTTTGTTCTACTAACGATAAAAGATACTCTAAATTTGTGTGTTACATGTGTATTAATAAGATTTCCGCTACTTTACTTTAACATACATAAAACAGTATGAAGTCTATGTTCCTGTGTTATCAGAAACTGAATGTAAAACTATTACTGTAATGATGAATCTGTAACACAAATGGATATTTTATATACGATTTTAGAAGGAAATATATCACATTTAAATTAACCAAAAACAGGATTGCTAGAATTCGATTCTAATTGGAATCATCGTGGAAGTACAGGTTCAGTAGGAGGTCATCTTCACGGGAGATTAGATTCATAAATAATATCTATTTGATAAAATTACAAAATAATCAAAATACAGCAGGTGCGTGGAAATGCCATTCAGCAGTAGGTGTTTTTTGTATTTTGTTGTATTAATTCATTTTAAATTAATAAAATAAATATTTATTGTTTTACTCTTCAACTTTTAATCTATCTTATAAGCAAATATATTTTATAAGACGAAAGGCTAAGTGTATAATGATAATAATAAAGTGATGTGATGATGATCGGATATCACCAATTAACTGATCTGATATTATATTTTGGTCGCCTCCTATTATCACAGAGCATCACTGACGACTCCTAGAATGAACAGCTGTGTGGTTTAGTTTAACTTTTGCTCAGCTGTGCCTAGCTCTCAATTTGTTTCGAAAGGTATTGATATCTTGTGTGTCTTTGTGAGCAAATGCAAGTTTGTATCAAATAATGGGAGGATGTAATATACTGAATGAAGACAGCTACAAATATTTTAAAATATGTTGTATACTTTTCTTCTCTATATTTGCAAACGAAATTGAAATTAATAATGATAATGAATTTCTTAAACTGATACATTATGTTTATATATCACAGTAATACAGCAGTTTCAAATTGGTTTATAAATATAATTTAAGTAATTGAAATATTGTTATCAGGACATTAAGTAAGATATTTAGACACTTGAATTAACTATAAATAATTTGGTAATCAACAAAAAGGTTAGAAATGTTATAGTCTTCTTATTATTCTTGTATAGTAAATTAAATGTAATTTTCTTTCTCACATACCTCAGCTACTATGTTGATGTTATAATCAATTTCCCATTGTTTGTAAGCAGAATGAGCCTTTGTGATTGGTTGAGATTTTTTTTATATACCTCCAAAACAATCCGAAAATGGTGCAAAATGTGACGTCACAATACCGCCATTGACGTTGCGAGTTGATTTTTGAAAAAAAAAATCCCTTATGAGATCAGGTAAATTGTACACAAAACATGTTTTGAAATCAATTTCAAAAGTTAATTATAAGAGATAATGTCAATTCATCTTTAGTTTCATAGCGGTATGAAAAACGATTTGTTTGCAAGCTATATTTCTGCATATCCGAATTAAACTAAAAACCAATTGACATCATTGCTTAATTATCACTATATTCATTATCATGTGACATTGTATGATACAAAGATGAAAATTCAAAATAATAAAAAAAAAAAAATTAATCCAGTATTAATACATTTAAATAATATGCGTGAGAGAGAGCACAGTAGAATGTGATAATTTCCATTTTCATTTTCAAGTAGTCTTCTAAGACATCATTAATAATACAAATTGGATGTCATTACCAGCTTATATAATTACTTTAATTTAATAATCAGTATGATTATGAATTTTTTCTGGTAGACTAATTATGTTTCAGATTAAATTTCTGCATGAAATAATTGTTTGTTTTTCCTTGTTTTAGCGACTTCATATATGTACTGTACAATGAGAATTTAACACGATTCAACTACATATATATTACACCCATCCCACTCTTTAATCCACCTAACACATTCACAGTTATTGAAGTTATTTCTGCAAAATTTAAAAATATTTTTTTCAACCTCGGGATATGATTGACATGCCAGTACAGGTAACAAGGTTTTTTTTAAGACTGCTTTTATATAAATAAACAAACAATATATAGATCACCTTGAACTATGCATCAACATCAGTATGAAGTTGTCATTTATTCATATGGGATTATGGGGATTCAATGTTTAATTAAAATGTCAGTTCTCATAATATGTTCAAATAATTCAAGATATATACCTATATTTTAATATGATATACGAGAACGGTACAGTATATGATTTGATACATTCTAGCTCCATCACATTCTTCAGCGAAATAGTACACTTGCATAAAAAATCCCAAAATCATAACTAAAGAACAATAATGTCTAAATGTCTAATTGTCCTCTACATGTTTTTTCATTTTAACAAATATGATTGCACTAATACATACAAATGGATTTAAAGCAGGCATTGCATATTGAAATGTTCTCCTAAACAAGATTTACATTAAATGTTGCAAGAACTGAAGCTAGGAATTTCATCATCAGATAATACTGCAAAACATTTATTGGATAGAAATATTGATAAAAAAAATCGGAAATTCGCCCTACATCAGACTTATACAGTTCATAATACTTATAATTCAAAACATATATTCACCAAAATAAGAACATACTGTATTCAATATCTTCATAAGAAAATAATATTTAAAAAATGGTTAATCTATAAACAATATAAACCAGAATACTTGTACAAAGATAAAACTGATAAAAACAATTATGCAAATAGAATATAAATACAATCCATGGAGGCACTTAAAAATTTCGATGAGAATAACATCCGTCAAATGTATAATAAACATCGTAAAAGTCTTATCCTCAGAGTCAAAAACAATCTTATCATTTACACTGCGAAGATATGGTTGAACAGTTTTCTTTTCTGTGTGACATTCTCATTAGAAGGTTCCAGCACCTCATGAGAAAGTTTTAAGAAATTCAACTGCAAGTGAACTAAAGGTGTATGTTCAACGATTTTCATGATGAGGTAAAGGCTTTAGACAGATGATTGTTTTGTTTTTGTTTAACGTCCTATTAACATCCAGGGTCATTTAAGGATGTGCCAGGTTTTGGAGGTGGAGGAAAGCCGGCGTACCCGGAGAAAACCACCGGCCTGCGGTCAGTACCTGGCAACTGCCCCACGTTGGTTTCGAACTCGCAACCCAGAGATGGAGGGCTAGCGTTAAAGTGTCGGTACACCTTAACCACTCAGCCACCGCGGCCTCAAAGCTTTAGACAGATGATTGTTTTTGCCTACCGAAAACAAAAATGTACTAAGAGTGTTGGGTATTCCCATTTATTGGTACTCATTTTGTCTTTAAAATAATCAAAACTACAACTGAAACAAGTATTATAGCATAGTAGAGATATGTTCACCGATGATCTATTGAGAATATAAACACAGTATATACTGGGTGGTACAATATGTAATTCAATCCATCATGATACTTGAGAAGGAAATGTACAAGTTTTGCCCAATTTGTAAAAATAAGCATTCATAGACATGATCATTACATTTTCATGATAAAATCACTACCGGTATACTTCATAATGGTCCTGACATTGATTATTGATATCAGTATGTATTTTCATAAATGATAATCAACAATGATAATAATCATGATAAAATCATGTCATTCGGCTAATAAATAATTAAACTAAAAGCTTGGAAGTATGGACGGACGGCCTGCTGGCCGGACGGACGGACGTGTTTACTATAGGAAACCATATATCCGATATCAGGACCTAAATAAGAAAAAATATCTCGTCACTCCTAAAAAAGAAAGATTCACTTTGTATTTGGACAAAATCTTGTCAGGGAAACAAAACAGAAGAGGAATTCTAAAGAACTTTCAATATTTTCGCAATTGAGCCCCACACCTCAGAATCTAGGGGTTTAACGTCGCCGTCACACAAAATGGATTCGCCTTCACCAAGCATTTTCCGGATCAAATATAGAGTAGAGAAGAAGATTAACCTGATGTATAGTTATTTCGACCCGTCTCGGAACCCTTGTTTTCTAATAGGAAATAATTGATTTCACAAATTAGATGGTTAAAATATATATACCTTTATCACAAGTTGTAGTAGTGTAACAGAACACATAGCGCGAGCATTAATGAAACTACTGTAAGATGACATTACATTATTGTCATGGTGGACTATGCTACATAAAGTAATGGTGTGAACCATTTTTAGAGTTAGTACCATTTCAGAATAAAGGTGGGACTGCCTGGCTTTGCTTTTATAAGGAGCGTTTAATGAGCAATGGCATCATTGGCAGATGTCTCGATGATTTGTTGAAAAATAAAATAAAATAAAAAATGTTCTGTATTTTTGAAAAATATAAACGTTACATGCTCATAGTTGTATAATTACCAGCTAATTGTACACTCATTTACAAAGATATTCTGAAAATGCATAAAACTGTTTTTTGTTTGTTTTTTGTTTTTTGTTTTGAAGATCTAAGGTAGCATAAGTCACTTACTATAAAGAATCCCCTTGGATACTCTGAAAGAACACCAGCAAACATGGCCATCCCACGTGTTGACCAGATCCTAGGAACTTAATGCAATTTCTAAAAAGGCATGATATTGCAATATGTTGTATTTTGAAGGCTTTTTGATCATCGGTGTCTGTATCGACTCTATATATTATTATGATATGAAATTATCAGACAAAAAATCAGTATTCAGCTAACACATTAGGCTGACTTTCAACATATTCTTTATAAAGTAACTAGATATGTATATGAATCGGTTGAAAAAATACCTTCTATAATATGTATTTTGGGATACAGAAAAATCTAAGCACAGATCGGAAATGGAGATAGAAAACAAGAGGAAATGTCAATATTCCAAATCATTTTATGGTCGACAATTGATTAAAGCATTTGGAATTTATTCTGTGCAAAGAATACATCTAACAAATGACATATGAATAATTAAAAGGTATTCTTATCGGCATTATAGGACTGCTGCATTTTTAGAACAGCGATGATATTTGACATATGAATATTTAATATGGATATTGTTCATATAATTAATATGTGCATCTGTAATATTCATTTTATGGAAATACTCCTTGCGTAATTGATTACATGGAATAATTTTAATTATTTCATTAAATGAATATATTTCATATAAATATGCATGAGGAAATGCTAATTGGGATTACATTTAAGGACTCGTGCAACTAAATCAGCCAATCAGCAACTGTTTCACTTGATTATAGTTCCTATCTAAAATGAATTTTAATGAGGATCTGGTGACAATTTTTTGTATATGTAACATGTCAGAGTGTACTTTAATAAAGGTCTCGTGTAGCTCTAACCTTTAGTTACAAGATTGTAATTTTAAATATGACCCTCTGGTAGTCGCGATTTAACTCTTTTTGACCTTTGGTAGCCAAGCAAAATATACAACCCTCTGAAAGGCAAGGTGCAATTATTAAGCCTTTGGTGACAATGCTATTACTATCAATTGTGAAACACTCATTGACGGATCTAAGATTTTGTGAAATTCAATTAAAGATTATATTTATTTATATTAACATAGTCACAATGACAACCAGGAGAAAAAACATATAAACAATAGTAATACAATATTCCACTGCCTTTCAAAAACTTCCTTTAACACTTTCTCTCAATTTACTAGTCTTGACCAATATCTGTTACTAATGGAAACAAGCTATACGTAAATCCTGGTTCTATGAATATTTACTGACGTCACCACATAGGAGCAGGACACACCTCATCACCATTAGGGGCTAGGGGTACAACTGACCAGAGGACATTAAATCCCCCCCCCCCCCCCCCCCTCTCTCTCTCTCTCTCTCTCTCTCACACACACCCACACCCACACACACACACACACGAATAATAACACTACTAGCTGGCCGTAATTAAGGTAAAACCGACTTCAAATAGCTAAACTACCACTCTCTTAATCAATCACAGTGTCGGTCGGTAAAACCAACAGGAACCAACGTTTTCCTCATCTGTAAAATAATGAATGTAGTTATAAACTATAAACGGAAGTAATATTTATTCAACATAGTCACAATGACAACCAGGAGAAAAAACATATAAACAATAGTAATACAATATTCCACTGCCTTTCAAAAACTTCCTTTAACACTTTCTCTCAATTTACTAGTCTTGACCAATATCTGTTACTAATGGAAACAAGCTATACGTAAATCCTGGTTCTATGAATATTTACTGACGTCACCACATAGGAGCAGGACACACCTCATCACCATTAGGGGCTAGGGGTACAACTGACCAGAGGACATTAAATCCCCCCCCCCCCCCCCTCTCTCTCTCTCTCTCTCTCTCTCTCACACACACCCACACCCACACACACACACACACGAATAATAACACTACTAGCTGGCCGTAATTAAGGTAAAACCGACTTCAAATAGCTAAACTACCACTCTCTTAATCAATCACAGTGTCGGTCGGTAAAACCAACAGGAACCAACGTTTTCCTCATCTGTAAAATAATGAATGTAGTTATAAACTATAAACGGAAGTAATATTTATTCAACATACTAACGCTACATGTAAATGTAACGTGTAAAATATATTCCTTGTAAGCTTCGTTTGTCAATTAATAGAGGATCGGACACTGAAATATGCCATTAAACCTGTCAGAAACGTCATTTTATAACCTTTGCAATGTAGGTAAGTATGAATCTAGACAGTTGTGACATGTTTTGAACTCCAAATATTAGTTATTAGATAAATTGCTTAGTAATAACATATAGTAAAGGATTTGTGTGAGCCCATAATCACATTCGAAAATTATCAAATAGACATTTTACTTTCTAATTTCTCCTATTATCTAATTACTACAATATGATATGAGTTCTACGTATTCTGACGCATTTAAAGTTATAGTTTTAACAAGACATTCATTAATGGGATTAAATATTCAATAGGTTATGTTCAATAAGGTTCATTTGCTAAATGTCATCAGAATCACTATTACACAATTAGTTTATGCGGTCGTTTGATGTAAAACGTCCTCGTTAGATCCTAATTCAAACGAGGACATGAGTACGTTTTCAATCAAGCACACCAGAATAACACGAGGCGCAGAGGAAATGTCAACATTCAAAATCATTTTGTGATTGACAATTCGGTTATGGTAACTAGAGTTTATACTATTAATATAAATAAATCTTGTAATGACCTGTAAACGACCGATAGCATCGTATGCATATGTAAACAGCAATATTTCAAATATAAATAATGAATATGGATAATGTCCATATAATTAATATATTCATATATTATATGTATTTTATGGAAATAAGCTTTGCGTAATTCATTACATGAAATAATTTAGATTTTTTTTTCATTGAATAAATACATTTTTAATAAATAAACATTAAGGAAAGGCTATTTGGGTATCCTTTTTATCATATCCGAAAATTATCAACATTTTCATCTCTAAAAACATAAGGTAAGTTTCGAATTATAATATGATACAATATCAATTTATACGTATTTTAACGCATTCAAAGTCAGGGTATTCACTCAAAGTGAATAAATGAATTTTAAAGATACCTTACATTGTATTGTTTACTCTGCCATAATTGTAATGAAGTTATGACCTTTTTGCGATTGTTTTCCGGCAACTCCGATAATAATTACCTATCGATATTAAACATAAAATGCATCTCTCGTATAATCTTTAAGGTAAAAGAAACTTTCATGGTTTTTTCCCCCCATTAAACTGTATATATCAATTAAAACAGGAGGGGATACCGAGAACATTCAAAACGATAAAACGAGAGAAAATTAAAACATTAAACATTAAAAAAACGTAATTCAGAGCATTAAAATGATGAAACGGGGGCAAAATATGAACAATGATATTGAAAAGTATAATGCCACTGAGACCAAGTGTTCCGAGAGGGTGAGCGTCTTCTGCTTCATCGATGACGTAGTGACAACTGCACTACAAGACATGTTATCGAGGATCCAACACCTTATGGAACGCCGACAGGGTCAAAATTCCAACTGATTATTTCCTTATTCTTATATGTTATTCTTCATTACTAATCTATATATTTCAATCCAATTTCTAATTTCTTATTCTTACTTGCTATTCCTAATTCCTAATACTTATATTTCATTCTAATTTATAGTTATTCTAGCGTGATGTTTGTTGTTAGCGATACTGCTTCATTGTATGTATCTACTTTATATTCCCGTTTGCCCTAGTCCATACTTGCTTATGATATAACGCTTCTTTCTTTGTTGCATTCTGAATATTCTAACTTTCAAATGTCATTTGATTGTTATTCTTTTTCTGTATAATTAGCGTTTAACACAATGTTAACTATATTTGATTACTGTTTCCGTTTCAACTGCAGTCGGCGAGAAATTGTTGTTGTCAAGACAACATGAATGAGACATAGCACAAAGCCTAAGGGACGTTACACTATCCAAGTTCCTTATTATGACAACAGACGTCGCTACACAGCAAACAGGTGAGGGTGAAGTGTATCCCGAGCTGAGCCCGAGCTCGGGTCCCGAGCCCGCGCTTTATTTATTTTCGTTTTTCTCCTGACAACCCTTTAATTTGTAAAGCAAAGTCTGCTAATATTAACCCGGGGTGTGTGACTGATTTGATTTTCAAAGTATTGCAGAAAGCTTGGTCCATTTGACTCAAACCCTCAAAAATACTTCATCAATCATATCAGCTTAGGTGAGCACAAGTATTCCAAGAAGAAACTCTGATTATTGACTTATTCGCTCCTCAACAAGATGCTTTTTATTCCAATATTGACTTACATTAGCCCGTAATAGTAGATCGTGTAGCAGTAATTTCGTATAAAAATACGTCAATTTTCAGATTTCCAAATGCATGTTCCAGAGTTGCGACTGACAAATGATTTGATTGTTTTCATATCAAAAGGAATACACAATCAGAAATCTGTCATAATAAGGGAACAAATGCGTTTTTACTTAACTTTGGAATTAACATTTTTAAAGTATATAAAGTACGTATACGCGTGTAATTCTAAACTGGTAACAGATTTCCTAAGAAGGATAATGTGGCATACAGGGTAACGGCAAACCACACGGACTAGGTTATCCGTCAGCAGAGCTGTCTTCTGAGAAGTTTCAAAGGATAATAGGAAAGACACAAATGAATACTTTCGTCGAAAACCAATGCATTGCTATGATTATCAACTTGGTGCTTAATGGTACTGTGACATTCTACAGTATTAACATTTTAGGACCTAATTTATGTATTCCGGTGACTGAATTGATATATTAGATTTTACATACACCATCTCAAAAACACATGGCCATAGTTGAAGTATATTTAAATCATATTCGTAAAACACATTTTAACTATGGTTTTCACCGATGAAGCCGAAGCCGATTTGTCTTTTTTCAAAACCACAGCTTATTCTTTGTACCTTTCCTCTATATAAATCATTTCTTTCTTCATACAAAGTTAGACAAAATCCTGTTTAAATTGAGGTTAAACTATTCTGCCATATCACCATCCAAAGGTCATTGCCCGTCAATTTCATACTAATTCCGTGTTACATTTCAAGCGCACCGCACCAAATGCCTCATTAGGTATTTACAATTTACATTATAAATATTCAACATGACATATTGTTAACATTTGATTAGTTGACATTTTAATGCCGTGAGATTTTAAACAGGTTACTTAGAATACGTATTAACATATCTTTTTTAAATGGAAATAAGTTTGCAAAATTGTCAGTTTATAAACGTGTATCGTTGGACATTAAAATTTTAGAGTTGGAGTTTAAATGAATCTGATATTTCATTATCAATATCCTAGAAGAGCATATTCCAAATCATCAGGTGTTTTCTTTGTTTTCGTGTTATTGTCATCTAGAAAGTGTATATTGACTTATTTCAACTATATGCTTAGAGTGCAAGTTAAAAGGCTCCCAACTGAGATATATGAAATTTCAGTATTCAGAAATCATGTCTGAGATATTCCCCTATGATAACAGGAAATGCCGACATTTTAGTTTGTGCTATGTTTAGACAATCGGGAACCGTCGGCACTTTCCGTAAACGAGAAAATACGTATTTTTTCGTTTACGGAAAGTGCCGACGGTTCCCGATTGATGTTTAGAGTCGCATTCCCGGATCCGATCCCTATAAAATCCCGTGATATTGTCATACTTGCTTCCACTCCAAAACAACTGGCTGCCAACACAACCACACCTGAAATATGTCTTCTATACCACGTGACCTGATCGATCACACGAATAACAACACATTTACATGATGTCGTAATAGAGATGAATGAAGATATGGACAGTACCGCTTTGTCGTTGCAGTACATGCAAATGTAGTATAGACACAGGGGCCCGTCAAGATCGCAGGTCTTTGCATTCGCTTGAGTAATATGTTTTCTCACTATAAATATATGGAATAAGAATAAAAAACAAGACAAAATATGTAACAACATGTCGTGTTATGTTATTAGCTCATACGTATGTTTTCTTATTATTTTTATTCTTATCCGATAAAACGTTGCTTGTTGTGGTCTGCATTGTGTTTGAGCTTACCGGGTAAAACATGTGCAAAATGACCGTCAGGCTACGCATCCGCAATTTTGTGATATTGTTTCCTCATGGATGTAGCTGGAAATATTATTATTATTATTTCATTTTTTTCTGCTATAATTTTTAGATTTTTGTTTTCTTTCACTGTGGCTCCTTCATATCGAAATATGATATAGACTGTGAATATTTATAATATACATAACATATATTTATAGTATATTATAGCGATGGTTCTGTGTTATACCCATGGAAACTTATCGTATCAATCAAGCAGAAGATAATCTGCGTTTCACAATATAAAGATATGCTATCTGAAGAAGACAAGCGAGCGATTAAAATGTTTCGAATGTTATAATTAATACACATCCAAAAACATAATAATAATAATATAATCATCATAACATCTGCTTGTGCAGGAATCAAAAGGTATAAAGGTCAGTGTGAGTAGAAATTGGCATTTCACTGTGATTGCACTATAAAAGCGGCCAACAGTGTCTCCATCATTTGTCGGAAACTGTTCGTTCTTGAATTACTTGTGTTAATAGGATGCAAAACAACACTAAACCAATTCAAACCGGCAGTAACCATGCTCTATACTTCCCATAGAAAGTTGTGCTGCTGCACACTTAACACAGAATGTATGAGCATAATGATGTTTTGCAGAGGAAAGTGAATACATGTTATAAACATAGGGTAGTCTTGATAGATACTCAAGAACGCAGAAATAGAGAAAAAAAATCATATGATGTATCAGGTGAATCATCAAATTTGCCTTATGTCTTCCCTTAAATATGGCAGCCAAGGGGTGAGTAAGACATTGTGTGCTAATTTTTGTCCAATATGTTTTGGGAAAACAGCAGTAATGAGGCAATGTCCACATCGGCAACTAGCTGCTTAATACCCATATGTGTATCTTTTTTTCGGCATAGCCGTATAATATTCTTTTGACCCCGGATATGACGCGACAGGTGGCGTTACTGGTCAAGATGAAGTATGTGATTGGTCAATGTAGCGGTAAATGCAAAATGAAGATATGCAGTTAAAAACGAAACAAAGTTAAGATTGAATGTAAGCTGAATAAGTGGATGCATTTTTTTTTCAAATGACACATTTAACTTATATTTCTAATTCAAATGCAGTCTTATTATCACCAAAAATGATTCAAACTGATTTGTTATCATTGCTGAAACCAGAGACTTGTATATCATGGTATATACGTCTCTGCTGAAACGCATTAGTTCGTTAATTTATTTCACCAGTAGTTTTACATATTATATTAACCACCCGAATTAAAACTATGCCGTTTATCTTTTTTAAAGATATTTCTTGTTTTGTATTTCCAAAGTTTTGGGAATGTATCACAATTTTGCATCAAAACTTGGTTTGCTTATATGTCATATTTCCATAATAAATGCTTTATTGTTTTTATCATGTCGAAAAGTAGGGACATGTTTTTGGAACACCCTGTATATGTAGATTTGGTATTACATGTATGAATTTTCAGTGAGACTTCGTGTGATTTTGTAGAACTTTTAGTTTACATTCTGTGCAAATGTATGTTACTGAGAAGTTACGCAACATTTCCAATTTCTCACGGAAAAAAATGATCGTCATGCATGAAGTCAATTGAATAAAACATGTTAAATCATTTGACTATCGACATATAGGCAACGCAGAATGTAAACATGGCCACTTTACCAATAAACTTTCCCATATTGACGTGTTCTATAGTTTAATCACAAGGAATCATACTGTAGCTAGCTGCCAGTCTTCTCAATATCTCCTGAACGTTTGCATGAATAAGTATGCCCATTACTTTTTAATTTTATGGATTGAGGAAAAATATTTTTGTTTTGCGTAAAAAAAAACCCAATTAAATCGGTGAATAGCGTGGTATCTAATTGACAATTACACGTTAGGTTGTATTTGTTTATATCTGTTATCTAGATTACATGGATACTGACAGTGACATCAATTTAACTTTTGATTGGCATGTTTACAGTTTCTTATGTTAAACTCTGCACGACATGTCTTTCTTTAATCTTTCTTTTATCTTACACTCGTTTGACCCGGTGACGCATTGGCATGGAATTCTCCAGTCTGACATGAATATCCATATTCATATTCATATTATAACAAAGTTCGAAGCATTTCCGTGATTAAGGTTTCTTGGATATTTCGGCGCCAAATGCATAAATACTTTTGTATTACGAAATCAAAATTTGATGTCGTAAACAAACATGAAGACAATTTAGATATCAGCATTTTTACAAAAAAAAACAATTCTGAAAGTAATCTTCAAATATAGAATTTGGGTTTCATCAAAATGGACATACATTTTAGATGATCCCAACAACATATAATAACAATTGTGTCCTTGCCTTTTTAACAATCCTTTAGGACAATCAGTTCGGTCAACAACAGATGCAAAAGTGTGTCCGTACCATGTTGGAAGATACCGTATATGTTAATGCATGAACATGTATGTAAATCTAAAATTATGACATTTTCGCAACAAAAACACGTGTCCTTGTCAAAGATGAAGAGCTATTATGTTAAATATAAACTTCACATGTAAGCATTAACAATAAGGAACATACAGGACCTGCACTTTCCGGAAGGTACGTAAACAATCCTTAGAATCTCTCTCAATGCCGATCTTATCTTTGTGTGCGGTGTTCCAATGAGTGACAATATAATTTATGCAAATATATAACACGGCTTTGTAGTATTTTCCGTCATCATCATTTATTATTCTCTCTGCATGAATGTACCCTTGCCTTAACATAACTTCTTATACTTGTTAGCTTCAAAGTTATCATCAAATTCTACTTTCATTTTCAGCATAATATCCGTTTAATGTTGTCATTATACCGGTGGTTGTTGATCAGTTATAGATGGTTTATTGTATAAAAACAATACTTGATTACATTCACATTTGTATATACAAGACACTGATTCGGAACCAATGGTCCATATTATAGGCCGAATGCCTAACCAACACCACCCTAGTCTAACCATAAACTAACCCAATGCCACTTAATGCCGAACCAACACCACTCAAGTCTTACCCAATACCTAACATATGCTACTCAAGATGGACCAACGCCACCCAAGTCGAACTCAATACATAACCAATGCCACTCAATGCCTAACCAACGCCACTCAATGCCTAACCAACGCCACTCAAGTCTAACTGAATACATAACCAATGCCACTCAATGCCTAACCAACGCCACTCAATGCCTAACCAACGCCACTCAAGTCTAACTGAATACCTAATCAATGCCACTCAATGCCTAACCAATACCTCTCAAGCCTAACTCAATACCTAATCAATACCACTCAATGCCTAACCAACGCCTTGCAAGTCCTACCCAATGCATACCCACTGCCACTCAATGCTTAACCAGTGCCACTCAAATCTTACCCAATTGCCTACCCAATGCGATTCAATGTTTCCTCGATTCAAACAAAACCAATGCCGACACAACTCTACCAATTGCAAGCCAATAACATCCAAGACTTACCCAAGTCGCCCAAAGCCTTCCAAACTACCAAATACCACCTTATCCTATCCATTGATTGATACCAAATGCTAATCAATATCACCAAACAGTACCCCGCGGTCTACTAAACGCATATCTAACGCCATCTAAGGCCTATATAACGCTACTGGATGCCTGCCCAATGCCTTCCCGATGTCCCCCAAGACCTACTCAGCGCCTACCCAATGCCAGGCTTCCTAATAAAGACCAATGTCATCCAACACTTAACGCCTACAACATGTCATCTCCCGAACGCCTTCCCAATACCATCTAACACCTTCCTAACGCCTACCCTATGTCACCAAACACCTTCCTAACGCCTACCTAATACCATCTAACATCTCCCGAACGCCTTCCAGATGTCATCCAACACCATCCTAATGCCTACCCAATACCATCTAACACCTTCCTAACGCCTACCCTATACTATATAACACCTTCCTAACGCCTACCCTATACTATATAACACCTCCCTAACACCTACCCTATACTATATAACACCTCCCTAACACCTACCCTATACTATATAACACCTTCCTAACGCCTACCCTATACTATATAACACCTCCCTAACGCCTACCCTATACCATCTAACACCTTCCTAATGCCTACCCTATACCATCTAACACCTTCCGAACGCCTACCCAATACCATATAACACCTTCCGAACGCCTACCCAATACCATCTAACACCTTCCGAACGCCTACCCTATACTATCTAACACCTTCCTAACGCCTACCCTATACTATATAACACCTCACTAACGCCTACCCAATACCATCTAACACCTTCCTAATGCCTACCCTATACTGTCTAACACCTTCCTAACGCCTACCCTATACTATATAACACCTCCCTAACACCTACCCTATACCATCTAACACCTTCCTAACGCCTACCCTATACTATATACACCTTCCCTAAGACAGCCGACCCTATACTATATACACCTTCCTAACGCCTACCCTATACATATAACACCTTCCTAAACCCTACCCTATACTATATAACACCTCCTAACGCCTACCCTATACTATATAACACCTCCCTAACGCCTACCCTATACTATATAACACCTTCCTAACGCCTACCCTATACTGTCTAACACCTTCCCTAACGCCCTACCATACTATATAACACCTTCCTAACACCTACCCTATAACTATCACACTTCCTAACCCTACCCTATACTATAATAACACCTTCCTAACGTCTACCCTATACTATATAACACCTCCTAACGCCTACCCTATACTATCTAACACCTTCCTAACACCTACCCTATACTATATAACACCTCCCTAACGCCTACCCTATACTATATAACACCTCCCTAACACCTACCCTATACCATCTAACACCTTCCTAACACCTACCCTATACTATCTAACACCTTCTTAACGGCTACCCTATGTCATCTAACACCTTCCTAACACATACCCTATACTATCTAACACCTTCCTAACACCTACCCTATACTATATAACACCTTCCTAACACCTACCCTATACTATCTAACACCTTCCTAACACCTACCCTATACTATCTAACACCTTCCTAACACCTACCCTATACTATATAACACCTTCCTAACACCTACCCTATACTATATAACACCTTCCTAACGTCTACCCTATACCATCTAACACCATCCTAACGCCTACCCTATACTATCTAACACCTTCCTAACACCTACCCTATACTATCTAACACCTTCCTAACACCTACCCCGTACTATCTAACACCTTCCTAACGCCTACCCTATACTATATAACACCTTCCTAACACCTACCCTATACTATATAACACCTCCTAACGCCTACCCTATACTATATAACACCTTCCTAACACCTACCCTATACTATATAACACCTTCCTAACGCCTACCCTATACTATATAACACCTCCCTAACACCTACCCTATACTATATAACACCTTCCTAACACCTACCCTATACTATATAACACCTTCCTAACGCCTACCCTATACTATCTAACACCTTCCTAACACCTACCCTATACTATATAACACCTTCCTAACACCTACCCTATACTATATAACACCTTCCTAACGCCTACCCTATACTATCTAACACCTTCCTAACGCCTACCCTATACTATATAACACCTTCCTAACGCCTACCCTATACTATATAACACCTTCCTAACGCCTACCCTATACTATATAACACCTTCCTAACGCCTACCCTATACTATATAACACCTCCCTAACACCTACCCTATACTATATAACACCTTCCTAACACCTACCCTATACTATATAACACCTCCCTAACGCCTACCCTATACTATATAACACCTTCCTAACGCCTACCCTATACTATCTAACACCTTCCTAACGCCTACCCTATACTATCTAACACCTTCCTAACGCCTACCCCGTACTATATAACACCTTCCTAACGTCTACCCTATACTATATAACACCTCCCTAACACCTACCCTATACTATATAACACCTTCCTAACGCCTACCCTATACTATCTAACACCTTCCTAACGTCTACCCTATACTATATAACACCTCCCTAACACCTACCCTATACTATATAACACCTCCCTAACGCCTACCCTATACTATATAACACCTTCCTAACGCCTACCCCGTACTATATAACACCTTCCTAACACCTACCCTATACTATATAACACCTTCCTAACGCCTACCCCGTACTATATAACACCTTCCTAACACCTACCCTATACTATATAACACCTTCCTAACACCTACCCTATACCATCTAACACCTTCCTAACGCCTACCCTATACCATCTAACACCTTCCTAACGCCTACCCTATACTATATAACACCTCCCTAACCACCTACCCTATACTATATAACCACCTGGCTAACGACTACCCTATACTATATAACACCTACCTAATACCTACCCTATACTATATAACACCTTCCTAAACACCTACCTATACCATCTAACACCTTCCTAACACCTACCCTATACTATATAACACCTCCCTAACACCTACCCTATACCATCTAACACCTTCCTAACGACTACCCTATACTATATAACACCTTCCTAACACCTACCCTATACTATATAACACCTTCCTAGCGCCTACCCTATACCATCTAACACCTTCCTAACGCCTACCCTATACTATATAACACCTTCCTAACGCCTACCCTATACTATATAACACCTTCCTAACACCTACCCTATACTATATAACACCTTCCTAACACCTACCCTATACTATATAACACCTCCCCAACGCCTACCCTATATTATATAACACCTTCCTAACACCTACCCTATACTATCTAATACCTTCCTAACGCCTACCCTATACCATCTAACACCTCCCTAACGCCTACCCTATACTATATAACACCTTCCTAACGCCTACCCTATACTATATAACACCTTCCTAACACCTACCCTATACTATATAATACCTTCCTAACACCTACCCAATACTATATGACACCTCCCTAACACCTACCCTATACTATATAACACCTCCCTAACGCCTACCCTATACTATATAACACCTTCCTAACACCTACCCGATACCATCTAACACCTTCCTAACACCTACCCTATACTATCTAATAGCTTCCTAACGCCTACCCTATACTATATAACACCTCCCTAACACCTACCCTATACTATATAACACCTCCCTAACGCCTACCCTATACTATATAACACCTTCCTAACACCTACCCGATACCATCTAACACCTTCCTAACGCCTACCCTATACTATCTAACACCTCCCTAACACCTACCCTATACTATATAACACCTTCCTAACGCCTACCCTATACTATCTAACACCTCCCTAACACCTACCCTATACTATATAACACCTTCCTAACGCCTACCCTATACTATCTAACACCTCCCTAACACCTACCCTATACTATATAACACCTTCCTAACGCCTACCCTATACTATATAACACCTTCCCAACGCCTACCCTATACTATCTAACACCTTCCTAACGCCTACCCTATACTATATAACACCTCCCTAACACCTACCCTATACTATATAACACCTTCCTAACGCCTACCCTATACTATCTAACACCTTCCTAACACCTACCCTATACTATATAACACCTTCCTAACACCTACCCTATACTATATAACACCTTCCTAACACCTACCCTATACTATATAACACCTTCCTAACACCTACCCTATACTATATAACACCTCCCTAACGCCTACCCTATACTATATAACACCTTCCTAACACCTACCCTATACTATCTAACACCTTCCTAACACCTACCCTATACTATATAACACCTTCCTAACACCTACCCTATACTATATAACACCTCCCTAACGCCTACCCTATACTATATAACACCTCCCTAACACCTACCCTATACTATATAACACCTCCCTAACACCTACCCTATACTATCTAACACCTTCCTAGCACCTACCCTATACTATATAACACCTCCCTAACGACTACCCCGTACTATATAACACCTTCCTAACGTCTACCCTATACTATATAACACCATCCTAACGCCTACCCTATACTATCTAACACCTTCCTAACACCTACCCCGTACTAAATAACACCTTCCTAACACCTACCCTATACTATATAACACCTTCCTAACACCTACCCTATACCATCTAACACCTTCCTAACGCCTACCCTATACTATATAACACCTCCCTAACACCTACCCTATACTATCTAACACCTTCCTAACACCTACCCTATACTATATAACACCTCCCTAACGCCTACCCTGTACTATATAACACCTTCCTAACACCTACCCTATACTGTATAACACCTTCCTAACGCCTACCCTATACTATATAACACCTTCCTAACACCTACCCTATACTGTATAACACCTTCCTAACGCCTACCCTATACTATATAACACCTTCCTAACACCTACCCAATACCATCTAACACCTCCCTAACACCTACCCTATACTATATAACACCTCCCTAACACCTACCCTATACTATATAACACCTTCCTAACGCCTACCCTATACTATATAACACCTTCCTAACGCCTACCCTATACTATATAACACCTTCCTAACGCCTACCCTATACTATCTAACACCTTCCTAACGCCTACCCTATACTATCTAACACCTTCCTAACGCCTACCCTATATCATCTAACACCTCCCTAACGCCTACCCTATACTATATAACACCTTCCTAACGCCTATCCTATACTGTCTAACACCTCCCTAACGCCTACCCAATACCATATAACACCTCCCTAACACCTACCCTATACTATATAACACCTCCCTAACACCTACCCTATACTATATAACACCTTCCTAACGCCTACCCTATACTATATAACACCTTCCTAACGCCTACCCTATACTGTCTAACACCTTCCTAACGCCTACCCTATACCATCTAACACCTCCCTAACGCCTACCCTATACTATATAACACCTTCTAACGCCTACCCTATACTATATAACACCTTCCTAACGCCTACCCTATACCGTCTAACACCTTCCTAACGCCTACGCAGTGTAATATATTAAACCGTCCCAACGCCTACCAATGTCATCGAACATGCACCTTCCTAACGTCTACCCAATATATAGTATCTTAAACCGTCCTTACGACTACTCAATAACATTTAAGACATTCCTAACGCCTACCAATGTCATCAAACGAATGCCTTTAAAACATAAAAACAGTAATTATTCATTTCGTCATAGAGGTTCCCTTGAACACAAAGCTACTAATACGCTATATAGAACTTTGACTTAGCGTAATGATTGAGAGAAATGATTCCTTGGAAAATCGTTAGCTCTGTGAAGCCAGTGACAAGACAATCTATTGCATTTCTGTAACGAAAATCAATGTCAAATTACGGAGAAGACAGGTTCCGGATAAAACAGGATAAATGTACATAGATAATGTAGTTAATGTCACCAGTTGTTGTGGATATGGTCGGATGTTACAGGATGTCGTTATAGTCAGTGGTCGGTAAAGTCAGGTACATCTGTTCATCATATTGACATTAATAGTGTAATGCATGTCTCCGGTTTTGATGGATATATAGTCGGGTGTTACAGGATGTCGCTGAAGCTAGTGGTCGGTAAGGTCAGGTTTCACTGTATGTAAATATTGACAATGCAGTGAATGTCGCCAGTTCTGGTGGATATGGTCTAATGTTATATATCAAAGCGCTGAATTTTATATATTTGCCATAAATACCAAATTTAATTTATACATCAAAATAGCCAATGAATATATATGTGTGATTATATTACAATTATTTTAAAAAGTAGCTAGTGCTATACATGTTGATAATTTTGAAGGTGCAACAGTCACATGTATATTTCAATGATGCTAGATATAAATAAAAAATATTATATTGTCATAGAAAAAAAAGTTTATTTTAAACCTGCTGTAGGTTTCCTCTATTATCTATGTCTATATGTTATTTTGTATATAAAATAAATGTAAAACAATTTTGTTCAGGTTACACTTAAGAGTTCCGTCCCCTAGTGATCCATTATCAAACCGAGATGCGGATATATAACAATATCTATTGTATAATTTATATCCTTGATTTTAATAAAGGGATCTTGTAAATACATCAATGAAAAATACAGCGTTCAATATGCTGTGTCGAGCAGCTTGGTTCTGTGCATATTTTTTTCATAAACAGTCTACTTCTTTTATATAAATCATTTTTTTAGGGAATTCAATAAAACATGTTTTGCCCCCCATAGGCGTTAACGTTGCATTGGATAGTTCGATCGGTTTCGGAACGTTAGAGTTACGTCCCCTCCATGTTCGGCTATTTCCGTCATATTCGTATTGATTTTCGATGTAAACATGGCAGACTGCAGATGATGACTGCATATGTAATGACTTTTGTGTCCCTGTCAAGCTGTTTGGGTACTTCTCAACAACTGTAATTGGAAACACAGAAAGGGTATAAAATGGCCGTGTTTTAATTTACATTATAAATCAAATTTGTTTTAAATTGTGCCGAACAAAACCGTATATGCAGTCGAGTCTTTCGTTGACGTTGTGCCCCCCCCCCCCCCCCCCATTTTTCGCCCGGTGCAGACGAGATGTTTCTTTATATAAACTATGATATAAAACTAACTCTGAACACGAAGTATGTAATTTAAAGACACTCGCTTAGTTCCAGTTATGATTATTGCGATAGTCTACTGATAACTGTTGACACATACTGACCATATTTTAGTTTCTACTCGGTAGACAAGGAGTTTTTATTGTATTTTGATAACTCTGCACATAGATCGGTTTTCACAATGCACCTGTTTTAATAACTCGCATTTACTAAAATGTCAGTGTGAGGTTTCTGCTCATAGACCTAGACAAGTGCTCTACTGTTATGTTAATACTGGAAATTTCTCACTTAATCAGACTCAGTTATACATGTGTAGCGGAGCTGAATCGAGTTCATCTTCAGTGACAAGGTAGCTCAATTAGTAGAGCATTCGGTTAGTATTTGAAGGTCCCGGGTTTGAACCCTGGTCTGGCGATGTATTTTTCCACTCCTCTTACATTTGGTACCTGTGACCAGACCTTGTTTCAAGTGAGGTGAATTTAATACTTGAAAAATTTTAAGTCCCAAGGGTATACCCGAACCAGGGTTATGAGCTGTTAGGTCTTTGAAAACGGGAACTGTGTAGCAGAGTTAGATCGGGTAGATCATTGACGACCCTTATAACTCATGATCAGTTAGTAGAGGGTCCGGTCCCAAGTTCGAACCCTGGTCTGGCCATGCAGTTTTCCTGTCCTCTTACAAATGTATATACACTGTACAGTTGTCCATATCTGTAGAATTTTAGATATGAAATTAATCATTACATATATTTTAAAAGTCAGTGTCTTAACTTGTAATTGTGATCATTGGGATTTTCAATTATATTGTTTACAAATTAAAACAAAATATTAAATCATATTCCTACTCCTGTCAATTAAAGTTATTCTTTCATTCGATTCAGGCAGACGCGAAATATGTTGGTCCCCGAATTTGATAGATTTGATTTCATTCCCTGTGAATGCACATCATTATATAATGAAAAATTGAGATAATATGCACTTTTGTACAAAATTCTTGTTCTTAAAATATGTAGTACATATGTAGTCTGTGAGGTCTAAAATAATTATAATGTACACAGAATAAAACTGTTTAATCTTTTTTTTTTTATTGAAATTGATGAAAAAAAAGATATTAATATGTACATGTATTTCAAGTTTTAGTATATTATTGCCTTTTCCCAAAGAGTATATATGGCCCTTTGAAGTTACAGTGTGTATGGCTTTCAGGGGCTTGTATAGTTGACATGCTATGCTTTAGTAATACTCAATGAACATGTGCTTATTTAATTTGAGTACTACTGTCACTTGTTAATATTTTATATGTGTTTGTTGTTGCAGATAAAAACTTATACATCAACACATTAAATAAAAAGAGGAAGCATAGCTTCAAACCCAAAGTGTTCCAAAATGTCGTAAGTACACAACTTTTTTATCAAATGTTTATACCATGCAGTGTTAATTACAAAAATCGTAATTTCAAGATTTCTAACTCAGCTATGAAAATAAAAAGAGTAATTAATATATAGCATACTTATAATTTAGAGATGTGACCTGAAAAGTGGTATGTCGCTTTACTTTCGTATAAAGCTATGTGGTTTTGTTAGTGTCATTTTATCAACAGTAAAATTTGTGTATTTTAGCTTGCTTCATTATGATAATAAGCAGAAATTTGTATCCAACTAGACCTGTTGGTCATTAGGATTTTACTGAACACATATAATATATTTTAACCTGACTGATTTTTACAAGTAGACACGGCTATTCTGGCTCCAACTATGACAAATATGTGGAAAGAACTGAGACATCTACTCTTCATAAGATGAAAGAGACATTCTGGACGACAAAACAGGCAGTCATACAAAAGCTGGGCAAAAAGGAGGATGAGCATGTGGTTGCTTCAGATGCACAGCTGGACTCAAAACTTGAGGTAAGTGTAAAAAAAAATCATGTGAGTCTGGGGGATAACATTATTTCCAAAATTTTGTTGAGTTCCAATACTAAGAAATACTATATAGCTCTATATATATCTATACTGAATGTGTATTCAAAATTTGAAAAGCTTTAATCCAGGACTCTAATATCGAGTCCCAAAAATCACTTGAGTCCCAAAATATGTGGAAAGAGATTATGAATTATGATTACAAAGTTGTGATTCTGGACAATTCGAACTGTTGATACCTGATGGCTAGATATAGGATCGCAGGATTAATTAAATTTAAATCACTGTCTCCGCTAGGGATCGAACCCGGGACCTCTGGCTTACTAGTCTTACGCTCAACCGATCGAGCTAAAGAGAAGATCTCTCTAGCCGAGTGGTATATTGCGGCTAGTATTTACCAGGGAACAAGTTAACAGTCTATACGGAAAATAATCCCTTGAAGCATTTGGATACGATGTTGAGATTTCCATTATTTAAATAAATTGTTGAGTTTTAAATTGATTGTATGATACAAAGAACAATTATTCTGTTTCGTATGTTTTAGGTGTTTAGAGCAATACAGAAATCCTCCATGGAACTTCTTCGTGTAATAGAGAAGTACCAGGACAGGCTTTGTGGTATGTGATAATGTACATTTGACATTTTCTACTACAGTAACTTACACATTGTATGATTGATACATGAAAAATATATCTGTGTTAGACATTATCTAGTGGAGTCCTACAGTCATGATGAATGATTGATAGAATCTATTATGGGTCTGTTCCTCGGATAGGGATATATCTCAACCCGAGTGTAAGAGTTTGGCCAGTCAGCACGAGGCTTGCAGAGTGCTTGCCAGCCAAACTCTTACACGAGGATTGAGATATTCTTGTTCGCGGAACAGACCCATGATTGATTATTTTTCTCACATACTTGCAACAAAACCAAAGTTTTTATGAAAGTTTTTCATCGCACCATCTTTAATGCTCCTTGGAATGTGCATCAAAATTTATGACATCATCATTTATGACCTGATTACTCAACGTAAAATGATGGTGTTACGTTATTGTGAGCAGCGTCATATAGCGCATGCCGACTGTCTTTACCCACCCTGTGAAAAATCTATTTATCTTGACCCTAGCGACCACCGGATAACCCTGTGAAGTATGTGAGAAAAAGATAATTGCTACTCAGCATGGAACAATAAATACAATCATGCTCTATGACTGGCTTTAGGGTCCTAATCAGACCTGTCCAAGGGATCCTATACTTTGAAGTTAGAGAAACAAAACAAGCACTTTTCAAAATGTGGCAGGATCATTTTGAAAGGTGAGGTATCAGAGATCATTAAAAAACTGTATCCACAACATCCAAATAAGGAAATATTTCTTTTCTCTTTGAGCAGTAAGATTATGAGACAGACTTCCAGCAATTGTGGTATCAGCATCAACTGTTAATACATTAAAAAAACAGACTTGATCAAATTGAATTTATCCAGAAATAAATTATAATTCCAGAACTAACACACTCTAGATCTGTTATACATGATATTATGTCCAAATTTAACTGTATGCATACACAATTTTATATACATGTATATTTGTGTATATTTTCATGAAATCATGTTTGAGTCCAGGTATTTTCCTACAATAGAAACAGGGCCCATTCCCCTAAAAAAAACTTGTGGAAAATTCCCAATTTGCCACTGAAAAAATTCCCATTTTGCCACTGAAAAATTCCCAATTTTGAAGTCACTTTTGAATGATTATAAGTATGTTTTATATATAAAGACCTATACAAATGCAATTTTTGAAAACAACAGCTACAGATAACAAAATGAAATCAAAATAATATAAAGGCAATATTCATCAAAGAAAAACTGAAATTTTGTATGAATTTCACTATTTTTTGTTTTTTTCCAATGTCACATTTTGTCACGTAGAAATTCCTAATTCAATGGACCAATGACCCAGTTAAGAAATTGCTGGAAAATCCCTGAAGTCCTGTGTAGAGGATCTTGAGATTAAACTTAATTAAGTTGAAATATCCTTCTTTGTACACATACACAATCTTTTTGTTCATGTTGAGGGGAGAAAACTGGTGCTGTGATATGGGATGAGTCTTCAACATTGGTCTCGGATGTCTTGTTCAGACATGTCACAATATAACTAGCCTCATTTAAGTTGTGTAATACACTACTGCCACCCATTAAAAACTAAATACAATGTTTTGCTTGTTGGTATATTATAAGTGTATCACTCTGACAAACTTTGCAAATTTCTTGAAGATTATTTGTCTGTGACAATGACAAATTCTTCTGAAAATAACCTATACCTTGATGAGGTTTCATAGAGTATCATGGGAGGGATCATTTAATTTGTAGATATTCCAAAAATGCATAAAGACCTTTCAAGATGGACCATAACATAACACTTGAATATCTTGTTATCTAAATCTTCTGAAACAGTGTTAATACCGATTACCAACATAGTTAATAACAGATGGATAGATACCTGCATTAATGTATGTCTTAACATGTTAGTACCTGTGAATGCAGTCCTATTCTTTTGCTACCTGATGGGAAGCTTGTAAGGTCTTGGTGCATCTGATAAAGTCAACTGTTTCTATGGCAGTTATTCCCCTTTGTCCATGTTTGTAGACAGAACCTGTGTTAACTGAACTACTGGCCTGCTACTACCCCTGTTATCTTTATCAACAAGTTTATTGTGTGGAGTGTCCATGGGAATCAGTATGGAGGGTATTAGTCAGTCATCCGGCCAATTCTACAGTGATCAATCTACAATTTAATTTTTTCATTAGTCCTTTTTAACTGTATTGCCAAAAACAATGAGTCCAAGAATGTGGAGTTTAAGTATTGTCAGAAATTCTGTGAGTCCTATGAAAATTCTGTGAGTACAGGACTCAGAAATTGTATCAAAATATATCACTAGTTCTAGTTGTTAGCTCACCTGGTCCGAAGGACCAAGGTGAGCTTATGCCATACCGTTGCGTCCGTCGTCCGTCGTCCGTCAACAATTGACTTCTTCTTCATAACCACACATCAGCATTTGACCAAATTTGGTCAGAAGCATCCCTATGGGTAGGGGACTCAGAATTGTACAAATGATGGGGCTGACCCCCTGGGGGCCTCTGGGGCGGGGCCAAAAGTGGTCATTTTTGTGCTATTGATATAAACGACTTCTTCTCTGAAACCAAGCAATGGCTATCACTCATATTTGCCTGGTAGCATCATTATGGGGTGGGGATTCAAAATTGTACAAATGATGGGGCTGACCCCCCAGGGGCCTGAGGGGCGGGGCCAAATGTGGTCAATCTACGACTTCTTCTCTGAAACCAAGCAATGGCTATCGCTCATATTTGCCTGGTAGCATCATTATGGGGTGGGAATTCAAAATTGTACAAATGATGGGGCTGACCCCCCAGGGGCCTGAGGGGTGGGGCCGAATGTGGTCAATTTGGCTATATTGATATAAACGACTTCTTCTCTGAAACGGAGCAATGCCTGTCACTCATATTTGCCTGGTAGCATCACTATGGGGTTGGGATTTAAAATTGTACAAATGGTGGGGCTGACCCCCAAGGGGTCTGAGGGGCGGGGCCAAAAGGGGTCAATTGGCTCTCTTAATATAAACGACTTCTTCTCTGAAACCAAACAATGGATATCTCTCATATTTTATTGGTAGCATCACCTTGGGGTAGGAATTTGAAATTGTACAAATGACGGGGCTGACCCCCTGGGGTCTGAGGGGCGGGGCCAAAAGGGGTCAGTTTTACAGAATTGATATTTAATATAAACGACTTCTGCTCTGAAACTAAGCAATGGATATTACTCATATTTACCTGGTAGCATCCCTATGGAGTGGGGATTCAAAATTGTACAAATGGTGGGGCTGACCCCCAAGGGGTCTGAGGGGCGGGGCCAAAAGGGGTCAATTTGGCTCTCTTAATATAAACGACTTCTTCTCTGAAACCAAATGATGGATATCGCTCATATTTGCCTGGTAGCATCACTATGGGGTGGGGATTAAAAATTGTACAAATGATGGAGCTGACCCCCCGGGGGCCTGAGGGGCGGGGCCAAATGTGGTCAATCTGGCTATATTGATATTAGCGACTTCTTCTCTGAAACCAAGCAATGGATATTGCTCATATTTGCCTGGTAGTATCACTATTGGGTGGGCATTCAAAATTGTACAAATGGTGAGGCTGACCCCCCGGGGGCCTGAGGGGCGGGGCCAAGTGGGGTCAATTTGGCTGAATTGATATGAACAACTTCTTCTCTGAAACTAAGCAAGAGATATCGCTCATATTTGCGTGGTAGCATCCTTTTGGGTAGGGATTCAAAATTTTATAAAGGAAGGAACTGACCCCCACTCCCCCCGGGGTGCAGAAGGCAGGGTCAAAAGGGGTCAATTGGTTTAAACAACTTCTTTTCTGAAACTAAGCAAACATTTGTGTGGTAGCATCCCTATGGGGTTGTGCCAAAAGTTGATTTTATTTCATGGATTAATGCATTTTTTGACATCAAATCCGCACGTACCCATATAAAATGCCTATGATATATTGACATAGCAATACCAGTGACAAATATACTTAATCATCATTCTTGTTTCATATCTCATGAAATCCAGGTGAGCGATACAGGCCCTCTGGGCCTCTTGTTTTAGTTAGATAATCCATCCATTAGCATTTAAGTGTCACAATAAATTGTTAATATTGACTGCGTTGATCAGGATAGAATGATATTGTGTTGTAGATATATTTATATAAAAGTCCATTTTCTATACTGAAAGAGATGTATGTAAGTAACAGCTAGCTTGGTTTCCCTGTAAATCTCCTTTTAACTTAGTCTGAGTTTCCTGTGGCCCTGATACCATGTCTGGTGTACAGTAGTTCCTTCTGGCCCTGACACCATGTCTGGTGTACAGTAGTTCCCTCTGGCCCTGAAACCATGTCTGGTGTACAGTAGTTTCCTGTGGCCCTGGCACCATGTCTGGTGTACAGTAGTTCCATCTGGCCCTGACACCATGTCTGGTGTACAGGAGTTTCCTCTGGCCCTGACACCATGTCTGGTGTACAGGAGTTCCATCTGGCCCTGACATCATGTCTGGTGTACAGTAGTTCCATTTGGCCCTGACACCATGTCTGGTGTACAGTAGTTCCCTCTGGCCCTGGCACCATGTCTGGTGTACAGTAGTTCACTCTGGCCCTGACACCATGTCTGGTGTACAGTAGTTCCATTTGGCCCTGACACAATGTATGGTGTACAGGAGTTTCCTGTGGCCCTGACACCATGTCTGGTGTACAGTAGTTTCCTGTGGCCCTGACACCATGTCTGGTGTACAGTAGTTTCCTCTGGCCCTGACACCATGTCTGGTGTACAGGAGTTTCCTCTGGCCCTGACACCATGTCTGGTGTACAGTAGTTTCCTCTGGCCCTGACACCATGTCTGGTGTACAGTAGTTTCCTGTGGCCCTGACACCATGTCTGGTGTACAGTAGTTCCCTCTGGCCCTGACACCATGTCTGGTGTACAGTAGTTCCCTCTGGCCCTGACACCATGTCTGGTGTACAGTAGTTCACTCTGGCCCTGACACCATGTCTGGTGTACAGTAGTTCCCTCTGGCCCTGACACCATGTCTGGTGTACAGTAGTTTCCTCTGGCCCTGACACCATGTCTGGTGTACAGTAGTTCCCTCTGACCCTGACACCATGTCTGGTGTACAGTAGTTTCCTCTGGCCCTAACACCATGTCTGGTGTACAGTAGTTCCCTCTGGCCCTGACACCATGTCTGGTGTACAGTAGTTTCCTCTGGCCCTAACACCATGTCTGGTGTACAGTAGTTCTCTCTGGCCCTGACACCATGTCTGGTGTACAGTAGTTTCCTCTGGCCCTGACACCATGTCTGGTGTACAGTAGTTTCCTCTGGCCCTGACACCATGTCTGGTGTACAGTAGTTCCCTCTGGCCCTGACACCATGTCTGGTGTACAGGAGTTTCCTCTGGTCCTGACACCATGTCTGGTGTACAGTAGTTTCCTGTGGCCCTGACACGATGTCTGGTGTACAGTAGTTCTCTCTGGCCCTGACACCATGTCTGGTGTACAGTAGTTTCCTCTGGTCCTGACACCATGTCTGGTGTACAGTAGTTTCCTGTGGCCCTGACACGATGTCTGGTGTACAGTAGTTCTCTCTGGCCCTGACACCATGTCTGGTGTACAGTAGTTCCCTCTGGCCCTGACACCATGTCTGGTGTACAGTAGTTTCCTCTGGTCCTGACACCATGTCTGGTGTACAGTAGTTTCCTGTGGCCCTGACACGATGTCTGGTGTACAGTAGTTCTCTCTGGCCCTGACACCATGTCTGGTGTACAGTAGTTTCCTCTGGTCCTGACACCATGTCTGGTGTACAGTAGTTTCCTCTGGTCCTGACACCATGTCTGGTGTACAGTAGTTTCCTGTGGCCCTGACACGATGTCTGGTGTACAGTAGTTCTCTCTGGCCCTGACACCATGTCTGGTGTACAGTAGTTTCCTCTGACCCTGACACCATGTCTTGTGTACAGTAGTTCCCTCTGACCCTGACACGATGTCTGGTGTACAGTAGTTTCCTCTGACCCTGACACCGTGTCTGGTGTACAGTAGTTTCCTCTGACCCTGACACGATGTCTGGTGTACAGTAGTTTCCTCTGACCCTGACACCATGTCTGGTGTACAGTAGTTCCCCCTGGCCCTGATAGTGTGTCTGGTGAACAGTAGTTCTCTCTGGCCCTGACACCATGTCTGGTGTACAATAGTTTCCTCTGGCCCTGACACCATGTCTGGTGTACAGTAGTTCCCTCTGGCCCTGACACCATGTCTGGTGTACAGTAGTTTCCTCTGGCCCTAACACCATGTCTGGTGTACAGTAGTTCCCTCTGGCCCTGACACCATGTCTGGTGTACAGTAGTTTCCTCTGGCCCTGACACCATGTCTGGTGTACAGTAATTTCCTCTGGCCCTGACACCGTGTTTGGTGTACAGTAGTTTCCTCTGGCCCTGACACCATGTCTGGTGTACAGTAGTTTCCTCTGGCCCTGACACCATGTCTGGTGTACAGTAGTTCACTCTGGCCCTGACACCATGTCTGGTGTACAGTACGTAGTTTCCTCTGGCCCTGACACCATGTCTGGTGTACAGTAGTTTCCTCTGGCCCTGACACCATGTCTGGTGTATAGTAGTTCCCTCTGGCCCTGACACCATGTCTGGTGTACAGTAGTTCCCTCTGGCCCTGACACCATGTCTGGTGTACAGTACGTAGTTTCCTCTGGCCCTGACACCATGTCTGATGTAGCTTTAGGCCTACACAAGACATGGTGTCATAGGCCAGAGGAAACTCAGGCTTCTTTTGACTCTGTCTCATGAAAGTTATATATCGTTACATTTCACAGATATAGCTTTATTCAGCTTTATAAGCTACTTTTAGTCTGACACATGCACATAGAGATGTACAGTCAGGGCTTTTTCTGGGGGCTTTTGGGGGTCATTAATGGGCCCCATTCTCAGTTGAAATTATTTCATATTTAACCCAAAAATTTCAGTTTACTCCTGCAAAAATCTTTCCCAATTTACCAATTTTCTTCCCAAAAGGAGACAAAAAGGCCCCATCCCAAACCATTGAGAAAAAGCCCTGACAGTATCTATACTCATAACAGGTAGCTGTAATCTTTCGGTCTTCTTACAGCCCTGTCACAGGATGAGAATGGAATGGGTCGTTTCTTGAAGTCACAAAGTAACATTGACAAGACGAGGGCTGGTAAAATGATGGCTGCTGTCGGCAAATCTCAAAGCTTTGCAGCTCAACAAAGGTGGGATATAATTACTAAATATTTAAATACATTATGTATTTCAGTATAAAAAAACAATCAGTTTTGGAAAACATCACTTAGGTGATCTTTCTGATTACAGGTTGGAAAATATCACTAAGACCAAAGATATGCAATGTAATTCACTTAGGCAAAATAAATTTCAAACACTGAAGCATTTTTTGAACATCGATAGGAAAGAGTCAAAGTCTGTTAACAATGTGTGAATCTTTTATTCAAGTTGAAGTTCTTGCTGTTTGGCAACTACAAATCTTGTCTAATGATAATATTTTGATCTTGCATTTTTTTTTTCACAGGCTTTCATTACGTGTTCCATTAGTTCGTCTTTACCAGGAAGTGGAAACCTTTCGGTACCGTGCCATTTCGGATACGTTGATGACGATTAACAGGATGGAGGGTGCACGGACAGAATATAGGGGCGCGCTCTTGTGGATGAAAGCAGTTTCGGAGGAACTCGACCCTGATACATTTAAACAATTAGAAAAATTTAGGAAGGCAAGAATTTCATAATGTCTATTGAAACAACTGATAACTTGAACTGAGTTTTAAGTAGTTAGACAAAACATATCTATACATCATGTCTAAAATTATTTGTCAGATGGGATGTAGATTTCAATCTGTCTTTATTGCCTGTGTTATTTTTTGATTGACCCATTTCAGGACTGAAAAAAATGCCTTTGGTACATGAAACAATTACCAAAATGTTACAAATGACAATTTAATTTTGTTACAGATATAATTTGCTGTATGACAAACCATACAGATCTTTATTCAGCTAATGTGTAACATGAAATGTGCACTTTCTTTTGTGGCTTGGAGATTACTTATTTAACTTATGCAGTTACTTATTATAAATAAAAGTAACAAATATAATATTGGCAGATAAATTGGAAATTTACTTATTTAACTTATGCAGTTACTTATTATAAATAAAAGTAACAAATATAATATTGGCAGATAAATTGGAAATTTTATTTGTGGTGAAAAAGATACTAAATTGATATACTGTGAGAGGTTAAGAAATTAAGAAAGTTTCAGTATAGTATACCACAATCCTGTCATACATGACCTTCCAAGGGAGGTAATAAAGGGAGTCGCATGTGACAGGCAGTCTCTTGATACAGGTTCAGGTAGCTAGTATAGTAAATAACTATGGGAGGAAAATGCAGTCATATATGAGAGGGAGTCCCTTAACTCAGATGGTCACTAAGGCAGGTTTGACTACCGTGTATAGAGTTTGAAAAGGCTGTTATCTTTTTAACACAAATGGCAACTGAAGACTATTTACAAATTTTCAAAAGTGTCTGTTTCATCTATTGGTAGGTTTTATCTCATCAGCTATAATCAGTTCCATTTTCATTTCCAAAATATTTTGTTTAACAGGTACAAGGACAGGTGAGAAAGACTAAGGCACGGTTTGACAAGCTTAAGTTAGATGTGATGCAGAAAGTAGATCTACTAGCAGCCAGTCGATGTAACATGTTCTCACATGTCCTAGCTAACTATCAGTCAACACTGCTCCATTTCTGGGAGAAAACTTCTCGCACCCTGTCCGCCGTCGCTGAGAGCTTCAAAGGCTATCAGCATTACGAATTCAGTATCATCAAGGTAAGATTGGACTTAGTTTAGACCCTGGCCTGATTGTATAAACAAAAGAAGCCTGCAACCCCGAGCCCCGTTCGACCCTGGCCTGATTGTATAAACAAAAGAAACCTGCAACCCCGAGCCCTGTTCGATTTGCACTCTTCTCATTCTAGAATATATCTTCCGGTCACTCGATTTGAAGCTCTTCTGCTTCTGGAAGATCTTCTACCTCTTCCGTCTCGAAGCTGGAATATTTATCTTCCAAGATGGTTGCGACCATGTTTTAAGTGTGCGAGTGATGAGTTTCACTAGAGAAGGATTTATAACACATACATGCACATGTTTGTGTCATCGTGTTTGAGAAAACTTAAAAACTTGCTTATTTTTTGTTTTATTCTCCCGGTTTACTCGATTTACATATAACGGAATACGATCTTCTTAGAAGGCTTCTCTTCTTAGAAGAGTACAAATCGAACGGGGCTCTGGCCTGATTATATAAACAAAAGACCCCTACCACCAATTAGCCTATAATTACTGTAGCTGCCCTGGCCTGGGGCTCGGAGGAGTCGGGTCATGCGTGTCGGTGTGTTACATTACAACTGTGCATAGGTGGCTTAATTTGACACGGTCAGTTAATTTTGTGATTACAACTAGGATACATCACTTCAAGAACAACTACTGGTCATATCTAGGTCTGTCAACAAGATTTACTCACATAAAAGCCAATGAAGCCTTTCTTAATCGTAGCTTGCGGTACCAGCATTTGTACTGCCGCCATCTTTAATTAGTCAACACTTAATAAGAGTCGTAAACTGCCACAAATATACAGGATTTCAATTTGAGTCAGAAAAAAAACTTTTGGTTTTAAGAAGTCAGTTTATGTCAAAAATATAAAATAATTAGTAGTAACACAAACATAATTAATTTATCATTGTGTGTTTGTTTGTTGTTATTTAAGAAAGAAAGAGAGATAATTTGATAAATACATTTAGTAATATTTCAGAACAAAATATGAAAAAAAGTTACTTTTGTATCCAATAGACTATTTTCAGTTGTTTTGTCTTGGACTCAACAAATCATATCTTATTCATGGGTTTTTAATCGAAAAGTCTTTTTGATAAAGATTTAACCCTTCAAAGAAATATAATATATAATAATGTTCAATATAACAAGTTATTTCTGGCAATTTCACGAGAACTAGTTGCTGCGATAATTTTGACCTGTCTATAAAGGCAACCTGTCTGTAATGACCGTTTTTTTCCGACTCCCCTTGGGTGGTCTTTATAGACAGGTTTTACTGTATATGGAATTACAAAACATTTCTTATGCCTTCGTATTATAGTGACAGAGGTGGTCAAATATTTATTGACATTTTAGGAATTAGCAGAACCCAGTAAACGTTTGGAGAATTCCTCGCGTCTGGAGCCTGCGGAACGTGACACGGACGAAGAGTTTGATCCCACAGCGTAAGTGACCCAACAAATTAGAAACCTTTAGAAAGACACCACCTGTAATTTGACACCACCTGTAATTTGACACCACCTGTAATTTGACGCCACCTGTAATTTGACACCACCTGTAATTTGACACCACCTGTAATTTGGCGCCACCTGTAATTTGGCGCCACCTGTAATAAGAGACCACTTGTAATAAGACGTCACCTATAAGGAACTGTTTTATAGATATGTGGAGGTGGTCTCTACTCCAAGTACAGATCTGGCTGCAAAACTGATTATATCTTGTGTTGTCGCAATGTTAGTTTTTACCTACCGATGTATTTTGGGATACTTTCGCTCATGAATTTTTATCATTCATTCATGGTAGATTTCATATTTGTTCATGAGTATTAATTTTATCATTCACAATAAACGTAACATGTATACAACGTATTTGAGGATTAATGTAACGAATTCACCCACACTTTGGAGTGCAGTGAAGGTGAAAATTCAATCAGCGAAAGTTCCCCATAATACATTGCAAGTTTGACTCACACTTGATGTGTTTTTGTGCTAGATATAATACTGTAAACATACATGTTTTAACAGAAATCTCATTTTCACAATTTTGTAATGGAAGCATCCTGTTAATATATGCTTTTAGGTAATAACACTTTCTATATACAATTTCTACAGCAAATAATGTGGGTGCATCAATACATCATTGTGCTAGATATGAATTTGATAGAAATTGCACTGAAAATGAGTATTTCAAAATAAGTATGTTTACAGGTAATGAATGTATTAAGAACATTACATTAATAGTCCCCTACCAGTAAAACTTTAGATTTCCTCTCCGTAGTTCTTGTACTTACATATGTAATGCCAAAGTTGGTCAGCACTCTAGTAGCTTCATTCCTTGAGGATCTTTGATCAAAACTCAAACATTGAAAATTGACCATAATATCTCAGACAAGTTCAAGTTTCAGAGTTTACTATTTCTAGCGGGGGCGAGTAGGGGACATGTATTTCTTGTTTGATTTTGTGGCTGTTACTTTTGAAAAAAGATTGTTAACTGACATTTCTGTATTTCTATTTGATTCAAAATTGTTTTCTCTCACAAAGGATGTCTTAAATAATCTGCAGTGGTACTGACTAGAAATTATAGAATTTCAATCTGTTTTATTATAGCACAAATTCCAGTCCATTATATATTATATACTAGTCTAGAATTTATGAAATGATTTCCCAGTCAATTTGTTTAATTTTTTTCTCTCGTCAAATTTTGGAAACTGGAAATGGATTTCTCTACAAAATTTGAAATTCAAAATAAAATATTGGTCCCTTTGAAAGGAACTTTTTAAAAGTTAGAAATTTCCAAAAAACAACCACCAGTTGAGAAAACTTTGATGTTGAAAGTATATGTCAAATTAATGTTTTGCTCCTTGACAGTTAACAACTGTGAAGTCTTACACAGTTTACAGTTCTACATGTATGTTGTATGCTTTGTATAGTTTGCATGTGTTGTTTTGCTAGTTGATGTACTATTGTACCACCAGTATGTATAGTGTTACATATATGTTTAAGTGGAGCCTTGTTAATCCAGCCACCACTAGTTCACGGGCATGGTCCCATTATCAAGCTACTGGGCCACTTGTCCCACAACCCAGCCATAACTGATCTTGTTGTCCCACTATACCCAGTCACCACTGGTCCACTTGTCCCACTATACCCAGTCACCACTTGTCCCACTATACCCAGTCACCACTGATCCACTTGTCCCACTATACCCAGTCACCACTGATCCACTTGTCCCACTATACCCAGTCACCACTGATCCACTTGTCCCACTATACCCAGTCACCACTTGTCCCACTATACCCAGTCACCACTTGTCCCACTATACCCAGTCACCACTTGTCCCTCTATACCCAGTCACCACTGGTCCCACTTGTCCCACTATACCCAGTCACCACTGGTCCACTTGTCCCACTATACCCAGTCACCACTGATCCACTTGTCCCACTATACCCAGTCACCACTTGTCCCTCTATACCCAGTCACCACTTGTCCCTCTATACCCAATCACCACTTATCCACTTGTCCCACTATACCCAGTCACCACTTGTCCCGGTATACCCAGTCACCACTGGTCCCACTATACCCAGTCACCACTGGTCCCACTTGTCCCACTATACCCAGTCACCACTGGTCCACTTGTCCCACTATACCCAGTCACCACTGATCCACTTGTCCCACTATACCCAGTCACCACTTGTCCCTCTATACCCAGTCACCACTTGTCCCACTATACCCAGTCACCACTGGTCCCACTATATATACCCAGTCACCACTTGTCCCACTATACCCAGTCACCACTTGTCCCACTATACCCAGTCACCACTTGTCCCACTATACCCAGTCACCACTGGTCCCACTATACCCAGTCACCACTTGTCCCACTATACCCAGTCACCACTTGTCCCACTATACCCAGTCACCACTTGTCCCACTATACCCAGTCACCACTGGTCCCACTATACCCAGTCACCACTGGTCCCACTATACCCAGTCACCACTGGTCCGACTATACCCAGTCACCACTTGTCCCTCTATACCCAGTCACCACTTGTCCCACTATAACCAGTCACCACTTGTCCCACTTGTCCCTCTATACCCAGTCACCACTTGTCCCACTATACCCAGTCACCACTTGTCCCACTATACCCAGTCACCACTTGTCCCACTATACCCAGTCACCACTGGTCCACTTGTCCCACTATACCCAGTCACCACTGGTCCACTATACCCAGTCACCACTGGTCCACTATACCCAGTCACCACTTGTCCCACTATACCCAGTCACCACTTGTCCCTCTATACCCAGTCACCACTTGTCCCACTCTACCCAGTCATCATTGGTCCACTTGTCCCACTATACCCAGTCACCACTGGTCCACTTGTCCCACTCTACCCAGTCACCACTTGTCCCACTATACCCAGTCACCACTGGTCCCACTATAACCAGTCACCATGTGGTCCCACTATACCCAGTCACCACTTGTCCCTCTATACCCAGTCACCACTGGTCCACTTGTCCCACTACTAAGCCATTACTGGTCTATAGCCATTGTTTGTAATTGTTGCCCACCATCTTTCCACTACCTGTAGCATCTGAAGCACAGAAAACTGTGTTCAAACTTAATACAGAGGGACCCCGTTTAATCTCAAAAAGGAATCTCCATCACTCAGCCACCACTTTTAAAGACTGTTGTCCAAGTAATCCTACCAGTAATGACCGTGTGTCATGAGTCACTACTATATTATTGTAACAGTTTCCCGTAACCCAGCCATCACTAACCCTGTTGTGCCAGCTTTAGTGTCCCTGCAATAATGCATCAGAACCACTGGATGATCAAGGCTCCGCTCTATTTTCTAGTGTAGTTGTATGTTGTAACGTGTTGTATTAGCCTGCATTTTTGCTTTTTTGGCCAGTGATTTAGAGCAAGTCAGTGAAGATGAAACAACTGACCGTAGTCCGGTGCTGAAACCGTCCTGTTTGACCGATGACACAGGCCAGGATTGTTCTGATGATAAAGACACTCAGGCCGAACCAGCTCAGGAAATACCGAAAATTCCCGCCCCTAATCATCATACATCCATCCATGATAGACTTGATCCTGATCAGCAGGAACTAGATAACCTAATAGACTTACAGGTCGATTCAGATAGTGACAGGTAGATACACAGGAACTAGATAACCTAATAGACTTACAGGTCGATTCAGATAGTGACAGGTAGATACACAGGGACTAGATAATCTTATAGACTTACATGTCGATTCAGATAGTGACAGGTAGATACACAGGGACTAGATAACCTTATAGACTTACAGGTCGATTCAGATAGTGACAGGTAGATACACAGGAACTAGATAACCTAATAGACTTACAGGTCGATTCAGATAGTGACAGGTAGATACACAGGGACTAGATAATCTTATAGACTTACATGTCGATTCAGATAGTGACAGGTAGATACACAGGGACTAGATAACCTTATAGACTTACAGGTCGATTCAGATAGTGACAGGTAGATACACAGGGACTAGATAACCTTATAGACTTACAGGTCAATTCTGATAGTGACAGGTAGATATACACAGGAACTAGATAACCTTATAGACTTACAGGTCGATTCAGATAGTGACAGGTAGATACACAGGGACTAGATAACCTAATAGACTTACAGGTCGATTCAGATAGTGACAGGTAGATACACAGGGACTAGATAACCTAATAGACTTACAGGTCGATTCCGATAGTGACAGGTAGATACACAGGGACTAGATAACCTTATAGACTTACAGGTCGATTCAGATGACTTAATTAATCATTAAAGTTGACCCAGATGGTAACAAATCCATAGTTTATATGTGACAGTAGTAGAATCGCGATACACAACCAATAATGAATTTTACTGATTTGATAAAAAATTGTTGGTACGCTAATTATGCTGATGTACACAAACTAATGATGTAGTACACAAAATGATGATATGATTTAATACAGATAATGATGATGTCATACACAATCTGATTAAGAACACATACAGATGACGTAGTATTATGTACTTTACATAGAATGATGATGTAATACACACACTAATGATTTAGTACATATTCTGATGATGTAATACACATATTAATGATTCATTACATATTCTGATGCTGTAATGCACACATTAATAATTGAGTACATATTCTGATGATGTACTACACATATTAATGATTCAGTACATATTCTGATGGTGTAATACACATATTAATGATTTAGTACATTTACTGATGATGTCATACACATATTAATGATTTAGTACATATACTGATGATATAATACACATATAATGATTTAGTACATTTACTGATGATGTAATATGCATATTAATGATTTAGTACATATACTGATGATGTAATACACATACTAATGATGTGTTACAGGCTGTTGTCACTGGAGGATGAGAGTGTCGGAGAGGACGATAAACCACAGACTGGCAGTCTACAGAACCTGTATGAAGGCGAGTCAGACAATACAGACGGTATGTTTATCCTTGACGAATTTATCTGTATATGACCAGAAGGTGTAGCATAATATTAGATACCTGTGAACTAGTTCAAACTGGGATAACTGTGAAATATACAAAAAGTATATTCAGTAGGCCTTTACGGGGGGGGGGATGATACATGTTATTAGTGGAGAATAGGATACAATGATAGAATGTATCGTTTTCTCCCACAGTTCACAGGTTTATCTCCAGTTTTTTAGACGTGAGAGATTTCTGTCAACCCCCAGGGTATGACGGATTGCACGTGCTAACCTTCTGAACCAGATGTACTTATGGAAGTAGTTGAACTCAAACTAATTTACCTTCTAGATGACGTTTTAGTTAATTAAGTGCAGTAGGTCCGGTCCCGAGGATCCCAGATGGTCACCCAGAAGACGGCGTACATACATAAATATACATGTATATCGTACTTCATATTGCTTGATTCTACATGTTTCTTCACTGTTTCCGTAATTGGGCTAGTTGGGACCGGCAAATTATCTTTGGTTACTCTTTAAAAAAAAAAAAATGGTGATCTGTGTCGTGGATATGCCAGTGAAATAATACAAGAAAAACTACATATGAATAGGCATGAAAGCTTTATTTACATTGAAAACAACTCACTTCATTCTCAACAACAGATTCGGGACCACAGATATTTTTTTGTTTAGTACACTTTTATATAGCCTATAGGCGTATACAGGTAAATGGAAATATCGCCGGCCTGTTAACCACATTCGCAAATTTAAGGTCATTTTGAGATCATAATTTGCGAAGTTATGTATTCGCAAATAAGTCGAATGAGGTGAGTTTGCGAAATTAAATACTTGCAATATATATGTAATTTACAGTAGTATCGCTGATACCTTATTTCAGTGTCTTTTTAGCTCATCTCTTCGAAGAGGGAGAGCTTATATTGTCACTCCGGCGTCTGCATCAGTTTTACAAATGTTAAGTTTTTGTTGCAAGTGTTGAAAGGCATAGTAATTTATGGTGATATGGTCCCTGTGGGGGTTAAGCTACCCCCTGCTGGAGTTAACCTTAAAGATTTTTTTGGGAAAAAAACAGATTTAAAAAATTTTTGGACTTGGAAGTGTTAAAAGGTTTTAATACATCACTTTATAATTGTACTAGGGTGCTGATATTTGGCAATAGAGTCCCTCTGGAGTAAGACTATCCTTTCCTGGAGTAAAACTAAAAAAAAAAATGGATTTCTTCTTCTATAAATTTTTGGACTTTGCATTAAGTTTATATATGTTGCAAGTGTTGAAAGGCATAGTAATACATGGTATTAGGGTCCCTGTATAGTAATACATGGTATTAGGGTCCCTGTATATATAGTTATACATGGTATTAGGGTCCCTGTATAGTAATACATGGTATTAGGGTCCCTGTGGGGGTTAAACTTATCCTTTGACGGAGTTAAACTGAAAGATTGTTTTGGGGAAAAAACAGATTTTTAATTTTTAAGTGTTGAAAGCTATTAACACATCACTTTATAATTGTACTAGGGTGCTGATATTTGGTAAAAGAGTCCCTCTAGAGTTACACTATTCCTTCTTGGAGTGGAACTGAAAAAAAAAAACAATGTGAAAATGCTCACATTAGACAATTTATACCGTTCCACATTTTTTAAGGGAGACAACTTTCAGTAGGATAATATTTTATCAAAAAAACGAAGAAATAGGTCCAAAAGCAATTATTTCATATATTTATTTAATCTACAACAGCATAGCTTGTCTTCTGAATGCTTGTCAATAAATAATTTACATATATATAAATTGGTATGGTTTTGAAAATAATGCATGAATACACAATACACAATCTGATTAAGTAAATAATATAAATATTATTAATGCAATTTGCAAAACCATACCAATTAATATATTTTGATTATTTATTGACAAACATTTGTGAGACAAGCTATGCTGTTCTCCAACAGCTCTTGTTTGGGGTTGTGATGAGTAATTTTTCAAACGAGGATATGAATGCACCAACCATGTTCATTTGTTTACAAACATACCTTGACCACCGATTTGATAATCATTCCCTCCCTAGGGATCAGTGTGAGAAAGACATCTCAACATTCGGGGAAATTCATGAATGTCCAACCCTTGCAATTGGCAAGCCTCGGATTGGACGTTCATAATTCCCCCTTGGGTTGAGATTTCTTTGTCACACCCCCAAGGCAGGAAAAGATTCTATTAGTCAAGTGAGTCAAATACATTCTGAAATATATGTAGTTGTATAGTGGAACTATATATATATAAAACTGGGCTTCACACCTGTGGCAAAGTAGCTTAAATATTTAATGTCTGGCTGGAGTTTGAAAGTCCCTGCAGGTTCAAGTCCTTGTCTGGTTGTTCTACAGGTGTAATAACACATTTAGGCTGGGATAATTCTTGTTTCATGAATATTGTGGAAGAATTTTTCAAGAAATCACATTGTAGATGGGATTTTCTTTTATAATGCATTTTATCGGGTATATATTCTGAGATTTTCAGTAAAAATGTGAGAAAAAATTCCCAGATCTCACCCACAAGCTATGTCTGTTTCAGGCCTTATATGTATCAATATATCACAAAGATAAGAGATTTAACATAATAAATGATTCTAATTACCTTTTTTAAATGTTTCAGAAAAACGACTAGAAGGCAAGACAGACATACAAGACGATGGCCAGACTTTCATGGATTTTGGGGACCTTGTAGATGATTCTCAAGAAGACTTTGATTTTAGTGGAAAAATTTTATCATTACAACAGAAGCATCCCATGTCAAAACTGGATAAAAGTAAGTCACTCTAATGTCTGTAAATGTACATGTAGCTGGGACCATATCATGAAATACTTGATATAAGATTGTAAAAGCTGTGAGGTTTGATCTACTGGCTCATGGATATTGGTTTTTGTTTTATCTGTAAGCTGAGTTGGATTACAGAATTTCTTTTCCTGTTAAGTAGTGGTTGTGTCCACGACTCCAGTTTCCATGGGTATATATGATACCTTACACCAATTGCTTGTTAGTCCTGTACCGGTGAAACTTGGGGGGGGGGGGGGGGGGTATATATGTTTCCTACCTATCCGTTCGTCCTCCGTCTGTCTGTCCATCCACTCAAATTTCTGTATTTTACCCAGCCATGCTTCGTGGTATGTTAGTGAAAGGTAATATGTAACAGTATGAGTAGCTACATGTCAAGTTTCAAGTTTCAGGTCACTGTTACTATTTTTAGCGGGGACATGTATTGCTTCAGCAATACCCAGCATGCTTGTTTTGAATGTGACAGGCCTTCTGTATGTTGTTCCGAGAGGTAGCCACATACCAGCCACTATAAATTGAACCTGCCTCAAAAAGGCCCTGGCTGTTATTAAATGCGTCTTTTTCCATTGAAATACTGGTTCTGTAAATGCTGTATAAAACTTGTTTCATTTCATCCTCATAATATTCTAAAATGCTTGATATTGATATATTGAACAACCAGATAACAACGTGTGCCGATGTTCAAAGATTTCTTGTGTGTTATTGTCTTAATTTGAAGGTGAATTGGCAATAACGTCTCGCCTGATATTATAAAACACATAGTATACTTTAGAAAGACTGTTTTCAGCTTGCCTGCTTAAGGGAAAATGTGTCTGTCATTCATCTGTGGTATTCTTTGTTAAGGGATCATCTTCCTATAGGTATATCTTTGTATGATGTTGCATTATATATACCCTGATCAGTTATTGCACCAACAAAATAGAAAACTGAATGTGACTATATATTATTTCTAATACCTCCAAAATTTTTTTTAATGAATCAGGCACTGAAAATAATCAAATCAGCCATTTTGACTTTTTGATTATTTTTGATTTTGAATTTAACAAATGTTGGAATATGCTTTGCCTAGTAAAAGAATTAAAAAATATATTTAATAATGAAAATAAAAGAAATTGAATTAAATTGAAAACTAAATATTTTACCACCTTTGTGCATACCTGGTATTTGTCCATTATAATAATAAGGCATTTTATTAAGTGATTAGTGAACTTTTTATTTTGTTCAATTTCCCTTTTGGTATCTTATTTATTTGATGACGAAAGTTGCAGCTGATGAATTTGATATATGTGGCAGAATATTTTTGAACTTTCCTTTTCAGGTCATTTTCTTTGAACCTGTATTAAGAGACCACCTTTCATATGGTACCTTTTGTTATTGGCTCCATTGGAAGGTCAAATATGACAGGTGTGACAGTTAATACAACTGTCTTTATAAAGGGGCGGATTTAATTGGTTATTATAATTACTTTATTGAATAGTATATGTGATGTCAGATGTTCATACAGTTTCATCTATCTTCCAAATTTTAACAACAAGCAATGTTTCATTTAATTTCATTTTCTACATAAAGTCTTGCATTAAAATTTAGTGAGAATTATGAAATGCTTTCACTCCAGGTATTGAGAAATAACTTCATATGACTAATTTTAGATGGTTTAAAAAAAAAAACATTTTTGCTGTAAATATTGCTTTACTTAAGATAGACATTTATAAAAGTATTTGACTCAATATATATCAAACCAGCAGAATAAGTGTGTCCGTCACATATAAGTCGATTCATTGATATCTATCACACATATCTATAGACCTTGACTTGTCCGAGTGCTTCAGTGACCACCAATGTGTCATTAGTAGTGGTCAGTGCCATGGGATGCCACAGACCATCAGCCTGTGTCAGAAGTGGCCTCTGGAACTGACCGTCTGGTTTAAGGAGAAGGATCCGATCATTATTATTGTCGGCCACAAAAAGATAGCCATACCTATCACAGCAGACACCGTAAGGCTGCAGTGTCTGGTTGTCCCGTGTGCCGTATGTGCCCTGCTGGGACAGATACGCCCCCTGGGGGGAGAATACTTTGATGTTCGGTGCTGCAGTGTCTGTCACTAAGATATTTCCCAGACTGTTGACAGACACATAGAATGGGTCAACAAGTGCATTTGTGCCATCCTTGTTGCGGGCAGTGATGGTGTTGAGAAGACTGCCATCTTTTGGGTCATGTACAGTGAGTTGAAGTTTCTGACAGTCGACCACTATGATTTGGCCCTTGTTATTGGTTGTGATGCCACGTGGGTTACGGAAATGTCCTTTGATTGAGAAGACATACTTGCCTGTCTGTGTAAAGACTTTGACGTCCTCACATTCACGGTCTGTAACTGCAATGTTGGAGTTTGTTAACACAGTTAAATCAAATGGTGTCCCAATCTTCCCCTCTCCCTCCCCACAAAACACGAGCTTCCTCTCACCATTGCTACTGAAAATTTTAATGTTCTTGTTGTCACGGTCAGCTATGACAATGCTGTTGTCTTTGGTGATGGCTACTCCTGTCGGCCAAACATCCTTGATATCATCATCACACTTGGTAGAGAAGGTGAGAGTGGTTGGTGGTGTGTTCTTAACAGAGGGCAGCAATGTGGAGGAAAGATTGGTTGCCATGGAGACAGTTTCATCACTGTTCAGTGGCACATGTCCCAGAGAAAGGCTACCAAACATGGTAGACACTGCTGCCTTAGTAGGACATGTTGGGGTGAAGTTGAGGCGTAGCTTGCTGTTGATGCCGTCCAATTCTAGATGTGTAAGTTGTGTGAGGCGATGAGTGACCAAATGATGGAGTGATAAGAGTTCTTCCCCCTGACCATGGACCAAGAGGCACTCCAAGTAATTCGCATTATCACCTAGGGAAAGTTGTGCCCGTTCCAATCCGGATATTTTATCTTCCAACAAACATATTTCCTGGGCACATGTAGATGCAACACGTTCCATTGTCTGGTTTTTGTGCTCATCGATCATGGTATGGAGTGTGTTTGCCTGGTTTTCCAAGTCAGAGAAAAGCTTGAGCTTTGCCTCCTCTACAGATGTACTGATAGAGGCCAGAAACTTACAGTACTTAGAAATAGATGGAATTTGTTTGACAAGCCCCCTTATGAGCCCTTGCATTGCCAGTTTGTACCTTGGCACAGCGGACTCCACAGAGCATGTGCTATGACCTTTGTGACCTGATGACATACATTGGCTACAGACAACTTCTTCACACTTGTCGCAGAACAATGTCACATTTTCTTGTGTATGGTTGATGCACAATGGTAATTGATGTGCACGGATATCATGGTCATACATTCCCATTTTGATCTGTTTGTATGGTGCCACCTGGTGGCTGCGTGTGACCTTTGTACGGCGATGTGCATCACTACAGCTATCACATATATGGTCATGGCAGTCGAGGCAAAGTGCAGTCGCTGGAGTTGATTTACCAGTAAAGGCACAGTAATCACACACAGGTGTGGGGCCATTTTTGTAGGTGTATAGCTCCACCAAATGCTTGAGGAAGTTGTTCACTGGGAAGATTTGAGTATTGATACTTGATGCACATATAGGACACTGGAACACCTGCCCAAATTCCTGATCTTCAGAGGAAGTGCCTTCACCACCATCGGTGGTCTGTAAATCGCATGACTTGCCGTTAGAGGAATTCTGTGTAGTTGTGGGTTTAGTCCCTAGGTTAGATTTCTTTAGAGTACTATTTCCCATGTGAGATGATTTAATGTCTTTGGAATCACAATTCTGGTTTTGGAGTTCCTGATTAGAGTTGTCTGATTCATGTATTTTGGACCTGCTGAGGTCCTGAACACAGTCTGCACAAAGACTGTGGAGGCAGGGGAGAAGGAGGGGGGATGTAAACTGTTCGGAACAGCCAGGACATTTCAGTAAATCTGTCTCAAGCAGCTCTGCTAGTGTTTGTTTTCCCTCCCCACTTACTCCAGGGTTCTTATCCCTCTCCATTGTCACCTAGAAATGTGGAACAAACATGCATTAGTCTTAGGTACATACAAATACACGAAAACATGGTTATTCTGTATCATACTTTCACTTCTTGACAATTATCCACTGGTATCAAAACGAAAAATGAATGTCTGGATAAAAGGGAAATAACTCAAGCAATAGATTAAAAAAATCACCTGTACATTGCCTTATATTAAATGTTTTTTTTATGGTTAAACACCCACTGAATAGCAAGTCATTTTGAGGTGAGGTATCGTTGTAGTAGCTGGTGGCTACCTCACTGAATAACATATAGGATGCCCATTGCAAGGCAAGGACATTTATTACAACAGCGCAGACCAGTCCATTTCTCATCCCCGAGACACACAACCCGACACGGGTAGGGAGCATCGAACCACGCACCTCAGATCTGCACCTGAGGTTATGCAGGTTGATGCATGCTCTCACTGACTGAGCTATCACAACTCCTTAGGGAGAAAGCTGTTAAATTTTCTATGTCTAAGGGAAAGTACTTATTTAAAAGAAGGACAAGTGTGTAGTGGAAATGTTCTTCGTAATTATGACTGTCTGAGTTAACACATTGTTAATATAAAGTTACACAATAAGACATTGAAATAAAGGGAGGTAATCCCATTGTTAGCCTTTGAATTTAGCCATGCATTCAATATTGATGTAGTCATTGTTACCAGAGTTAATGAAATAGATTTTCTCTAGAGCTTAATCTCAGTAGAGCACAGGAATGGTTAAAAAATGATCATATATACATGTAACCACAATGTAAATGCTGATATGTGATTATTATTTCTTTACATTTTCAAACAAATTATGAAGAAATGTAGATCATAGCTGATATTGATTGCTGCTATTTTCCTATTGTATTTTTTGCACAAAAAAATCCTCAGTAATTCTTTAAAATTTCACATTATGGATAAATCAGGAAGTTAAGATAAAGATAATGTCACATAACATATCTGGCTTGGCTTGTTATAAACACGCGACTCACCTGCGGAGGATTTAGTCCTGGTGTCCCTGTCAGTAGTCAGAACTGTCATAGAAAGTATGTTTTTATGTTACCTACGACGACACTGTCGGTTCTTCCATTTACCATTGTAATCCCACCAGCCATTATAGTCTGTTCCAGAAAAGTTTATTAACAGATTTATTTTCTCCCCACACACAGCATGAAGCTGTAAAGCTCTTTCAACATAACTAAGCTTGTCAGGTATTTTATGGCTGACATTGAGTGATCAGTTGAATTCAGATTTTTGGATTGAACAATTTAAGATATTTATTTAGGTTATATTTTACAGTTTGGTCATGTTTTTTGGGTGCATGGACAAAATGTTGGGGGCTGTAAAATATTCAGATGGACAGGGTATTGAGGCAGTCAGTTGTACAGAGTGAACGAAGTATTTGTACTTTTATTTTTTGAGGACAAGGTCTTTTCTCTATAAGTGGACCAGGATACATGTGTATCATTTACTATTCGTGTGTTCGGCAGATAAGATTATGAGTGCATGGCTGTTGATAAGGACAAAGCAAATGTGTGCTGGGGAACTGAGGTTCGGAAGAAAGAGAGACAGATTTCTTGACATTTAAAAATAATGATTTAGAACATAATGAAAATAAAAAAGATATTTAAGAGACAATTTTGATATTTTTTTAAATTTTTACATTATGCAGGTATCAACCAGTATTGTGGTTCAAAATGTGCCATGTTTAGTGTAGTCGCGAGTCTTTTTTCAGGTTTCCAGGATCAAAAAAAATTGTTTATCTTGTAGTTATTTTATAAAATTTTGATAACAAAATCTGTAGATTTATGATATGTTCCAGTATAATTTGGAACAGACTATAATCAGAGTCCTGTGTCTAGGCACTGCAAGTGTTTGGTAATGTATTGAGTATTTAGTTGATTGGTTTTTACCGAGTCCAGTTCTATAGAGCATCGTTAGTATAACAAACAAAAATCAAACGATTCATTATAATCCATTTACATGCATTTTTACTAAATTATAGTAATCTACTTAGCATATTAATAAAGTTACAATTAATAAAGAGGGAAAAATGAAAATGAGCTTAACACATTTAGTATATTGTGATTGACAGTTTTCTTTAAGCTGACAATGCTTAGGCATGAAGTAGATTATTGATCAGTTCATTGATCGCGTATTGAAAAGAGGCTTTCACCACATTTTATATGGCTGAGGTTTTACTCTACACAGCACTATATAAGTGTTTAAAATGACAAAACCTCCCCTAGTCTGATCGGTAATGCTTCCTTAATTATCCAGTATTCAGAGAAGGACAATGCATAACTACAGGTATGTGGCATTAAAAATGAAGTTGTTCTATTGGATATAGCTGTTTTGTTATATTTAAATGATCGGGTATTCAATTCTGAATTTCACGGCCGTCTTTCGTTATTGAGTTTGAAATTGGTCTCAGATCCACAGAATGTATATGTATACTTAGACATTTTAATATCAGCTTTTCACCGTTCTTAAAGTAGAGGGAATCATTTAAGTTAAAAGATATTTAATGCTTCATATAATTATGCTTTTCAATTTAAAAGTTAGAGTATGTACATAAAAAGTAACTATAAAGATATTTTCTAAACTTTTAATTTTGAAATTACTGTTTTTTCAATTAATCTTTTAATGTTTTCATTTTGGACTGAGAAAAAAATGACAATTTCTTTAAATTTAAAAATAAAAAAAAATAAAACAAATTAGTAAACAGCTATTTTCATGACTCGGGAAACTTTCAAAAGGACAAAGTGCAGATTTTCACTTTGATAAATAGTGAATTAAAACTTATTTGACATATGATTGTGCAAAATTGATGATTGTTTTGGCTGTTCTGTACCATGAATTAAGATAATACAATTTAATGAGAACCAATACATTCATTTAGTTCAACTGTTTTTCAAAAGTCATAATGAAGATTTAAATTGGTGTCCTTCCCTAAAATAGGAGGAATAGTAGCATTAGTATAAATAAATCTTCAGCATTGTACAAACAATTCAATTTCTTTATATCGAAATGCAAGAGATACTGCATGTATAGGAGTTAAAATATTTATACATGTAAATATATATATTACAATTACATTTATTTAAGATAGTGGAGAACATCAATTAAAATACAAGACGAACCATATAAATGTTGTCAACATACAAAAGAAAATATATAAGCCTTGTCAGTAGCTAAATGATGGAACATACACATTTTATCAGGTATTAAGGACTTCATTTTAGGAGTAGCCTGAATTAAATACATATGTACCAGGGTTTCTCAATTGTTTTACATCGTTTCATGTGAATAATTAAAACATAAATAATAGTGTCTATTAAACTAAATACAAATACAGTACATTTTATTTGAGTGTCACACATTATTGTAAAATACAGTGATATAAACAATATACAATATTACTAACAAAGGGATGTCCAGACAAACCAGACTTGAGACACTTTCGGTAAACATGTATATACAAAAGTCATCATTAATATACAAATAGTATATTTATAAATTAAAGCAACAATAATTATTGTAAAACTTTGAACAGACCAAGATTTGTTATAAATGTTAATATCAGTGTCTCATCAAAGTATATTTAAATGTATATCAAATGTATATAGAATTACTTGTCTCAATCATGCACTTTGAGAATAGGGGCCGCGGTGGCCGAGTGGTTATTTAAGGTGCCCCGACACTTTATCACTAGCCCTCCATCTCTGGGTTGCGAGTTCGAAACCTACGTGGGGCAGTTGCCTGGTACTGACCGTAGGCCGGTGGGTTTATTTCGGGTACTCCGGCTTTCCTCCACCTCCAAAACCTAGCACGTCCTTAAATGACTCTGGCTGTTAATAGGACGTTAAACAAAAACAAAACAAAAATTTGAGAATAAGACTCACTGAATAGTTTGCCAGCTGGTTGTCCACACAGCTCTCTTTGTATGTATTGTAAGATGAAGAAATATACAGGTGTTTAAAAGGAATTCAATTATTAGGTTCAGTAAATAGTGTGTTGGCACTTTGATTGTAATGTTAAGTCAACCCTGATATTGGCCATTAAAATACATTGTAAAGAGGGATTTCCCAAAATCTGGAGATTACTGTATTTTTTAAATATATAATCAGGAAACAAAACTAGATTAAAGTTTAGAAGTGCTAGAATTTAGCAGTTTTTTGCCTAAACCTGGAAAGCTATAAGCAAGTACATAATATGTAAAATCATGAAAGTTTATTTTTAAAAAATATTCAGGTTGGAACTTGACTGAACACGAAGTACATAATATATTACTGTACATAAATCATCAGATTTTACTTTGGGTTCATAGGGCAACTTTATAGTTAAAACAAAAAAAATTACTTTAAGCTCAACGAAATCTGATTCATCAATTAAAACATTGGAATAAGATTTTGATATGAGCTTAAAAATGGAATACTTCTTACCTGTAGCTAAAACAATATTTGATTTCCCTTTTAGCTCAATGGATGACTAAAAAGTCAAGTAATTAAAATTGATTAAAACCAGATTCAAAAAACATTTTAGAACATGATAAGAGCTCAATTAATCGTAACTTAATGATTTCAAGGTTTAAAAATATAAATATAAATTCCAGTTAGAATTTCATAACATTTTTTGCTATATCATAACAGAGTTGTACTTTGTATATTTATAATGAGGTTAAACTGGTTGGGATAGAAATGATTGAAGAGGTTTATTTACAGTAATGTATTTAGATGTGTATACATGTTTGAGGGGCCAAGTGGTTAAGGTGTCCCGACACTTTATCACTAGCCCTCCACCTGTGGGCCACGAGTTCGAAACCTACGAGGGGCAGTTGCCTGGTACTGGCTGTAGACCAGTGGTTTTTCTCCAGATGCTTCTACTTTTCTCCACCTCCCAAACCTGGCACATCTGGCTGTTAAAAGGACGTTACATAATATAAAACCCAAATCAATACATGTTTGATGTTTTACAGGTAAACAGGACTTACTCTGTGATGATATTGAACAGGAGGAGGTCGAGAAGGATGACATGACAATTCTCAACGAGATATTAAATGCCCCATCAACAGGGGGTGACGACTTCACGCGGGAATGGCAGGCGGTTTTCGGAAATGTGCCACTGTCTTCAGGGACGACGTACACACCCGTGGAAAGTGACCAACCAGCTCAGCCCGCCGAGTTCATGCCGTCAAATCTTCTCGACCTCAGCAAGCACATCAGTAATCAGTCTAGTAAGTTTGGATCATGTGACAGTCATAACACTGATACCATATCTCTTGAGAGTCCTGCATCCTGTACATAGCCAGGGCAGAATTTCAGTATAACTCTGCTGTGTACACACTGAATGCTTTCTGAAACAGTACATATATAGATAATGGTAGGGAAATTTGAATTGTCTCCCTTTAGAATCTACGCAGAAATGACAGGTTTACTCTGAAAACCAACAATAGGAATTTTGAAAAGTTGACCTATTAGAAGTGAGCTAGTGATGCTTGAATATTTAATATGAAAAACAATAGGTGCAAATGTATTTGTATTTGTACACCAAGGATCAATAAGAAAAGAAAAACATTATTGTTAATTCTTGAAAGTAATAAAAATCTGCAGATATGTATGTATATTGCGAATTATGTTTCTTATAGGTGTATCAACTAATGCAGGAACACAAAGCTCCAAACATAACAGTGCTTCCGGTCAGGATCTACAGCAATCAAAACCTAAAGGGGCTAGTAAAAAGGTAAGGGGTCACAAACTACAGCAATTAAAACCTAAAGGGGCTACAAAAAAGGTAAGGGGTCACAAACTACAGCAATTAAAACCTAAAGGGGCTACAAAAAAGGTAAGGGGTCATGAACTACAGCAATTAAAACCTAAGGGAGCTAGTAAAAAGGTAAGGGGTCAGGAACTACAACAATCAAAACCTAAAGGGGCTAGAAGAAAGGTAAGGGGTCACGAACTACAGCAATTAATACCTAAGGGAGCTAGAAGAAAGGTTAGGGTCACAAACTGCAGCTATCAAAACCTTAAGGAGTCAGTAAGAAGGTAATTAAGGGGTCACGAACTACAGCAATTAAAACCTAAGGGGGCTAGTAAAAAGGTTAAAGTCCATGATTTAAGAGCCAATGGAGCTACATGTATTTAAAATTTAAGGGGTCAGGGACTAGAGTAATGGAAACCTAAAACCTAAAGGAGCTATTGAAAAAGTAAGGGGCCAGAAATTACAGCAATTAAAACCTAAAGGAGCTAATAAAAAGGTAAGGGATCATGAAATATAGCAATGAATACCTAAAGGAGCTAAATGTAGAAACAAGGTAATTAAAGGGGCCAGAAACTACAGCAATCAAAACCTAAGAGAGTCCGTAACAAGGCAAGGGAAATACCGCGATGAACACCTAAAGGAGTTATTATAAAGGTAAGGGATCAGGAACTATTGCAATCAAAACCTTAAGTAGTAAGGTAAAAGAAAAGATGCCAGAAAGTATATGCAATTAATACGTAAAGGAGCTGTAACAAGGTGAGGGATCAGGACTTCATCCAAAGGAGGCTAATTAAAAGATAAACGGTCAGCAGCTACAGTAACGATGAATGTAAAAGTTTAGAACCTTTTCATAAATTTGAATGGTGATCAGGATCTACTGACTTAAAAACCCGGGCCGCAGTGGCCGAGTGGTTAAGGTGTCTCAACACTTTATCACTAGCCCTCCACCTCTGGGTTGCGAGTTCGAAACCTATGTGGGGCAGTTGCCAGGTACTGACTGTAGGCCGGTGGTTTTTCTCCGGGTACTCCGGCTTTCCTCCACCTCTAAACCTGGCACATCCTTAAATGACGCTGGCTGTTAATAGGACGTTAAACAAAAACAAACAAACTTAAAAACCCAAGGGAGATAATCAACTGATATTAATATTTAGCAATATTTTTTTTTTTTTTTTTATTTATTTATTATCTGGCCTCAAGGGCGGGTGAGCTTATGCCATGGCACAGCATCCGTCATCCCTTGTTTGGCATCAAACATTTCTTTTAAATCCCTACTAGTTTTGAACGCCTAAATAGATTTTGATGAAATTTTGTCTGGAGCATTATTTGGCAAAGGAGTCCTTATGTTGTATAAACCGAGGATGTGGCTCCCCAGGGGCCCAAGGGCTCTAAATTCCTACTAGTCCTGAACGACTTTAATGGATTTTGAAGAAATTAGGTCTAGAGCATTATTGGGCAAAGGAAAATCTGATGTTGTATAAATCAAGGATGCAACTTTTATGGGGCCAGAGGGGTGGGGCCAAATATTGATAAATAGAGGTAAATCTCTACTCATGGTCCTGAATAACAAAATGGATTTTGTCTGTAGCAATATTGAGCAAAATCCTCTTAATCCCTGCTAGTCCTGACACCTGAATGGATTTTGATGAAATTTTGTCTGAAGTATAACTGGGCAAAGGAGATACATGGAGGATGTGGCTCCTCTTTGACTGGAGGGGCAGGGCCCAATGGGGGAAATAGGGGTAAATGAGTTGAATTTCTACTGGCCTTGAACAAATGAATACATTTTGATGTAATTTGGTCTGGAGCATTATTAGGCAAATGGGATCTAACGCATGACAGGATTTGGGGCCATCTGTAGTTTGAACAATTGTTGGGAGAGGCAGTTCAAAAGTAGGAAAATATTTTAAATATAACTTAAATGATGGTTTTTGCCCTAATTACTGAAATATCCAAGTAATCAGTGTAGGCCCTCTTGACCTCTTGTATTGATAGTAATTCTGTAATTCATATGCTGGTACAAGCAAAAAAAATTCAGAATTATCTTAAGCATCATAATGGAATTTGTGTATGCATTTGTAAAAAAATTAAATAGAACTTTGCATATACAAATGTACATCATGTTCAGTTAAAACTTTGTAATAAATTTTATTATTGTTTATATAAATATCTGTGTGTAATAGGATTTTATTTCTTTCCAGGGTGAGAAGAAAGACATGTCAGCTTGGTTCAACTTATTCGCTGACCTTGACCCTCTGTCTAATCCGGACGCAGTCGGTAGATCAGCTGACGACATGACTGATGCCCAAATGTAGAAATGTTCAATTTTGTTCTCTGTACCATATTAGTAAGATTCAATCTGATGAAAATGTTGATGATTTCCTACCGTCATTAGTGACCAAGTGGAAATTATTGATTCAAGGACAATGTACGGAGCTACTTTTCTAAATTTGAAGATTCTGTTAATATAATGAGAATTTAATTTCAAGTTTAAGATCTAGACAATGTTACCAATGTCTATAGCTTTATGACATTGGTTCAGGTACATGTAGGTTCATTCTCAGACTAGGTTCATTCCCAGACTTGGAGACACTTTTTGGTTTCCGTAAGATACAGATGAATGTGATTATCCACAGAAAATGTATTCGGGTGATAATTTAGAAACAGTTGTCTTACGTAAAAGTCTGACTATTCTTAAAATAGCCTTTCTGATATTACAATGATTAAAGTCTGTTAGTGTGTTATACAAAGTACAATCAATATGAGTGTCAAATGACCAATTCATTGTACACAGTGATTAAATTACTTAAAACTTGTCTATAACAAATTCCATCGGACCAAAGGAAATTTTCTGTTATATCCAAAATTTAAGATTAAGAAAGCTGATCCAAAGTTGATGGTTTTAGTTTATTTCCTCTTAGGAAAGTTTTACGGTTTCCCGTAGTTTGATTCTTGTACTAAACTCTCTAACACATCCTGACAAGATCTTCTATATATTTCAAAACTTTTTCAATTTAAGATCTGAGAAACTGATCATGAAACTAATGTATCTTAGAAATTCCTGTTGAATCTTGTTTTTATCGAACACTAGGGACCTAATTCAATAGTTATCGACAATATTTACAAAAAATGATGTTTGGAAATAATTGTGTCAAAACAATACAATGTATTGACACAATTATTTCCAAACCTCATTTTTCATATTTAGAATTCGGTCTTGCATCTGTAGATTCAATATATAGTAGTTACTGTGTCCATCAGGCCATGCAGGTTTGTTTCCAAAGATTATACCAATAACCAGAATTGTTCATTTTTTGAAATTCCATAATTAAAAAGTGCACTGTTTTATATATATTATAAATGTGGATGTGCAATATAGATTAAGAATATTTCAAAAAAGTGTTGGGGATAGGAGGAAGTCCTAAAGTGAATTTTTTTTTATGGTGGTGCATTTTTAGGTCATCTGACCCGAAGGGTCAGGATGACCTATAGTCATCATGCTTCGTCCGTCGTCGTGCGCCGTGCGCCGTGCGTTGTGCGTCGTGGGCCGTGCGCCGTGTGCCGTGCGTAAACTTTTCACATTTCAATCTTCTTCTCAAGTTCCACCAGTGGGATTAAGCTGAAACTTGCCTGAAATGATCCTGAGATGGTCCTGACCAAGTGTTGTTATTTTTCGGGTCAGTCCGAAATCCAAGATGGCCGCCATAGCTGCCATTTTGAAAACACATTTTAAACTTCTTCTCAAGTTCCACCAGTGCTGTTGGGCTGAAACTTGCCAGAAATGATCCTGAGATGATCCCGACCAAGTGTTGTTATTTTTCGGGTCGGTCCGAAATCCAAGATGGCCGCCATAGCCGCCATCTTGAAAAACACATTTTAAACTTCTTCTCAAGTTCCACCAGTGCTTTTGAGCTGAAACTTGCCTGAAATGATCCTGAGATGATCCTGACCAAGTGTTGTTATTTTTCGGGTCGGTCCGAAATCCAAGATGGCCGCCATAGCCGCCATCTTGAAAAACACATTTTAAACTTCTTCTCAAGTTCCACCAGTGCTATTGAGCTGAAACTTGCCTGAAATGATCCTGATATGATCCCGACCAAGTGTTGTTATTTTTCGGGTCGGTCCAAAATCCAAGATGGCCGCCATAGCCGCCATCTTGAAAAACACATTTTAAACTTCTTCTCAAGTTCCACCAGTGCTTTTGAGCTGAAACTTGCCTGAAATGATCCTGAGATGATCCCGACGAAGTGTTGTTATTTTTCGGGTCGGTCCGAAATCCAAGATGGCCGCCATAGCCGCCATCTTGAAAAACACATTTTAAACTTCTTCTCAAGTTCCACTAGTGCTATTGAGCTGAAACTTGCCTTAAATGATCCTGATATGATCCCGACCAAGTGTTGTTATTTTTCGGGTCGGTCCAAAATCCAAGATGGCCGCCATAGCCGCCATCTTGAAAAACACATTTTAAACTTCTTCTCAAGTTCCACCAGTGCTATTGAGCTGAAACTTGCCTGAAATGATCCCGATATGATCCCGACCAAGTGTTGTTATTTTTCGGGTTGGTCCGAAATCCAAGATGGCCCCCATAGCCGCCATTTTGAAAAACACATTTTAAACTTCTTCTCCGGTTCCACCAGTGCTTTTGAGCTGAAAATTGCCTGAAATGATCCTGATATGATCCCGACCAAGTGATGTTATTTTTTCGGGTCGGTCCGAAATCCAAGATGGCCACCATAACCACCATCTTCAAAAACACATTTTAAACTTCTTCTCAAGTTCCACCAGTGCTGTTGGGCTGAAACTTGCCTGAAATGTTCCTGAGATCATCCCGACCAAGTGTTGTTATTTTTTAGATTGGTCTGAAATGCAAGATGGCCATCATATCCGCCATCTTAAAAAACACATTTTAAACTTCTTCTCCAGTTCCACTGGTGCCATTGAGCTCGAAATTGGTGAGAATGTTAAGGAAGGAGTGCCAACAAAGTGTTGTTATTTTTTCGGCCTTGTAAAAACTTTGAAATGGCAGCAATGGCGGCCATTTTGTAACATGATTGCGCAATCATGGTTTTCCTGACCGTTAAGGCCCCTGGGCCTCTTGTTATGAATAAGAATGTGCAATAAGAGTTTAACGAAGTGGTATATCCCATAATCGTACAAGATTCTAAAAATAGTACAGGGGGATTCCAGGAAAAGTAACTGAAACAACTGGACTTTTTCTGATCTGTCAGTGTTATTGTTTTCATGGGAAAAAAGCTCTGATGCTGATTTACATACCAAAAATTGTGTTAGTTACCCAATATTATGATTCGTTACTGTGTTCGTCCTCCATCATTTTTGTTTGTTTTGTTTTGAAGTCTGTCAATCAGTTGGTCATTGTAAGCCTCGCAATCCACAACATATTTTCCTGAAATAGGCTATAGATTTGTTAGTCAGTAACCATTGAAGTAGATTTGAATTTGTCAACAGGCAATCAAAGTCCTTGGATGGTAGTGCTATAATTGGTTGCTGTACCAGCCATATTGTGGGGTATGCACATGGATATAAATAGTCTACTTTGATTGGCTCACAAGCATACTTCATACTCAGTGATTGGTTACCTGCTGTCTGTGATGTCACTATTCCTAGGGTTACAATTGGAGAAATAATTGCAAACAAAAGGTGCTTGATAAAATCAGAGAGATCTGAATAACTATATAGGATTTTTGGACATTGATCTGCTATTCCACACACGGCGGCCCTGTTATTTGGCTATAGTCAAAAATAGATAAAATTAGAGAGACAAGCCTATGAGAGAAACTCCACAGTACCATCTGACCAACAGGTTATCAGTTGCTGGCTCTTGAACACCAAATTATATCTCTCTGGAATAAATTCTCAGCATAAATATGCAAGCTTCTATATAACCATCTATCTAAAATTTTACTAAAATATCTGCTCACTAATATATAATACTGTATGTAACACTCTTAGCTTTTTAGAAAGCTAATACCTGTGGCCCTTTATTCACAATTTCTTACTTTTTCACGGGTATATCTTGCATATTCTGTCTCCTAGATTTACACAGTACCAGACAACCGGTAGTTCTTAAACTTAAATCAGCTCTAAGTTCTGATATACATAAGATTATGGCCCTTTGTCTTTGAGATGGAGGACAATTTATTTTTACAGCAATTTGCCTAGCTACTATGCTAGGTATTCAGATATTGTATTTGAAACCTTGACCTAGGATTCCTGATGTTATTTGGGTATAATTTTAGTAGCTGAGGTATATTTGAGGAAATATTTGAATTCTTAAAACATAAAGGATTAAGGAGGGTACCAATTAAAGGTTGTTGCTCCAAAATGGAGCCAACAGTGTTTTAAGAGAACACCTGCTGTGTCTAAAAATTGGATTAAATATGGCTGAATGAAAGAGTTGTGAGTCTTGTGCATAAAAGAATTGATAACAATGGCTAACTTTGATGTGTATATTTATGATATTTATATATGGTAGTTATTAGTATCTGTAGGTCAGTGTTATTAAACACACATGAATCTCAAGCTACCGATCCAAGGTGACCTTGAACTAGTGATGGGACATCAGTTGCAAATTGACTATTAGTTATAATGGGAAAGGCCTTCCGATGTATGTACATGAAATAAGTCAATTACATAATTGGATAACTGCTCTTGGTTAAGAGAATTATGAGTGACAGACAAAAGCTATTCCCTATAATGGCTGTCTACAATTGTATATGTATTTCAGTTTCCTTTAAAATAAATAAATCATCTTTTTCTTTTTTTTTCTTTTATAAATTAAGCTTCAAAATATCCAACATACTTTGCTGAATATGAAAGAAGTCTACTAATCTACAGTAACAATTGACTATCCTTATCATGCATTTAAATGTAGGATTTGAAATTTGCTTGATCTTAAACACAGGGAAATACTTATTAATGCACTGACCGATAATCAATTATGAAATATTGAAATTGATTACAACATCAGTTTGTATTAAATGATAAGTTAATTGATCATATTCGATCATTGTCCATCACTACCTTGAGCATAATTTCATTAAAAAAAAAATATCCGTGTTTATATTTTCTTTCATGTAATTATTTCCACAGAAATGTCATTCCAAACTTTTAATATGTAGAAGCATTTCTCAAAAAACATAGTTGTCATTTTTCAGAGGAAATTCATACAATGTATGTAATACGGAGGGAGGGAAAGGGTATTGTGTAGTTTAAGTAGATAGCCTATTTTTAGTTGTGAGATAAAATTTTGTTTATCTATTTAGCTCTATTATGGTGTAAAACATTTTATTTTAAATAGTCTATTTATAGTCCTGTATTGTTACAAAGTCTATATATAGTCCTGTATTGTTACAATATAATCGTTACCTGCTTCTCTTGGTCATCATTTGTTATTGTTTTATATTATTTCTTCAATACCTTTGTATAGAAGCTGATCATGATCTTTATTTTAGTTGTAGTAGTTTACTAAAATGTTTTATACAAATATCAATTAAATTTTTTTTTTTGAAAAGTGAACTGCGCTTTCTATGACATGTACCTCTCTTTTGAGGAGTTCCACAGTGAAAAACCTATAAAGTATAATTATATAAAGAATTCTGGTTTTGTCAAATCGATATCAAGGAATGGATGTAATGAATTCCTTCTGTACAACAATATCACATAGTGATAAACACTAGTGAAATTCAGATGATAACTAACACATGAGTGTAAAGTGTAAAGAAGCATGCAGCCTCTTCTGTGTAAATTATTGATCGGCCTTCTGTGTGTTGTCTGAAAACAGTAAGGATAAAATATTGAACTGGTTGGAGGGGAGATAACTCTGTTAATCTTATGGATATGTGTACACTGGCCAAAGATCTCATTATATAATTATATGGTCTGTCATTCCTTATCTATACATTGGTGTCTTGTGTTATACAACAAGTGATGCTTTATACTGGGTTAATGTTGGTGATCTCTCCTTACTTTTGTTCACATGGGGATATTTCCTGTTTATATATCATGATGTTTACATTCCGTTATCATGATATTTATGTAATGTTTATAATCATGGTGTTGACATATTTTATAATCATGGTGTGCCCATCTGTTTATAATCATGGTGTGTCCATCTGTTTATAATCATGATGTTGACATCTGTTTATAATCATGATGTTGACATCTGTTTATAATCATGGTGTTTATATCTGTTTGTAATCATGATGTTGACATCTGTTAATAATCATGGTGATTACATCTATTTATAATCATGGTGTTTACATCTGTAAATAATCATGATGTTGACATCTGTTTATAATCATGATGTTGACATCTGTTTATAATCATGGTGTTTATATCTGTTTGTAATCATGATGTTGACATCTGTTAATAATCATGGTGATTACATCTTTTTATAATCATGGTGTTTACATCTGTAAATAATCATGATGTTGACATCTGTTTATAATCATGGTGATTACATCTGTTTATACTCCTGGTGTTTACATCTATTTATACTCCTGGTGTTTACATCTGTTTATAATCATGGTGTGTCCATCTGTCTATAATCATGGTGATTACATCTATTTATAATCATGGTGTGTCCATCTGTTTAAAATCATGGTGTGTCCATCTGTTTATAATCATGGTGTTTACATCTGTTTGTAATCATGATGTTGACATCTGTTTATAATCATGGTGATTACATCTGTTTATAATCATGATGTGTACATCTGTTTATAATCATGGTGATTACATCTGTTTATAATCATGGTGATTACATCTGTTTATAATCATGATGTTTACATCTATTTATAGTCATGGTGTTTACATCTGTTTATAATCATGATGTGTCCATCTGTTTATAATCACGGTGTTTATATCTGTTTGTAATCATGATGTTGACATCTGTTAATAATCATGGTGATTACATCTATTTATAATCATGGTGTTTACATCTGTAAATAATCATGATGTTGACATCTGTTTATAATCATGGTGATTACATCTGTTTATACTCCTGGTGTTTACATCTATTTATACTCCTGGTGTTTACATCTGTTTATAATCATGGTGTGTCCATCTGTCTATAATCATGGTGATTACATCTATTTATAATCATGGTGTGTCCATCTGTTTAAAATCATGGTGTGTCCATCTGTTTATAATCATGGTGTTTACATCTGTTTGTAATCATGATGTTGACATCTGTTTATAATCATGGTGATTACATCTGTTTATAATCATGATGTGTACATCTGTTTATAATCATGGTGATTACATCTGTTTATAATCATGGTGATTACATCTGTTTATAATCATGATGTTTACATCTATTTATAATCATGGTGTTTACATCTGTTTATAATCATGATGTGTCCATCTGTTTATAATCACGGTGTTTATATCTGTTTGTAATCATGATGTTGACATCTGTTTATAATCATGATGTTGACATCTGTTTATAATCATGGTGTTTATATCTGTTTGTTATCATGATGTGTACATCTGTTTATAATCATGGTGATTACATCTATTTATAATCCTGGTGTTTACATCTGTTTATAATCATGGAGTTTACATCTGTTTATGATCATGGTGATTACATCTATTTATAATCATGATGTTTACATCTATTTATAATCATGGTGTTTACATCTGTATATAATCATGGTGTTTATATCTGTTTGTAATCATGATGTGTACATCTGTTTATAATTATGGTGATTACATCTGTTTATAATCATGGTGATTACATCTGTTTGTTATCATGGTGTTTATATCTGTTTGTTATCATGATGTGTACATCTGTTTATAATCATGGTGATTACATCTGTTTATAATCATAGTGATTACATCTGTTTATAATCATGGTGTTTACATCTGTTTATAATCATGGTGATAACATCCGTTTATAATCATGGTGTTTACATCTATTTATAATCACGGTGTTTATATCTGTTTGTAATCATGATGTGTACATCTGTTTATTATCATGGTGATTACATCTATTTATAATCATGGTGATTACATCTGTTTATAATCATGGTGATTACATCTGTTTATAATCATGGTGATTACATCTGTTTATTATCATGGTGATTACATCTGTTTATAATCATGGTGTTTACATCTATTTATAATCACGGTGTTTATATCTGTTTGTAATCATGGTTATGTTTACATTCCGTTAATAATCTTGATGTTCACATTCTGTTTATAATCATGATGTCTATATTCCGTTTATCATAATGTTTAAATTCCGCTTATAATCATGTTGTTGACATCTGTTTAGTGTCACGGAGTTTACATCTGTTTATAATCACAATGTTTACACTCCGTTAATAATCTTGATGTGTACATTCGGTTGATAATCATGATGTCTATACATTCCGTTTGTCATGATGTTTAAATTCCGCTTATAATCATGATGTTTACATTCTGTTTATTAAAATGATGTTTGCAACCGTTTATAAGCATGATGCTTCCATAATGTTTATAAACAAGATCTGATCGTATTTACATTATTATGGCTGCAATTTTTACAATTTTTGTCTTCATAACATTGATAAACAAGATATATAAAAGGAAAACATTATGTTCCCGTTCATAGTTATATTAATTACGTTTCTGACATAATGGTTAGGATTCTATAATGTTTATAATATATTCATAGCTTTTTACGTTTCTGAATGTGATCATTATCTTAATGAATACAATGTTTTATATTAATGTAAATCATTCATTTGGGGATAACAGTGCAAAAATTCCTGTGTGTTTATAAAATTAAGAAATCCTGCTTATTATCATACTACTTGTGTTACGTTTGTGTTGTGTAAGCTCTGGGGGGAGGGATTATCGGAGCTCTCTCTGTCTCCCTGACACCCGGGGCTTGTTGTTGAAGCTATCTGTATGGGCAGTCTCTAGATCTTGTCAGAGCTTTGTGTATTCTTGCACCTGAATCTTGATGTCTGAGCTGTCTTCTGTGCTTTATCAAATAATATATCACTGTTCTCAGAATATGTTGAATAAAAGCTAAGATACAATGAAAAATTAAATCGACATTGTTTTATGGTGTATTATTTCTACTAAGACGAGGCTTCAAAAGACATACTGTGATTGCCATTTTGTCCATCTTCGTCGTGCATCCTCCCTCTAAACAAATTCATTTTGGTAAAAACCAAGAGAACCAGAGTCATGGCAGGAGGCTTATGGCATGCTGAAGGAAAGGCTACCAAGTCTGTTCAAATGGGAAACATTGATATACTTTTAAGGTCTCATCCATCAAATATATTCAAATCTTTGGGCCATTAGCAAGCTGAGATGAAAATTCATATTATTTCTTCAAATGAGGAACTCGGCCATCCTCGATACTTCAGCTACGGGTTATGCTTACTTTCACTCTCTGCACCTCTTGAATATGTCGATGCTTTGTTACCACCATCATGCGGATAAAAGAATTATTTGATCTTTTGAAGCGAATCTCGAGGATGAAATACTGTTTAATTGACTAGCTTTGAACTTGATTTTCGCTCATCTGTGATATTCAAAAGAAATGTATCTTCCTGGCACTTATCAAATAGCTATTTGTAGGCCTTTAATTTATCCATGACATATTCCAGGGGTGAAGAGAACAAACGTGAACATATCTTGCGGACTATCGAGTAAGACCTCGTCCTACTTTCAAGGTCACAGGAGTCAAATGTGGTAGAATCCTAATTTAAAACAAAACGTATGCACATCAGAACACGGGTGACCATTAACTACAATAGACATCTTACGAAAATTTGCTTTGGTTTTAATACTACTAAGGGCATTGGATTGACCCTGGAATTCAATATTTTGAACCCTTGCATCATTGACGTGTCATAGAATGACGAAACAGCTGTATGATGTCCCTATCATCACTGACGTGTCCCAGAAGGACGAGGCAGCTGTATGCTGTCTCTAACATTACTGACGAATCCTAGAAGGACGGAACAGCTGTATGATTTTTCTTACATCATTGACGAGTCCTAGAAGGACGAAACAGCTGTATGATGTCCCTAACATCACTGACGAGTCCTAGAAGGATGAGGCAGCTGTATGCTGTCCCTAACATCACTGACGAATCCTAGAGGAACGACACAGCTGTATGATGTCCCTAGCATCACTGATGAGTCCTAGAAGGATGAGGCAGCTGTATGCTGTCCCTAACATCACTGACGAATCCTAGAGGAACGACACAGCTGTATGATGTCCCCAACATCACTGACGAGTCCTAGAAGGACGAGGCAGCTGTATGCTGTCCCTAACATCACTGACGAGTCCTAGAAGGATGAGGCAGCTGTATGATGTCCCTAGCATCACTGGCAATTTCTAGAAGGACGAGGCAGCTGTATGGTGTCCCTAACATCACTGACGAGTCCTAGAAGGACAAAACAACTGTATGATATCCCTAGCAGCAGTGACGAGTCCTGGGATGATGCAGTTTTATATGGATAACCCGGCATATGCTGTGGCACTGAATCAGACTTGTGTCATGATCTGTTTATCCACTAGATAAAATAATACATTTTTGTACCTGTTTTACGCTTACCCTGCCGACCCTATATATTTTTGTGTTTACCCTGTTTTTGTTATTGTTTTTGTTTTTTTTGTTTTTTTGTTTTTTCTTGTCTTTTCTTTTTTGGCCAATTTCGAGAAAGGACTATTTAAGTCAAAATTACTTGTCTATAGAACTTTTTGTAAAAAAACTATTTTAAAAACACGTACCCTATATTTTCTCCCATGTTAGCGGAAACACATATATTAATGTTTTATCCCTGTCACACAGTAATAAATATATTAAATTATCTCGTGACTTCCCCTTTTATATATAAACATGTCTTTTGATCAGATTTTATTTTCCTGCACACTTTTGTCTACCTAGCATTACTGACGAGTTCTAGAAGCACATCCGTAAGGCAAGCCAATTAGTCATTTATTAACGAAGCAATGTCGATCCAGTGTATATCTTATTTCTTTTGTAAGATAACTCATAAAGTATATAAGATATCTTAGCTTTCAAATGTTAGTCAATCATAATCCTTGAACCACGTGATTAAAACTATAGTCCCGGTCAAAGGTCACCGTGTCAACCAATCAAAACGCGTAAAACGTTCTTTATACGTGAGGTATACACTGTTTGTTATTCAATAGTTGTAATGGTTATTTCATGCTTTGGAAGTTAAATAAAACCCATCTATTGTGGTAGAAATAATACATCTATGTTAGAAAAAAAAATCTTAAATGTATATAAGAAATCTCATAATGTATATATCTTATATAAACGAAATCTCATATAATTTGGTTGGATTAACATTCCTCAATGCTTAAATGATAGCCTGGCTTGACATAACTCCTTTGCACCTGAGGTTACGTTGACCGATTCTCTATCAACTTGGCTTTCTGCAGATCCAAGAACAGGAGCTTGAGTATTATCATAAAAATCTACATTGTGTACGGCTTGGCACATCTTATTGCCACCGTTCTGTCTGAAAAGTGTGTTTTACTGCTGGGAGCGAATACACAGCTTGGCGTCAGGTAATTTACATCAATACGGATAAAAAAACAAAATCCAACTGCGTAGGGATAACATTTAGCAAACATTTTGTATCCATATTTCCTGCAGTGAGTTCTTGCATTTTCTTGCTTTGAAGCAATACAGTATAGACGGGAATGAACATTCGAATCCTCGCTTTGAGTATTGTATATAGTAAAAGAAAATAAATAAATAGAAACTGATATATTGTTCTAGTTGTAATACTTAGAATATTTCGTTTCATTTCTGTCCTTTCTGTGTATCTTTAGATTTATATTTAGATTCCCGAAGTACCTTCATACAGTCATTTGACTATAAAATCAATCGACGTCGTCAGCCAGGACCACCTCTCACTGGACGTTTCGACTCCTATCCTGGAACGCCCTAAAGGTGGCGAGTCGACAGTGATTGGCCAAATCACTGTCCGTCGATGGATGGCTTCCAGCTCTTGTCCTCCCTTCTCCACCAAAGCCAGCTGGACGACTTCTCTGCTGTTGTTGCTAGTCGTTGTACAGCTGCCCTTCGGTCTTTTACCCGGATGCAGCAGCATCAAACATCCTCCACATGGACTGTGCAGGGAATCCTCTGCACCCCATGTCTACTGGCATGGCCACACCCATCATCCTTTTGCTCTTATGTCATCAGCAAGGTTGGTGTATTTCTATCTTTTCCGCTCGTATGCCTCTTGACATCGCTCCTCCCAGGGGACAGTAAGCTCAATTATTATCATTCTCTTCCCTTGCTGTGACCAGAGTAGAATATCTGGACGAATCTCCCAGTTCTGATTTACGTCCAGTATCCCTCCCTGCTGTGCTTTTGTTTTGCTGTCTGACTCTCCAGACCTTACAAAGTTGATGTAGGGATGTTATTTCATACATCTTCTCTTTCTTTGCCTTCCTATCTCCAAAGTGTCTGCTAGCTCCCGCAGAACCTTGTTGTGCCTCCATGTATATCTCCCCTGCGTCAAACCAGTGTTGCACGATGACAGTAAATGGACGATTATACAGCGAGCAGTTGACATTTTCTGTCATTCCCCACTGATGCAAGTTGGTAGATGTTGGTAGAACATCGTACACTGAATTACCGGTGTCTTGCTGTGATGACACATCAGCGGAGTGGTCCTCAGCATTGTGGTGTGACTCCTGGCTGGGAACCCCCTGCGTCTCGTCAGGTCTTCTATCTGTGCGCTGCTGATGTTTTTTCTCAGGTTGGCACCTCGCTTTCGCCTGGTGGATCCGCAATCTAGACCTTTCCACACTTGCACCTCGTTTCCTTTGTCTTTTCTCCAGTCAGTCCATTGTACTAGCATAGTCGTTGCCGTATTATCTGCCATCTCAAAAATATCAAAAACTAGATGAATAAAATTTAATCACGAATTATCGCCTATTCCAACTTAGGTTGAGACTCAGCCGTCGCTTCTAGAAACGATGGTATACAACTGTTTGATCATCGGAACTTGCTTCCACTTTTTGAAACGATAATGATAATAATATTCATCCTGGTAAAAAGGTACACTTTTGTAAACTTATACCACTGTAACTTAATATGGTATCTCAGATTATACAATCACAGCACTAAAAACGTAGCAAAAGTAATATCAAGTAATATGCGATGACGCAAATCTAGACCTCCAAGGTCTACTCTATTTGCGTCACCGCAGCGAGACATAAGGTTAATTAATTATCGAATTACCGGAAAGAATTACCTTTATGCCTTTAATAGCCCAATAAAAACTGATAAAGGTTGATTTCCAATGGGGTCCACTACAGCATAGCATTGTTTAAACAATCAGGTACATATAATAACGAGGAACTTAGATCGTAAACGACACTACTGTTATACCTCAAACAACTGATATTTATCATTGGAAACCACTTCCGGTTTTGGAAACGATGACGTAAGCTATTATATATTATTTGAACTCGCTTCTGCCTGACGAAACAATGGCGAAAACTGTAATATATTACTGTTACTCACTTCCGCTTCTAGAAACGATGACGTACACGAATATGTATCTCTCATTGAAATTCACTTCCGCTATAGAAAGGATGCCGGACAACTGTTTTGATATCTTATATATATATCACTGCAACTCAATTCCGTTTTAGAAAAGATGGCGTTCAACTGCTTGAACATCTATTATACATTGTATATTATCACTGCAACTCAATTCCGTTTTAGAAAAGATGGCGTTCAACTGCTTGAACATCTATTATACTTTGTATATTATCACTGCAACTCAATTCCGTTTTAGAAAAGATGGCGTTCAACTGCTTGAACATCTATTATACTTTGTATATTATCACTGCAACTCAATTCCGTTTTAGAAAAGATGGCGTTCAACTGCTTGAACATCTATTATACTTTGTATATTATCACTGCAACTCAATTCCGTTTTAGAAAAGATGGCGTTCAACTGCTTGAACATCTATTATACATTGTATATTATCACTGCAACTCAATTCCGTTTTAGAAAAGATGGCGTTCAACTGCTTGAACATCTATTATACATTGTATATTATTATTGGAATTCACTTCCGCTTCTTGACAAGATGGTGTTCAACTGCTTGAACATCTATTATACTTTGTATATTATCACTGGAACTCAATTCCGTTTCTAGAAAAGATGGCGTTCAACTGCTTGAACATCTATTATACATTGTATATTATTATTGGAATTCACTTCCGTTTCTAGAAAAGATGGCGTTCAACTGCTTGAATATCTATTATACATTGTATATTATTATTGGAATTCACTTCCGCTTCTTGAAAAGATGGTGTTCAACTGCTTGAACATCTATTATACTTTGTATATTATTACTGGAATTCACTTCCGCTTCTTGAAAAGATGGCGTTCAACTCCTTGAACATCTATAATACATTGTATATTATTATTGAAATTCACTTCCGCTTCTTGAAAAGATGGCGTTCAACTATTTGAACATTGACATACATTGTATGATAGTTGTGAACTTATTATTATTCATCCTATATTGTAAACAAAGTATGTCCACATCCGAAGATTAATTTGCTTTTGTATGTACTTGGGAAAGGAATCAATATAAGCTTTAAGCTTGTTTTCAGATCCCAAATTATGAAAATGTATGTATATATTTTGAATAAATTTGAATAAAATTATTGTTAAATAAACTACTTGAACATCTACTTTCTATTATTGGAACCCACTTACGGTTTTAGAAACAATGGTGTACAACAGTTAATCTATATTTATAGAGAACACTTCCAGTCCTGGATCTGGTAACATTAAATGTCTATTCATCATCTTGATACGAGTAGGGGCCGCGGTGGCCGAGTGGTTAAGGTGTACCGACACTTTATCACTAGCCCTCCACCTCTTGGTTTCGAGTTCGAAACCTACGTGGGGCAGTTGCCAGGTACTGACCGTAGGCCGGTTGTTTTTCTCCGGGTACTCCGGCTTTCCTCCACCTCCAAAACCTGGCACGTCCTTAAATGACCATGGCTTTTTATAGGACGTTAAACAAAACCAAACTAAACTAAACCAAACTGATACGAGTAATACTAGTAATTGCTGCTTGTAAGCGGTTAATATAGATCTAGTTATATGGTGTTATCTGTCTAATGAAACCTGCTGCGGTGTTTTAAAACTTGTTAGTGTCCACATAAAGCTTGATTAGTTAAGTTAAACGTTCATTAATTCAGTTCTTAAAGCATACAATGTATGTATCAATTCTTTAAAATCACGTGTTTTCATTTGAAGTATTTTTCCTATTCTTGTTACATACACAGATTGAATGCTGTTTTATTTTGATGGAATAACACCCATGTATATATAAATTCTTATTCGCCAGTGGAGAACATAATTTAACCCTCTGTAGGGGCCCAACACCAGACGTGGTGTAAGGGCTCAAGGGAACTAGGGCTACAGAGAACACAATTTGTAAGTGGTAGATTTATTTTTAAACACTAAACACCAAAACCTATATATACACACAAAAGGCCGGTGTGCTTTCCATGTCGTGACTTCGATTTACGTATGACAATGAGGAATCGGGTGTCGTAGAGATATTTTTAAACCTGGTAGTAAATTGTACTTGTGTGTTTTATTGAAATTATATCACCTATATCCATGTACGATGTTTGCTCTTAAATGTCTATGAGACCTCAAAAATAAACCAAAGGCGTGTTTTTTGCTTGTTTTATCTTTTGTTTTTGTTTTTCTTTTGTTTGTTTGTTTGTTGTTTTTTTTGGGTTTTTTTTTACGGGCTTGTCGGAAAGTGTCGAAGATATCCAATTACACATGGTCAATGTATTTGCGAAGGGGAGATTAGGAGTTATGTTTCCGATAGGCAACAATGTATTCAAATGGAAACAGTACCCGATGCCTCCGTTACAGTGGTGAACATTTAACTAAATTCCAAAATTGAGACCGTATCAATGGGGATAAAAGGAAGAAAGGGTTTTTTTAGAAAGAAGATAAATGACTTCAAAACCTCTACTATTTTTATAGTCGAAACAGTTTTGCAGTGTTTTGTCAGTTATAATAATCAAGAGAAATAGATGTCCAAATACTAGTGCGCTATGGTTTATAGAAGCGGAAGTAAGTTCCAATTTCAAAACCTCTTTAAAAACTCAGATAGAGGTATGACATAAATGTATATGGGCCCTGGGTTGGGAATCTCTGCCAAGTGTTTGTACGGCTATGCTTGGTTATATTAACTCACTGTTTGTGTAACTAGATACATGTACAATACACAGTCGTTTGTAGAGGCTCCCCTATTGTAATCCGATAACCATTGGTCAGTTCATTCAACACGCCATATTGTTAAAATAGCTTAGGGTGATTTCTACAACTTGATAATGCTCTGTTCTTTAAAACACATTGAGGTTGTATTTACCATTATAAATGCGTCTACGTATAGTTTGATCAACACTGTAAGATAATATTTTATTTTTGTAACGTGTTTTGGATAATGTTGCCTTCAAAACACTATGACAGTAGGTCTGGCATCTCCTGAAAGCTATATAGACGACGGTGGATGCACATGTAATTAAGATTAAGTATCATTTAATATTCTAATCAAAATTGACAAAATATAATCCGTTCCGCGTGCATGAATATAAAGTACATTATGTACAACTAGCGTTAAATACCGTGTATGTAGGTGTCATACATTTTTGTTTTTGGCTAGGCTTGGCGTTGGGTGTAAATCTGTACTAACTGGAATGTTTTGTGAAATGTATAAGGTTACTTATATAAACACGTCAGCAATTTGTGTATATAAATACGTATACTTATCCCAATCGAGGTGTAACGTATGCATGCACATATATAAAACAGTGATTTGATTAGTATCGAGACATGCGGGAGTCTCAAATGTCATTTTCCTAATAAAACGACACTAGTAGGTCTCCATTTTCAAAATGCACTAGATCTATCATTTTAAGTCGCGAAAGATAAATTCCAGTTATGGGAAAACGCCACCATACATCAAAGAAGTCAAACAATACTTATATCGATGTCATTCAGTGATTCAGTGATTGTCTAGATGTTAAAGTATTACATGATCACCAAAGCAAAATTGTCGTTTCTACCCGGGTCCCTGTAATCTTAGTATTTTATCGATTCTACTCTGTGCACCGTGGTACAGGGAAAGGATTTATAGTATAAACCCGACTATATATTGGATCAATTTGTTCAAACGCTGACGTGAAACAAGATAAGACGTTTTAGTATCATTATAGATTGTACTGGTAGTATTGTACAATCGAATTCCTTCCATTTCTTCTGTCACGGAAGAGTAGAAGTTACAGCAAGTCACGATACGCTCTACTGCATGACGTCATTGTATCGGGGTGGATGGCTATTTATATAGGCATACACAAACCTCTCTCAGAATTTGGTCACGATCGAATCTCTGAATGATCATAATCATTCCACGGCAAACCATCAGGAAACATGGACTTGCTTTTTATTCGACTTATATTTTTAAGTGTTTTGGGAATTATTTCTACTACAGCAATCAGATTTCAAGGAAAATATGACTGGGAAACTGAAGGTAAGTACTGAAGCCTGATCAGACGACATCCGATGTTGGCACTATGTGGGTATCATGTACCGCGAAAAGCATTCTGGGAACATGATGTGGTACATAGGTTCTTGTTCTGAAGTGTAGTAACATAAATATAATAATTAAAAGTTGGATATTTCTGTTGCGTGAATCTTAACGTTTTTCAATACAACACAAAAAGGAAAAATCTTTCTCCCATACGATATGTTTTCTTAAAACTCTGAACCTCATTCGTTCTGGGATATTGGTCTGCTAAAACGGGTTAGTTTCGTTTTCAATGATGACACAAACATATGCTTACACAAGTATCGATCTGCGTTTGACGAAAGGACTGGTAGTTCACGCTCTAGATGTTTCGGTTATAATGTGTATACAGTACATACCTAGCGTACCATTTAAGACTAACTCATTATGTATTTGTGTAGTATTGACCCGGATTTGATGTGTGTTTGTAAGCGGGCGAAAGCATTTGTTAAGTATACTAGTATACATTTACGAAATTTAAAGCCGTATGTACATATATTTGCCGTAGTTGACCCATCGTGACTGGGTGTGGACATATACCCATATAAATGGCCCATTGATTGAATGTGTGTACACTGGCGACTCTTTTATGTATGTTACTCATTTAACAGTAACATTGACCCTGTATAAATAGAGATGATCCCGCAGAACTAGCCATTGAAAACCTTAGACGGGTACGCCCAGAAGTTATTGTACTGCTGTCACGCCAGTCTTTACTGACCCGTGTCTGACCGGGTACATGTACTAGTGAGGGATGGCGATTAATGCATTCTATTGACCAAAAAAGGAAACGAATTGGGAAAACTGCGGAAATGTTATAAACCCCATTCAACTAAAATACGGATAGCATACAACACAACAGGCACATTGTTATCTTGGATTGCCTTCTAAATTTATCCTCCTCGGCGAAGCTTGTCGACCAATTTGAAGCGAGTTGAACGTTTCAAAAATAACGACCGAAACTTTTTTTATTTTGATATGGCCGTTAATAGCATTCAATACTTTTTTCGGCATAGCCGTATAATTTTCTTTTGGCCCCGGATATGACGCGACAGGTGGCGTTACTGGTCAAGATGAAATATGTGATTGGTCAATGTAGCGGTTAATGCAAAATGCAGATATGCAGTTAAAAACGAAACAAAAATAAGATTGAATGCAAGCTGAATAAGTAGATTATCTTTTTTAAATGACACATTAATAAAATCATATTTCTGCTTCAAATGCAGTCTTATTATTACCAAAAATGATTCAAACTGACATAATTTTGTTATTCGTGCTAAATTTATTTCATCATCAGTTTTACATTATAACCACCAGCATTAAAACTATGCCGTTTATCTTTTTAAAAGATATTTCTTGCTTCATTTTTTTTCCATTGAAGATGAGGAGTGTTATGCATTTTTGCCTACAAACTAAATGAGAGGTAGGCGAGTTGATCCAAAAGGATTTATGTTATGTGCATTACCTCTAATAATCCTCTCTTAATTTTTAAACGAAATTTTTTAAAATTAAATGAAGTTGATTTTAAAATTTAACAGCGTAAATTTTCAATTTCAAAATTGCTTTGATATCACTTTTACCGTACGTTTATAGTCTGTGTGAAAAATGTTTAAACATAAACATCTTCAAAATGAGCTGTTTGCTAAATTTGTGTCCTTTCAGACATCTCGCCAAATATATAGCATTTTTGCACTGAGGGATCTTTCTCATCAGCTGAATGTTATGCTTAAAATATAAGAAGAAGAAAAAAATCATCATGCATTATTTGAACTTTTTAAAATATATAACTCTTTTGCGTTAAACCTAGGCCTCTCATGTCGTTCGTTTTCCTTAAAGTAAACACGTATTCCATTCGTTGAAATGCATCACTATCCAAATCAGGGACGTACATAGACTATTTGTATGTATATACGTCCCTTTTCAAACATAACGAAACCTATTAAACTATGTGATAATTCACTTACATTTCTAAATTTTGGTTTTCTGAATTTCCCCCTTTTTTATGAATTTCAATATTTGGAGCTAATATCACAGAAGGGTCGTGCTATGAGGGCACAGTTTTAGGATTCGCAGTGGTAATGGCACAGAAGGGTCGTGCTATGAGGGCACAGCTGAAAGAGTCGCGGTAGTAATATCACACAAGAGTCGTGCTATGAGGGCACAGCTGTTACAGTCGTAATTTGGGGGCACAGCTGTAAGAGTCGTACTATGAGGGCACAGCTGTTACAGTCGTACTATGGGGGTACAGCTGTTACAGTCGTACTATGGGGGTACAGCTGTTACAGTCGTACTATGAGAGCACAGCTGAAAGAGTCGCGGTAGTAATATCACACAAGAGTCGTACTATGAGAGCACAGCTGTTACAGACGTAATATGGGGGCACAGCTGTTACAGTCGTACTATGGGGGTACAGCTGTTACAGTCGTACTATGGGGGTACAGCTGTTACAGTCGTACTATGGGGGTACAGCTGTTACAGTCGTACTATGGGGGCACAGCTGTTACAGTCGTACTATGGGGGTACAGCTGTAAGAGTCGTACTATGAGGGTACAGCTGTTACAGTCGTACTATGGGGGTACAGCTGTTACAGTCGTACTATGGGGGTACAGCTGTTACAGTCGTACTATGGGGGCACAGCTGTTACAGTCGTACTATGGGGGTACAGCTGTAAGAGTCGTACTATGAGGGTACAGCTGTTACAGTCGTACTATGGGGGTACAGCTGTGACAGTCGTACTATGGGGGCACAGCTGTTACAGTCGTACTATGAGGGTACAGCTGTAAGAGTCGTACTATGAGGGCACAGCTGTAAGAGTCGTACTATGAGGGCACAGCTGTAAGAGTCGTACTATGAGGGTACAGCTGTAAGAGTCGTACTATGAGGGCACAGCTGTAAGAGTCGTACTATGAGGGCACAGCTGTAAGAGTCGTAATATGAGGGTACAGCTGTTACAGTCGTACTATGGGGGCACAGCTGTAAGAGTCGTACTATGAGGGCACAGCTGTAAGAGTCGTACTATGAGAGCACAGCTGTTACAGTCGTACTATGAGAGCACAGCTGTAAGAGTCGTACTATGGGGGTACAGCTGTTACAGTCGTACTATGAGGGCACAGCTGTAAGAGTCGTACTATGAGGGCACAGCTGTAAGAGTCGTACTATGAGGGCACAGCTGTAAGAGTCGTACTATGAGGGCACAGCTGTTAGAGTCGTACTATGGGGGTACAGCTGTTAGAGTCGTACTATGAGAGCACAGCTGTAAGAGTCGTACTATGAGGGTACAGCTGTTACAGTCGTACTATGGGGGTACAGCTGTTACAATCGTACTATGGGGGTACAGCTGTAAGAGTCGTACTATGAGAGCACAGCTGTTACAGTCGTACTATGGGGGTACAGCTGTTACAGTCGTACTATGAGGGCACAGCTGTAAGAGTCGTACTATGGGGGTACAGCTGTTACAGTCGTACTATGAGGGCACAGCTGTAAGAGTCGTACTATGGGGGTACAGCTGTTACAGTCGTACTATGGGGGTACAGCTGTAAGAGTCGTACTATGAGGGTACAGCTGTTACAGTCGTACTATGGGGGTACAGCTGTTACAATAGTACTATGAGGGCACAGCTGTTACAGTCGTGCTATGAGGGCACAGCTGTTACAGTCGTACTATGAGGGTACAGCTGTTACAATCGTACTATGAGGGTACAGCTGTAAGAGTCGTACTATGAGGGCACAGCTGTAAGAGTCGTAATATGAGGGTACAGCTGTTACAGTCGTACTATGGGGGTACAGCTGTTACAGTCGTACTATGGGGGCACAGCTGTAACAGTCGTACTATGGGGGTACAGCTGTTACAGTCGTACTATGGGGGCACAGCTGTAACAGTCGTACTATGGGGGCACAGCTGTAACAGTCGTTATATGAGGGTACAGCTGTTACAGTCGTACTATGAGGGCACAGCTGTTACAGTCGTACTATGAGGGTACAGTTGTTACAGTCGTACTATGAGGGTACAGCTGTAAGAGTCGTAATATGAGGGTACAACTGTTACAGTCGTGCTATGAGGGTACAGCTGTAAGAGTCGTACTATGAGGGTACAGCTGTTACAGTCGTGCTATGAGGGCACAGCTGTAAGAGTCGTACTATGAGAGTACAGCTGTTACAGTCGTGCTATGAGGGCACAGCTGTTACAGTCGTACTATGAGGGTACAGCTGTTACAGTCGTGCTATGAGGGCACAGCTGTAAGAGTCGTACTATGGGGGCACAGCTGTTACATTCGTACTATGGGGGCACAGCTGTAAGAGTCGTACTATGAGGGCACAGCTGTTACAGTCGTACTATGGGGGTACAGCTGTTACAGTCGTACTATGAGGGCACAGCTGTTACATTCGTACTATGAGGGCACAGCTGTTACAGTCGTACTATGGGGGTACAGCTGTAAGAGTCGTACTATGAGGGCACAGCTGTAAGAGTCGTACTATGAGGGCACAGCTGTAAGAGTCGTACTATGAGGGCACAGCTGTAAGAGTTGTACTATGAGGGCACAGCTGTTACAGTCGTACTATGGGGGTACAGCTGTAAGAGTCGTACTATGAGGGCACAGCTGTTACAGTCGTACTATGAGGGTACAGCGGTTACAGTCGTACTATGGGGGCACAGCTGTTACATTCGTACTATGAGGGCACAGCTGTAAGAGTCGTACTATGAGGGCACAGCTGTAAGAGTCGTACTATGAGGGCACAGCTGTAAGAGTTGTACTATGAGGGCACAGCTGTTACAGTCGTACTATGGGGGTACAGCTGTAAGAGTCGTACTATGAGGGCACAGCTGTAAGAGTCGTACTATGAGGGCACAGCTGTTACAGTCGTACTATGAGGGCACAGCGGTTACAGTCGTACTATGGGGGCACCGCTGTTACATTCGTACTATGGGGGTACAGCTGTTACAGTCGTACTATGAGGGTACAGCTGTAAGAGTCGTACTATGAGGGCACAGCTGTAAGAGTCGTACTATGGGGGCACAGCTGTTACAGTCGTACTATGAGGGCACAGCTGTAAGAGTCGTACTATGAGGGCACAGCTGTAAGAGTCGTACTATGGGGGCACAGCTGTTACAGTCGTACTATGGGGGCACAGCTGTTACAGTCGTGCTATAAGGGCACAGCTGTTACAGTCGTACTATGAGGGTACAGCTGTTACAGTCGTGCTATGAGGGCACAGCTGTAAGAGTCGTACTATGGGGGTACAGCTGTAAGAGTCGTACTATGGGGGTACAGCTGTAAGAGTCGTGCTATGGGGGTACAGCTGTTACAGTCGTACTATAAGGGCACAGCTGTAAGAGTCGTACTATGAGGGTACAGCGGTTACAGTCGTGCTATGAGGGCACAGCTGTTAGAGTCGTACTATGAGGGCACAGCTGTTACAGTCGTGCTATGAGGGTACAGCTGTTACAGTCGTACTATGGGGGTACAGCTGTTACAGTCGTACTATGGGGGTACAGCTGTTACAGTCGTACTATGGGGGTACAGCTGTAAGAGTCGTACTATGAGGGTACAGCTGTTACAGTCGTACTATGAGGGCACAGCTGTTACGGTCGTAATATGGGGGTACAGCTGTAAGAGTCGTACTATGGGGGTACAGCTGTTACAGTCGTACTATGAGGGTACAGCTGTAAGAGTCGTACTATGGGGGTACAGCTGTAAGAGTCGTACTATGAGGGTACAGCTGTTACAGTCGTACTATGAGGGCACAGCTGTACAGTCGTACTATGAGGGTACAGCTGTTACAGTCGTACTATGAGGGCACAGCTGTTACAGTCGTACTATGAGGGTACAGCTGTAAGAGTTGTACTATGAGGGCACAGCTTTAAGATTCGCGGTGGTAATGGCACAGAAGAGTCGTACTATGAGGGCAAAGCTGTAAAAATAGCAATAGAAAGGAAGGGCTGTATCATGTAGTCTTAATTCATTACCCTACATACACTATTATACATTTATGGACTTCAGATGAGGTATATACCTTATTTAATTCTTTGAATGAGCAATATTTACCGTTGACTCCGATGAATATTGTTCAGACCAGGTTCATAGATCAGGGATAAACAGAAACGGAAGCCTACAATTGTTTTAGATGGTATTTCATAAGTTCACAAGGTATGTCTACCTGGGATATTCCCACTACCGATTGTACAGCCGTGCCTCTCACGGAAAGGGTTGCATACCATGTTGATATGGCGTTTGTGACGTCACAATGCCCAAGGTCTGTAACACTTTTTTCATAGAACAAGGTCTGTAACAGATCATCCAATCAGGGTTGGGAATTAGCACCAGTCATATACCACAGTATTATTATATATAAATCCTTCTACCCCCGTCGTGCATTGTAAACAGCGGTTTAGTTGCTTATATGTGAACAACTCTTTAGCCAGTTAAATAACAATTCTGGTATCTTTGCCTGTATTGCATTTTACGATTTTAAATAAAATTATAAAACAATTCAACACTTATTGATGATTTTATCTGTATGCCCTTAATTGTATCGTTTCTATTTAAATAATAATTATCTGAATGTGATAAAAATGTCACGTATCGTTCGTTTCATAGTGTTGTATCAACTGTAATATAAACAATTTGAAACTTCTTCCAGAACACGTGACATTGCACATCAGTGACACAGGACGCCATAAAAGATCAGGCGGTGGCGTTATTTCCTTTCCGGATGATTTAGGGATACATTTTGACACGGAAAACTCCTCTGTCAGTCTCTCTTTACGACGTAACTATGCTCTGAATGAGAACGTGCCTGTCTACGTCATTGAAGAAAACGGCATAGTCCAACAAAATTTACCTGTTGTAACGGTAAGATATGATATTAACATATGGCCATGTTTATCTCTCATCTAACAAGGATAAGACATATTAACGTTCAGATTTAGTAATTCTAAAAATATATCTTTTGATAACAGTTATGATCATTAAACATGGTAACTGAAAATTGACCCATTTGTCAAAATGGTTTCTCAAAATGGCAGCTTTGCACTGGCAACATTGTAAAATTCCCGAGTTGAAAATACTTTCATCCTTGTGGTGGTAAAATGCATTCGCATATTGGTAGATTTAGCTTTGTAACAATAAAGATCACCAATAGTTAAGTTCAGATCTAACGATATGATTTATTCAAAGTAACGGTTAGATTTGTTCGTAGTTAAGGAAAGATACACTATTGTAAAGCTGACGTTGAACACTTTTGAAAAATTTCATTGTTGCAATGTCACAGGATACAGCATATTACCAAGACGTAGAACATGGGGCAGCTTTTACGGTCAAATTCGACGAAAAAACATCAAAAGTTTCAAATCTGGTAAGTCAATTATCAGCGTTGTACAAAAAAGATTATTTTCGATAATTGGAATTTTCGCTGTAATACAATTTTCTTTTTTAATTTTGAAATGGAACATGCTTCATTATTAATTTTATTTTCATTGAAAATATTTCTTAGTCTGTTCTGTATCTGGGAATTGAAATAAATGCTACTAATAACACTATACGAGTTCCAATTCAGCAAGTCTAGGAAGGCTTAACAGTTAAATCTTATCGAGCAAGGAAACGATGATCAGGGATTGATTAAGGAACAATTTCAAATCATTCACAGAGTGCTACAAAAACAGTTATTCTGAAATGTTTATCTTCACAGTTTGGGACACTGAGATTACGCAATGCGAATTACTTTCTGGAGAGGTCTGGTGACATTGACAGCAATGACAATTCACAATTTCGTCTGCGGAAGTATAAGGTCAAGGCCGGCATGGTTGTGGACTTTGTACGAAAAAAAGGTGACTAAAAATGTTATTTATTACTCAAAACCTCTTGACATATAATATACTCGTCTTATGTGTTTCGAATGTCTCGAGGGTTATATTTTAAAATGACATTAAACTACTTTAAGGCTATTTGATTGCCTTTGTAAGCAATTGAATGGAATACGATTGAGGTATGACTATAACAAAACCCTTTCCATACAACATCACATGAAGTTAATAAGTAATGAAATATTCTTTGTGCTAGTGGTCAGCTAAATTATAATTCTGACTAGCTATGTGTTTTACACTGTATATACTGTAAGTAGCGGGTGATAGTCCGAATATTTCTGGATACATAAGGTGTTATTTATTTGTTTGGCTTTGTACAATTCACTTACAAAATTTACCTTGTTACAATGTACCTCAAAGTTAGTGGGGTCACGAAGAAAAAGAAAATTCGAGATACCCGACGTTTGAACTGAATGATCAGAGTTCTAGATAACAACGTTTGACTGTAACTAATTATTCACATCATTTCGTCACCATCACATCTGCCGTTCCATAATGGACAAAACCATCCTTTGTGCTAGAATGTTTACTTGTTATGGTATAGAACCATAAAGGTTTCATCTATATAAATACAGTCAAACTTCGATGTTTCGAAGTTCAAGGGACTTGCAGAAAAACTTCGATACAGCGGGACTTCGAATTATTCATGGTTGAAAATAGGTCGACCTTTTTATGATAATGACCATAAATCTTATATAATGTAGCTGTTACATGTCCTCAATGTCGTAGTGTCGATCGTCACCTGTCAGACTCACATTGAAACGTTAAGTTGATTTACTTCAAACACAACAAAATAAAAGATACTTTTCATCCATAAATCATTTTATTAATTAAATAAGTATCATTTTTATAAAACAATTAGATATATCACATTTTAGCAAAATAGAGAAGTACAAGGCACACTTACGTTAACGTTTTCCCCCTGATGAAGACACGTGTCCCTTTTAGTTAGTGAATACACAAATAGATCCCTATACAGGAGTATACCTCAACAATGTCATCGTGATTTCGTTGGCAGCCTCTGATCTTTTTTCGTTTGATACGCCTTTATCAAATCACTAAAGGCGATGAACTTTATGCCTACATCAAACTATTAAAGGCGACGAACTTTATGCCTACATCAAATTATTAAAGGCGACGAACTTTATGCCTACATCAAATTATTAAAGGCGACGAACTTTATGCCTACATCAAATTATTAAAGGCGATGAACTTTATGCCTATGTAAGAGGAGTGGGAAAATGCACGGCCAGACCGGGGTTCGAACCTGGGACCTCCGAACACTAGCCGGATGCTCTACCGATTGAGCTACCTGGTCGCCGATGATCGACACTGTCCAGTTCCGCTACACCTATATCAAAATATTAAAGGCGAACAACTTTCCGCCTATATCAAATTTTTAAAGGCGAACAACTTTCCGCCTATATCAAAATATTAAAGGCGAACAACTTTCCGCCTATATCAAAATATTAAAGGCGAACAATTTTCCGCCTATATCAAATTATTAAAACTATTCACACAACTCCAGCTCCTTTTACATCATGGGGAATGTAGGTATATCCGTTAGAATTATTTTGAATTATCAGATTTATAGGGAACATGTTAGCGTTTCATTACATCATGGAGTGAAAGCCGCTTTATATATGAAACATGAAGTACAGGTATGGATGTTCATTATGCGTTCCAGCCAAAAGCAGTTTACACCAGGTTATACCAGATCTTTTGTAACCGAACTAACAATGTAATTTGAGAGAAGTTTCGTGATGCCGTAGTCAATTTGTCCTGTGGTTAATTTCGAGGAGTGGTCACAATCCACGTTATGTCAAAGTGAATACCTACCTATCTTAATAGAACGTAACGATACACGGGACCCTGCAGTGCCTGGCAGTTCGGTCACGATCTTGTACACTTAACACCTCAGATTGCATACGCCCAGCTGATCAATTGTCTGATGAAGGTGGCGGACTGTAGTCATCGAAACGGCATGACGTAATCGTATACTTATAACATATACTACTGTCCTCAAATCCTATATTTACAATACAACTATCGTTAAATCCTATATTTACAATGCTGTTCTCCTTAAATCCTATATTTACAATACTGCTGTCCTTAAATCCTATATTTACAATAATACTCACCTTAAATCCTATATTTACAAAACTGTGCTCCTTAAATCCTATATTTACAATACTACTCACCTTAAATCCTATATTTACAAAACTGTGCTCCTTAAATCCTATATTTACAATACTGCTGTCCTTAAATCCTATATTTACAATACTACTCACCTTAAATCCTATATTTACAATGCTGTTCTCCTTAAATCCTATATTTACAATACTGTTCTCATTAAATCCTATATTTACAATACTGTTCTTCTTAAATCCTATATTTACAAAACTGTTCTCCTTAAATCCTTTATTTACAATACTGTTCTCCTTAAATCCTATATTTATAATACTACTCTCCTTAAATCCTATATTTACAATACTGTTCTCCTTAAATCCTATATTTACAATACTGTTCTTCTTAAATCCTTTATTTACAATACTGCATTCCTTAAATCGTATATTTATAATACTGTTCTTCTTAAATCCTATATTTACAATACTGTTCTCCTTAAATCCTATATTTATAATACTACTCTCCTTAAATCCTATATTTACAATACTGTTCTCCTTAAATCCTATATTTACAATCCTGTTCTTCTTAAATCCTATATTTACAATACTGTTCTCCTCAAATCCTATATATTACAATACCGTTCTCCTTAAATCCTATATTTACAATACTACTCTCCTTAAATCCTATATTTATAATACTGTTCTTCTTAAATTCTATATTTACAATACTACTCTCCTTTAATCCTATATTTATAATACTGTTATTCTTAAATCCTATATTTATAATACTACTCTCCTTAAATCCTATATTTACAATACTACTCTCCTTAAATCCTATATTTACAATACTACTCTCCTTAAATCCTATATTTACAATACTGCTCTCCTTCAATCTTATATTTACAATACTGTTCTCCTTAAATCCTATATTTACAATACTGCTATTTATAATGCTGTTCTCTTTAAAACCTAAATTGATTATACTGTTCTCCCTAAATCCTAAATTTACAATACTACTCTCCTTAAATCCTATATTTATAATACTGTTCTCCCTAAATCCTAAATTTACAATACTGCTCTCCCTAAATCCTAAATTTACAATACTGCTCTCCCTAAATCCTAAATTTGCAATGCTGCTCTCCTTGAAAATGTTGGCCTCTTTATAGAAAAGATATTGAAATTATTGCATATGCTATAAACTTTATTAACTGTTTAAAATACGTCGAGATGTCAAGACCGTAAAGAATAGGATGGTGTATTTGATAGTCATATATAATAGTCATACACATAATAGTCATATACATAATAGTCATATACATATTAGTCATAAACATAATAGTCATATACATAATAGTCATATACATAATAGTCAGATACATAATAGTCATATATATAATAGTCATATACATAATAGTCATATACATAATAGTCATAAACATATATATAATAGTCATATACATAATAGTCATATACATAATAGTCATATATATAATAGTCATATACATAATAGTCATAAACATAATAGTCATATACATAATAGTCATATACATAATAGTCATATACATAATAGTCATAAACATAATAGTCATATACATAATAGTCATATATATAATAGTCATATACATAATAGTCATATACATAATAGTCATATATATAATAGTCATATACATAATAGTCATATACATAATAGTCATAAACATAATAGTCATATACATAATAGTCATATACATAATAGTCATATACATAATAGTCATATACATACTAGCATATTTGGTTGTGAACTTTGTGTATACGAGTGCTCAATTTACCCTGTATAATTGTTTTCCTTTCGTTTGTTTGCGTGTGTTTTTTCCCGTCTAAATGAATAGTATGTATTTTCCATCTACTTATCATATGTACAATGATAGCTTATACTAGTTGAGTATATACCAACCCGAAGCAAATGTTTCATTTGCCGAAATTTCCTGAGATCCCATGTTAACTGAAGTATGTCGTTTAGGGAAAGTTTACTTAACTAATATCCATTCCTTAAATCCGGTGACACTTTCCTGTGGGCAAATGTTCACAAAATTGGAGTCAGACTATTAACAAAATATCAATTTCACATGAAAACAATGAAAAAAGAAAAGAAAATGATGAAAAAATATCGGTAGTGTTCACGTCTAATATTATGGGCTTACGATCGTGTATAAAGTCATCATGTGATTGTACAGTACTCTGGTCGCAAGAAATAAAAGGAAGCCTATTTCTAGGCCATATAACCGCATAAGTAGAAACTTTCTATGCATTAAAGCTATTATCATAGACGGATCCTAAATTTTGCCAAGTGACCATTCCGCAAGAATTTAAACGAAGAATTGTATTATAAGATCAAAAGTTCATTACAGAATCCCCCCCCCCCCCCCCCCCCCCCCCCCCCCCTCAAACCAACCAAAAATCCTGATGAATCCATATATGATTACGCATAATATGATAATATACATTTATAAGAAAATAGCAAGTATCCTAACCACACATATAGTAACCATACATATATAAAGATACAGATCAGCAAAATTATCTTAAGACAGATTTCTAATTAATCAATTCCCTATCATTCATTGCTATAACTGTTGCCTTTGAATAAAATCACCATGTGAGATAGACGTTTAATAAACACATGACCTAGCATGGTTGACAGTAAATTACAACTTTAAATAAAATCTCAATTCTCTTTCATTAAATACCACAGGTATGTTAAGATGGTTTAATCCTGTTTCTCCCAAAACTGAAAATCCAGGTAAAAATTTTTTGGGAGAAACAGGATTTGTTTACACAGGGGTCTAATTATTAAGTAAACACATAAGGTCATTATCTCTCTCATTCATTTATTTGTAAAATCCAGGTAAATCCAGGCAAATACAGGTAGATAGGTGATAGAACGACAAAAATGTCAATTTAATGTTATAGTTTTATATGTGAAATTATGTATTAAATTTTATTGACATAATCATATATATGTGAACATATATTCCAAACATATTCTACACTTTAAAAAAGTTAAAAACAATGCATATATATTACACACATATATGTACTTTTTACTGATGATATGATACTTGTTCAATTGATAACTAATAAGCACTATTATCTTCAAAATACAATATAATAAACACCACATATGCATTCATACATACATGTACATTACAAATAAGCACTATTTATATCATAAATAAACCAATAGTTTACCTTCTCTGTATAATATTTGTACTGTATTACAAAAGATGAATTTATATTAAGAATGATACATGTATATTGTTAACAGAACAATATGTAACTACATATATAGTATGTTTTATTTCACTCCATATGTAATAAATATGTTGCTCGGTCGCCATAGTTGATGTAGTCTATGTCGCCGTTGCGTAGAAGGGTTTTCAGTTGGGTTGTTTAGTTGTCGGTATCTGCGTCTCTTGGGCATTGGCAGTCCTCTGGCAGCAAGCTGAAGTCGGGTGATGTCGTTTGTAGCCTGGATTTCTTCGAGTACACGGATGAAGATGTACATGTTTAGATGTGCGTGTGGGATCCTCTTCTTACATTTGCTGTGTCATTCTTCCAGGTTGTTGGTCATAATGCGTCGGTTGTCTGTGTTGTCATCAAAGAGGAGGAATTGGTCACCGTTATTGGTTAGAGTCCATTCATCTTCCAAAATGATGTCTGCCAAGGATGTCGGTAGCTTTGGTAGTAGTTTGCTTCTGGAGTGGTAAAGGGATGTCTTACAGGTTGCGTAGGTGGGAATCTGCTCAAGTAGTGGTCTGTCAGCTGCTCAGTCTGTGTCTGTAGTTTAGATACTTCTTCGTCGTATATGGCGGGTATGGGTTTGAGTTCCTTCCTACACCATCATTGTCTTCTGAACATCCCCCTGGAAATGTTTGGGTGAGTGGTTGTGTTGATGACCGAATTTTAAAGTTTGCAGTAAACTGGACGTGTACTTGATAGTTAGCCATACTGAGAATGATGAATTTTTCGGTGATAGACTGTTATATGTACTTAATTAATATATCATCTTATTAAATTGCACGTTTTATTTTTAAATTAAAACCATCTGTGGATATATGGATAAATCTAAAAGAAGCCAATTATAATCACTTCTATAAGTTTATTATAAACTATACACATAATGTTTTATTTTTATTTATCTATTTCTTATCAAATTGCACGTTTTATTTTTAAATTCAAACCATCTATGAATATATGGATAAATCTATTATTTTTCTTTATTTGTCAACTGATACATTCAGTAATAGACACCTTAATTTACCTGTACAGGTAACAGGAACGTTGATTTACCATTACTGGTAGCAGTTAACTTAAATGTTAAAACAACACTCCTCCTATATTGTTTACATAAGTTTTTGGGAGAACCAGGACTTGTATTTTTCAGTTTTGGGAGAAACAGGATGACACCGTTAAGATAGCTATGGAAATGTTCTAACAATGAAACCACAATAAAAACGTACCAAAGACCAAGTATACATATAGTTACGCTTTTGTGAACATGGTGATACTTATGATAAAGTCTCGTAAATTGTATTGACACAATTAGCTAAATTGTAGTCTGTCATGCCCTCCGACTACAGGTGTCCAGTCAAGCGTACCTCAGCTTATATCAAATTATACTCTACATAATGGAAAGTCTAAAATCAGCTCAGTACATGTGTTGTACAGTCTCTAACAATTTAAAGTTAGTACGTGTTGGCGTTAGATAAAAACCTAACCAACGACTTACTATGATAACTTTTTACCAATACAATACTTATTTATTTTTACGAAGGATAATAAGAGAAAAAGAGGGCTAAAATAACATTTTCTTTTTAATAAGATCTCATAGATGACAACAGTATTTAATTTAAGAAACAAATCCATATCCGCAAAGTTATCATGTTTGGGTGCCTCTTTTGTCCTTCACTTAAACTACTGGGTGTTGATTTCTTTAAAACGACCATCACTCGACTGTTTGATACGTTGTAGTTGAAACTGATACCCTTGTCCCTATTAAGGTCAGAATATGTTTTATAGATAACTCACATCTGTGTGACGAGTTTTTGTGTTTTACTCTGTATTTAACTATAACTAGATTACTCCTTTTATAAATTGTAAAATATCGCCAAGTTGAGAGTTTACAGTACAGGACATGAGTCACATATACCCGTGTATAACCAACGGAAGTCTTAAATACGAAAGTAACTTGACAGCCAAACAAAGTACTTTTTGATGCCTCTTTCATGCATTCACTTTTTGAAATACGGCATATATTTCATAGTTTTCAAGTGTTTTTAAATACATGTAAATGTAGTGTGTTTTTTTTTTTTTTTTTTTTTGTAAACAGGTTGGTGTCAGTAACATCAGTATTTCTCCTTCTCTAAATAGCTTCAAATATCTCTATCATCAAAGGAGGAGTAAGCCAAAGGCATGATACTGCTATTTGGGCCTTCTTCATTTTAATGACTTTTAAAGTGTATAGATTTTTCTTTGTTTTTTTCTTCAAATTAAAGAACTAAAAAATACAATGCATTGAAGTAAAAAATAGCTAAGCAGCAATAATCACTTGTTTGTCCACAAATATTTTCTAAACAACACAAAGTAATATTTAATATTTCACGTAACCTACTGAGAATCCTTTACAGGTTATGCTTACTTGATTGAAATAGAGCGAAACTATCAATTTGCTTTAAAAACAAATAGCGGTGTAGATGTTTCATACACAAGTGCCACTAGGAAATCTTGAGAAGAAAAATACGTTTTACTTTCGAAACATCAACATGACTAACTTTTAATTTGTGTTGAGTTTTTAGTTGACATTTCATAGAGAATTATGTTAATACATGAAGTCATTTAAAGTTCCACTTAGCTGGTATTTTGAATATCCCTGAAGGGTTACGCCCTACCAGGGACATTGTGTTCTGTAATTTGCCTTGTCATCTAAATCAATATATACTCCTTTGTTGTTGAATATATAACGAAAATACTGATGTAAATCGTATGTAATTTTAAACTATGATGGGCATAAACAGGTTTTACTCTTAACAGTCCATTGAAGATGTGAAATCACACCCAGTTCAGCTCATTAAAGCAGGTGTAGTAACCATTATTGTGGCTAGACTTGGTATACAGGTATATCACTACCTGTATATAATTTGTGCGTAATGTTTCGGTAAATACTCCCTCACCTTCATCAATCAAATGCAACAGTATAATACATGTATATCTATCCCAATGTTTTTACCTGGTATTTTAACATAAAACTAACCGAATATGCCGACGTCAACTCTATAGACCGTCCAACAAGTACTTGTAGAAAAAGTGGGAAACTGATGATAATCTGAAAAGGACTTGGTAAAAAAACATTAGGTCTTAAAAAACAACGTTTTCATTAATATTTTCAGTTGATGATTTTGTCGGGGAAAAGGACGATACAACTTATTTGGGCGAATCTCGGAACAGAGGCAAAACTGGAAGTGGACGCAGGCTAGATGATCGCATACCACCCATTCCCAGTCCACGGGTGAAACGGGCTGCTGTTCAACAAACAGTAGAAATTATGATCACATCCGATCATACCATTTACAGCTAGTAAGTTAATATTAGAGTAATAGCAATATTAATAAAAAGGAAATCTAGTATAAGACATTTTTTAATGATGCAGTGACGTTTCCTTATCATATTATTTTATTCTTTGTTTCGAATTTTCTATTGTATCGTTGTTATTATTCCCTCGCGAGCAGTCGGAGATGGAAACATATATATGTACGACGTTCTTGCTCTACCAACTTAATTAATGATCCAATTAAATTGAAAATTCACACACTCACTATAACGACAATTATATCTTGTACCAGTTTGCGTTTCAATCATAGGGGGGAAGTGAGGTCATTGTTACAATAAATAAGGTTTTGACGTCCTCGTTCTATCGATTTCATTAATGATCCTGAAACTTCATGTACTTGCTTACAACATTCATTTCTTGTACGAGTCCCCATTTCAATCACCTGGAGTCAAAATAAGGTCATTGCTACTATAAATATATTTTGAAGTCCATGGTCATTAATAACTTGATTGCCCTAAACAGAGACTTAATACACCTACAGCCATCATGTCTTGTACGAGTTCAGGTTTCATCCACCTGGGTTAAAATTAAGGCCACCATCATCTCGTGTTTCACTCACCCAAATTAAGGTCTCTTTTACTATAAATAGATTTTCATCGTCCTCGCTTTACCAACTTCGTTAACTATTTGATATATGCAGTTCTGTTTCATCAAAATCTTACAAATGTTATCTCTTCTTATGATATTTGGTAGCGTTTTCCTGAGCGGCATTGTGATAAGATAATTATAACCATCTTTTGTTGCATATCGGTCAATGTAAATTAACGAAGGGATATGTACCGCTTGAGATGCCTTGTTAAGTTTAGATTTGTATCTTTTGATATTCTTATTGTAAATTTGATAAACATACTGTTGTTTTCATTATTCATAATGTATTTTTCTTTACTCTTATTTTATCTTTATAATTTATGTTGTATTTCTTATATTCTTATTGTTTATTTATCGTTACTGTTGTATCTTTGTTTACATGTACATATATATATAATATACGATCGATCTAAGTATATAGTATAATACAGTCTGACCTGGTTTTATTGTAAAACTAGATTCGATAATAACAATATCGAACGATACAATTAGATTGTCGAATGGCATCGTGGTAACACTTTCACAAAGATTCCATAGGACCATATGGGTTTCCTTCCACAATAAGACACCTCGTGTTCTTCTATATGGGCAAACAAAGCGATACACATAATTTTCTAATAGATGTTTTTTTTTTGAAAATATATAAAGTTTACAAAAGGTTTAATATCAATAACAAAGAACATTATAAGATCAAAACATTAATTATATGAATTCAAATTTTAGACAATACCACATCACTGTATCCTGGGACACTGATTTTGCTTTGTACCCATCTACTTCCAAATTTAAAAATAATATTTACAAATATAACTTTGATTTTGGTCTATCTGTTACAATGTCAGTGTTTTCTAAACATTGGATAGTCAGCGTGGTTATGATTGTTGTAATTTTGGCGATAATGACGGCAGTTATATGAAGTAAATCAAGCGATCCTTCATACCTCATAACTCGGTATAATCACAGTTTTCACGTCAGTAACACTGGCGTCTCTCTCCAGTTCACACCAGTTGTAGTACTGAGTAAATCACGCAGATAAGGATGAAAGGGTTTCTTGATTGAATAGAAAACGCCGATGAATTTGTTCATATTGAAAATGACTCCGTTTTGGCGCACAGAAGTGATCCGACAGTGTTCGCTTAGATAATCTTCGATCGTCCCGAGAACCTGAGAGAAGTGTCAAAATACGACACAAGTGAGAAAAAACAATAACATATTTAGGTCTAGTTAGACCATCTGCACTTTTTGTGGAAAGCATGATTTGTTTAAACATGACTTCTGTATATACGCTTAACATATACAGTAATATATTACAACTCCAAATCCAAATTCAAAGTTTGAATAACAATTTAAAGGGAGACAATTCTAATAGATCGGAATAACACACCACCATGTAACTTCAGAAAAAAAAACAGGTTTTTTTTTAAAAACAAGGAATGCGTTGTTCTTTATTGTGAACATTTAGACTAGGTGGACAAACTCAAAGACTGAATTATTTCATCATTTTGGTATCCAATTACATTTTACCACTTACTTACATAATAGGATCAAAGATATGACATAATAATATTTTATTTTTGTTTCTTTAGTTGGTATGACGACAGCAATGCCACATCGACTGCACAGAAAGACACGGACGCCATGGCAAGCATCAGGCAGCACTACGCTCATTCCATGAACGAGGTTAATCTCCTAATTAATACAGTATACAGCATTTGATAGATAAATAATAAACGACTTTACATATTACTGATCATAAACGGAGTATATACATACAGGTTGTCCTCTAGTGTCAAGATACATTGAATGTATGAACACATGCGATATTTACATTTAAGGGACCAACGAACCAATTGTTTTCCCATAGACTTTAGTGTTAACGTTTTGGAGTATTTCATTCAAAATCTTGAATTCAATATGACAAGTATGGTTTATAACAAAAGTTTAGGGTATGATATAACACCTAATCAAAACAAAAAATTGTGTCCTTCAGCTCAGATTTTCTCCAGGGTAGCCATTTTGAAAATGGGCGAATTTCGCAGTAAAAATTCTCAAAAATCTTAAATGTTTACCTGTTATTTATTATTACCTGAACTTTTAGGAAAAAAATCAATCGGAATTACGAAATTTATATCAACATTTCTTATTGATAGTTGCCTATCAGGCTACATATCTATTTTCTCGCTTCATAACATACTGGCCAATCAGTGGCTGCCAGACTTATTATCCTTGGCTCAACTTTCTATACACAGGGGCTGTTTCAAAAAATATATTTTTTTCAATTGGTTGGTTCCCTTTTAAAGATATTAAGATACAGGCATATTAAAAATAAGATGGGATTCTATATAAACTTGCTATACAAACTTCTTAATTATAAAAGTACAGTGACTTACACAGATTTGGTAAAAGATTCAATATAAAAGCAACTGATATTCATATTATTTTTCAAAAATATTGTCTTCTGTCCTTAATATCAGAAATGAATATCCCAGTGATTCATTGGCGTTTTATACATTGACATTTGAGGATTAAAGGTGGTAAAAAAAAGTATCAGTAATGTGGTTAAGATAATAATATCATGTATCATAAATAGGAGGTCTGTACACCCCTATATCATAGCAATATAACAGTCTCGGAGTGGCTAATGAAGTATTTAATTAATATATTCTTGCAATGTAATTAGGACTCGTTGACAAGTCGAACAAACACACACCACCAATATAATCTAAATTCTATTGAAAGTCCTCTGAGATTAAAATCAAATTTGTTAAGATTCAAGTCTCTTTGGTAACAAAGCTTTATACTAAGTCTCGTTGAGTGAGTGGATGCTTAGGAAAACAACAAGCAAACAGGCAAAAATTCCATGATCTGCCATAACATACTTAACTAGTGTATACAAATGGTTACATTGTAATTATATACGTCATATTTAAGTCCAAACGTCATGCTTTAAAAAAACAATCACTACTTCATAAAATGTGCGTATTATATATTTATTCAGAAACAATGGGCAATATGAAGCTACGTCAAAAAAGTGCGTTTTAAAACGAATTATTTGTAATGTTGATTTTGTGATTGCAGATAGATACTATGTATGCCAGTATTGATTCGTCATCGATTTCCATAAAAACAGTGTTTGCCTGTATGGTCGTTTCCAAAGTAAGTATATCGACGGGTATTTAGTCCGACTGTGTGTAACTCTCGGTATGTGTTTAGTCTGACTGTGTGTAGCTCTCGGTATGTCTTTTTGTCCGACTGATCGTAGCTCTCGGTATCATTTCGTCCATTCATTCTCACTGCGTGCAGCTGTCGGCGTGCATTTCGTCCTACTGCATATAAGTGCGTAATGTTGAAATATCTGTAAAGAAAAAAATCAGTTTACACATCAGTTTAAGATAAAAAAAAAACCAAGAATTATTCTTTTTATTAACATTTTAACCTCATTTAATTTTATTAAAAGATTAAATCAGCATTCTTGTTTTTGGCGTTATACGTATAGACGTAACAGCCGGACAATTAATGGAATCTCTAAACAGCCGATTCCAATTTGGCGGGAAAGGTTGAAATAAACAAAAACATAGCTCCACAGTAACATCGTGTTTTATTCGATTCCTGTAAGATAATTCAAACAATTTATTTTTTCATTGTTATATTTCAGCTAAATCTTCCATATTTCAATCATATTTTATTGGGAAAAAAGAAGAAACGAAAATAGTTATTGCGCATTCTCACTAATTACGCATATGTGAACCGGTGCGGCTATGAACAATGTTATCCTACGCGTCAAATGTCATGTTTACACACTTGTAAACGATGTTTTCGTTAGTAAGGTTATACAATAAACACATGCCATCAATGTAAATATATAATTACTAAAGACTAGAATATTTGTTGACAATTCAACTACAGTTGACTCTTTCTACACTTGAATCCATTCGGATAATTTGGCAGGTTTTAATACAATTTCGGACTGTACTGTTATTGTTTGTGAGTTGATCTAGACCAGGGAAATTCCTCTCATACCACATCAAGTAAGGTTTTGAATCGGCGCACAAGCACATTTGCAATGCCACCATGGATACTTGATGTGTATTAAATTCATGTTCTCATTTTGGACATTTGAAGGACAGTTTAGTATATTGATACTCTTTAAAAATATTAACAAATACTTTTAATGCATTCTTGCCAAACTACATTGCTAATGATGAGCCAAAAACAACTGTTCTTCGCTGCTATATGCCCGGAGGAAATATTTCAACATAGAAGCGATACCGGCCTTCATGTACCTTGTGCCATGGGCATGAACTCTTTCCGTTAATTCCATGTTGTTGTTTTTTTTGTTTTTTTTTGTTTTATTTTTTAGTCCACAACAACGTCCGAATGGACAGTGCCTCGTGTTAGCGATGGGAAGGTGGACTCCAGTGAAGTACTAAATAACTTCACTGCTTGGGAACGACAAGCACTTCTTAATTGCAGCTACGATCACGCCATGTTGTTTAGCAGGTGCGTTACCGTGATTTTCTAATTTACATCACCTGGTTATTATGACTCGTTGGTTACCAATATGTTATGGGCGCTGAAGTATGTTTGTTGTCATTTGGTTTAAAAAATCTTAAATGTTTAAGGTTGCCGTCATTTTGCACTATTGTTAACAAATACAATTGATACTATGCTAACATCAAAAAAATAATTTAAAAAAAAAATAATTAAAAAAAAGAAATAATTAAAAAAAATAATAAAAAACCCAAATAAAACCCCAGAAACTAGATCGTTTACAAAGGATATTTTATAAGACTTAAAGCTGACAATTCCGGTTAAAAAACGTCCAATCGATTAAAATCAATCAGATCAGAAATCGTTTTCGAGCTAGTCCTCTATGAATGTAAATATGTTTCCAATCAGAGCAAAAACTAGAATTCCTTAGATATGATGGCCGGAACATTACGGTTATATCTCAAAAACGATTTCTGAATAATAAAGTTTCGTATACATGTATATTTTAAAACTCAGTTCGAAGCTATTGAACTTGCACTGTCCGCTTAAAAATCCGAAAATTGTATAGATGTTTTGAAATGATTTATTAAGAAAATTGTGCGCAATGCTTAAAAGAAATTGTATATCAGTAAGCCGCCAAAATAAATGATTCCTTAAGACGGGTAAAGGAGCAAAATAGTAATGCACGCGAAAGTCATTGTTGTGAATTAAAAAAAAAAATGAAAACACAATGATAACATTCTTGCATTGACAACTAACCCGATAAAAGAGAAAATACAAGTTGGTGCTTATCTCAATAAAGAAAGCACATCTGTTATGATATGTATTTCAACATATTTTTATTGTGTATTTGTCATAGGTACGACTTCACAGCAACGGTCAACGGGGTGGTCTCGGATTCCAATGCAGGTAAACACTATTCTTTCATAGTTGGCGTCAAACACAATGGTAACAAAAAGACTTTTAGTATTTTTCAGATATTTTTTTTTTAAATTCAAGTATACCCATTTTAAAGCTAGCATATTGCATTTTTTCCAGAACATGTAGTCAATCGATACGGGTGTAGTGGAATGGTAATTATCATAAGAATATCTGAAAAGATGGAAGGTTTTTATTCTATTTTCACTGAAATAAAATAGCTTTGCGGGATCATACTAATCAATATTATTTCATGGTACTAAATCAAAAAGACATATTTTAGATCATTTAATACATATTTGTCATACAGTTAGTTAATGGTGTCGTCGAAGAAGCGTAATACGCGTACTACGAACGGAATACCTGGTTCTTTTCTCCAGGAACGTTTTTAGGATTTTCCTTGCAAATTCTTAGTTTGTATTTTTGTCTTTTAATCGATGTTGACCTTGAATTATGGTTTCGTTATTATGTTGGTATTCATTGTTGTTTTCGTGCCCTGGATATGTTACAAAATTATGATACTACATTGTATATTCCTTTCTTTAACAAGCTGTCTCTTACTTGTCTAAAATGCCCCCTCATTTAACAATCAGTGTCTTCTTTGCCCACAATATACCCTAAATTAACAAGAAGTGTCTTACTTGTATACAATGTTCTCTCATTTAACAAGCATTGTCTTAATGGTCTACAATGTCTTTCAATTAACAAATGGTGTCTTATTTGTCTACAATAATTCCTCCTTTAACAAACAGTGTCTTAGTTGTCTTCGATATCCACCCCCCCCCCCCCCCCCCCCCCCAAATTAACACAAACAAACAGTGTTTTAATTGTCTTCAATGTTCCCTCTACTCCATTAACAAACAGTGTCTTATTTGTCTACAATATCCTCCCAAATTAACAAACAGTGTTTTATTTGTCTACACTGTTCCTTCAATAAACAGTGTCTTATTTGTCTACAATGCCCCATTCAATTAACCAACAGTGTCTTAGCTGTCTTAGCTGTCTTCAATATCCAACCCCCAAACCCCCATTAACAAACAATGTCTTATTTGTATACAATATTCCCTCAATTAAGAAATAATGTCTTAGTTATCTTCAATTAATATCCACCCCTCCCCCAAATTAACAAACAGTGTCTTTCCTTTCTTCAATACCCCCCCCCCCCCCCCCCCTCCCAATTAACAAACAGTGTTTTAGTTGTCTACAATGTTCCTTCAATAAACAAACAGTGTCTTATTTGTCTACAATGTTCCTTCAATAAACAAACAGTGTCTTAGCTGTCTTCAATGTTCTTTTAATACACAAACAGTGTCTTAGCTGTCTTCAATGTTCCTTTAATACACAAACAGTGTCTAAGCTGTCTTGGTAGCCCTGAAGTTGACAGGTTTCAAAACCGGCGAGTTATAGACTTCACTGACAGAAAATGTCTTGTGAGTTTCTGCGAGTAGTGGTCACTGAATAAGCGACCATTAGTTGTAAGGCGATAGAGATATGCTGGTCATTGCACAAGGAAACCACTGCTCGTACCAGTGCCAAGAACACTTACTAGTGCCGTTGCGCTGGGCTGGATAAGCCGGTGCATAACGTAGTTACTGCGCTGTAACACTACCGGGATCAATTGCAATAGGCGTACTTGATTTGGCAGTGCCGTTGCGTTGGGTAAATGTTGTTGTTGTACTTGTATTGTTGTTTCGGAGACCCAGCGGCAGGCAGCATTTAGCTCTATAGATCAATCATTTGTAAAAGGTACTGATTCCATTCCGAATGAGATTAGGTTTTCTTAGGTCCAATGCAGGCAGGAGCGAGACATGCGCTGATGGCACAAGATATCCTTAGTGACACTTTGGACGGACTTAACAGTACCGACCAGATGCACATTGCAATCTTTATTCCTTGAAAAGTAATGTCTTCATTTCTTGTAATGTTTTAATTCATATTTTGAAGGTTTGGCGTGGTTATCTGCTGCTTGCAGAACTTTCAAACAATCCATAACGGAGTATTCATTTGACACTAGCATGAATGGAGTAGCGGCTCATGAACTCGGACACAAGTGAGTCAAGCTAACGGACATACTAAAAGGGATATGGATTCCTGCAGATATCAATACATACTAAAGATGTCTCATTAGATGTTTGTAGCATTAGGGTTTTTATTTTGAAATATTTTATGCGTCATGCGTCCGTAAACAATTTGCATTTCCGACTTCTTGTCAGGTATCTCCGAACCAATTATGATGAAACCTTGAAATGTTCAAAGGTCAACCAAAATTGTGAATTACATGGTCCTCACCCTCCACGGGACTGAGAAACGAGACAAAACGGTGTCAAACTGACTGAAATTTCTAAAAGTCTTCTTCTGCAGACAAAAATAAGGATGAATAAAATAATCTTCATAGATGGAAAGGTACTTTACCTAAATTAGGAATTTCATAAACCTGTGGTTTTACGTTTGTTTTTGGAGAGGGGGTAAACCTTACTATAGTTAATATAGGGAAATTACTTTTTTTAATATGATTTGTTGAGTTTCTATCGTAATGGATTCTTACTTATCAGTATGGATTTGCAGTTTGGTGTTATGCACATATTGACCCTGACTGACCCTCAGAGACTGGCGGATAAGACATAAAATGGTCGAATTATTTAAAGAAAAAAATTCCTTTCGTACATTTTTAAGGGTCTCTTGCAAATCTAAATTTCAATTATATTATGATATATAGTTATATCATTAGATTTCTATTTTCATAGTTTACCTTGGTTTTGTCGATTTTTAGCTAGAATTACAGTTTTGTCATTGTTTATTGTGATATAGTCTTGGAGCTGATCATGACCAAGACGGCAATGCTTGCTTGAGTAATAACAAGTACATCATGGCGCCAAGTCTGGGACAAGGTCCTAGTTCAGCTAGGGATAACCCATGGAAATTCTCAACCTGCTCCGTCACGTACTTTGAGAATTATATCGCAACGTTGGACTCGTAAGTTTTTAAGACGATATGCGTTTTGTTATATAATTATATGAAAACACTGAACAACACAACTACAGTTAATGAATTAAGGCACTAATGGGAATTTTAGTAATATCAACCACAAACATACAAAAACCCACGTCACATACATGAAGTTCACACTTCAAACATCTATAGGGCACATCTACAAACATACACAAAAACCCACGACACTTACATAGAGTCTTCACTTCAAAAATCTATAGGGCACATCTACAAACATACACAAAAACCCACGACACTTACATAAAGTCTTCACTTCAAACATCTATAGGGCGCATCTACAAACATACACCAAAACCCACGTCACATACATGAGATTCACACTTTAAACATCTATATGACACATTTAGACGACACACACCACAAACATACAAAAACTCACAACACATACGTGAGGTTCACACTTTTACCAGCTATATGACACATTTACAAACATACACCAAAACCCACGACACTTACATAAGGTCTTCACTTCAAACATCTATATATGATACATTTAGACGACACACATATATTATAACACACAAAAACACACGACAGTGGTGTCACGTGATTCACACGAAAAGGACATGTTTATTCGACAGGATTCAATTTGTGTTCAACCACATTTTTACTGATAATTAACATTTAAGCGAATAATAAGTTATATGTTACAAATTGTACGTTTTCATTCAATTTTGAATGTCAATTTGCCTCACGAAATGCTGATACCAGGGCCCGTATTCATGAAACTGTACTCATGCTCAAACTCAAGGTTTTGTGCTCAAAATAAAGTTTTCATCTCTGTTGCTGCTATGGTCTTTATACATGACGTGATAACAAAATACCTTGGTATCGACTTAAAATACGAGTGTAAAATCCATGCCATTGATCTTAATTGTTGTTTGTAGAAGCAACAATAATTGTCTTTTGACCTTGAGTGATACTCACAACTCGACGGCATTGTCTCCGTATGACCAGGAAATCCCGGGCCAGGTGACCTCGGCTGATAAGCAGTGCGTTCGACTAGAAGGAGCTGGATCCCACCTATGCCGGGTAAGCGTAATACAAATGTGATTTATAAGATTTGTCAGTTGTATATTTAATGAGGTCATCACTAGCTCACAGCAAATTGTAGTTCTTAATTCTCAAGTGATATTTTTACTCTTTTTTTATCAGGAATTGTACTCTTCCGGTTTTTCCAGCATGTGTTACTCGATGTGGTGTCGAAAATCTAATTCCAATGTTTGCGGTGGTTACACTGCTGCTACCGGAACCACATGTGGTAACCGAAAGGTAATGTCAACCACTTTTATATTTTCCCCAAAAGGCTTTGTTTAAGGGATACATTTCAGCAATTTTCCCACATATGCAAAGATATTACATTCATGAAAAGTTGAAACAATATCTAAAAGTATTTTCAGATACATATATAGGTGAATTCAATTCAGAAATTATGATTAACATCAAGTGGGATGAATAAACATAATTATACACAAATGCATTTGTTAAAATGAATTTTCATCGAACTCAGGAAAACCGATTGTTTAGCTTCTAATATCCCAAAATCCATACACTATATTGAGTGATATGATAACGATATAGGCGGTTTTTCTCCATGATGCATCATCCAAGTTGGCTGCGCTGCGTTCATCTCATCTCTCGGTATGTTATTGAATTTTTGCGTTCCGGTAGAATTAAATGCTTGCCGGGCTGGTTTTTACGACGATATTGATTTTAACATGCTAAAATGCTCACAGTGGTACATGTATTAATAGTAATTTTTTTTCCAGCGCATTTTTTGCACATTTGACTACATATTCTTATCTATTTCATATCTGTTTTGTAATATGGCCACTAAAACAAATGAATAAGAAAAATCCCAAGGCCACTGTCCAAATCATGTTGACCAAAGTTGTCAAATTTGGCATGCAAACTGACCTTTGGCACTTATGTATTGCCGAAATAATCTTGTTGCACCTGAAGTATTTGTCCGGGTGTTCAACAGGTCTGTTTCCTTCAAAATATCTTGTAAAGTTGTTGGGGTATCTCGTCTGCCAAATTGTAAACAAAGTGATGCCGAGCAATCGTTTGTTTCCGGAATTCTGATAGGCTCTTGTCCAAAGTAACTAGTTGTATGAATGGAGGCAAATATTCTTGTGAGGAAAGCGGGAAATTGGCCAATGAAAATTAAGCAAACACTCCAGCCATATTACAAAACTCGATAACGTCGCAAAAACTAACCCGACAATCCATGCAAATACTCTATCAGGACGCCAAAACTCAATAACATCATCAAATCCAACCGCCAAGTCATATACAGACTCTACCGGCAAACCAAACTCTTACGTCGTCAAATCCAACCCGGCAAGCGAATCTGCTGTACTCGTAATGGATCGCATCGTTCCAACAGAATTGATCCGGTTCACGTGGTTCGTTTTCTGAAATGTACCGATTTGATCCAAGATGGCGGAACTGTATTGTTTCATTCGCCATACTAATGTACGTTTTGTTAAAAACGAGACGAGGAATGAAATTGTATCAATCATAATGTGTTAATATGACGGAACTATTTAGGAATTAATTTTACATCAGCTTTTTACAGTTGAAGTGAATACTTCATAGAAACGGCCGCCATCTTGGGAACTCACTTGAGATTGAAATGCGTTCCATTACATGGTAGGCTTTCCATTACATGGTAGGCTACCGTACCTGTTGAGTACGAACCAAATATAGGAACACACGGGTAGATGGCTGGGGTGTTTACCCATTATACATTATCCAAGATGGCTTAGCCGATTTGGATAATGCAATATGGGAACAAAACCCGGCTATATCGTCATCACATCTCTCTATATTGATTAATTTACTTTTTCGGTACTTTCCAGCAAGCTTCGTGTTGTTCCGATTGTGATTGAGAGGCCCAGTAAACATGACATTAACAAAAATGGTTTTTTGTTTTGTTTTTAGTGGTGTTACCAAGGTTACTGTGTCTCCAATTCCACAGCACCTGCCGTCAGTGGTATGTATGTCTCCACAATAATCTTATCTTGTTTTTTAAAAGGAAGTATTGCCATTTTTCTCGGATTTTGTGAGATTCGAAACAGGGAAGGCTATGAAATCTTAGTACTTTGTAGTTTAAGTTTTGTTTATAGTTAAACATCTCACTCATTTTCAGTCATTTATCTTTTGTGAAGACCTGCTAGCATTCGTAAATGTTACGGTGCCTCAAGCTTTGTTTGAATTGAGACATTCTTCTTGTTTTGTTTTTAGGTTTTATACATATCGTTATATCAATTTGGCAGTGTAAGTTAACAACCATATCTTATACATCAAGCAATCCTGCAGCAATATCGTCCTGCAAATTTTGCCAGACATACAATAAACACATCGTTTTATTTACAATATACGCAGGCATGTATAATCTATATATGAAGAACACTACAAAAATGTGTTTATTTTCATTCTGGATCAAAACGTTTCATCTTTCCCCCTTTCGTTCTATGGATGCATCACACGTGATCACTTCATTGACGTTCGTTTGATATTTCAGATTCGTGCCCGTATGGTGACAACCCCGGTGTTGTGTATACAGCAGGAAATGATACCTACACGTGCGCTACGCTTTTCACGAGCTTTGGTTTCAACAATTGCCCCACCTTTTACTCCTCCTGCTGTGATACGTGCTCAGCATATGCCCGTAAGTGTGATATAGAGATAGGGACGAAAAAGGCGATATCTTGTATCTCCGTACAGAATCACCCCAGAGCAGGGAGGATGAAGTGGATAGACTGTATTGCGGTATTATGTACATTATATTACTGCAGAGGATAATTCGTGGGTTTTTTAAGGGGTTCGGGGTAAGAGGATCATCCCAGGGATAGGGGTGGATTGGTTAGTTTGTATTGTTGTAAAGGATCATCCCAGGGATAGGGGGGGGGGGGGGGGGAGTGATTACCTTGTATTGTTGTACAGAATCATCCCAGGGATAGGGGTGGAATGGTTACCTTGTATTGTTGTACAGGATCATCCCAGGGATAGGGGTGGAATGGTTACCTTGTATCGTTGTACAGGATCATCCCAGGGATAGGGGTGGAATGGTTACCTTGTATTGTTGTACAGAATCATCCCAGGGATAGGGGTGGAATGGTTACCTTGTATTGTTGTACAGGATCATCCCAGGGATAGGGGTGGAATGGTTACCTTGTATTGTTGTAAGGATCATCCAAGGGATAGGGGTGGAGTGGTTCATTTGTATTGTTGTACAGAATCATCCCAGGGATAGGGGTGGGAGTGGTTACTTTGTATTGTTTTACATGATCATCCCAGGGATAGGGGTGGAGTGGTTACCTGTGTACACGTCTATGTAAAAAATAATACAGATAAATCACTCCCTTGTATACCCCACAAAGGATCTTTCTTATGTAAAAATCATGTCGTTGTTCAGCAAACACAGCAATTGATGATAAATTATAATTCATTTTACAGATATCAATAAAATGTTATTGTTCTACATTACAGCAACGACTACCGCAGCTCCAACAACTACAACTACCACTCCAACAACCACAACTACCACTCCAACCACAACTACCACTCCAACAACCACAACTACCACTCCAACAACCACAACTACCACTCCAACAACCACAACTACTACTCCGACAACCACAACTACCACTCCGACAACCACAACTACCACTCCAACCACAACTACCACTCCAACAACAAACAAATACCAAAACCACACAAAATACACCCACAAAAAACAAGACAATAAAAACAACACCAAACAAAACAAACAAACACCACTAAGACCACCAAACCACAAATAACGCAACACAACAAATACCACTCAACAAACCACAACGACACGCCAACAACAACAAGAACACCAACACCACACAACCAAAACACCACGACCACTCCAACAACCACAACTACCACTCCAACAACCACAACTACCACTCCAACAACTACAACTACCACTCCAACAACCACAACTACCACTCCAACAACCACAACTACCACTCCAACCACAACTACCACTCCAACCACAACTACCACTCCAACAACTACAACTACCACTCCAACAACCACAACTACCACTCCAACAACCACAACTACCACTGCAACTACCACTCCAATAACCACAACTACCACTCCAACAACTACAACTACCACTCCAACCACAACTACCACTCCAACAACCACAACTTCCACTCCAACAACCACAACTACCACTCCCACAACCACAACTACCACTCCAACAACCACAACTACCACTCCAACCACAACTACCACTCCAACAACCACAACTACTACTCCAACCACAACTACCACTCCAACAACCACAACTACCACTCCAACCACAACTACCACTCCAGCAACTACAACTACCACTCCAACCACAACTACTACTCCAACAACCACAACTACCACTCCAACCACAACTACCACTCCAGCAACTACAACTACCACTCCAACAACCACAACCACCACTCCAACACCCACAACTACCACTCCAATAAGAACAACTTCCACTCCAACAACCACAACTACCACTCCAACCACAACTACCACTCCAACAACCACAACTACTACTCCAACAACCACAACTACTACTCCAAGTACAACTACCACTCCAACCACAACTACCTCTCCATCAACCACAACTACCTCTCCATCAACCACAACTTCCACTCCAACAACCACAACTACCACTCCAACAACCACAACTACCACTCCAACAACCACAACTACAACTCCAACAACCACAACTACCACTCCAACAACCACAACTACCACTCCAACAACCACAACTACCACTCCAACAACCACAACTACCACCCCAACAACCACAACTACACTCCAACAACTACAACTACCACTCCGACAACTACAACTACCACTCCAACAACTACAACTACCACTCCAACTACTACAACTACCACTCCAACAACCAGCACTACCACTCCAACAACTACAACTACCACCCCAACAACTACAACTGCCACTCCAACAACTACAACTACCACTCCAACAACCACAACTACTACTCCAACCACAACTACCATTCCAACAACCACAACTACCATTCCAACAACCACAACTACCACTCCAACTACAACTACCACAATGATAACCACAACTACCACTCCAACAACCACAACAACCACTCCAACAACTACAACTACCACTCCAACCACAACTACCACTCCAACAACCACAACTACCATTCCAATAACTACAACTGCCGGTCCAACTACCACAACTACCACTCAAAAAACCACAACTACCATTCCAACAACCACAACTACCACCCCAACAACCACAACTACAATCCCAACAGCAACAACTACCACTCCAGCTACAACTACCACACCGACAACCACAACTACCACTCCAGCAGCTACCACTCCGACTACTACAACTCTCGGAACGACTACTTCTACTTTAACCACCACTCAGCCAACCACCACTCAGCCAACCACCACTCTTCCAAGTAAGTGTTTACCTAGTGTTTTATGTATAATAAGATGTCTGCTTTTATAAAGCAGTTTCTATCCTGAAATATATAGTCTCATATTCAACTGTTTGAAACGATACCATCGTTTTCAATTTTTGTATCTGCGCTTGCTAAATAACATGTCTGTTTCAGATACTGTCCAGAGAGTATGTTCGATCAGGATTCAGGTTGTGATATCTCTCACGATAGATCTCAGTAATTCCAACAGTCCAGGTTACCAGGAAACAAGTCAAACCGCCCGCGCTGCTGTAAGTTATTATGCTAGATTTTGCCCGCCTTCTATTTGAAGTTTATGCTGAGATGACATCATGTGGATCATTGTCAGATCTTGTCTGCAGGTCATCTAAGAGTATCTCAGAGGAGCGGAAGTTACAAGTCTAATTTCAATTAGACTGCTATTTTGATATATAACTGAGTAACGAAATACAGTTCTGGATTGTCTTCATACTTGTCTTCTAGGCTTATTCATGCCAGGGATCATGATCAGAAAATATTCCTGTCCATACCATTTCTTTATTTACCCCCCTTTTCCAGGTCGTAAGCTACTGGTACTCCTAGTAGTAGAAAGTAGATATAGATATTCAACATTTTTACCAGAATAACTCCAAACAAGGTGTCCGGACACTTTATCACTAGCCCTCCAACTCTGGGTCGTGAGTTCGAAACTCACGTGGGCAGGTGCCTGGTACTGACTGTAGGTAGGTGATTTTTCACCGGGTACTCTGGATTTCCTCCACCTCCAAAACCAGGCACGTCCTTAAATGACATTGGCTGTTCATAGGACATTAATCAAACTAAACCAAACCAAACAAGAATAAAAATTGAAGAAATGCATGCAGTTTGTTTAAACTGTAAAATCTTAAGATAGTCAAATAATTACCATATATGAAATGTTTTTATTAACCTGTGATGCGATAGATAACCTATGGCGATGTCTATGATTGGCGTACACAAACGGGGAATCTTTACCCGAACAGTGTTTCTATAGCTTTACTTGGGATTAACAACCAACATATGCTGTATAAAGATACTATTATGTTTCCTTTCACGGAATAATCTATTTCTTTGTTGCATTTCAGCTGATCGTTTTCTACAGAAATGTTGCTGGATTCATTGACGTCATTATCATCTCCTTAACGTAAGTTTGATATTTGCTGCTGCTGCTGCTGTTGTTGTTGTTGTTGTTGTTGTTGTTGTTGCTGTCGCCTTTCCACTTCTAAGATATATTATATTTGATATGTTTTCTTCTTATTTTTACAAAGACGTGGAAGTCTAGTTGTTGACCATAGAATCGTGACGTCGGACACCCCGGAAGCTAATGCAGGGATCACCAATGCGCTTGTTGGATTGGCTTCCGGTGACACCATGACTTATGGAAACCAATCTGTACAAACCTCTGCCATAACTCTGGAGAACAATGGCGGTACACAAGGTACGTCAAGTCAGCACTGGAGTAGTCACAAGACAATAAGATAAATCGTTAAGGGTTGCTCACGTAAGGCGTATCTAATTGATGACCACATGGCTGTACAACGTAAAATGACAACATATGTTTCATTCATTTGGTAACATATTAGAATAGGATTCCATTCTAGCAAACTTCATTTTATGTACTGTATAATGTGTTGTATCGGCGGGGGAATTAATTGCACTATTTATCATGCAACTGGCGTCGGAATACACCCATTAATATATATTTGCTGTATTTGACAATGACAGAAAACAGCGGTATTTTAGAATCTTAGCATGTGCATCAATTCGACTTACTTACTTCCAATGAAACAACGTTTAAAAGGCGAGCCTATTTTGAACATTGTTGATACCGTTTTCCTTTAAAAAATGCTTATTTTGGATGACTGTTGCAGGATAAATATAATTCATGGTTAGTGTCTTAAGATAGCAGCTGTATTTCGGCTCGGGACAGAAAGACTAAATTGGCTCGCCACTTTTGTCTTTCTTTACCCGCGCCAAAATACAGCTTACATTGTTATACAATGACCATGAATTCTCAATATGCATGGTCATTAAATAATACCAATGAATATTATAATGTATTTGTACTTGTAATTCACATTGCCGAATATTACGAAGTATGGTTAAGATAATTTAATACCCACGTCCTAGGTCAGAGTGGGACTACTGTGAAATATTAGTCTTTTAAAATTTAATGTAAATTAAATATTCAGAAAATAAAGATATATGACTTTGAGAACACAATATTTTAGCTAGATGTACACGAAAATGAAGCAGATGACACATCATTAGAACACCTAGAATCGTTGTACTGTTTCGCGGGTCTCCATCTTTTGTTAAGGTCCTGTTTCAAATATTTTGAATTATAGTTATTGTTTTGTATACCCGTCAGTAACCTAGGTGATGCTTTTTTTTAGAAATGAAAATTTGATAGAAACTACAAACACATGCATTGTCTGAATCCACCTAAACACTTGATCCGCTTAATGACCCAATATCTTACTGTTTTATAGTCCCGATAACGGTGAACTCTGACCCCTGCGTCCTGTTTACTGCGACAACAACGGCTAACTGTGGTGACGGGAAAACTTGTGAGGTGATTGGAGGCAACGCTACCTGTGTGTGAGTTTCGACATTACACATGCTTTGATTAAACATATAGGTAGCATAGGGCGACGAACGTTTACCGTAGTTTCTTTCGTATATTCCGCACAATATATGATATTATATGGGGGAAAACGTTTTTGGATATTTTGGTTAATCGGACGAAGGCGAATGGACCTATCTTGTGAAGCGAGCTATCAAATTAATAGGGCTATCTATTGAGGAGACCTATTTAAAATGAGTTTTTGGTAAAGGTAACTTTCGAGTAATTCGGGCTGTCTGGCGAAGATAACTATAAAGTAAATCGAGCTATCTAGTGAAGCGAGCCATATGGCATGGCTCTCTGATGCAGCGAGCTATCGAGTAACTTGTGCTGTCTGGTGAAGCGAGTTATGGATTGGATTCGGCTATCTGTTTAAGCGAGCAATCCGGCTATTTGATGAAGCGAGTTATCTGGTGAAGCGAGTTATCGAGTCAATTGTGCTATCTAATGAATCAAGCTGTTGAAGTGAGCAACAATATATATATGTTAAGCGAGATATTTGTTCAACGAGCTATGTGGTGAATCCGGCTCTCTTGTTAAGCGAACTATCGAAAGACTTGTGCTGTCTGGTGAAGCAAGTTATCTATTGAAGCGAGCTGTGGATTTGGATCCGACTATCTGTTGAACCGAGCAATCCCGGCTATCTGGTGAAGCGAGTTATCGAGTAAATTGTGTTATTTAATGAAGCAAGCTATCTGGCGAAGCGAGCTATTGAGTACATTCGGCTCTCTATTGAAGCGTGCTATCGAATAAATCAAGGTATCTGATGAAACGAATTATCTGGCGAAGCAAGCTATCAAGTAAATCGTGGTACCTGGTGAAGCGAGCTATCGAGTATATCGTGTTATCTGATAAAGCGAATTATCTGGCGAAGCGAGCTATCGAGTAAATTCAGCTCTCTGATGAAGCGAGCTATCGAGAAAAAGGTGAAAGGTGGAACGATCCATTGATCATGATGTACATTCCAATTAATCAATATTTACATTCCCATTGATTATGTTGTACATTCCCAGTGATTATGATATACATTCCTATTGGTCATGATGTATATTCCCATCGATCATGATGTATATTCCCATCAATCATGATGTATATTCCCATTAATCATGATGTATATTTCCATTCGCGTTGAAATATTACTATATGTATCTTCTGTCCTTGTGTCAATGCCTCTCTCATTCCCATGCATTCATTGGTAACATCAAAGATGATGACGTGATGCGAGATTGTTTGATTTTCTTCTCACTCTGTCCGCCGATGTGCTTAGTTATTCTATTCTATTTTTTTCTTTCTTTTTTTTTTAGAGAAATCCAATCTTCAGGTAAGTTTTTTTTATGAAATTGAGCAAAAACGTCAAAAAGTATGTTCTTCATTTCCCCGATATTTGTTTGCACAATCATGTAAAATTTTCCTGCAGTTAATTACGTTTTTCTCATTGTCTAATACTGGTTAATGCTTCTCAAACTTGAACAAGCAAACTTTATGTTGATCGCTTTTTGAAAATTGATATGAATAAAGCAAAGAAGAAATTATGAGCAAATTAAACGAAACGAAACTAGAAAACGTCGTATCCCCTTTATTTAAATTCCGTTAGTGTAGTTTGGAATATGTAAGGATAGGTTATTTATGCGTTGTCAAATACAAAAGGAAATAAGGAACATTTTATTTCGAGATTAAATGAATGTAGAAATGTACCTTTTCAATGTAGATGGATTGGGCGTTGTTGTTGGTCTCGGCGTTGGAGTGTCGGCTGTTCTTCTTCTCGTCATAATAATACTAGTATGGATGTGTACGAGACGCAGGAATAGGAGAAAACATCAGACAACGAAAAAGACACTCAGGTATCAAATATGTATATATAATGTATATATAACAGGGTCTATGATGAAATGTTGGTACAATCATCTGAACTGGTGTTCATTGAGTAAGTGTTGTAATGGGGCTAATATGTTGGCGTTGTTGATATTATTAAAAAAAATACTTATTTACAATAAACCGTAAACATTGAAACGGATATAGTCTAAACGGCGTGTGTTTCTTTATGTGTCCTACATTCTACCAGGCTATGCATACTGTATAGTTGTTAAATTCCATGTAGCTGAAATCACGCTGTTGTCTCAGTCGGACCCAGTTCATAGATATCTATTTTCGCGCATCTGTGCCTTATAAACATTCTGCAGTTTACACTTTAATACATTTGTTTGCATGTATAAATATTCGCTTGGTATTAATTTTCGCGTTATGTTTAATGACAGTCAATAAAGCGAATTTAAATCCACCGCGAAAATTATAAGCTGTACACTAGCAATGCCAGAAAATATGTTATTGATGCTTTAAATACAGCCGGCATCGGGAAATACCACATTTGTGTCGTCGATGAAACAAAATACGCTTACCATTTCGCAACAAATAGTCTTAACTTTGTTTTTCAAGGTTTGTATGGCGGATGTCGTCGATGAAGCATTAGCACAATGTAAAATTATAGTTAATTTATATTTATCAGTTTTAAGTTTCGTTTGCCTGTCAGTATTCTCTGTTTGTTGTCTTGTCAGACCTCCGGGGACACCGGCTGCCCTTCCAACGCGGTTCCAGGCTAACACACCAAGCTGGAGCCATCAGCCATCATTTTACTACAATAACGGGCTAGACCTTAATGAATCGGAGAAGTCCGTACCAGCTTCTTTTAGAAATCTTCCATCCTACAATTACCTGGATCACGATAAGCGTAAGTTTTGCTTAACTTACCATATACTTATTTTAACAGATAGGGAAAGGAAATGTCCATCATTTTATGGTTTCTTGATGAAAACGATCAGAATTTGCCATTTGCAAGTCTCTCCATTAACTCTCACATATTGGAGATAGTCTTTAAGGATTGCTTACTTGAAGCTACAAATATTAATCCAGTCATGTTTACATTTCGATTATCAAATAAGAGAGTTATTGGTACAACATTTTTATTGACCTGTAATGGTACAAAGTTGTATCGACCTGTATTGGTACAAAGTTTGTATTGACCTGTATTGGTACAGAGTTGTATCGACCTGTATTGGTACAAAGTTGTATCGACCTGTATTGGTGCAAAGTTGTATTAACATGTATTGGTACAAAGTTGTATTGACCTGTATTGGTACAAAGTTTGTATTGACCTGTATTGGTACAAAGTTTGTATTGACCTGTATTGGTACAAAGTTTGTATTGACCTGTATTGGTACAAAGTTGTTGTGACCTGTATTGGTACAAAGTTGTATTGACCTGTATTGGTACCAAGTTTTCATTGACCTGTATTGGTACAAAGTTGTATTGACCTGTATTGGTACAAAGTTGTAGTAACCTGTATTGGTACAAAGTTGTAGTGACCTGTATTGGTACAAAGTTGTAGTGACCTGTATTGGTACAAAGTTGTAGTGACCTGTATTGGTACAAAGTTTGTATTGACCTGTATTGGTACAAAGTTGTATCGACCTGTATTGGTACAAAGTTGTATTGACCTGTATTGGTACAAAGTTGTATTGACCTGTATTGGTACAAAGTTGTATCGACCTGTATTGGTACAAAGTTGTATCGACCTGTATTGGTACCAAGTTTGTATTGACCTGTATTGGTACAAAGTTGTATTGACCTGTATTGGTACAAAGTTGTATCGACCTGTATTGGTACCAAGTTTTCATTGACCTGTATTGGTACCAAGTTTTCATATACCTGTATTGGTACCAAGTTTTATCGACCTGTATTGGTACAAAGTTGTATTGACCTGTATTGGTACCAAGTTTTTATTTACCTGTATTGGTACCAAGTTTTTATTTACCTGTATTGGTACCAAGTTTTTATTGACCTGTATTGGTACCAAGTTTAATTTACCAACCTGTATCTATGTATACCACAGACCACATGCGAACCGATGAAAAGTGTACTGTTAGTAATGATGGTACAGAGTGTCTGTTCAAGTAGAATTGTAATGATATATTGTTGTCATTTTAGCTCGAAGAAAACAAGACCGTGGACGTAGAGAGGAAGATACGTATTATTTCAACTCGTCAGGCTCAGTAAGTATTTTCTGACAAGATATATGTCTGTAATCTTATACCTTATATGTTTTAGTGTTTTAATTAGCCATGCATACAGTTCAATTATGATTATTTTCTTATTCTTTTGTTTTATATTAATATTATTTTCCTATATTTTAATTTATAATCTTTCTTTTTAATTTTATTTTATTTTTACGTGGGCCATGATTAACATCAATATTTTTTTATTTTGATTTTGAATTTTTTGTTTATATTTCTCTGCTTCTTTCCTGAACAAATGTTAAATAAACATGAAGTACAACCATAATTATCATTGTTGTAGGAGAGCAGACGACATTGATTATAGGATTCAGTAATTTCGCTGAATTCGCTGAATGGAAGTCTCAGGTTTATAAGATGGGGTATGGTGCCATTTACCGAAGGGAGACACTAGTAACACCAGTATGTAGATAGAGCGGCGAGAACAATCACTTATTTATTAAATTCTACTGTTAATATTCAAGTTTGCTCTGGATAGTCCTTATATGGATATTTTAAATACAGTATTATATATACTGGGAATTTATCATTTGATGTATGATTATCATTGTAATGTTGTAAGACACTGCTGATAGGCGAATACTAGTAAAGAATAAGTAATGTATTTCAATGTAAAAAAAAATGTTTTACTAAACACGTGTACTGAGCTTTATTTTAACCGGCAATATCAATGTGTATATCACAATTTGCCATATTTGTTTTTGATTTGAGGCTTACATCTCTGTAATACATGGTATGGTTACATGTCATGCTTTAACGCAAGTACAAAATGCGATTTTATTGTTCCACTTGAATACAAATATTGTGTTTGTACGCTTCTGCTAATCTATTCTTCCAAAATGTCAAAACAATGAACGCTGTGATGTGTCGACACAAATAGCAATGCACAATAGTTTTGTGGTTACTTTAGTTGTTAAATAACAAAGATATGTTGTTTGTTACAATATAAATATAACATTATCTTCACTGTAAAATATTGTTATTAAGTTATAATTGAAATGAATCATCTAAAACAATGCGTTATTACTGAGTATTTATTACAATTATAAGGTCATAGGTCATTTTATCGAATGATGAGGTAAAACTATTAAGATGCTACATTCCGACAAAAAGAATAATAATAAACGAATACAATATATAATAAGCAATTGTGTATTGATACAATATTAAAAATTCAATACGCTGCGTTGTAACTACCCTCAAACAGTTACATAAATTGTGTTGTAACTACCCTACCAACAAGTTATATTTTTTGTGTTATAACTACCCTTCTAATGTTACATTCTTGGCTTTGTAACTACTTTCCAAAAATTACATACTTTGCGTTATAACAACCCTCCAAAAATTACATACTTTGCGTTATAACAACCCTCCAAAAGTTACATACTTTGTGTTATAACTACCCTTCAAAAGTTACATATTTTGTGTTATAACTACCCTCCAAATATTACATACTTTATGTTATAACTTCCCACCAAAAGTTACATATTTTCTGTTGTAACTACCCCCCATAAGTTACACATTATCTGTTATAACTACCCTCCAAACGTTACATACTTTGTATTATAACTACCCTCCAAAAAGTTCATACTTTGTGTTATAAGTACCCTCAAACAGTTATATACTTTGTGTTATAACAACCCTCCAAACGTTACATACTTTGTATTATAACTACCCTCCAAAAAGTTCATACTTTGTGTTATAAGTACCCTCAAACAGTTATATACTTTGTGTTATAACTACCCTCCAAACGTTACATACTTTGCGTTATAACAACCCTCCAAAAGTTACATACTTTGTGTTATAACTACCCTCCAAATGTTACATACTTGGCGTTGTAACTACATTCCAAAAGTTACATGCTTTGTATTTTAACAACCCTTCAAAAATTAAAAACATCTTATTAAAATTACCTTTCAAAAATATAATACATTGTGTTATAACAACCTTCCAAAAGTAACATACTTTATATTATAACTTCCCTTCAAAAGTTACATATTTTGTTTTATAACTACCCTCCAAAACTTAACACTTTGCGTTGTAACTACTTTCCAAAAATAACATACTTTGCGTTATAACAACCCTCCAAAATTTACATACTTTGTGTTATAACAACCCTCTAAAAGTTACATATTTTGTTTTATAACTACCCTCCAAAACTTTGCGTTGTAACTACTGTCCAAAAATTACATACTTTGCGTTATAACAACCCTCCAAAAGTTACATACTTTGTGTTATAACTACCCTCCAAAAGTTACATATTTTGTGTTATAACTACCCTCCAAAAGTTACATATTTTGTGTTATAACTACCCTCCAAAAGTTACATACTTTGTATTATAACTACCTCCAAAACGTTACATATTTTGAGTTATAACAACCCTCCAAAAGTTACATATTTTGTGTTATAACTACCCTCCAAATGTTACATACTTTATGATATAACGTCCCTCCAAAAGTTACATATTTTCTGTTTAAAACTATCCTCCAAAAGTTACATACTTTATGTTATAACTTCCCACCAAAAGTTACATATTTTCTGTTGTAACTACCCTCCAAAAGTTACATATTTTCTGTTGTAAATACCCTCCAACAGTTGGATACATTATGTTATAACTACCCTCCAACAGTTGGATACATTATGTTATAACTACCCTCCAACAGTTGGATACATTATGTTATAACTACCCTCCAACAGTTGGATACATTATGTTATAACTACCCTCCAACAGTTGGATACATTATGTTATAACTACCCTCCAACAGTTGGATACTTTATGTTATAACTACCCTCCAACAGTTACATACTATGTTATAACTACCCTCCAACAGTTGGATACATTATGTTATAACTACCCTCCAACAGTTGGATACATTATGTTATAACTACCCTCCAACAGTTACATACTATGTTATAACTACCCTCCAACAGTTGGATACATTATGTTATAACTACCCTCCAACAGTTGGATACATTATGTTATAACTACCCTCCAACAATTGGATACATTATGTTATAACTACCCTCCAACAGTTGGATACTTTATGTTATAACTACCCTCCAACAGTTACATACTATGTTATAACTACCCTCCAACAGTTGGATACATTATGTTTTAACTACCCCCATAAGTTACACATTATCTGTTTTAACTACCCTCCAAACGTTACATACTTTGTATTATAACTACCCTGCAAACGTTACATACTTTGTATTATAACTACCCTGCAAACGTTACATACTTTGCGTTATAACAACCCTCCAAAAAGTTCATACTTTGTGTTATAACTACCCTCCATACGTTACATACTTTGCGTTATAACTACCCTCCAAATGTTACATACTTGGCGTTGTAACTACATTCCAAAAGTAACATACTTTATATTATATTTACATTTGGATGGCAAAGCCATGATATAGACAAACTAAACAAATTTGCAGTCTATGAGAGTATAACTGACACCCAAAGCGTGACACCATTCTATGCATAACTGACACCCAAATCGTGCATTCGGGTGTTATTCATACGCGACCGGATCCCCCGGAACTACTTGCAACCAATGTAAACAAATGGCATCTTATCATTGCTCATCATGCTATCGGATAGAGTACGAGACCAGAAAACAAATCTTAAAACGTAAAACGAAAATAAAGGTAAGAATGGTTAACAATCACGAAAATGGAAATAAAACAAGATTTAATAAACACATATGTTGACAGATATTTGTTCCGGGGCCAGAGTGGAAAATCATTACACACCACATTGTTTGCGCGCCACCGCCATCCAGTGTTTGAATGACAAAAAAATTGAAACCCGACACATCATGTTTATGTCAAATCATAAGAACGAGGCTTCTCTCCGGTCGCACAATAGAACAGTTTCTTCTTCACAAAAGAAAGCATCAAGTGGTGCATTACCGTGTCTAACGCATCCTAAACTTGAAACAGCCATGGTACCCGTCACAAGCAAAGTTGTCGCTGAAGCTCGTCTAACTCCCTCGGCCACTGTCACTTCTCTCATTGGTCGTATCCCTGACACCGGTGCTGTTGTAGCTACTATAAACTGTAATCAGGTTTCCATGCAATCAAAGAACATGTTTACATCTGGTTTTTTGGCGAATTCCACTTTCTCCCACTGCACATTCAACTTTCATAGCTAAACTCTGTCAATGCTGTCAGCCGTTGCGTGCGCGTGGTGACGGGTGAAATTTCCATCCGCATAATTGTTCCGGATGGTAAATTTTTAAATAAAAATCCGAAATCGTTAACAAACTGAATAATTCATCCGTATATTCTGAAATACTGACTACCAATATTATTGATATTGTTATTAAAATATCTGATGATGTTTTCAGTATTTTTTTAATGATTTCCACGCACTATTTTTTTTATTTTTTTTTTGCCAATCAGCACGTGAATCACAATAGGCTGTTCTATTTGTTGACCTCTGACAGTGGAAACGTCGGTAAAAGTCAGATTTCAAATTATAATGAAAATTAAAGTTGAAATCGAAAAGAAACTAATATAGAAAACGTAAATATAAACATTAAACTGTCTTTTTATGGATTATATGGTCTATATAGATGCCAGAGCTTTGCAGACAATCATTTCATAATGCGCTAGCGCGCATTATGAAGATTGTCTGCAAAACTCTGGCATCTATATAGACCATATAATCCATAAAAAGACAGTTTAATGCTTAAATAACTTTCCTTCAAAAGTTACATATTTTGTTTTATAACTACCCTCCAAAACTTAACACTTTGCGTTGTAACTACTTTCCAAAAATAACATACTTTGCGTTATAACAACCCTCCAAAATTTACATACTTTGTGTTATAACAACCCTCCAAAAGTTACATATTTTGTTTTATTACTACCCTCCAAAACGTTGCGTTGTAACTACTGTCCAAAAATTACATACTTTGCGTTATAACAACCCTCCAAAAGTTACATACTTTGTGTTATAACTACCCTCCAAAAGTTACATATTTTGTGTTATAACTACCCTCCAAAAGTTACATATTTTGTGTTATATCTACCCTTCAAAAGTTACATATTTTGTGTTATAACTACCCTCCAAAAGTTACATATTTTGTGTTATAACTACCCTCCAAAAGTTACATATTTTGTGTTATAATTACCCTCCAAAAGTTACATATTTTGTGTTATAATTACCCTCCAAAAGTTACATATTTTGTGTTATAACTACCCTCCAAAAGTTACATACATTATGTTATAACTACCCTCCAACAGTTACATACGTTATGTTATAACAACCCTCCAAACGTTACATATTTGAGTTATAACAACCCTCCAAAAGTTACATATTTTGTGTTATAACTACCCTCCAAAAGTTACATACATTATGTTATAACTACCCTCCAAAAGTTACATATTTTCTGTTGTAACTACCCTCCAAAAGTTACATATTTTGTGTTATAACTACCCTCCAAAAGTTACATACATTATGTTATAACTACCCTCCAAAAGTTACATATTTTCTGTTTAAAATACCCTCCAACAGTTACATACTATGTTATAACTACCCTCCAACAGTTGGATACTTTATGTTTTAACTTCCCCCAAAAAGTTACACATTATCTGTTTTGTCTACCCTCCAAATGTTACATACTTTGTTTTATAACTACCCTCTAAAAATTAAATACTTTGTTTTATAACAACCCTCCAAACGTTACATACTTTGTTTTATAACTACCCTCTAAAAATTAAATACTTTGTTTTATAACAACCCTCCAAACGTTACATACTTTGTTTTATAACTACCCTCTAAAAGTTAAATACTTCGTTTTATTAACAACCTTCCAAACGTTACATACTTTGTTTTATAACTACCCTCTAAAAGTTACATACTTTGCGTTATTACTATCGTAAACTGAAAGGAGTAGGGGATATTGATATTTCAGTTGTAATTGTAATGATTTTAAAACTCAATTTAGATACATTTAACAAAATGAGACCATGAAAGATTTTAAAATATTATTCATAAAATCAAGTAGAAAACCCCTGAATTACAAAGATAATGTCTGAATTGATGAGTGTACCTCTTGCAGACTGTATACGTATTGGGATACCTGTCATATCCTACACAATTATTTGGTCGGATAGAACAGGATTTTGTTTTACACAGACATTATTCATTTTTGTATGTGATATTTAGTATAGACAAGTTTCACTTAACAATATATCCAACATGTGTTCATTTTTTATGAAAACCAATATATTTTATTCTCATATTAATGACATTTTATTTGTTGATATTTTTTCAACGTTGTGGATGGTATAAAACAGATATCTTAATAGATATATATATAAATTATTAAATATTTGCATAGCAAATGACTGTTTTTAATCTCAGAAAAAAACAGCAGGCATTGGATATTTCTGTGAATATTTTTCCACATTTCAAGAAGAATTCACGTGAAATGAGTATAATTTGATCATGTATGTATTGGAAAACACATTCCGATGTTCATGCTGGCATGAACGCATGTTTATGGTTTTTATTTTCCATGAGGTCCATGTACCATACGGAGTTTGATTATATAATGTACTTCGATGTTGTCTTGTAAAACATAGTGATTGTAGATACTATTAGATCAATCAATCACTTGTGGATTAAATGTGGTGCTCAAACTTGAAAAAAAGCATGCGCATTCATTTCGGTGGACATGCCTACATTATGTGAAAGTGATGTGATCAACCATGTTCCCTGGCGTATGTTTGATCTCCATAATTTTTACGTTTATATTAGTAATTTCATTCTGCAGGTATCATTGTGAAGACTATTGTTGTATCCTTATGCAGTATCCTTACCGTCGTCACAGAACAATAGATACTTCTTGATATTCTAATTTGTATATAGATATCCCTGTTATGAAAATTATTTATGTGATAAGTGTATTTGTACTTCAAAAAATATTTCCTCGAATTGATTTTGCCATATTTCTCTTCAAGACAATAGCTGTAGTTTGTAAAAATAATATGACAAAAAAGAAACATTTGTCTCAACTAGTTATTACGACAAAGAAAATATTGGATTATTGACCAGTTTAAAAATTAAAATAAATCACTTTTGTGTTACAATGTACAATCACCAAAGCTATGTTATCATATCGTATGCTTATTAGTCGACCCCTGTGATTCAGTTTGTTAATACCCCTTTCTCATTTTGATAACTTGAAATTACTTGGAATATTTAGATAAGGTATGTCATGTCCACTGAGCTCGTATACAAGAGTGTCTGTGTGTCTATACAAATTTGTTTGTTCTAATCGATTAGTATAATTAACCTGGTGATGTTCATGTAACATCTTATATCTAAAATACTTTAAATGTTACAAAACTCGTGTACTTTTCAAATTTTCTATCTTACTCGTTAAGCAAATAGTTCTAGTTTGTAGAAAAAAATAGTATCAACGAGTTAATATTTGACAATTGGCAGGTTCAAATGTCGACTTCAAAATCTCTTGAAGAAAAAAGTAAATATTCACTTGTGTAGCATGAATATCCTGTATAAGTTTCATATGTGTTTATCCTTTGATTTCATTATCATCCCGAATCTCACTCTGACAACTTGAAATAACTTGGATGTGACAAGATTAAAGTACATGTATATTATGTTGTCCATATAGAGGTCGAGTGCGTTCAAGTATGTGTGTTCCTATACAAATGCGTCTGTTATTGCAGTTCTTATTAATTATTTTATGCAAAATCGTTACATGTATGAAATATATATAAATAACTATGTGTGTGTGTGTGGGGGGGGGGGGGGGGGTGGGTCAAAACTACTTAAATGTTGCAAACCTTGTGAACTGTGTAGTGTGTAATATTCGCTGTCATTACATACAACGCGAAAATAACTACACACCGAGTATTGATACCGTAAACCATCAATTTATATTTACACGAAGGGGTTTGGCGAAATTTAATACCTGCGAATAAGTTCCTATAGGGACCGTCGGAAAATATTTAGTCCCGCAAAATTAACTTTGCAGTGCTATCCAAATCTGGCATGGAATACTCGGATATTTTGTAATAATTATTTTTATAATTTTCTATTTTCGATTCATGTTAGAAACTTAATATACTGCAATGTATATTTTTATTTTGTTATAAATATATATATATATATTTGAAATAAAAATGAAAACTGTTTACCTCATTTTCTTCTGTGGTTTCATTAAAAGCTTTGATAACTTACGTATTAATCCCCCTTTCCCACATTCAGTCACTGCGATACATTCTGTACCACTACTTGCGTTTGACTTGTTTAAATATAGGTGCATCAGAAACTTGAACGTTCTTGAGGATTATTAATCTATCATTGACCATTGCAAATTCTTGTGAAATTAAACCGATAAAGTTACGGCGAGGTTTAAAGAAATGAGGCATATATCCCTTAGATATTCAAAATTTCATTGATATATCTTGTTTAAAGATACAAGGTAGCAGTATTTTCTAAAAATGATCCATTAAAAATATGATTTTATTCCTTGAAAAATACTCCTTATTTAACATGACATTGCATTCATGTTTTCACTTTTAGGATTTATATCATCAATAACTGTATCGAAAATCAATTGACTATAAAATAATTATTATAAGAAGTTCTGAAAAAATTACAATAAGCAACTTTCAATAAATCTGATTTACGGAATTTCAAATTTTGTTTTGTTAAGTGTTAAGAAAATCATATAGGGCAGGGTATGTCGAATAATTCATAAAATTTATTACAGCTGTTTCATCTTTCAGCAGTGCTAGGGGCAAAAAGTGTGGAAGGGGTTAGGGAAACCACAACAGGCCCAACACAATCTCGCACAAAATAAATACAGTTTGTCTTATCTCAAATTAGTCCGTTCAAATTGCGCTTCCTTTTTTTAATCTGAGCTTGTCGGAACGTCTCGAAAAATATCCAGTTGCACATGGGAAATGTATTAGTGCCGGGGAGACTCTTAGTACAAATCTCTGGTAGGCAACACTGTCTCAAAATGGAAACAGTTTCCGATGCCTTCCTCACAGGGACGAATTCTCGATAAAAGCACAAAAAACTAGATTTGATCAAGATCAAAACATGTGATTTCCACCTAGGAAATGATCGCAGACATGTTATCATTCTGACTGTCGCTTCAGTACGTGTTATCTACGTTTTCTCAACGTTTTCTCAACGTTTTCTCTTCGTTTTCTCTTCGTCTCCCTTCTCTAAGCGGACATTTGATTTTGAACAGTGTCCTTGACCTTGAACATCAAAGGTCAAGGTCAACGATTTGCATAACTTTTGTAGCCAGTGATTCCTGCTATAGATGTGCCAATTATCAAGTCTGAAGGTGACAGAGTAAGGGGATAAAAATAGTTAAAGTGTAAGTTAAGGATAATTTTGAATTTTGGCGGAAAAATGTTTTTCAAACTCCTGTTTCTTCATTATTTTTGATGATATGACCTTGAAACGTTGCAAACATCTTCAAGAGAGCATTTTTTTCTTCTAATTACGGTCAAAATAGACCATTTAAAAAGAGAATTTTCGATTTTTGATCATTTGACCTGTGTGACCTTTAACGAAGGTCAAGGTCAATGAAAACCAATAACGTTTGTAGTCATATGTACATACTATCTCTGTGTCAAATATAAAATCTGAATATGTCAAGATATAGGAGAAGGAGAAAAATGAATGCATTTTAGGCGGGAATTTGAATTTTTTTTTATATGCATTGAAAAAAATATTCATTTTAATTTTTTTTTTTTGACCTTGATTTGACCACGTGCTATGACCTTGACATTGACATATTTTTCTGATAACATGCTTCCGAGAAAAGTTTGCCAAGACCATAAAATACACGATGCACTGAGCATGCAAGGAATAGAACAAAACGACAAAGAACCTGGTTCGAGAGATGTTTTTTTTTTTAATTTTTAATTTTTGAAGTTTGTGACCATGAATGAAGGTCAAAGTCAATGAAAAATGATATATTTTGTAGCCACTCTTACATGCTACTGTTGTGCCAAATATCCAGTATGTATGTGTATAATTGAAGGGGCTGAAACATTTTAAGTGCATGTTTGTCCTATTTTTGAATTTAAGCGGGATAAACTTTGCATTTTTTAAAGTGCCATATCACATCTCAGTGGATCATGTTCTTACATGTGCAATGAAAACATTACTCAGTTTGAGAATTTTGTTTCGACATTTTGTTTTCCCCATAGCGATGTCGTGACATTGACATATTCTCTGATAACATGGAGTAAATAAAGTTAGTCCCGACCATGATCTACATGACACACTGGGTGGGTATGAAATTGAACGAACTTAATTATGGTCGTTCTAAAAACGTTTTTAAAACATATATTTTAAGATCTGTGACCTTGACCTTTCAAAATATTATCACCAAAATGTTAAGGTTAACTGCAGCTTCCATATCTCGATCATGTACTAAAATATGAACGTTTTGTCTGTTTTCGTTTTTACAATGAAAGCGTTTTCATGATGTGGTAATAATGATGATAATGATAATAATAAGAAGAAGAAAAACATAACGAAAACAATAGGGATTTCCATTTCGGATGGAAATCCCTAATAAACAGTGTCAAGGGGGACATACGGACGAAAAGGGCTGCTTAAAAAGAAGACATGGCATGAAACAATAGAAAACAGTTGAGTTTGAATATAGATTTTACTGATAGTATTGTTCAAACGAATTCATTCCCATTCTTCTGTCACGGAAGAGAAGAAATTATAACAAGCCACTCAACGCTCTACAGGTTGATATTGTATCGGGTTGGTTGGATGGTTATCTATAAAAACGTACATCGAAACTCTCTCATAATTTGGTCACGCGTCTCTGAATAATCATAATCATTTCACGACAAACCTTAAGGCAACATGGACGTGTTCTTTATTCGATTCATATTTTTAGGTGTTTTGGGAATTATTTCTACTACAGCAATCAGATTTCAAGGAAAATATGACTGGGAAACTGAAGGTAAGTACTGAAGCCTGAGCAGACGACATCCGATGTACCATTTGGGTACAATGTGTAGCGAAAAGCATTATAGGAACAAAATATAGTATTAAGTTCTGAAGAGTGGTAACTTTAATATAATATTTGAAAGTTCGATATTAATGTTGCGTTAAGTTTTGCCATTTTCAAAAAAAATACACAAAGGAAAACCTTGGGCACAGTCGATGTTTTCTCACAGTTCTGAACCCTAAATACGCACACACGCATGCTTACATATGTATAGATATGCGTTTGAAAGCAATATTGACAGGGTTTCAATTTTTTTGGGAGGGGGAGGGCAAAATGACCTTTCCGGATGTACGATGGCGGTGTTGAGCCCCACCTTCGTGACAAATTGGCAAATGCATATAATTCTTGAAATATCTAGTCAATTTGGCATCTAGTCAATTTGCTAGTAATTTCTCAACCAGACTGATTGCATGAAAGTTGTGTCTTCCTTGGGTTTATTGGTCTCTGGGTGACTGGATAGTTCTTCTAAGTCCTATAAGTCGAGTCAATATTTGTATTAATTGATGCTACTTCAATCATTTGATTCATTACATATTTTGTTGTATTGCCCTTGGGATCATTGGTCTTTGGGTGAATGGCAAATACCTGAGAACTGTAAAACTTCAATAGCTAGGTATTTGGGTTTTTTTAATTGAATTGTACCATTTATTTGGTCACCCATGGGATTATCGGTCTCTAGGTGACTCGACGTCGTTTTGAGTTTTAATAAACGTTCAGTACGTCTTTGTCATTTCATTATTGCCCACGAACAAGCAGCTTACGGTGATTTAACGTAAAATGTGTTATTTATTTATGTACACAAACACAAAAACAAAATGAGAGTTGACCCAAAATGACATGTGATATTGTGCACATAGAAAGGAATGGCGGCATCATGTAGTCGTTCATACACTAATATATATTCATGGACTGTAGGTGAGGTATATATGTTTTTGACGGTCCTGGTATGAACAATATTGACCTTCGGCTAGGTAAATATTCTTCAGATCAGGTTCATAAAATACGGATAGACCGAAATGGACGTCCACAATTACTTTAGATGATTTTTCCACATCATCATCAAATCAATTCGTCAGTCACAAGTTACATCAGCCAACCATTAGCCATGTATCACAACAATATTATCAACTACATCATCATCATCATCATCATCATCATCATCATCAAATCCACTGATCTACCATGCATATCACCCAACATCATTTATCAAAACCATAATTATCAACGCATATTAAAACACCTCAGATCATCGACATCATCATCACTTTAATTATCATCACATGATTGTCATATATCATTCGTTATATACATTCATCAACCCATCAACATATTAACAACCAACATCATTGATTACAACATTAATTACCATCACATTAAAATATACAACAAAACCTGAGCGCACCATCATCACTTTCATTATCAACACATGATAATCATATATCATTTATCAATCTTTATATACACTCATCATCATCATCGTCGTCGTCGTCGTCGTCGTCGTCCAGTAAATTGATAAATATATCAGCCATCATCAATCATTTTAAGTTCAATCATGTGTGAAGACTAGAAATCAAATATAAGAAATGTCAATTACCTACATTTGTTTCAGTTGCAAATCTATATTTAACACATCACTCTACACTCGCCATCTATTCACACTCACACTCGCCCTTATCTGCACTTATAATCATATACACATTTATATATACACATACACTATAGTGAGGAATGGAGAGAAATGAAAAAATAAACGAAATGCTTTTCTTTTGTTCAACTCTTTAGCCAGTTAAATAATATTTTGGTGCCTTGCCTATATTGCAACGTGTGTTTTCAAATTACATCATAAAACAATTAAACACTCTTGATTATTTTGCTTGTATGCCTTTACCTTTATCCTTTTATCTAAATGTGATAAGAATGTCATGTATCGTTCGTTTAATAGTTTTGTATCAAACATAATATGAACAATTTGAAACTTTTTCCAGAACAAGTGACATTGCACATCAGTGACACAGGACGCCATAAAAGATCAGGCGATGGCGTGATTACCTTTCCGGGTGATATAGGGATACATTTTGACACGGAAAACTCCTCTGTCAGCCTCTCTCTACGACGTAACTATGCTCTGAATGAGAACGTGCCTGTCTACGTCATTGAAGAAAACGGCATAGTCCAACAACATTTACCTGTTGTAACGGTAAGATCTGATATTAACATATGACCATTCTTATCGCTAATAAAGGTAAGATCTATCAACGATCAGATTTAGTAAATTTTAAAAACAGATATTTTGATAACAGTTATGATCGTTCAACATGGGTAACAAAAAAATTACCCCAGGTGTCAAATTGGTTCTCAGTATACCAACTCCTATTTGCAATTACGTTTATCCTTGTGACGCTAAAATACATTCGCATATTGTAGATTTGGCTTTGTAACAATAAAAAACCACCAATAGTTAAGTTCAGATCGAACATATGATTTATTCCAAGTAAAGGTGAGACTAAAAGCAGTGGAGGAAAGGTCTACCAGTGTAAAGCTAAAGTTTAACACTTTTTGAAAATTTCATTTTTGTAATGTCACAGGATACAGCATATTACCAAGACGTAAAACATGGGGCAGCTTTTACGGTCAAATTTGACGAAAAAACATCAAAAGTTTCAAATCTGGTAAGTTACGGCGATCAATTGTCAGCTTAAAGTTTTTTTTATAATAGGCATTTTTGCGGTACTTTTTTCAGAAAAAAAACAACAACAAAATATTGAAATGCTTTTCATTATAAGTTTCATTTGCATGGAATATATTTTCGTAGTATGTTCCATACCTGGAACCTGCAATAATGTTACCCACGAATTGAAAACGCTATTTTGGTTCCAATTTAGTATGTCTAGGAAGGGTAACCTGTAAGATCGTATCAAACAAGGAAATAATAATCAGGGATTTATCTGAGGTCCGGGAATAGTTTCGATTCGTTCACAGAATGCTACAAAATTAATGTAAATAACATGTTTTTCCTGGAATGTTTATCCTTCACAGTTTGGGACACTGAGATTACACAATGCGAATTACTTTCTGGAGAGGTCTGGTGACACTGATAGCAATGAGAACTCGCACTTTCGCCTGCGGAAGTACAAGGTCAAAGCCGGAATGAATGTAGACTCTGTACGAAGAAAAGGTGACTTAGAATGTTAATTTAATATTTGGAATATCCTGAACTATAATAGATTTAAATGCATTTGCGCAGAAAATTGAGAAGCATCATTAAGTATGACATTCACTTGTTTATCTTCTGATGCTGTTATAGTTATTATTATTTAAAGGCGATAAACTGTACGTATATATTTACTTTTTTAATGCGATAAAGTTTACGTATATATTAAGTTTTTTAATTGCGATAAACTTCACTTCTTTATTATTTTTCTAGCTTTTCACACACAACTGCTGCACTTGTAATATCGTGGGGAATGTAGGTTTATACATTAAATTATGTTTTTGAATTATCGCACTTATAAGGAACATGTCAGCGAATCATTAAATCCTTAAGTGAAGGCCGCTTCATTTATTGAACATTTACTACAGGTAATGATGCTCGTTTACTGGGAATAATGTTAATTACGCGCTTCAGCTAAAAGAGGTTAATAGTACAATGGTATACCAGATGCTTTAGTTAATCTGTCCCGTGATTTATTCGAGGAGTGGTCACAACCCACGTTATGTTAAAAAATATAACTATCCTAATATGGGATACACGGAATGCTGTATTGCCTGGAAATTTGGTTACATTCTCGTTCATGTAACACAGCGCATGATTAATTATATTCAAATCACTGTCTCCGCTAGGGATCGAACCCGGGACCTCTGGCCTACTAATCTTACGCTCGACGGATCGAGCTAAAGAGAGGATCAATGAAGCCCAGCGGTATATTGCGGGTAGAATTTACCAGGGTCATATGTTTAGCTAACCATAGCTGACGGAGTGTAGTCACCGAAACGTCACGCTTGAATCCCATAAATGTACAATATTGCTCCCTTAAAACATCGTATATTTAATGTTTTCATTTGATAGTCATGTATACATGATGGTATAGTTGATAATGAACCTTATGTATAAGCTTGGTTTTACCACGAACAAATGAAATTATGTACGCTGTTGAAGTTCGTGTTTTGTTCTCTTCTTATCTAGGTTTTTTTTCTTACCATATGTAGAGTGATAATTCTTAAGAATATGCGTACAATTGTATTGTATAAATGTTCAACACAAAGCATGGCTGCGTGAAAGGTACTTTAAACTTTAAGGGGCATCTGAACAGCAAATCCAGCCAAAAAAACAGTGATATTTTACAAGGCTATAAATTCCTACTAGGTTGCAATTTAACTTAATACACTTTTGACTTTATCATGTCAAACTAAAGGCCTTACTGTTGACATTTAATTTGTTCAATTGTTTGTAAATTTCAGCAAAACATGAGAAAAATGTATGTTTCAGGGGAACATAATTAACATAGTTGTATCGCATTTATTGCGCAAAATAGTCATGTCGTTTTGCTCAAAAGAGTCTAAAGCACACAAAAGGAGCATTGGTTTGACTAGATTTGGCTTTATAATATGTATTAACACTGATTTTATTTTAACCTTGAAATGCAAATGGCGGTTGTGAATAATATCACACAAATATGGCATATAAGAAGGTATTTCAACCGTCAAAAATGCTCTTATTAGATACTATAAAGAACTCTAGACATGGCAGGAAGACTGTTTTAGGAAAACATGCTCATCCGTTGAGTTTGGGGTAAAAGACTCACCAGTTTGACAATTTGTCTTACAAAAGTAATTCTTACTAAAATCAGATGTCTTAAAAATTATGATAAAGGAGCAATTTTACTGACTGAAATGACTCCCTTTATGCCATATTTGTGTTATATCATTCCCAGCCACGATTTGCATTTTAATGTCAAAACAAAATAAGTGTTTATGCCTACATAAAGTCAAATCCGGTCAAAAAAATGTTCCTACTCTGTGCTATAGACACTTGTAAGCATGACAGCTGGGCTCTTTTTCAGGTTTGGTTATTTATGTGACTTAGAATTATTCCATGCTACAACTTACCACAAAGTAACTCTATAGAAGTAACTGTTGGCATCTATATCAAATTTTTTCAAACATTTTTGGTATATTACATGACTATTTTTGTGCAAATTTTTAGATAGTGTTTGAAATTCGACATTATTTTGCTATATAGATGACCCTTAACTTTGTGTACTTTCATTGACCCCCGTAAGATCCCATGTTGACCGAAGTATTGCGTTTAGGGAAATATAGTGTTCTAATAGTGTTCTTCAGCAACAACAAATATATTTCACGAGTGTGGTTAATATTTTGATATTTTGCATGACTGCGTAGCACGAGTGAAAAAAAATGATATTAGCCACACGAGTGAAATATATTTGGCTTCTCTGAAGATACGGCTATATATCCTGTTACATTTTATATTTTATGGCAAAATATACTGAGGCAGCTCAATCTCTCGCAATATTCAGTGTGGTCCCAGTCAGCGGCCCACAAATATACGTCAAATCGTGTCGTCATGTATTCTTGTATTATGACGTCATATAACATGACGTAGAGCTATATGGAAATATTAATTCTCCCCATTGTCGTTTTTTTAAGCAGTGTTATGATTAGTCAAAATAAAAAAAGTGATAATTTCACTAGTGAAAAATATCACTTTTATATAATGACTTATTTTCGATATTTCACTGGTAAAACTATTATGAAGAAGGTTTACTAAGATCCATTCCTTAAATCCGATGATACTTTTCTGGGGGCAAATGTTCATGAAACTAAACCCAAACAATTGATATAAATATCAATTTCAAATCACAACATGCGATTTTGTGTATAGTCCTAATGTGATTACAGTGATTGTTTGCATAAATGCCTGTGACTTCAATATGTCAGCATAAGCAGGAACATTCTATGCATTTTAGGCTATTATATAATATGGTAATTTACATTGATAAGAAAATAACCATTCTCCGAAATACTTAAACAAAAGGTATAAAGATGTGGAATTGATCCGTACCCTATCATTCCTAGCTATAAAAACGTCTATCTGGCATGTCATTTAGAGGCTAAATTATCAACCAATAACATAACATGGTTGACAGTAAGATACACCTTTAGAAAAACTCTCTTTACTCTTCCATTAAGCACCACAGGCATGTAAAGATAGGTAAAGAAATAATCTAAAAATCAAGCTCTAATGAAAACAAACCAAAATCCAATGTAGGTACAGTAATGCTTTTGTGAACACGATGACAATTATTTTAGTCGTGTGCTTGTATCGTCACAGTTAGCTAAATTGTAGTCACTCAGTTCTGCCCTCTACAGATGTCAAGTCAATCATACCCCAAGCTATATCAGATTATACTATACGTAATGGAGAGTCTAAAATCAGTAAGGCACGCGTGTTGTATACTCTGTAAGCAATTCAATGTAAGTACGAGTTGGCGATAGATAAAAACCTAACAAACGACCAACTATGATAACTTTTTACCAATATATTGTTCATTTTTACGAAGGTTAATAAGAGGAAAGAGGGCTAGATATTTTCTTTTCGTAGATCTCATAGATAAAAAAGCGTTCATTTCAAGGAAAAGTAATGACACCAATTATTTTTTCGGCATTACACAGCATATATATACACTAACTGCATCGTTGCATTTGGGACTCATGTTCTGAACTGCAAACAATCAACTTGACGATATGTTTTTCTATTTGTAAAAGGATTTTACAAGATACTCCTATAATAGATGCGAATAAGAAGCAATAACACTCTGGGGTAGATCCAGACAAGGGTATTACATGAAGATTCATAAACAATATACCAAGCAGTTGTGTTGTGGTCGTTTTACTAAAATCAACACCACGAGGTTAATTAAAGGACAATAGACGTACCCGAGCATAATTACTTTGTGAATTATGATTTTCTTTATTCTCTTAACAAGTTTAAATATTTCTTCTAGGAAAGTAGAAATAAGCAATAGTTATGACACCACTGCCTCATTCATTTTTATGACTTTTATAGACGATCCCTTTAGGTTTCTTCATGTTTCGTTTAAATTATAGACCTATACGTTACAGTACATGAAATCAAACCTAGTTTAACAACAATAACCACTAAATTATGTCCATAACTGTTTTCCTCTCTCAACGAAGTAATATTCATAGTTTATGTAATTTACGGAGAGTTTTTTTTACAAGTAATGCTTTGATTGAAATAAAGCGAGTTTATCATCTTGCGTAAAACCAAAAACAAACTGTGTAAATGTTTCATTCTTGAGCTTAATAAGAGAGGAAATATTGAGAAGAAAATGCTTCTTACTCTCGAAACATCAACATGACTAACTTTTTCAAGTTTCCAGGTGACCCCTCCTAGAGCATTATGAACATATTTGTGGTCATTAAACGTTGCACTTGGCTAGTATTGTAAATATTTCTGGAGAGCTACGCCCTACCATGGATGGTATCTTCTGTAATTTGCCTTGTCATCTAGGTCAAAGTATACTCATGATTTGTTAAATCTGTAACAAAACTTTTGTAAATAAATCTAATGAAATTGTTGACTATGACGATGAATATTGCTAACGTTTAAGAGCTAAAACAGGTTTTACTTTTAAAAGTCAATTAAAGATGTGAAGTCACACCCAGCCCAACCCATTAAAACACATTAGTCCAATTTTGTAAATAGTCTTGGTATACAGGAATACCAGTGTGTAAATTTAGCGTGACGAAACTACAATGTAATCCTCGGGACCTACTTCTTGGGGATTGTAATAAAGTTAACACGTCGGTGGCAAATGGTATTCACGAGTCGATTAAGTTACTCTGAGGAGAAGTTGATTCGGTTACACTTTGTTTATAAACATTTCACGCTCACATTTGTAATGTGATCCATGTAATTTTGTGTATGAGTAGGTTAAAACGAAGTTTTATACTTCGGTGGCAAACAGTAAATAAGTAGATAATGCTAATCTGAGGAGAAGACAATTCTTTTACTCTTTGTTAAAACATTTCACGGTCATATTTGTAATGTGAATTACGGGAATCTCAAAATCTCAAACATTTTCAGTAAAGGTCGCACAGCGTCCAACTTCTGATGTAGGGAAGGTGAGGACTGGAATTTATATACCAGTATCTGTCAGTGTAAGTCTTTTTCTTAAGACCAATACGTTGTCTGTGCCGTCCTGTTAACCAAAATACTGACAAGAAAGGGCATGTTGCCATTAATATATTCCCCAAACGTGAATACGATGGCGTTTAAAGTATCAACGGCGTGGATATATTTATCCATTTCCTCTTGGGGTTCTTCTAACATGTCATCAACGTATCCTTGGCTTGTCTTAGAACACATACAAATGTTGTAAGACAGCAGAAAAATAATAATAATCTGCAAGCGTTATATCCTTCAAAAAAGATAACAAATAAATAAAATAAAATAAATTTATATTTTTCAGTTGATGATTTCGTCGAGGAAAAGAACGAAACACCTAATTCTGGTAAAACTCCGAACAGAGACAAAATTTCAAGTAGACGCAGGCCAGATGATCGAACCAGTCCGCGGGTTAAGCGAACTGCAGTGCAACACACCGTTGAAATAATGATGACATCCGATCATACCATCTATAGCTAGTAAGCTTATATTAGAAAATGACAATATTAATAAATCAGGAATTTGGCGTGTCAAACCTTGCTAACTTATGCAGTGATGTTTTTCCTTTGTTATATTCTTGTTTTTAATGGTATTTTTTGTTATGCATATCCTATGTTTCGATATTTCTATTGTATTTTTGTTATTGTTTCCTCGGGACGAGTCGGCCAGTAGGATATAGGGGAAGGATCGTACGTAACCAAACAACGTTTTCACTCTACCGACTCATTTAAGGATCTGATCTTCCTGAGAGTCCACACTCTTACAACCATCATATATTGTAAGAGTTCGCGTTTCGATCTATAAATAGATGTTCAATGTCCTCCCTCTACCGAATTCATTAATGATTCAATTGTCCTGAAACTTCATACACTTAATCATAACTATCACTTTTTTGTACAAGTCCGCGTTTCAATCAATAATCAAATTGGTCAACATTAAGGTCACCGCTACTCTAAATAGATTTTGGAAGTCCATGCTCAACATGCTTCATAAATTACCTGATTTTTTATTATCAGAAATTTAATACACATATAGCCATTATTTCTTGCAAATCCATCTGAGGTCTAAATTAAGGTCACTCTTACTAAAAATATACTTTCATCGTCCTTGCTATGCCACCTTCGTTAACTATCGGATATATACCGCTCTGTTACTTCAACGTTTTTCTCACACCTTTTATCTGTTGTTATGACATAAGGTGGTGTTTTCCTTTAGGCGACATTGTGATCAGACAAATCTTACCGTCTTTTGTTGTGTATTGGCGATGTAGAATAGAGATGGGATACACGCTTGAGAGGCCTTACTGTCGATAGTTTCACTCTGATATTTGATATTCATATTGTTGTTTTATTTATCATATTACATCTTTGTTATTTATATTGTATATTTCGATGTTCCTATTGTATCTTCGGTATCTTCTTATATTTTCGATACACTTATCATATAATCTAGCCTAACCTGGTTTTATTTTAAGACAATTGGTTGTCGGGTGGCATAGTGGTAACACAATTTTCACACTGGTTCCCTTACCGACCACGTGTGTTTTCTTTGTGTATTCCGGTTTCCTCTTACAAGAAGACCCGTCGCGCGCTTCCATACAGACCAACAAAAGTTAATTCGTTGGTATAGATTACACTATGAAAATATGAAATATGAATAACAAAGTTATTATAAGAATAATCAGGAACTGATTTTTTTTTTAATCGCATGCCTATCTACATTCTATGCGTTTACAAATGTTACTTTATTATAAATGTAACTTTTAAAATGGCAATGCCATACCTCTGATAGACAGCGGGGTTATGATTGTTGTAATTTTGGCGATAATGACGGCAGATGTCAGAGGTAAATAAGGCGATCCCTTCATGCCTCATACCCCTGTAATAAATAGAGGATATCTAACAGTGTCTTCAGTAATACCAAATATATTTCACGAGTGGGGCTAATATTTTGATATTTTTCACGAGTGCGCAGTTTAGTCAAAATATCAAAATATTAGCCACACGAGTGAAATATATTTGGTATTACTGAAGACACTGTTAGATATTCTGTTTATTACATTTTTTATCAACGAAAAACCTACCCCGTATGCTAACTAGGCCTACAGCGATAATTTGTAAACAAAAAAGTAGTTTCCCCTGTCCAGGTGCTGACATATATGTCGGGCTTTCTGATTGGTCAATTATTTTGGTATTTTCTAATCATTAATATGATTGGTCAAATCAGCAAAAGTGATATTTTTCACTAGTGAAAAATATAGAATGAATAATTTTTGATATTTCACTGGTAAAAATGTAATAATAGGGCTTACGTCAGCAACACTGGCGTACCTCTTCAGTTTACACCAGTCACTCAGAAAGGAATGATAGGTTGTCTTAATTGAATAAAAACAAAAACAAAAAAAACCGCTGGAGAATGATGTTCCTACCGAAAATGACACAGTGATAATAAACATTAACCATTTTACAGTGTTCGCTTCGATAATCTTTGATTGCCCTTGGAAACTGGGGGATTTGTTCAAATCATGACACAAGATTAAAAAAAAGAAAGAAAAAGAAAACATATTTTAGGTCTAATAAGACCTGTACTTTTTGTGGAAAGTATAATATATTTAGGCATGACTTCTATATTTCTATATACACTAAACATTTGTAGTAAACTATTAAAAGTTTAAACTAAATTAAAAGTTTGAAATGCGCCTTAAAAGGGATAATTCCAATAGAATTAGAATAAGAATTTTGTTATTGGTTGTGTATATTCAGACAAGGTGGAAAACATCAAGGACGGAATTATTTCATCATTGTGGTACCAACTTATATTTTGATACTTACATTTTGACATGAGAATACCTTATTTCTGTTTCTTTAGTTGGTATGCCGACAGCAATGCCACATCGACTGCACAGAAAGACACGGACGCGATGGCAAGCATCAGACAGTTCTACGCTCATTCCATGAACGAGGTTAATCTCCTAATTCATACAATGTTTATAGTTCAATAGATACATTTAATTGACTTAACATATTCTTGATAACAATCTACGTATATACATGTAGATCGTCTTCCAAAATGTCAGGATAAGCTGAATGTATGAACAAATATGCGATATTTTCATTTGAATAGATTTGCATAAAGACAGAAAGTGGTGTGCCAGTTCCCACATGACTTGGTAAAGGATGCGAAGTAAAAGTTTACTGATATTTAAATCATTTTTGATCAATATTCTTTTCTGCCCTGAATATCAGAAATATATGAAAACGTATATGAATTCTTAAGAGCAACTTTAAGAGAATAAAGGTGTATCTGAGATTCCAAGATCTGGAAGGGATATTTACACCTGTAATAAATCCTAATGATATTATCGGTGTTTTATACATTGGCAATTAAGGGATTAAGGCGCTTCAAAATTATTGCTCTGAAGTATATCGCACAAAGTTAATCTGTGCACGTCCATCTTGCTAAATTATAATAACTATGTAATGAAAAGTATTGTATTAACTTCGTATTAGCAGATGGAAATGTTTGGACAAAATTACATGATAATTTAACGTAGAATTTAAAAGACTCTCGATCATTTGGGAATATTCCTTAATCTGATCTGGCGATTTCAAGGTCGTGTCGACATAATCTTAATGTAAGTAAAAATCTTTTAGGTTGAAATAAAATTAATTAGATACACGTCTCCCGTGTAACCAAGATTGATACTAAGTTTCATTTTGTGAGAGAAGGCTTTAAAATAACACGTAAAAAGGCAAAATTTTCATAAACTTTTATCAAACACTTTATATTAAGTATTGAATAGCTAAGGTTACATTGTCATTAAATACGTCATGCTTAGCTCCAAACGTCATATCTAAATACACAAAATCAAACTCCTTCATACAAAATGCGTATTATAAAGATATTAGAAAAAAAAGTGGGCAGTATGTAGCTGCGTCCAAAAATGTGCGTTTTATAACACATCATTTGTAATGTTGCTTTTGTGTTTGTAGGTAGATACTATGTATGCCAGTGTTGTCTCGTCATCGATTTCCATAAAAACAGTGTTTGCATGTATGGTCGTTTCCAAAGTAAGTATGCATAGTCCGACTGCGTATACGTTGGTAACTTCGCTCTCGGTATGTATCAAATCAGACTGCGGGTAGCTCTCGATATGTGTTCAGTCAAATTGCTTGTAGCTTTTGATATGTATTAAGTCCGCTTAGCTTTCGGTATGTGTTGAGTCTGGCTGTGTGTAACTCTAGGTATGTGTTGAGTCTGGCTGTGTGTAACTCTCGGTATGTGTTTAGTCTGACTGTGTGTAACTTTCGGTATGTGTTTAGTCCGACTGTGTGTAACTCTCGGTATGTGTTTAGTCTGACTGTGTGTAACTCTCGGTAAGTGTTTAGTCTGACTGTGTGTAACTCTCGGTATGTGTTTAGTCTGACTGTGTGTAACTCTCGGTATGTGTTTAGTCCGACTTTGTGTAACTCTCGGTATGTGTTTAGTCTGACTGTGTGTAGTCCCGGTATGTGTTTAGTCCGACTGTGTGTAACTCTCGGTATGTGTTTAGTCTGACTGTGTGTAACTCTCGGTATGTGTTTAGTTCGACTGTGTGTAACTATCGGTATGTGTTTAGTCCGACTGTGTGTAACTCTCGGTAAGTGTTTAGTCTGACTGTGTGTAACTCTCGGTATGTGTTTAGTCTGACTGTGTGTAACTATCGGTATGTGTTTAGTCTGACTGTGTATAACTCTCGGTATGTGTTTAGTCTGACTGTGTGTTACTATCGGTATGTGTTTAGTCTGACTGTGTGTAACTCTCGGTATGTATTTAGTCCGACTGTGTGTAACTCTCGGTATGTGTTTAGTCCGACTGTGTGTAAATCTCAGTATGTGTTTAGTCCCACTGTGTGTAACTCTCGGTATGTGTTTAGTCCGACTGTGTGTAACTCTGGGTAAGTGTTTAGTCTGACTGTGTGTAACTCTCGGTATGTGTTTAGTCCGACTGTGTGTAACTCTCGGTATGTGTTTAGTCTGACTGTGTGTAACTATCGGTATGTGTTTAGTCCGACTGTGTGTAACTCTCGGTAAGTGTTTAGTCCGTGTAGCTCTCGGTATATGTTTAGTCTGACTGTGTGTAACTATCGGTATGTGTTTAGTCCGACTGTGTGTAGCTCTCGGTATGTGTTTAGTCCGACTGTGTGTTACTCTCGGTATGTGTTTAGTCTGACTGTGTGTAACTCTCGGTATGTGTTTAGTCCGACTGTGTGTAACTCTCGGTAAGTGTTTAGTCCGTGTAGCTCTCGGTATGCGTTAAGTCTTTCTGTGTGTAACTCTCGGTATGTGTTTAGTCCGACTGTGTGTAGCTCTCGGTATGTGTTTAGTCTGACTGTGTGTAACTCTCGGTATGTGTTTAGTCCGACTGTGTGTAACTCTCAGTAAGTGTTTAGTCCGTGTAGCTCTCGGTATGTGTTTAGTCTGACTGTGTGTAATTCTCGGAATGTGTTTAGTCCGACTGTGTGTAATTCTTGGAATGTGTTTAGTCGGACTGTGTGTAGCTCTCGGTATGTGTTTAGTATGACTGTGTGTAACTCTCGGTATGTGTTTAGTCCGACTGTGTGTAACTCTCGGTATGTGTTTAGTCCGACTGTGTGTAACTCTCGGTATGTGTTTAGTCTGACTGTGTGTAACTATCGGTATGTGTTTAGTCTGACTGTGTGTAACTCTCGGTATGTGTTTAGTCTGACTGTGTGTTACTATCGGTATGTGTTTAGTCTGACTGTGTGTAACTATCGATATGTATTTAGTCCGACTGTGTGTAACTCTCGGTATGTGTTTAGTCCGACTGTGTGTAACTCTCGGTATGTGTTTAGTCTGACTGTGTGTAACTCTCGGTATGTGTTTAGTCTGACTGTGTGTAACTATCGGTACGTGTTTAGTCTGACTGTGTATAACTCTCGGTATGTGTTTAGTCTGACTGTGTGTTACTATCGGTATGTGTTTAGTCTGACTGTGTGTAACTATCGGTATGTATTTAGTCCGACTGTGTGTAACTCTCGGTATGTGTTTAGTCCGACTGTGTGTAACTCTCGGTATGTGTTTAGTCTGACTGTGTGTAACTATCGGTATGTGTTTAGTCTGACTGTGTGTAACTCTCGGTATGTGTTTAGTCTGACTGCGTGTTACTATCGGTATGCGTTTAGTCTGACTGTGTGTAACTCTCGGTATGTATTTAGTCCGACTGTGTGTAACTCTCGGTATGTGTTTAGTCCGACTGTGTGTAAATCTCAGTATGTGTTTAGTCCCACTGTGTGTAACTCTCGGTATGTGTTTAGTCCGACTGTGTGTAACTCTCGGTAAGTGTTTAGTCTGACTGTGTGTAACTCTCGGTATGTGTTTAGTCCGACTGTGTGTAACTCTCGGTATGTGTTTAGTCTGACTGTGTGTAACTATCGGTATGTGTTTAGTCCGACTGTGTGTAACTCTCGGTAAGTGTTTAGTCCGTGTAGCTCTCGGTATATGTTTAGTCTGACTGTGTGTAACTATCGGTATGTGTTTAGCCCGACTGTGTGTAGCTCTCGGTATGTGTTTAGTCCGACTGTGTGTTACTCTCGGTATGTGTTTAGTCTGACTGTGTGTAACTCTCGGTATGTGTTTAGTCCGACTGTGTGTAACTCTCGGTAAGTGTTTAGTCTGACTGTGTGTAACTCTCGGTATGTGTTTAGTCCGACTGTGTGTAACTCTCAGTAAGTGTTTAGTCCGTGTAGCTCTCGGTATGCGTTAAGTCTTTCTGTGTGTAACTCTCGGTATGTGTTTAGTCCGACTGTGTGTAGCTCTCGGTATGTGTTTAGTCTGACTGTGTGTAACTCTCGGTATGTGTTTAGTCCGACTGTGTGTAACTCTCAGTAAGTGTTTAGTCCGTGTAGCTCTCGGTATGTGTTTAGTCTGACTGTGTGTAATTCTCGGAATGTGTTTAGTCCGACTGTGTGTAATTCTTGGAATGTGTTTAGTCGGACTGTGTGTAGCTCTCGGTATGTGTTTAGTATGACTGTGTGTAACTCTCGGTATGTGTTTAGTCCGACTGTGTGTAACTCTCGGTATGTGTTTAGTCCGACTGTGTGTAACTCTCGGTATGTGTTTAGTCTGACTGTGTGTAACTCTCGGTATGTGTTTAGTCCGACTGTGTGTAACTCTCAGTATGTGTTTAGTCTGACTGTGTGTAACTCTCGGTATGTGTTTAGTCTGACTGTGTGTAACTATCGGTATGTGTTTAGTCTGACTGTGTATAACTCTCGGTATGTGTTTAGACTGACTGTGTGTTACTATCGGTATGTGTTTAGTCTGACTGTGTGTAACTATCGGTATGTATTTAGTCCGACTGTGTGTAACTCTCGGTATGTGTTTAGTCCGACTGTGTGTAACTATCGGTATGTGTTAAGTCCGACTGTGTGTAACTCTCGGTATGTGTTTAGTCCGACTGTGTGTAACTATCGGTATTTATTTAGTCCGACTGTGTGTAACTATCGGTATGTGTTAAGTCTGACTGTGTGTAACTATCGGTATGCATTAAGTCTGACTGTGTGTAACTATCGGTATGTGTTTAGTCCGACTGTGTGTTACTCTCGGTATGTGTTTAGTCCGACTGTGTGTAACTCTCGGTAAGTGTTTAGTCCGTGTAGCTCTCGGTATGTGTTTAGTCTGACTGTATGTAACTCTCGGTATGTGTTTAGTCCGACTGTGTGTAGCTGTCGGTATGTGTTTAGTCCGACTGTGTGTAACTCTCGGTATGTGTTTAGTCGGACTGTTTGTAACTCTCGGTATGTGTTTAGTCCGACTGTGTGTAGCTCTCGGTATGTGTTTAGTCGGACTGTGTGTAACTCTCTGTATGTGTTTAGTCTGACTGTGTGTAACTCTCGGTATGTGTTTAGTCCGACTGTGTGTAGCTCTCGGTATGTGTTTAGTCCGACTGTGTGTAACTCTCGGTATGTGTTTAGTCGGACTGTTTGTAACTCTCGATATGTGTTAAGTCCGACTGTGTGTAACTCTCGGTATGTGTTTAGTCTGACTGTGTGTAACTCTCTGTATGTGTTTAGTCCGACTGTGTGTAACTCTCGGTATGTGTTTAGTCCGAGTGTGTGTAACTCTCGGTATGTGTTTAGTCGGACTGTGTGTTACTATCGGTATGTGTTTAGTCTGACTGTGTGTAACTCTCGGTATGTGTTTAGTCCGTGTAGCTCTCGGTATGTGTTTAGTCCGACTGTGTGTAACTCTCGGTATGTGTTTAGTCTGACTGTTTGTAACTCTCGGTATGTGTTTAGTCTGACTGTGTGTAACTCTCGGTATGTGTTTAGTCTGACTGTGTGTAACTCTCGGTATGTGTTTAGTCTGACTGTGTGTAACTATCGGTATGTGTTTAGTCTGACTGTGTGTAACTCTCGGTATGTGTTTAGTCTGACTGTGTGTAACTATCGGTATGTATTTAGTCCGACTGTGTGTAACTCTCGGTATGTGTTTAGTCCGACTGTGTGTAACTATCGGTATGTGTTAAGTCCGACTGTGTGTAACTCTCGGTATGTGTTTAGTCCGACTGTGTGTAACTATCGGTATTTATTTAGTCCGACTGTGTGTAACTATCGGTATGTGTTAAGTCTGACTGTGTGTAACTATCGGTATGCATTAAGTCTGACTGTGTGTAACTATCGGTATGTGTTTAGTCCGACTGTGTGTAACTCTCGGTATGTGTTTAGTCCGACTGTGTGTAACTCTCGGTAAGTGTTTAGTCCGTGTAGCTCTCGGTATGTGTTTAGTCTGACTGTATGTAACTCTCGGTATGTGTTTAGTCCGACTGTGTGTAGCTCTCGGTATGTGTTTAGTCCGACTGTGTGTAACTCTCGGTATGTGTTTAGTCGGACTGTTTGTAACTCTCGGTATGTGTTTAGTCCGACTGTGTGTAACTATTGGTATGTGTTTAGTCCGACTGTGTGTAACTCTCGGTATGTGTTTAGTCCGACTGAGTGTAACTCTCGGTAAGTGTTTAGTCCGTGTAGCTCTCGGTATGTGTTTAGTCTGACTGTATGTAACTCTCGGTATGTGTTTAGTCCGACTGTGTGTAGCTCTCGGTATGTGTTTAGTCCGACTGTGTGTAACTCTCGGTATGTGTTTAGTCGGACTGTTTGTAACTCTCGGTATGTGTTTAGTCCGACTGTGTGTAGCTCTCGGTATGTGTTTAGTCGGACTGTGTGTAACTCTCGGTATGTGTTTAGTCTGACTGTGTGTAACTCTCGGTATGTGTTTAGTCCGACTGTGTGTAGCTCTCGGTATGTGTTTAATCCGACTGTGTGTAACTCTCGGTATGTGTTTAGTCGGACTGTTTGTAACTCTCGATATGTGTTAAGTCCGACTGTGTGTAACTCTCGGTATGTGTTTAGTCTGACTGTGTGTAACTCTCTGTATGTGTTTAGTCCGACTGTGTGTAACTCTCGGTATATGTTTAGTCCGAGTGTGTGTAACTCTCGGTACGTGTTTAGTCGGACTGTGTGTTACTATCGGTATGTGTTTAGTCTGACTGTGTGTAACTCTCGGTATGTGTTTAGTCTGACTGTGTGTAACTCTCGGTATGTGTTTAGTCCGACTGTGTGTAACTCTCGGTATGTGTTTAGTCTGACTGTTTGTAACTCTCGGTATGTGTTTAGTCTGACTGTGTGTAACTCTCGGTATGTGTTTAGTCTGACTGTGTGTAACTCTCGGTATGTGTTTAGTCTGACTGTGTGTAACTATCGGTATGTGTTTAGTCTGACTGTGTGTAACTCTCGGTATGTGTTTAGTCTGACTGTGTGTTACTATCGGTATGTGTTTAGTCTGACTGTGTGTAACTATCGGTATGTATTTAGTCCGACTGTGTGTAACTCTCGGTATGTGTTTAGTCTGACTGTGTGTAACTATCGGTATGTGTTAAGTCCGACTGTGTGTAACTCTCGGTATGTGTTTAGTCCGACTGTGTGTAACTATCGGTATTTATTTAGTCCGACTGTGTGTAACTATCGGTATGTGTTAAGTCTGACTGTGTGTAACTATCGGTATGCATTAAGTCTGACTGTGTGTAACTATCGGTATGTGTTTAGTCCGGCTGTGTGTAACTCTCGGTATGTGTTTAGTCCGACTGTGTGTAACTCTCGGTAAGTGTTTAGTCCGTGTAGCTCTCGGTATGTGTTTAGTCTGACTGTATGTAACTCTCGGTATGTGTTTATTCCGACTGTGTGTAGCTCTCGGTATGTGTTTAGTCCGACTGTGTGTAACTCTCGGTATGTGTTTAGTCGGACTGTTTGTAACTCTCGGTATGTGTTTAGTCCGACTGTGTGTAGCTCTCGGTATGTGTTTAGTCGGACTGTGTGTAACTCTCTGTATGTGTTTAGTCTGACTGTGTGTAACTCTCGGTATGTGTTTAGTCCGACTGTGTGTAGCTCTCGGTATGTGTTTAGTCCGACTGTGTGTAACTCTCGGTATGTGTTTAGTCGGACTGTTTGTAACTCTCGATATGTGTTAAGTCCGACTGTGTGTAACTCTCGGTATGTGTTTAGTCTGACTGTGTGTAACTCTCGGTATGTGTTTAGTCCGACTGTGTGTAACTCTCGGTATGTGTTTAGTCCGAGTGTGTGTAACTCTCGGTATGTGTTTAGTCGGACTGTGTGTTACTATCGGTATGTGTTTAGTCTGACTGTGTGTAACTCTCGGTATGTGTTTAGTCCGTGTAGCTCTCGGTATGTGTTTAGTCCGACTGTGTGTAACTCTCGGTATGTGTTTAGTCTGACTGTTTGTAACTCTCGGTATGCGTTTAGTCTGACTGTGTGTAACTCTCGGTATGTGTTTAGTCTGACTGTGTGTAACTCTCGGTATGTGTTTAGTCTGACTGTGTGTAACTCTCGGTAAGTGTTTAGTCTGACTGTGTGTAACTCTCGGTATGTGTTAACTCTGACTGTGTGTAACTCTCGGTATGTGTTTAGTTTGACTGTGTGTAACTCTCGGTATGTGTTTAGTCTGACTGTTTGTAACTCTCGGTATGTGTTTAGTCTGACTGTGTGTAACTCTCGGTATCTGTTTAGTCCGTGTAGCTCTCGGTATGTGTTTAGTCCGACTGTGTGTAACTCTGGGTATGTGTTTAGTCCGACTGTGTGTAACTCTCAGTATGTGTTTAGTCTGACTGTGTGTAACTCTCGGTATGTGTTTAGTCTGACTGTGTGTAACTCTCAGTATGTGTTTAGTCCGACTGTGTGTAACTATCGGTATGTGTTTAGTCCGACTGTGTGTAACTCTCGGTATGTGTTTAGTCTGACTGTGTGTAACTCTCGGTATGTGTTTAGTCTGACTGTGTGTAACTATCGGTATGTGTTTAGTCTGACTGTATGTAACTCTCGGTATGTGTTTAGTCTGACTGTGTGTTACTATCGGTATGTGTTTAGTCTGACTGTGTGTAACTATCGGTATGTATTTAGTCCGACTGTGTGTAACTCTCGGTATGTGTTTAGTCCGACTGTGTGTAACTCTCGGTATGTGTTTAGTCTGACTGTGTGTAACTCTCGGTATGTGTTTAGTCTGACTGTGTGTAACTATCGGTATGTGTTTAGTCTGACTGTGTATAACTCTCGGTATGTGTTTAGTCTGACTGTGTGTTACTATCGGTATGTGTTTAGTCTGACTGTGTGTAACTCTCGGTATGTATTTAGACCGACTGTGTGTAACTCTCGGTATGTGTTTAGTCCGACTGTGTGTAAATCTCAGTATGTGTTTAGTCCCACTGTGTGTAACTCTCGGTATGTGTTTAGTCCGACTGTGTGTAACTCTCGGTAAGTGTTTAGTCTGACTGTGTGTAACTCTCGGTATGTGTTTAGTCCGACTGTGTGTAACTCTCGGTATGTGTTTAGTCTGACTGTGTGTAACTCTCGGTATGTGTTTAGTCCGACTGTGTGTAGCTCTCGGTATGTGTTTAGTCCGACTGTGTGTAACTCTCGGTATGTGTTTAGTCGGACTGTTTGTAACTCTCGATATGTGTTAAGTCCGACTGTGTGTAACTCTCGGTATGTGTTTAGTCTGACTGTGTGTAACTCTTTGTATGTGTTTAGTCCGACTGTGTGTAACTCTCGGTATGTGTTTAGTCTGACTGTGTGTAACTCTCGGTATGTGTTTAGTCCGACTGTGTGTAACTCTCGGTATGTGTTTAGTCTGACTGTGTGTAACTCTCGGTATGTGTTTAGTCTGACTGTGTGTAACTCTCGGTATGTGTTTAGTCTGACTGTGTGTAACTATCAGTATGTGTTAAGTCTGACTGTGTGTAACTCTCGGTATGTGTTTAGTCTGACTGTGTGTAACTCTCGGTATGTGTTTAGTCTGACTGTGTGTAACTATCGGTATGTGTTAAGTCTGACTGTGTGTAACTCTCGGTATGTGTTTAGTCTGACTGTGTGTAACTCTCGGTATGTGTTTAGTCCGACTGTGTGTAACCCTCGGTATGTGTTTAGTCCGACTGTGTGTAACTCTCAGTAAGTGTTTAGTCCGTGTAGCTCTCAGTATGTGTTTAGTCTGACTGTGTGTAATTCTCGGAATGTGTTTAGTCGGACTGTGTGTAATTCTTGGAATGTGTTTAGTCGGACTGTGTGTAGCTCTCGGTATGTGTTTAGTATGACTGTGTGTAACTCTCGGTATGTGTTTAGTCCGACTGTGTGTAACTCTCGGTATGTGTTTAGTCCGACTGTGTGTAACTCTCGGTATGTGTTTAGTCTGACTGTGTGTAACTCTCGGTATGTGTTTAGTCCGAGTGTGTGTAACTCTCGGTATGTGTTTAGTCGGACTGTGTGTTACTATCGGTATGTGTTTAGTCTGACTGTGTGTAACTCTCGGTATGTGTTTAGTCCGTGTAGCTCTCGGTATGTGTTTAGTCCGACGGTGTGTAACTCTCGGTATGTGTTTAGTCGGACTGTTTGTAACTCTCGGTATGTGTTTAGTCCGACTGTGTGTAGCTCTCGGTATGTGTTTAGTCGGACTGTGTGTAACTCTCTGTATGTGTTTAGTCTGACTGTGTTTGGCTCTCGATATGTGTTAAGTCCGACTGTGTGTAACTCTCGGTATGTGTTTAGTCTGACTGTGTGTAACTCTCTGTATGTGTTTAGTCCGACTGTGTGTAACTCTCGGTATGTGTTTAGTCCGAGTGTGTGTAACTCTCGGTATGTGTTTAGTCGGACTGTGTGTTACTATCGGTATGTGTTTAGTCTGACTGTGTGTAACTCTCGGTATGTGTTTAGTCCGTGTAGCTCTCGGTATGTGTTTAGTCCGACTGTGTGTAACTCTCGGTATGTGTTTAGTCTGACTGTTTGTAACTCTCGGTATGTGTTTAGTCTGACTGTGTGTAACTCTCGGTATGTGTTTAGTCTGACTGTGTGTAACTCTCGGTATGTGTTTAGTCTGACTGTGTGTAACTATCGGTATGTGTTAAGTCTGACTGTGTGTAACTCTCGGTATGTGTTTAGTCTGACTGTGTGTAACTCTCGGTATGTGTTTAGTCTGACTGTTTGTAACTCTCGGTATGTGTTTAGTCTGACTGTGTGTAACTCTCGGTATGTGTTTAGTCCGTGTAGCTCTCGGTATGTGTTTAGTCTGACTGTGGGTAACTATCGGTATGTGTTTTGTTTGACTGTGTGTAACTCTGGGTATGTGTTTAGTCTGACTGTGTGTAACTATCGGTATGTGTTTAGTCCGACTGTGTGTAACTATCGGTATGTGTTTAGTCTGACTGTGTGTAACTCTCGGTATGTGTTTAGTCCGACTGTGTGTAACTCTCGGTATGTGTTTAGTCTGACTGTGTGTAACTCTCGGTATGTGTTTAGTCCGACTGTGTGTAACTCTCGGTATGTGTTTAGTCTGACTGTGTGTAACTCTCGGTATGTGTTTAGTCTGACTGTGTGTAACTCTCGGTATGTGTTTAGTCTGACTGTGTGTAACTCTCGGTATGTGTTAAGTCTGACTGTGTGTAACTATCGGTATGCGTTAAGTCTTTCTGTGTGTAACTATCGGTATGCGTTAAGTCTTTCTGTGTGTAACTATCGGTATGCGTTAAGTCTGACTGTGTGTAACTCTCGGTATGTGTTTAGTCCGACTGTGTGTAACTCTCGGTATGTGTTAAGTCCGACTGTGTGTAACTCTCGGTATGTTTTTAGTCCGACTGTGTGTAATTCTCGGTATGTGTTAAGTCTGACTGTGTGTAACTCTCGGTATGTGTTTAGTCTGACTGTGTGTAACTCTCGGTATGTGTTTAGTCCGTGTAGCTCTCGGTATGTGTTTAGTCCGACTGTGTGTAACTCTCGGTATGTGTTTAGTCTGACTGTTTGTAACTCTCGGTATGTGTTTAGTCTGACTGTGTGTAACTCTCGGTATGTGTTTAGTCTGACTGTGTGTAACTCTCGGTATGTGTTTAGTCTGACTGTGTGTAACTATCGGTATGTGTTTAGTCTGACTGTGTGTAACTCTCGGTATGTGTTTAGTCTGACTGTGTGTTACTATCGGTATGTGTTTAGTCTGACTGTGTGTAACTATCGGTATGTATTTAGTCCGACTGTGTGTAACTCTCGGTATGTGTTTAGTCCGACTGTGTGTAACTATCGGTATGTGTTAAGTCCGACTGTGTGTAACTCTCGGTATGTGTTTAGTCCGACTGTGTGTAACTATCGGTATTTATTTAGTCCGACTGTGTGTAACTATCGGTATGTGTTAAGTCTGACTGTGTGTAACTATCGGTATGCATTAAGTCTGACTGTGTGTAACTATCGGTATGTGTTTAGTCCGGCTGTGTGTAACTCTCGGTATGTGTTTAGTCCGACTGTGTGTAACTCTCGGTAAGTGTTTAGTCCGTGTAGCTCTCGGTATGTGTTTAGTCTGACTGTATGTAACTCTCGGTATGTGTTTAGTCCGACTGTGTGTAGCTCTCGGTATGTGTTTAGTCCGACTGTGTGTAACTCTCGGTATGTGTTTAGTCGGACTATTTGTAACTCTCGGTATGTGTTTAGTCCGACTGTGTGTAGCTCTCGGTATGTGTTTAGTCGGACTGTGTGTAACTCTCTGTATGTGTTTAGTCTGACTGTGTGTAACTCTCGGTATGTGTTTAGTCCGACTGTGTGTAGCTCTCGGTATGTGTTTAGTCCGACTGTGTGTAACTCTCGGTATGTGTTTAGTCGGACTGTTTGTAACTCTCGATATGTGTTAAGTCCGACTGTGTGTAACTCTCGGTATGTGTTTAGTCTGACTGTGTGTAACTCTCGGTATGTGTTTAGTCCGACTGTGTGTAACTCTCGGTATGTGTTTAGTCCGAGTGTGTGTAACTCTCGGTATGTGTTTAGTCGGACTGTGTGTTACTATCGGTATGTGTTTAGTCTGACTGTGTGTAACTCTCGGTATGTGTTTAGTCCGTGTAGCTCTCGGTATGTGTTTAGTCCGACTGTGTGTAACTCTCGGTATGTGTTTAGTCTGACTGTTTGTAACTCTCGGTATGTGTTTAGTCTGACTGTGTGTAACTCTCGGTATGTGTTTAGTCTGACTGTGTGTAACTCTCGGTATGTGTTTAGTCCGACTGTGTGTAACTCTCGGTATGTGTTTAGTCTGACTGTTTGTAACTCTCGGTATGTGTTTAGTCTGACTGTGTGTTACTATCGGTATGTGTTTAGTCTGACTGTGTGTAACTATCGGTATGTATTTAGTCCGACTGTGTGTAACTCTCGGTATGTGTTTAGTCCGACTGTGTGTAACTCTCGGTATGTGTTTAGTCTGACTGTGTGTAACTCTCGGTATGTGTTTAGTCTGACTGTGTGTAACTATCGGTATGTGTTTAGTCTGACTGTGTATAACTCTCGGTATGTGTTTAGTCTGACTGTGTGTTACTATCGGTATGTTTTTAGTCTGACTGTGTGTAACTCTCGGTATGTATTTAGTCCGACTGTGTGTAACTCTCGGTATGTGTTTAGTCCGACTGTGTGTAAATCTCAGTATGTGTTTAGTCCCACTGTGTGTAACTCTCGGTATGTGTTTAGTCCGACTGTGTGTAACTCTCGGTATGTGTTTAGTCTGACTGTGTGTAACTCTCGGTATGTGTTTAGTCCGACTGTGTGTAACTCTCGGTATGTGTTTAGTCTGACTGTGTGTAACTCTCGGTATGTGTTTAGTCCGACTGTGTGTAGCTCTCGGTATGTGTTTAGTCCGACTGTGTGTAACTCTCGGTATGTGTTTAGTCGGACTGTTTGTAACTCTCGATATGTGTTAAGTCCGACTGTGTGTAACTCTCGGTATGTGTTTAGTCTGACTGTGTGTAACTCTTTGTATGTGTTTAGTCCGACTGTGTGTAACTCTCGGTATGTGTTTAGTCTGACTGTGTGTAACTCTCGGTATGTGTTTAGTCCGACTGTGTGTAACTCTCGGTATGTGTTTAGTCTGACTGTGTGTAACTCTCGGTATGTGTTTAGTCTGACTGTGTGTAACTCTCGGTATGTGTTTAGTCTGACTGTGTGTAACTATCAGTATGTGTTAAGTCTGACTGTGTGTAACTCTCGGTATGTGTTTAGTCTGACTGTGTGTAACTCTCGGTATGTGTTTAGTCTGACTGTGTGTAACTATCGGTATGTGTTAAGTCTGACTGTGTGTAACTCTCGGTATTTGTTTAGTCTGACTGTGTGTAACTCTCGGTATGTGTTTAGTCCGACTGTGTGTAACCCTCGGTATGTGTTTAGTCCGACTGTGTGTAACTCTCAGTAAGTGTTTAGTCCGTGTAGCTCTCAGTATGTGTTTAGTCTGACTGTGTGTAATTCTCGGAATGTGTTTAGTCGGACTGTGTGTAATTCTTGGAATGTGTTTAGTCGGACTGTGTGTAGCTCTCGGTATGTGTTTAGTATGACTGTGTGTAACTCTCGGTATGTGTTTAGTCCGACTGTGTGTAACTCTCGGTATGTGTTTAGTCCGACTGTGTGTAACTCTCGGTATGTGTTTAGTCTGACTGTGTGTAACTCTCGGTATGTGTTTAGTCCGACTGTGTGTAACTCTCGATATGTGTTTAGTCTGACTGTGTGTAACTCTCGGTATGTGTTTAGTCTGACTGTGTGTAACTATCGGTATGTGTTTAGTCTGACTGTATGTAACTCTCGGTATGTGTTTAGTCTGACTGTGTGTTACTATCGGTATGTGTTTAGTCTGACTGTGTGTAACTATCGGTATGTATTTAGTCCGACTGTGTGTAACTCTCGGTATGTGTTTAGTCCGACTGTGTGTAACTATCGGTATGTGTTAAGTCCGACTGTGTGTAACTCTCGGTATGTGTTTAGTCCGACTGTGTGTAACTATCGGTATTTATTTAGTCCGACTGTGTGTAACTATCGGTATGTGTTAAGTCCGACTGTGTGTAACTATCGGTATGTGTTTAGTCCGACTGTGTGTAACTCTCGGTAAGTGTTTAGTCGGTGTAGCTCTCGGTATGTGTTTAGTCTGACTGTATGTAACTCTCGGTATGTGTTTAGTCCGACTGTGTGTAGCTCTCGGTATGTGTTTAGTCCGACGGTGTGTAACTCTCGGTATGTGTTTAGTCGGACTGTTTGTAACTCTCGGTATGTGTTTAGTCCGACTGTGTGTAGCTCTCGGTATGTGTTTAGTCGGACTGTGTGTAACTCTCTGTATGTGTTTAGTCTGACTGTGTGTGGCTCTCGATATGTGTTAAGTCCGACTGTGTGTAAATCTCGGTATGTGTTTAGTCTGACTGTGTGTAACTCTCTGTATGTGTTTAGTCCGACTGTGTGTAACTCTCGGTATGTGTTTAGTCCGAGTGTGTGTAACTCTCGGTATGTGTTTAGTCGGACTGTGTGTTACTATCGGTATGTGTTTAGTCTGACTGTGTGTAACTCTCGGTATGTGTTTAGTCCGTGTAGCTCTCGGTATGTGTTTAGTCCGACTGTGTGTAACTCTCGGTATGTGTTTAGTCTGACTGTTTGTAACTCTCGGTATGTGTTTAGTCTGACTGTGTGTAACTCTCGGTATGTGTTTAGTCTGACTGTGTGTAACTCTCGGTATGTGTTTAGTCTGACTGTGTGTAACTATCGGTATGTGTTAAGTCTGACTGTGTGTAACTCTCGGTATGTGTTTAGTCTGACTGTGTGTAACTCTCGGTATGTGTTTAGTCTGACTGTTTGTAACTCTCGGTATGTGTTTAGTCTGACTGTGTGTAACTCTCGGTATGTGTTTAGTCCGTGTAGCTCTCGGTATGTGTTTAGTCCGACTGTGTGTAACTCTGGGTATGTGTTTAGTCCGACTGTGTGTAACTCTCAGTATGTGTTTAGTCTGACTGTGTGTAACTCTCGGTATGTGTTTTGTCTGACTGTGTGTAATTCTCAGTATGTGTTTAGTCTGACTGTGGGTAACTATCGGTATGTGTTTTGTTTGACTGTGTGTAACTATGGGTATGTGTTTAGTCTGACTGTGTGTAACTCTCGGTATGTGTTTAGTCCGACTGTGTGTAACTCTCGGTATGTGTTTAGTCTGACTGTGTGTAACTCTCGGTATGTGTTTAGTCCGACTGTGTGTAACTCTCGGTATGTGTTTAGTCTGACTGTGTGTAACTCTCGGTATGTGTTTAGTCTGACTGTGTGTAACTCTCGGTATGCGTTAAGTCTTTCTGTGTGTAACTATCGGTATGCGTTAAGTCTGACTGTGTGTAACTCTCGGTATGTGTTTAGTCCGACTGTGTGTAACTCTCGGTATGTGTTAAGTCCGACTGTGTGTAACTCTCGGTATGTTTTTAGTCCGACTGTGTGTAACTCTCGGTATGTGTTAAGTCTGACTGTGTGTAACTCTCGGTATGTGTTTAGTCTGACTGTGTGTAACTCTCGGTATGTGTTTAGTCCGACTGTGTGTAACTCTCGGTATGTATTTAGTCCGACTGTGTGTAACTCTCGGTATGTGTTAAGTCTGACTGTGTGTAACTCTCGGTATGTGTTTAGTCTGACTGTGTGTAACTCTCGGTATGTGTTAAGTCTGACTGTGTGTAACTGTCGGTATGTGTTAAGTCTGACTGTGTGTAACTCTCAGTATGTGTTTTGTCTGACTGTGTGTAACTCTCGGTATGTGTTTAGTCCGACTGATTGTAACTCTCGGTATGTGTTTAGTCTGACTGTATGTAACTCTCGGTATGTGTTTAGTCTGACTGTGTGTAGCTCTCGGTATGTATCTAGTCCGACTGTGTGTAACTCTCGGTATGTGTTTAGTCTGACTGTGTGTAACTCTCGGTATGTGTTTAGTCTGACTGTGTGTAACTCTCGGTATGTGTTTAGTCGGACTGTGTGTAACTATCGGTATGTGTTAAGTCTGACTGTGTGTAACTCTCGGTATGTGTTTAGTCCGACTGTGTGTTACTCTCGGTATGTGTTTAGTCAGCGTAGGTCTCGGCATTCGAGCGGACTTTGTTGATTAAGTCCCCATTACCACTGTGAATATAATCAATGCCTATAATACATTGTGACTGCCCAGTCATCACCTCAGAGCACATTTAAGGTAGGTTCCATAGTGAATTCCTTTCTGCGAACTGGGATATTTCCACTACAGCGAACTCTGTCTACACCTGAATGCATTCAAATATATAATTTAGCTGTTATTTGTTAAGGAATTTCGGATTATGAAATGGTATTGTTTGCTGTTTAGACCAGGAAACTTTCTCGCACACAACATTAAGTAGGGTTTTGAATCGTCGCACAAGGAAACTCGTGGAATATTTGACTGTACGAAGAGCGTACAAATGCACGGCCAGGCCGGAGTTCGAACCCGGGATTAGAAAAATGCACGACCAGACCGGGGTTCGAGCTTGGACCTCCGAACACTAGCCGGATGCTCTACCAAATGAGGCACCTGGTCGCCGATGATCGACCCGGTCCAGTTTCGTTGCATGACAATGCCAATATTTAGGACATTTGAAGCATAGTTTAGTATAATGATACTCTTTAAATTATATTAACAAATGATTTTGATGGATTCTTACCAGACTATATCTAATCATTAGCCCAAAACAAGTATCCTTCACTGCAATCTGGAGGAAATATCTAAACACAGTAGCGATATCCATCTTCACGTAACAATGCCGTGGACCTTTTTTAGTCCACAGCGACGTCCGAATGGACAGCACCAATTGCCAGGTTCGGACAGGTGGACTCCTATTCAGTATTACTGAACTTTAACACTTGGGAACGACAAGCCGCTCTTAATTGCGGGTACGACGTCGCCGTTTTGTTTAGCAGGTATGTTACCTGTCGCTTGGTGGTCATTCTGATTCGTTGGTTGTCAAAAATATGTTTTGAGCACTGTGGTATATTTGTTGTCATTTGGTTTTAAATACTTTTTGTACTATTGTCACCAAATATGTATATAGATAAACAAAATAGTCAAATTTCAAGGAACCAGTTCTTTTACTAGGAAAGCAAGTTAAATTTTATTTTCAGTTTTCAGAAATCGTTTCTGAGACATCCTCTTATGATTAAAATATCGGAAGTGTGACAATCTAATGGGTTTTATAGTAGTCTGATCCGGGTATGCGTTTCCAAGTAGCGCACAAACGAAATTATCCGCATTGCCTTAGATACGGTGACCGTAACATAGATATGGGATCAAAAACGATTTCTGACTGATAAATCTTCGTATACATGTAAATGTTTTAATGTCACGTTTTGAAATGATTTATTATTAAATTATGCGTATAACTAAAATGAATTTTGTTGTATAATGGCAAGTCACAATCATAACTGATATACCTGTAGACAAGTAAAGGAGCAAAATAGTAGTACCCATAAAATAAATCGGTGTTGAATAAAGCATGTAATGAATAATTAAAAATTTAAAAACAAACGATACCATTCTTGAATTAAAAACGAATCCGACTACAAGATTAATTACATACAATGTATTCAAACATATTTTAATTGTGTATTTGTCCAAGGTACGACTTCACAACAACAACAAACGGTGTGGTCTCTACTGCTGATTTAGGTAAGCGACACTCTTTACGTTGTTTCACAATTATAATACAAGGTGTTTTAGATTGTAACGTTTATGTCAAATACATTGGTAACAGAAAGACTTTGTGTATTTTTCAGACATTAAAAAAAACATCAATACATTTGTATACCCATAAAAGCTAATATAATGCATTCTTTTAAGAATATGTAGTCAGTCGATAAGTCTAAATGCGTATTGGAAAGAAATATATATATTTAAATCGGAAACAAAATAGCTTTGGGGTATCGTACTTATCAATGTTAGTTATTTCATGGTTCCAATTCAAAAGACATATTCTACAGCATTTGTTTATAATTGTCGTCGATTAAGCATATAACGCTTACTACGGGCGGATCGCATTGCTTTCTTCCCCTGGAAATCATTATTCTCCATGCCAATATTTGTTTATGTTTTGTTTTTATTGTTTTTATTATGCTGTATTCTGATCGATTTTGCCCTTTAATTATGGTTTCGTTATAATGTTGGTATACCTTGTTGTTGTTGTTTACATTATTCCCTCAATTAGCAAGCAGTGTCTTATTTGTATACAACATTCTCTCAGTTAACAAACAGTGTCTCAATTGTCTACAATATTCCCTCATTTTACAAGTATATGTAGTCTTATTTATCTATAGGGAACAACCAACCAATTGAAAAATAGACTTTTGAAACTTGCCCCTGTGTATAGAAAGTTGAGCCAGGGATGAAATGTTTGGCAGCCACTGATTGGCCAGTATATTATGAAGTTCCAAAATAGATATGTAACCTGATAGGTAACTATCCATAGGTAATGTTGATATAAATTTGGTAAGTCAGATTTTTTTTTTCAAAAGTAGAGGTCCTGATAACTAACAGGTGAAAATTTCAGATTTCTCAGAATTTTTTACCTCGGAATTCACCCAATTTCAAAATGGCTACCCTGGAAAGAATTTGAGCTGAAGGACCCAACATTATTTTGTAATTAAGTGTTATATTAGACCCTATACTTTTGTTATTAATGATAATTTTCCAATTGAATTAAAGAATTTTAATGAGATACTCCAAAACGTTAACACTGAAGTCTATGGAAAATCAATTGGTTGGTTGGTCCCTACCATGTTTCCGAAATGAACAATCAGTGCCTTATTTGTCTACAACATTCACTCAATAAACAAGCAGTGCCTTAGCAGTCTGCAATGTTCTCTCAATTAACAAACTTTGTCCTATTTGTCTTCAATGTTCCCTAAATTAACGAGCATAGTCTATTTTTTTTTTTACAATACTTCTTCAATGAATAAGCGGTGTCTTGTTTGTTTACAATGTTCCCTAAATTAACAAGCATTGTCTAACTTGTTTACAATACTTCTTCAATGAATAAGCGGTGTCTTGTTTGTTTACAATGTTCCCTAAATTAACAAGCATTGTCTAACTTGTTTACAATAATTCTTCAATGAACAAGCGGTGTCTTGTTTGTTTACAATGTTCCCTAAATTAACAAGCATTGTCTAACTTGTTTACAATAATTCTTCAATGAACAAGCGGTATCTTGTTTGTCTACAATATTTCCTCAATCAACAAGCAGTGTCTTACTTGAGTACAATATTTTCTCATTTAAGAACAGCGTCTAATTTGTCTACAATATTCCCTTACTTAACAAGCAGTGTTTTACTGGTTATCAATGTCCCCTTAATCAACAAGCGGTGTCCTGTTTGCCCCGGTGTCCTGTTTGAAATAATTAACGATGATTCGTGTATTGTTGCAGGATATACAACTCGGACTCGGATATTTTGCAATTTTAATTAATAACTCAGGCCTGCGGCCTTCATTATTAATTTATTTGCAAAATATCCTCGTCCTCGTTGTATATCCTGCAACAATACACGAATCATCGTTAATTATTTCTTAATTAATCGTTGATTAATAGAATCCTTCCTTGACTTGGGGATATGACAAAGAAATCTAAATCTGAGGAGAGATTCATGAACGTCCCGAAACTTGCCGAGGATTGGACATTCATGAATTTCTCCGAGGATTGTGATTTCTTTGTCAAACTCCCTAGGTAGGGAATGATTATTTTACTCCCACCACTTTAAATAATTGCATGTCAAATCGGTGATCAAGGTATGTTTGTAAACAAATGCACATGATCGGCGCATGGATATCCTCATTTGAAGAAATATCCATCCCAACCCCAAAAATTGCATCCTAATATCATTACACAAAAAAGCAAAGGTCTAAAATCAATTCACAATATTTATTCAAACAGACAATGAAATAAAGTGTCAGTGATATTATTCTGATGTTAACAACAGTACATCTTGTAATTTCATAAAAAAAAACTTTGTCTCTTACGCATATTTAACATTAAACAACAACACGAGAATTATTAGTGACGTAAATCAAAAAAGTACTTCCGTAAGCACTTCTGGTTCAGAATGTTAGCGCGTGCAATCTGTCATACCCTAGAGGTTGACAGAGAAATCCCCCACGTAGCTGGAGATACACCGATGAACTGTTGGAAAATACTAATTAAAGCCTGGTTTATACTTATCTATAATGACTCATAATTATAACTTCATTGTAAAGAAAGATAATTTATTAAATCAATGTGTCCGTAAGATGATTGTTAATTTTACAACAAAATATTTAATATGCAAATGTATGGTACTGTTGTTTCAGGTAGGGTCATATTTTTACCATATATGTAACAGGAGCGTCTTGGGCCTGGTTTGTATGTAAACAGCACCCGACTAACCCCTGTGTACAGATGCAACCCAGGTTCGATTGGTTATTTGTCCTTGCTTGTTGGGGAGAGGAAGAATAGACACTTGAATAACAGTTAAAAATTTATTATGGATAACATAAATATTTAAAACAAAAAAGATTAACAGAGATAATCAGCATAGGCCTAGCCAACAAATAATCCCTAGATTCTACATATACCTGGTCCGGAGCATGGTTTTGTTTGTAAAAATGGTCAGTTGTGCTGTTGTTTCCGATGAGAATAAAAATGGACGACCAATGAACCACATATAATATTGAGTTTGCTGTAATATCTCAACGTTTCCCCACTCAAGACCAAGGCGAGATGATTCCTCAAAACATTACAACGTTGACGAGATTGTACTGCTTATTGACCTAAAAGTCTGACACTTTAAAAGTCGGTTTAGACATGCATTTAGAAGTTCGTGTCCTTAGTACGGTAATAACCGGAACAAGGAAGTAAAAACTCATCAATCAGACGGATTTTGAGCGTAAACTACTGGCAATAGCCGTGTACGGCTTTGCGATATCCACGAAGTAATCTATCAAATCAGGCATTAACCGAATTGGATAAGATTTTACGTAGCAGCAATATGTTTGTCTAAGTTCCGTGTAGTCTTGTCATTTTCACACCAATGATCGTTAAAGATGCGAGGTGGTACATAATGGCCGCCCTTCTACACAAAACACAACCGGATGACGCCGTAGATTGGTATTCCTGAAGCTGACAGGTTTCAAACTTGGGAAGATGCAGACTACATTCCCCGAAGATGTCCTTCGAGTTGCCGTGAGTTGTGGTCGCTGAATCACTGACTATTAGTCCTGAGGCAGTAGAGGTTTGTTGGCATTGTGCTGTGTGACGCACTTTACTTGATTTGTCAGTGCCGTTGCGCCGGGCTAGATAAATCGGTGCGCAAGGGAGCTACTGCGTCGCATCAGTGTAGGGACTACTTGCAGAAGGCGTGCTTGTTGTGCCAATGCCGTTGCGATGTGCTGGATAAGCCGGTGTGCAAGGTAGTCACTGAGGTTTATCGCTGCCAGTAACACTTGCTTTGGAAGCTATTACATGTAACAAGCAGCACGGATCGTTTTGATCTGTTATTGCATATACAGCATAGATAAATCAATCCATACATGATACTGGTTCCATTTTGATTTAGATTACTTTTATATAGGTTCAATTGTCAAAAAGCAGGAACGAATTTAGGATGGTGCGCTAAAGGCACAGCATATCCACAGAGACATTTGGGACGGCATGATAGTACCGACCAGGTGCACGTTACACTCTTTATTCACTGAAAAGCAATGTCTACATTTCCTGCGATGTGTTTTCTCATTGTTTTTAGGAATGGCGTGGGTATCATCAGCGTGCAGAAGTCACAAACAATCCATAGCGGAGTATTCATTTGACACTTCAATGCATGGAGTCTTGGCTCATGGTGTCGGACACAAGTGAGTGAAACTAATGATCATATATTTGTACAAGGGTTATGAATTACTACTGACATCGATACCTGCTAACGATATCGTAAGTTTGTAGTGTTATAAAGATGAAACTGTCCATGACCAAACGTCAAACAAAATTGCGAATGATAGTGCCCCCTACCCCAGGGGGCTGAGGGGCGGGACAAAAAGGGACAATTGTCTGAAATTTAAAATGTCTGCTTCTGCAGACCAAAATAACAAAATATATATTCTTCATATATGGAAGAGTCTCAAGATATTTTACCAAATTTGTGCTTATCATTGCCCTGGGGTTTTGGTTTTCCTCTGTAGAGGAGGCAAATGTTACTACTATACTTGAGAAATCACAATGTTTAATATTGGTTGTCTAATTCGACAACCAATATTAAAAATTGTGATTTCATTCGAATTCATTCGTTTTGAATGAATTCTAACTTGGTAAAAGTTTATCAGTTTCGGATGACAGTTTGAATTTATACGCATGTTGTACCTGACCAAACGGGGCGAATTGATTAAAATTTCAAAACTGTTCTATATTTCGATTACATTATATAATCTATCTTCATGTGTTGCCCTTGTTTTGTCGATGCTCAGCTAAAATTGCAGTTTCGTTATCCTGACATTATTCTCGATCTGTTATTGTTTAAACATGTACAGTATATAATCAATTGATATTGTTTTTGGTTCAATGCATGTTGTATCTGTTAGAACGTATGTCGGGAGAGGGCGTTTCATAAGTTTAATAAATTATGGCTTATCCTTTGCCTCTCCATTGATAATTGAATATATTCAAACTTAAGTTGGATGCAATATTGTAAGGTGATATCTTTGTTAATTTTGACGTAGTCTTGGAGCTTATCATGACGGATATAACAATGCTTGCTTGAGTAATAACCGTTTCATCATGGCGTCAAGTCTGGGGCCAGGACCACATTCAGCTAGGAATAACCCATGGAAATTTTCAAGCTGCTCTGTCACGTACTTTGAGAATTTTATCGCAACGTTGGACTCGTAAGTTTTTACGACGATATGTGATTCTATATAAGATCATTTACACCCAAAAACAGTAATAGGAAATAAGGTACCAAGGACAAACGTTGGTAATATTCACTACCCACACACAAGATGAAATACAGACCAGTCATGTAATACACATTTTCAAATTCATAGGACTCATTTACATGTCATTTATCACAGAAAGACAAAGTATATATTTAGACACACGAAAATACAAAATTGTCACCTGATTCCAACGAATTAAAGGCCATGATGCTGTTCAACTACATTTTTAGTAAGAAATCTTAACCAGAATACACATTTAAGCGAAAAATAAGTTACTTGTTACAACTTGTACGTTGTCATTCAAATTTGAATGTCAGTTTGCCTCAGAGGATGTTAAAACTGGAAATTTACCACTGTGTTACTGCTATGGTCTTGCACATGATGTGATGACAAAATAACTTTATTATCAAATTTAAAATAAAAGTGCAAAAATACATATATGACATCGGTCTTCATTGTTGTTTGTAGAAGCAACACTAATTGTCTTTTGACCTTGAGTAATACTTACAACTCCACGGCATTGTCTCCGTATGACCAGGAAGTCCCGGGCCAGGTGATCTCGGCTGACAAGCAGTGCGTTCGACTGGAAGGAGCTGCATCCTATTTATGCCGGGTAGGTGAGGTCCAAATGTTATTTATACGATATGTTGGTTGTGTATGTAAGGAGGTCATCGCCAGCTCACAGTAAATCATAAAGATCCAAATCTTCAAGTTGTGATATTTTTTTTTATCAGGATACATACACGTCCGGTTTTTCAAGCATATGTTACCAGATGATGTGTAAAAGATCTAATGTCGATTCGTGCAATAGTTACACTGCTGCTACCGGAACCACATGTGGTGACAAGAAGGTAAGGTCAACAGCTTTGAAATTCATTATATGTTTTGTTTCAAACTCATACAGGATGCTTTTTAACATTTTTTCCACATATGTAAAGATATTCCCTTTATGAAAAACTTCAAATTTTATCATTATCACATTATCATCATAATTATGCATGCAGGAAAACTTTTTTTCCCAATATCCCCAAACTCCACACACTTAATATTTTTCGTTCCTTTTCGGCAAGCTTCTGTTTTTTTCTATCATGATTAAGAGGTTCAGTAAGTATGACGTTAACAAAGTTTTCTTTTTTATCAGTGGTGTTACCAAGGCTACTGTGTCTCCAATTCCACAGCACCTGCCGTCAGTGGTATGTATATCTCCAGACTCATGCTACAGATGTATCTTTTTTTTAAGTATTGCAAGTATTGCTAGCGATCTTATTACTATGTACTTTGAGCTTTTAATATTCACTCCCACCCCCCAACCCCCCCAACCCCCCACCCCTTTTTTGTGCAGTTTTTTTGCAGTTTTATTTTTGCAGTTTTTTAATCTTCTGAGGATATCGCTAGCATTCGAAACTAAAACATGAAGTTATAGTTTTCCAAACATGTGTAGGTCGAATACAAATCTTGCTTTGGTTCCATGATTCTGTATATCGTTACGTCAACTTTCAATCCTGCGGAATCCTCACACGCTTCTATCCGGGCCAACAAACGTGATTAACATGCATTTTCTCAACTTGTTTCGCTATTGCAAATTATTTGTTTATTCGCAAATACATAAAGAAATAAATAAATCATTTATATAAAGTCCACAATCGGACTTCTTCTTGAAATATGATTAGTTAAGCTGTTTGTTTAATGGAGACACAATTAGCTCATTAGTATCGCTTACATTCAGCAAAATAACCATGTAGTTTTACTATAGTATAATGTCTGGTATCATATTAAATAATGTCTGGTATCATATTCAAATACCTAATTAATGTCTGGTATCATATTCAAATACCTAATTAATGTCTGGTATCATATTCAAATACCTAATTAATGTCTGGTATCATATTGATTAATGTCTGGTATCATATTAATTAATGTCTGGTATCATAAACACATACCTATTAAATGTCTGGTATCATATTCAAATACCTAATTAATGTCTGGTATCATATTAATTAATGTCTGGTATCATATTCAAATACCTAATTAATGTTAGGTATCATATTAATTAATGTCTGGTATCATATTCAAATACCTAATTAATGTCTGGTATCATATTCAAATACCTAATTAATGACTGGTATCATATTAATCTATGTGTGGTATCATATTCAAATACCTAATTAATGTCTGATATCATATTGATTAATGTTTTGTATCATATTAATTAATGTCTGGTATCATATTCAAATACCTAATTAATGTATGGTATCATATAAATTAATGACTGGTATCATATTCAAATACTTAATTAATGTCTGGTATCTTATTAATTAATGTCTGGTATCATACTAATTAATGTCTTGTATCATATTCAAATACCTAATTAATGTCTGGTATCATATTGATTAATGTCTTGTATCATATTAATTAATGTCTTGTATCATATTCAAATACCTAATTAATGTCTGGTATCATATTGATTAATGTCTTGTATCATATTCAAATACCTAATTAATGTCTGGTATCATATTGATTAATGTCTTGTATCATATTCAAATACCTAATTAATGTCTTGTATCATATTAATTAATGTCTTGTATCATATTCAAATACCTAATTAATGTCTTGTATCATATTAATTAATGTCTTGTATCATATTCAAATACCTAATTAATGTCTGGTATCATATTAATTAATGTCTAGTATCATATTAATTAATGTCTTGTATCATATTCAAATACCTAATTAATGTCTTGTATCATATTAATTAATGTCTTGTATCATATTCAAATACCTAATTAATGTCTTGTATCATATTAATTAATGTCTTGTATCATATTCAAATACATAATTAATGTCTGGTATCATATTGATTAATGTATGGTAACATATTAATTAATGTCTTGTATCATATTCAAATACCTAATTAATGTCTTGTATCATATTAATTAATGACTGGTATCATATTCAAATACTTAATTAATGTCTGGTATCATATTGATTAATGTATGGTAACATATTAATTAATGTCTGGTATCATATATACATACCTAATTAATGTTAGGTATCAATAAGTCACCCGCTAAATAAGTATACAAATATCTTTTTTTTTTAACAAACTGTAGTTAACCGAAAAATATGAAACATCTTATTTTATAACTCATGTATGTTGTTTTACTTTATATGTTCTTATCTTACTTTTCCTTTCCTACCTTTGACCTATGCTTCCCTGACCTTTCTCAACCTCCCCATGAGACTGAGTGTTCTAACTATTATTACAAATATGCTATGGTAAACGCGACCGATTGCCCCTCTTCACGTAACTTATTGTTTGATGACCATGGGTAATGATTTAGTTCAGTATCGGGCGGCTATCGGTTGTTTTTACCAACGTACTCATGGCTTATTGATTTCACAAACTTTTTTCGTCTATATTAAAATGTCCCATGTTCTCAATGGCTGTAGATCTAGCGTGATGTTTATGTTTACAAAACTATTTTTAGTAACACGTGTTTTATTATGCAGCATAACAGATAACTCTAGTTTTCTCTTGATACTTCAGCTCCTCCTCCTGTCCTGTAATGATGTCCACCCTAACCCAGGCCCCCCAGATTATAATAACTGTATATCTATTTTCCACTTGAATATTCGTAGTCTAAGAAATAAGTTATCACATTTAGAAAATTTGGCTTCTGATTATGATATTGTTTGCGTCACCGAGACTCACCTTGATCCTTCTATTTCTGACGCTGATATACTCCTGGGTGGTTACGAGTTATACCGTAAGGACCGGGGAACCCCGGGAGGGGGGATAGCAGTATTTACATCCAGTCTCTTGTGCACCCGTCGTAGAGCTGACTTAGAATTTCAGGTGGGTGAGGTTATTTGGACGGAGATCAATTTTCCATATAAAAAATATCTTCTGTGTACTCTGTATAGGCCTCCTAATATCGCACAATCCTTTTGGAATCATCTACAGAATTCTATAGACACTGCTATTCAGGAAACCCCAAATATAGTATGAGTTGGTGATATAAATGTTGATATTTTAACTGTAGAAAACACGCACGTTGTGTATGATATTATCCACACCTTTCACCTAACTAATGTAATCGACAAACCGACACGCATAGGACGCACGAGCTCTACCTTACTTGACCCCATTTTACTCTCCGACACGTGTACTTCTAACTTTTCTGACGTAATTGACATTGGCGATGAGGTATCTGACCATAAAGCGACGACTGTAGAACTGACTGTAGGCACAGTAATTACCAGGACGTTTAAACGAACCATAAGATGTTACAATGAAGCTAATTACGAACTTTTTAATAGTAAACTTGACGATACAGACTGGGTTGATTTATTCTCTACCTCGCACTCCCCAGATGACATGTGTGTTAAGTTTACAGAAAAATATTTGGACATAGCTGAGGAGTGCATTCCTACGAAAACTGTTACAATACGACCTAATGACAAGCCTTGGTTTAATTCTGACCTTCGACGTGAAATAAGGAAAAGAGACAGACTTTTAATTTTGGTTAAATCTAATCGCTCTATAAGAAACTTGACGAATTTTCGGAGACAACGTTATCACGTTAATAATCTAAAAAAAAAAGCACATAAAAGAACAGTTCTATGCGGACATAAATGGTATTTTAGACCGTTTTTCTGATTCGAATCCTAGAAATTTTTGGAAAGTTGTCCGCAGATTAATAAAATCTACTGAAACTGTTAATACTATACCACCCCTTGTAAATAATAACGGAGATCTTGTAATGACAGATGTAGATAAAGCTAATATACTAAATGATTACTTTGTTTCCATTTCTTCTATTGACGACACAAACATCGACGAGCCAGGGGTCGAACTTAGGACGGACGCTACTATATCAGACATACAATTTGAACTCAATGACATAATCGACATACTTAAATCTTTATCTATATACAAAGCTGTAGGTCATGATGGGATTAGTCACTGTATGTTAAAAAATATTGCAGTATCTGTAGCTTATCCTTTATCATTAATTTTTAGATACTCGTTGGATACTGGTGTCTTTCCAGAACATTGGAAATTAGCAATAGTTATGCCATTATTTAAGAATGGGGATAAACATGTTTCTTCAAATTATAGACCTATATCATTACTCAGTACTATTGGTAAAGTTTTTGAACGCTTAGTTGTGAAATTTTTGAATAATTATTTACTTGAAAACTCACTTATATATAAATACCAGTCAGGTTTCCAACCTGGTCACTCTACCGTTCATCAAATGATAGAAATTTATCATTCTGTTTGTGAAAATTTGGAAAAAAAGCAACCAACGTGTCTAGTTTTTTGTGATATCTCCAAAGCGTTCGATCGTGTGTGGCACAAGGGACTAAATGTCAAATAAGCTAATTATGGAATAAACGGAAAACTTTTAAAATGGTTAAATAATTATATCAGAAACCGGAAACAACAAGTTTTCGTAGGAATTAGTAAATCTTCCGTCAGAACTACTAATGCTGGCGTTCCGCAAGGGTCAGTATTGGGTCCTCTTCTTTTTATCCTATATATAAATGACATATCAGATAACCTCGAAAGTCTTTCCAAATTATTTGCTGATGATACCTCCTTATTATGTTCTGGTCGATCGCTCTTGGAAATTGAAACGAAAATAAATAATGACTTAGTTAAAATTCAAAATTGGGCAGACACATGGCTGGTGAAATTCAACCCTCTGAAAACGGAAGCTTTACTTATTTCAAACAATGAACACGAACATGTTGTAGATATAAGCTTTAATAATGTGGATGTAGAATTTGTTGATAACCATAAACACCTAGGAGTTACTTTAGATGCAAATTGCAGATGGTCCACTCATATTGACAACATTTGTAAAAAGGTATCAAAACAGGTAAGTATCCCCCGAAAGCTCAAATATCTTTTAAACAGACAAACTTTAATTAAAATTTACAAGTCTTATATTCTGCCATTATTTGAATACTGTTGTGAGGTTTGGGACGGTTGTTCTCCCGGTGATGCAGACAAATTGGAAAAACTTAACTTAGAAATAGCAAGAATAATTACTGGATTACCATCTTTTGCTAGCAGACTTTCGTTATATTCTGAAAGTGGTTTAGAACCACTTGCTACTCGTCGTACTAGGAGAAAACTGCAACTTTTCTATAAAGTCACAAATCACCTAACACCAAACTATTTATCCACTCTACTGCCTCCTCTAGTATCTGAAAACTCTCACTATAACCTCCGAGACGCCAATAACTACTCTTTACCAAATTTCCGACTTCATTTGACCAATATTTCGTTTTTCCCGGCTACTATTCGACTTTGGAACCAATTAGATTTAGAAACTAGGCAAAGTAACTCATACTTACTTTTTAAAAAGTCTATCACTAATATATCAAAAGTACCTTATTATTACTCTGTTGGAAATAGAAAATCTAATATATTGCATGCAAGATTAAGAAATAGTTGTAGTACTTTAAATAATGACCTTTTCCGATCTCATCTGATTGATTAAAGTTACTGTCAATGTGGTCATCCTATTGAGGATACATATCATTTCTTCTTCGTCTGTAATAATTATGTTGAACAGAGAATCGAATTGTACCGAAATCTGAACAATTTCATACCGCTAGATCTGCAGCTATTACTGTATGGAAGCAGTGATTTATCCATAGAGGATAATGTTACAATATGTAAAAACACTCAGAAGTACATTCTTGATTCGTATAGATTTTAATTCCCCTTATCTCTCTATATATATCTGTGTAAATTTATGTGTGCTTATCATATCTATTCCGATGCCGATGGCAAAAGAGAATCGAATTTCCAGGAGGCATAGGAAGCATAGGAACGGAGAGAGCTAACCATGGCACAGGATGTGATGAACTTTAGAAACAGCAGAGTGTTTTGGAAAGTGAATAGTGTGAACTTCTGCTATCGGCATCGGAATAGTTTATTGGAATAGTTTACTTGAATTGTTTATTCATTTGATAATCTATAGTCATAATGATTTTTTTTTAAATTATATCTTCATTATAACTCTCTCTCTCTCTCTCTCTCTCTCTCTCTCTCTCTCTCTTAAGGGCTTAATATAAGTTTGATAACTTGTGCCCAATTCCCCTGTATATATTAAGATACAATAAAATATGTTTAAATCAAAATAGTATACAGTTATTAAATGGGTATGAGGGCGATAGTAACTTTGTCAGCCCCACACCAACAACTGATGTACGAGGGCTTTAGCCCGAGGGAAACAGTTGTTGATGAGGGGCTGACACAATTACTATTGCCCGAATTACCCCATTTGAGGACTGTTTTATTATACCTTTACGTTTTTTTCTCTATATAAAAGTAGTTATTAACAACAAACATTCTGTGTCAATTAAGCGCTTGCATGTCGTTGTGTCTTTCAAACGTTCTGACGACGTTACAGCAGGGGTGTGACAGTTTGCCGTGTGACAGATTTTTCGAACTGTCACACGGTGTGATAGTCCTGGAAACACATGCGCAGTCCTCTCGAGGCTGATAGTCAAATTATCACATTACTTTTATATAGAGAAAATAACGTAAAGGTATAATAACAAACAATAGAGGCATTGGTTTGGCCAGGGTTAATCTGTTGGTATCAGCACTGTTTTTATTTTGATATTAATGTATGTACGCGGTAGTATCAATCAAATATGGCCTATAGGGAAACAATTCAAACATAAAAAATGCTCTTTTTAGACCTTATTTACGACTCTGAGAATGGCACGAAGACTGTTTTAGGGAAAAATTGTACTACCAATGAGTTTGAAGTGAAAGATGCATATTTCTGAAAAAGGTCCTAAACTGACCAGTTTAACAATTCATCTTAAAAACGTCCTTCTTGCTATGATCAGATGTTAAAATCATGAATAGGAGCATTTTGATTGAAATGCCTACATTCGTGCCGTATTAGTGTGATGTATTATTCACAGCAATTGCATTTCAAGGTCGAACGAAAATTATGTGTTTATACGCACAGGCAATCCAATCTGGTAAAACAAAGAGCTCCTATTCTGTACTTTAGACAATAGTTAGTAAAACAACATGATTATTTTCCTGGTTTCATCTTTTGTGGGATTTTAGATTATTTCTTGCTTCGCCTTTCCACAAAGTACTCTATGGAAGAAACTGTTAGCATCTACAGTAGATTATTGATGATTCTGAGAAACTACATGTCCGGACAAACATTTTGGTACAATACATGGCTAGTTTTGTGCAGTTGTAAATTCAATCAATCCTATAACATTTCACTTACCTGCAGATTTTCCAAAACAATCTCAGCGGTTTGCCTTTTCTCTGTCCCTCGTGCATCTTGGAAAGGAAGTTAAATTGACGACGGTCCTCTTTCATTTCCGTTTAATCTGGTACAAGGGGAATGACTCCTACTTAACTGAACTATGTACACAAATAGTCATAATTCCATAAGTCTGTGTATTTATTAACAATATATGTAAATATGTATAATTTGTACATGTAAAACGATAAGACTTGTTTATTTCGGACCAGAATATTTCATTTTTATTTTCATTCCACCTCCCTTTCATTACATGGGTACATCAAATGCGTTGTCCTCATTTTGATATTTAAAATTTCAGATTCGTGTCCGTATGGTGACCGCCCTGGCGTTGTGTATACATCAGGAAATGGTAGTACCTTCACATGTGATACATTGTTTGCAACCATTGGTTTCCACAACTGTTCCAACTTCTACTTAACCTGCTGTGGAACGTGCTCAGCATCTACAGGTAAGTGTGAGATAGGAGTAGGGACGAAAAAATCAATATCTTGTATCGCCGTTCGGGATCGTCCCTGGGGTAGGGCGCGTGGTTTCTTTTTTAACCATACATGATCATCTTGGGAGTAAGAGGATAAAGTCGATATGTTGTATAACTGTACATGATCATCCCGGGGGTGAGGGGATGAAGTCTACATATTGTATAACTGTACATGATCATCCCGGGGTGAGGGGATGAAGTCAACATATTGTATACAGTAATTGAACATGATCATCCCCGACATAACTAAACATGATGAACCCGGTGATAAGGAGATGTGGTATAACCATGCATGATCGTCCCGGGGGTGAGGGGATGAAGTTCATATGTTGTGTAACTGAACATGACCATCCCGGGGGTGAGGGGATGACGTTTATATATTGTATAACTGTACATGATCATCCTGGGGGGTGAGGGGATGAAGTTGATATTTTGTATTACAGAACATGACCATTCCGGGGGTGAGGGGATGAAGTCGATATTTTGTATTACAGAACAGGACCATCTCGGGGGTGAGGGGATGAAGTTGATATTTTGTATTACAGAACATGACCATTCCGGGGGTGAGGGGATGAAGTTGATATTTTGTATTACAGAACATGACCATCCTGGTGGTGAGGGGATGAAGTTGATATGTTGTGTAACTGTACATGATCCATCCCGGGAGTGAGGGGATGAAGTTGATATATTATATAGCTGTACATGACGATCCTGGGGTTGAGGGGATGAAGTTGATATATTGTATAACTGTACATTATTATCCTGGGGTTGAGGGGATGAAGTTGATATGTTGTGTAACTGTACATGATCCATCCCGGGAGTGAGGGGATGAAGTTGATATATTATATAGCTGTACATGAAGATCCTGGGGTTTAGGGGATGAAGTTGATATATTGTATAAATGTACATTATTATCCTGGGGGTGAAGGGATGAAGTTGATATATTGTACAACTGAACATGACCATCCCGGGGGTGAGGGGATGAAGTTGATATATTGTATAACTGTACAATATTATCCTGGTGGTGAGGGTATGAAGTTGATATATTGTATAACTGTACAATATTATCCTGGGGGTGAGGGGACCAAGTTGAATTATTGTATAACTGTACATTATTATCCTGGGGGTGAGGGGATGAAGTTGATATATTGTATTACAGAACATGACCATCCCGGTGGTGAGGGGATGAAGTTGATATATTGTATAACTGTACATTATTATCCTGGGGGTGAGGGGATGACGTTGATATATTGTATTACAGAACATGACCATCCCGGTGGTAAGGGGATGAAGTTTATATATTGAATAACTGTACATGCTGATTCCGGGGATGAGGGGGTGAAGTTGATATATTGAATAACTGTACATGCTGATTCCGGGGATGAGGGGATGAAGTTTATATATTGAATAACTGTACATGCTGATTCCGGGGATGAGGGGATGAAGTTTATATATTGAATAACTGTACATGACCATCCCGGGGATGAGGGGGTGAAGTTGATATATTGTATAATTGAACTGGATTATCCTGGACATAACCATACATTATTAGCCCGGGGGTAAGGGGATGAAGTCGATGTGTGGTATAAACCATGCATGATCATCCCGGGGGAGAGGGGATGAAGTTGATATATTGTATAATTGTACTGGATTATCCCGGACAAAACCATACATTATCATCCCGGGGGTAAGGGGATGAAGTCGATATATTGTATGATTGAACATGATCATCTCCGACATAACTAAACATGATTAACCCGAGGATAAGGAGATGATGTCGATGTATGGTATAACCATGCATGATCATCCCGGGGGTGAGGGGATGAAGTCGATGTATGGTATAACCATGCATAATCATCTCGGGGGTGAGTGGATGAAGTCGATACCTTAATATGCAGTATTACCCCGACGAAAGCAAGACGAGATGATCCTGGGGTTGGGGACGTGTATCTATGTACACGGTATCACCGACACGATCGCAGTGTGGTAGTTAAAATCTTACACTTTATTTAGAAATTAAAATTTCGAAATACACCGTAATTTTCTGCTTTTGACCTACCGATAGATATCCCGGGAATTTTAGCATTTTTATCGTGAAACATAACCCTCACAGCCTACATACCCGATGGTAAGAGACTTAATTTGCCTCTAAAAAGTGACAATTCTGAGTGATAAAAAAATGGCAAGTGAGAGCTCTATAACTCAGTATCAGACATTCAGATAAGTAGGAATTGAGGAGATGTGTGTTTATATGTACACATATATGTAAAATAAACACACCGATAATAAACTCTCGTATAGCCTACAAAGGGATCTTCAATTGAAAAAAAGAAATTATTTAGCCCGTCTAGCAAACGCAACAAATTATGACGAATTATGATTAGTTTTACAAATATCAATAACGTGTCATTCTTCTACATGACAGCAACGACGACTGCAGCTTCAACATTTACAACCACCATTCCAACATCAACATCTAACATTCCAACAACCACACCTAACATTCCAACAACCACAACTAACATTCCAACAACCACACCTAACATTCCAACATCAACATCTAACATTCCAACAACCACAACAACCACATCTAACATTCCAACAACCACAACTAACATTCCAACAACCACATCTAACATTCCAACAACCACAACTACCATTCCAACAACCACATCTAACATTCCAACAACCACATCTAACATTCCAACAACCACATCTAACATTCCAACAACCACACCTAACATTCCAACAACCACAACTAACATTCCAACAACCACATCTAACATTCCAACAACCACATCTAACATTCCAACAACCACATCTAACATTCCAACAACCACATCTAACATTCCAACAACCACAACTAACATTCCAACAACCACATCTAACATTCCAACAACCACATCTAACATTCCAACAACCACAACTAACATTCCAACAACCACATCTAACATTCCAACAACCACATCTAACATTCCAACAACCACATCTAACATTCCAACAACCACATCTAACATTCCAACAACCACATCTAACATTCCAACAACCACAACTAACATTCCAACAACCACAACTACCACTCCAACAACCACATCTACCACTCCGACAACCACAACTAACATCCCAACAACCACAACTAACATTCCAACAACCACATCTAACATTCCAACAACCACATCTAACATTCCAACAACCACAACTAACATTCCAACAACCACAACTAACATTCCAACAACCACAACTAACATTCCAACAACCACAACTACCACTCCGACAACTACAACCACCACTCCAACAACTACAACTATCACTCCAACAACTACAACTGCCATTCAAACAACCACAACTACCACTCCAACAACTACAACTTCCACTCCGACAACCAGCACTACCACTCCAACAACCACATCTAACATTCCAACAACCACATCTAACATTCCAACAACCACATCTAACATTCCAACAACTACAACTACCACTCCAACAACTACAACTACCACTCCAACAACCACAACTACCACTCCAACAACCACATCTAACATTCCAACAACCACAACTACCACTCCAACAACCACATCTAACATTCCAACAACCACAACTACCACTCCAACAACTACAGCTACCACTCCAACAACTACAACTACCACTCCAACTACTACAACTACCGTTCCAACAACCACAACTACCACTCCAACAACCACAACTACCACTCCAACAACTACAACTACCACTCCAACAACTACAATTATCACTCCAACAACAACTGCCATTCCAACTACGACAACTGTTGAAACGACTACGGTAGCCACCAGTCAGCCGAGTAAGTATTAACTTATTTTTATTTTAGTATTTACTTTATCGTGTACGTTAAGTTTTCAGGTTTGTATGAAGCATTTGCTATTCTGAAAAAAAGACAGTCTCATATTCAATTTATTTTTTAATAATTGTATCTATCTGCGCTTGCTAAAGAAGTATTCTCTTTCAGATACTGTTCAGAGAGCATGTTCGATCAGGATTGAGGTTGTCATATCTCGCACGATAGACCTCACCAATTCCGGTAGTCAAGGTTACCTGTTAACAATTCAAACCGCCCGCGCTGCTGTAAGTTATCATGCTAGTTTTTATCTGTCCATTTTTCATTGACTTCTATTTGTAACTCAGAGGTCATGCTGAGATGACCTCACACGGGGTTTGTCGGTTTTTCATTGCATTATATCTTTAAGTATCAAAGAGGAGTAGTAAAAGTGAGTTTAATTTCCATTAGATTGCTATTGTTGTATACAACTCAGTAACGAAGCATTATTCTAGATTATCTTAATACTTGTCTTCTAGGATTACGATTCCAGGAACGTTGATCAGAAAAGGTCCATATCCCTCATCGTTTTAGATCATCTGTCCCGAAAGAGCCTGAAATAGTCTTTACCATTTGTTGTTATTTTTGTGGTCGACTCGAAAACCAAGGTGGCCGCAATGTCAGCCATCTTGAAAACACATTGTAGGGCAAAAGGAGAGCCGACAAAGTGTTGCTATTTTCTGACCTCGTTAACACTTTTACGTTGCAGCCATGGCAGCCATTTTGAAACATGATTGCGCAATTATGGTATTTCTCAACAACACCTATTTCAAGCATCTTCTCGATTACCACCTGCGGTATCCAACTCCAACTTACCTGGAATGGTCCTGAAATGGTGCTGATCACGTGTTGTTATTTTTTGGGTCGATCCCAAATACAGGATGTCTGCTATGGCCGCTAACTTGAAAAACACATTTTAAACGTCTTCTCCAGTTCCATTGGTGCCATTGAGCGGTAAATTGGTGAGGATGTTAAGGGAAGGGAGCCAACAAAGTGTTGTTTTTTTGACCTGGTAAAATTTTGACATGGAAGGCATGGTTGCCATTTTGTATCATGATTGTGCTATCATGGTTTTTCTGAACAACACTTACTTTAAACTTCTTCTCAAGTTTCACCTGTGGGACTCAGTTCTATGTTTCCTTAAATGATCCACTGCGATACCAATTGGTATTTTTCGAGTCAGTCCGGAATCAAAGATGGCCGCCATGGCACCAATGGCCAACATTACCACTATACATGCTAGTGAGTATGTATACTAAAATGGAACAAGGTACTTTACAGTCAGATTTTCTAGATAGTAAGCTGGTGCTCCTAGTTATGTGAAAGAAGTGGCGAAAATAGATATAAATATTCAACATGCTTACCAGCACAAGCTCCTAATAAGAATTAAAAAAAAAATGTATGTAATTCTTTAAAACAGAAATATCTTAAGAAATTCAAATACATATCACATATGACATTTCTTTATAAACCCCTACTGCGATAGATAACCTATGGCGATGTCCATAATTGGCGTACACAAACGGGGAATCTTTACCAGATTGTTTCTTTGTGTGGGATTCATTACCAACGTATGTTGTCCGGAAATACTATTATGTTTGCATTCACGGAATAATTCTATTTCTTTATTGCTTTTCAGCTGATCGTTTTGTACAGAAATGTTGCTGGATTCATTGACGTCATTGTCATCTCTATAACGTAAGTATGATATTTGTTGTTGTTTTCTTCTCCTGCGTCCATCATTGGTGTTGCTGTCGCCTTTCCACTTCTAGGATGTATTATATTTGATATGTTTTCTTCCTCTTTTACAAAGACGCGGAAGTCTAGTTGTTGACCATAGAATCGTGACGTCGGACACCCCGGAAGCTAATGCAGGGGTCACCAATGCGCTTGTTGGACTGGCTGCCGGTGCCACTATGACTTATGGCAACCAATCTGTTCAAGCCTCTGCCATAACTTTGGAGAACAACATGGGTATCCAAGGTGCGTTAATTTAAGTTATGTGACTGTATCGAGCAGTTTTACGCTTCAAGTAGATTTGCTGAGTTTTATGAATATAGCAGGCAAGAGAGTACACAATCATAGTGACAATTATACAAGGTGCTTACAATACCTCACGGCAGAGTTGACGCCTCTTTGCTGTATACATAATGCTTATTGTGTTGTTGATCACATGGCTGTACAACGCAAACTGATACCATATTTTACATTCATATGTTAACACAATATGATTTATTCTAGCAAATAACATGTTATGTACTGTATAGTTGGTAATATTGGCGGGGGGGGGGGGGGGGGGGGGGGGGGGGCTTGATTTCTTTGTGACTACATCGGCTTTGAGAACACGGCATTATCTAGATTGTTGCTAGATGTACACGGTATGAAGCAGATGCCGCATGCACCTTTAGAACAGCTGGTGTTTTTCTTGTACTTTTAAGGTTTTTAAATAAGAATTATTATTTTATTTATACGTCGGTAACCTAGGTGATCAAATGCTGCTTATGATGAGAATTCTAGAATATTTTAAGAAATACGGATTTGATAGAAACTACAATCACATGTATTGTCTGAATCCACAATGAATCGATACCTTTTTATTTTTTAAGTTCCCATAACGGCGAACTCTGACCCCTGCGTACTATTTGCTGCGACAACAACGGCTAGCTGTGGTGACGGGAAAACGTGTGAGGTGATTGGAGGCAACGCCACCTGTGTGTGAGTTTCGACATTATACATCATTTTGTTTAAACACATAGGTAGCATCAGGCTCAGATGGTGCACACAATATTATGTGGGGTAAAACAACTTTTTGAGGTAATTTGGTTAATCGGACGAGAGTGAATGGAACTATCTGGTGAAAGGCACTATCTAGAAAATCGGGCTATCAATGAAGAGATTTCCATGTATATGGCGAAGGAAATATCTAGTGACGTTAACTTTTGAGTAATTCATGCTTTCTTGAGAAAGTAACTATCGAATAAATGGGTCTGTCTGGTGAGCGAGCTATCTATTGATTTGAGCAACAACGTATCCGTTAAGCGAACTATCTGTTAAGAGAGCTATGAAGTGAATCTAGCTATCTGGTGTGGCCAGCTATCTGATTAATCAAGCTATCGAGTCAATCCGACTATCTGGTGTGGCCAGCTATCTGATTAATCAAGCTATCGAGTCAATCCGACTATCTGGTGTGGCCAGCTATCTGATTAATCAAGCTATCGAGTAATTCGACTATCTGGTGTAGCAAGTTATCTGATTAATCAAGCTATCGAGTCAATCCGACTATCTGGTGTAGCAAGTTATCTGATTAATCAAGCTATCGGGTCAATCCGACTATCTGACGTAGCGAGCTATCTGATTAATCAAGCTATCGAGTAATTCCGACTATCTGGTGTAGCGAGTTATCTGATTAATCAAGCTATCGAGTCAATCCGACTATCTGGTGTAGCGAGCTATCTGATTAATCAAGCTATCGAGTCAATCCGACTATCTGGTGTAGCAAGTTATCTGATTAATCAAGCTATCGAGTAATTCGACTATCTGGTGTAGCAAGTTATCTGATTAATCAAGCTATCGAGTCAATCCGACTATCTGGTGTAGCAAGTTATCTGATTAATCAAGCTATCGAGTAATTCGACTATCTGGTGTAGCGAGCTATCGGGTTATCTGGTGTAGCAAGTTATCTGATTAATAAAACTATCGAGTAATTCGACTATCTGGTGTAGCGAGCTATCGGGTTATCTGGCGTAGCGAGCTATCTGATTAATCAAGCTATCGAGTAATTCGACTATCTGGTGTAGCAAGTTATCTGATTAATCAAGCTATCGAGTCAATCCGACTATCTGGTGTAGCAAGTTATCTGATTAATCAAGCTATCGAGTAATCCGACTATCTGGTTTAGCAAGTTATCTGATTAATCAAGCTATCGAGTAATTCGACTATCTGGTGTAGCGAGCTATCTGGTTAATCAAAATATCGAGTAATTCGACTATCTGCTGTAGCGAGCTATCGGGTTATCTGGCGTAGCGAGCTATCTGGTTAATCAAGCTATCGAGTCAATCCGACTATCTGCTGTAGCGAGCTATCTGATTAATCAAGCTATCGAGTCAATCCGACTATCTGGCGTAGCGAGCTATCTGATTAATCAAGCTATCGAGTCAATCCGACTATCTGGTGTAGCGAGCTATCTGATTAATCAAACTATCGAGTCAATCCGACTATCTGGTGTAGCGAGCTATCTGATTAATCAAGCTATCGAGTCAATCCGACTATCCGGCGTAGCGAGCTATCTGATTAATCAAGCTATCGGGTAATTCGACTATCTGGTGTAGCGAGTTATCTGATTAATAAAGCTATCAAGTAATTCCGACTATCTGGTGTAGCGAGTTATCTGTTTAATCAAGCTATCGAGTAATTCGACTATCTGGTGTAGCGAGCTATCTGGTTAATCAAGCTATCGAGTCAATCCGACTATCCGGCGTAGCGAGCTACATGTATCTGATTAATCAAGCTATCGAGTAATTCGACTATCTGGTGTAGCAAGTTATCTGATTAATCAAGCTATCGAGAATATCCGGCTATCTGGTGTAGCGAGCTATTTGATTAATCAAGCTATGGAATCAATCCGACTATCTGGCGTAGCGAGCTATCTGATTAATCAAGCTATCAAGTAATTCGACTATCTGGTGTACCGAGCTATCTGGTTCATCAAGCTATCGAGTAATTCGATTATCTGCTGTAGCGAGTTATCTGGTTAATCAAGCTATCGACTAATTCGACTATCTGCTGTAGCGAGCTATCGGGTTATCTGGCGTAGCGAGCTATCTGATTAATCAAGCTATCGAGTAATTCGACTATCTGGTGTAGCAAGTTATCTGATTAATCAAGCTATCGAGTCAATCCGACTATCTGGTGTAGCAAGTTATCTGATTAATCAAGCTATCGAGTAATTCGACTATCTGGTGTAGCGAGCTATCTGGTTAATCAAAATATCGAGTAATTCGACTATCTGCTGTAGCGAGCTATCGGGTTATCTGGCGTAGCGAGCTATCTGGTTAATCAAGCTATCGAGTCAATCCGACTATCTGCTGTAGCGAGCTATCTGATTAATCAAGCTATCGAGTCAATCCGACTATCTGGCGTAGCGAGCTATCTGATTAATCAAGCTATCGAGTCAATCCGACTATCTGGTGTAGCGAGCTATCTGATTAATCAAGCTATCGAGTCAATCCGACTATCTGGTGTAGCGAGCTATCTGATTAATCAAGCTATCGAGTCAATCCGACTATCCGGCGTAGCGAGCTATCTGATTAATCAAGCTATCGGGTAATTCGACTATCTGGTGTAGCGAGTTATCTGATTAATCAAGCTATCAAGTAATTCCGACTATCTGGTGTAGCGAGTTATCTGTTTAATCAAGCTATCGAGTAATTCGACTATCTGGTGTAGCGAGCTATCTGGTTAATCAAGCTATCGAGTCAATCCGACTATCCGGCGTAGCGAGCTACATGTATCTGATTAATCAAGCTATCGAGTAATTCGACTATCTGGTGTAGCAAGTTATCTGATTAATCAAGCTATCGAGAATATCCGGCTATCTGGTGTAGCGAGCTATTTGATTAATCAAGCTATGGAATCAATCCGACTATCTGGCGTAGCGAGCTATCTGATTAATCAAGCTATCAAGTAATTCGACTATCTGGTGTACCGAGCTATCTGGTTCATCAAGCTATCGAGTAATTCGATTATCTGCTGTAGCGAGTTATCTGGTTAATCAAGCTATCGACTAATTCGACTATCTGCTGTAGCGAGCTATCGGGTTATCTGGCGTAGCGAGCTATCTGATTAATCAAGCTATCGAGTAACTCGACTATCTGGTGTAGCAAGTTATCTGATTAATCAAGCTATCGAGTCAATCCGACTATCTGGTGTAGCAAGTTATCTGATTAATCAAGCTATCGAGTAATCCGACTATCTGGTTTAGCAAGTTATCTGATTAATCAAGCTATCGAGTCAATTCGACTATCTGGCGTAGCGAGTTATCTGATTAATCAAGCTATCAAGTAATTCCGACTATCTGGTGTAGCGAGTTATCTGATTAATCAAGCTATCGAGTAATTCGACTATCTGGTGTAGCGAGCTATCTGGTTAATCAAGCTATCGAGTCAATCCGACTATCCGGCGTAGCGAGTTACATGTATCTGATTAATCAAGCTATCGAGTAATTCGACTATCTGGTGTAGCAAGTTATCTGATTAATCAAGCTATCGAGAATATCCGGCTATCTGGTGTAGCGAGCTATTTGATTAATCAAGCTATGGAATCAATCCGACTATCTGGCGTAGCGAGCTATCTGATTAATCAAGCTATCAAGTAATTCGACTATCTGGTGTACCGAGCTATCTGGTTCATCAAGCTATCGAGTAATTCGATTATCTGCTGTAGCGAGTTATCTGGTTAATCAAGCTATCGACTAATTCGACTATCTGGTGTAGCGAGCTATCTGATTAATTAAGCTAGCGAGTAATTCGACTATCTGGTGTAGCGAGCTATCTGGTTAATCAAGCTATCGAGTAATTCGATTATCTGGTGTAGCAAGCTATCTGATTAATCAAGCTATTGAGTAATTCGACTATCTGGTGTAGCGAGCTATCTGGTTAATCAAGCTATCGAGTAATTCGACTATCTGACGTAGCGAGCTATCTGATTAATCAAGCTATCGATTCAATCCGACTATCTGGCGTAGCGAGCTATCTGATTAATCAAGCTATCGAGTCAATCCGACTATCTGGCGTAGCGAGCTATCTGGTTAATCAAGCTATCGAGTCAATCCGACTATCTGGCGTAGCGAGCTATCTGATTAATCAAGCTATCGAGTCAATCCGACTATCTGGCGTAGCGAGCTATCTGATTAATCAAGCTATCGAGTCAATCCGACTATCTGGTGTAGCGAGCTATCTGATTAATCAAGCTATCGAGTCAATCCGACTATCTGGTGTAGCGAGCTATCTGATTAATCAAGCTATCGAGTCAATCCGACTATCCGGCGTAGCGAGCTATCTGATTAATCAAGCTATCGGGTAATTCGACTATCTGGTGTAGCGAGTTATCTGATTAATCAAGCTATCAAGTAATTCCGACTATCTGGTGTAGCGAGTTATCTGTTTAATCAAGCTATCGAGTAATTCGACTATCTGGTGTAGCGAGCTATCTGGTTAATCAAGCTATCGAGTCAATCCGACTATCCGGCGTAGCGAGCTACATGTATCTGATTAATCAAGCTATCGAGTAATTCGACTATCTGGTGTAGCAAGTTATCTGATTAATCAAGCTATCGAGAATATCCGGTTATCTGGTGTAGCGAGCTATTTGATTAATCAAGCTATGGAATCAATCCGACTATCTGGTGTAGCGAGCTATCTGATTAATCAAGCTATCGAGTAATTCGACTATCTGGTGTAGCGAGTTATCTGGTTCATCAAGCTATCGAGTAATTCGATTATCTGCTGTAGCGAGTTATCTGGTTAATCAAGCTATCGAGTAATTCGACTATCTGGTGTAGCGAGCTATCTGGTTAATCAAGCTATCGAATAATTCGACTATCTGACGTAGCGAGCTATCTGATTAATCAAGCTATCGATTCAATCCGACTATCTGGCGTAGCGAGCTATCTGATTAATCAATCTATGGAATAGATCCGGCTATCCGGCGTAGCGAGCTATCTGGTTAATCAAGCTATCGAGAATATCCGGCTATCCGGCGTAGCGAGCTATCTGGTTAATCAAGCTATCGAGTCAATCCGACTATCTGGTGTAGCGAGCTATCTGGTTAATCAAGCTATCGAGTCAACCCGACTATCTGGTGTAGCGAGCTATCTGGTTAATCAAGCTATCGAGTCAATCCGACTATCTGGTGTAGCGAGCTATCTGGTTAATCAAAATATCGAGTAATTCGACTATCTGGTGTAGCAAGCTATCTGATTAATCAAGCTATTGAGTAATTCGACTATCTGGTGTAGCAAGTTATCTGATTAATCAAGCTATCGAGTAATTCGACTATCTGGTGTAGCGAGCTATCTGATTAATCAAGCTATCGAGTAATCCGACTATCTGGTGTAGCGAGCTATCTGGTTAATCAAGCTATCGGGTAATTCGACTATCTGCTGTAGCGAGCTATCTGATTAATCAAGCTATCGAGTAATCCGACTATCTGGTGTAGCGAGTTATCGGTTTAATCAAGCTATCGAGTAATTCGACTATCTGGTGTAGCGAGCTATCTGGTTAATCAAGCTATCGAGTCAATCCGACTATCTGGTGTAGCAAGCTATCTGATTAATCAAGCTATCGAGTCAATCCGACTATCCGGCGTAGCGAGCTACATGTATCTGATTAATCAAGCTATCGAGTAATTCGACTATCTGGTGTAGCAAGTTATCTGATTAATCAAGCTATCGAGAATATCCGGCTATCTGGTGTAGCGAGCTATCTGATTAATCAAGCTATGGAATCAATCCGACTATCTGGTGTAGCGAGCTATCTGATTAATCAAGCTATCGAGTAATTCGACTATCTGGTGTAGCGAGTTATCTGGTTCATCAAGCTATCGAGTAATTCGATTATCTGCTGTAGCGAGTTATCTGGTTAATCAAGCTATCGAGTAATTCGACTATCTGGTGTAGCGAGCTATCTGGTTAATCAAGCTATCGAGTAATTCGACTATCTGGTGTAGCAAGCTATCTGATTAATCAAGCTATCGAGTAATTCGACTATCTGGCGTAGCGAGCTATCTGATTAATCAAGCTATCGAGTCAATCCGACTATCTGGCGTAGCGAGCTATCTGATTAATCAATCTATGGAATAAATCCGGCTATCCGGCGTAGCGAGCTATCTGGTTAATCAAAATATCGAGTAATTCGACCTTTATCCTGGAGAAAGCTATCGCGTAAATCTGGAAAGCAAAGCATGACTCAAACTTGCTATCACTTCATTATAAGTGTTGATGTTTGGACAACACATTACTGAGGGTATATTATTGTTCACGACTTCCATGTTGGTATGCAAATAATGTTTGCAAAACAATATATGTATTTTCAGTTATCTACCCAAGAAGGTTATCTGGAAATATTTTGATGTACATTCCTAATAACCATGATGTACATTCCTAATAACCATGATATACATTCCTTATAATCATGATGTACATTCCAGTCAATCATGATGTACATTCCTAATAACCAACATGTGCATTCCTAATAACCATGATGTACATTCCTAATAACCATGATGTACATTCCTTATAACTATGATGTACATTCCTAATAACTATGATGTACATTCCTTATAACCATGATGTACATTCCTAATAACTATGATGTACATTCCTAATAACTACGATGTACATTCCTAATAACCATGATGTACATTCCTAATAACTATGATGTACACTCCTAATAACTATGATGTACATGCCTAATAACCATGATGTACATTCCTAATAACCATGATGTACATTCCTAATAACTATGATGTACATTCCTAATAACTACGATGTACATTCCTAATAACCATGATGTACATTCCTAATAACTATGATGTACATTCCTAATAACTATGATGTACATTCCTTATAACCATGATGTACATTCCTAATAACTATGATGTACATTCCTAATAACTATGATGTACATTCCTAATAACCATGATGTACATTCCTAATAACCATGATGTACATTTATATCAATAATGACTTTCCTGTCTCAATGCGATCAGTACGTGCGGCGAGATTGCACTTTTATGTATGTGTAATTATTTTAATGTCATTATTTGCTTTGTTTTTTTCTTTTAGAGAAATCCAATCTTCAGGTAAGTAATTTTTCTATGCTATGAATTTAAGCTGATGCATTAAAATGTGTGTTCTCCGTTTTCGAGATTTGTGTTTGCAGAATTGTGTAAAATTCTGTTGATTGCGTGTTTCGATAAATGTTCCCTAACTCCCTAACGGTAAATACTTCTCAGACTTGTTCAGTTAGATATCATTCATGTTGACCGTCTCTGATATAAGGACAAGCTATTTAGCCGTTATCAAATAGAACAAGAAATCGGAGCCGTTTTATTTCAAGTTTTGTTGAATACACCGATGTTTCTCTGCAATGTAGATGAATGGGGCTCTATTGTCGGACTCAGCGTTGCGGTGTTTGCTGTTCCTCTTCTCATCACATTAGTACTAGTGCGGTTGTGTACGAGAACCTGGAGTAGAAGAAACCAACAGAAATTCAGGTATACTATATATATATATATATATATAACAGGGTTTGTGCCATATTGCTGGTACAGCTATCTGGATTGAAGATACATGTAATTTAGTAAGTAATCGGCTAAATATGTTGGCGTTGCTGCAATAAAAAATAATTCATTTACAATAGATACAAAATAATGTATACTATATTCTACTAGACCTTGCATACTGTATTGTTAAATTTCACATGACTAATATTTTGCGTTTGTTTCAGTCGAACCTGGTCTGCGATTATTAAATTTCACGCCTTATAAACATTCAGCAGTAAACATTTCTATATATTTGTTTGTATATATAAATATTCGCTGGGTATACAGTATACACTATACAGTAACTGTTACGGAAACTAATCTATTGATGCTTCAAAACACAGCAGCCCGCATATCTGTGTCGACGATGAAGCAAAAGACGCTCACCATTCCGGAACCTCCTTGTTTTTTTTTTTGTTTTTTTTTGTGGTTTTTTTGTCCATATTTAGCCCTAGTTTTATCAGTTTTGAGTATGAATTACTGTTTCGTTTCCCCTTTCAATAGTCTCTTTTTGTTGTCTTGTCAGGCCCCAGGGGACAGCGATTGCCCTTCCAACGCGGTTCCATGCTAAGATGTCAAGCTGGAGCCACCTGCAGCCATCATTTTACTACAATAACTGGCCAGACCTGAGTGAATCGGAGATGACCGTACCAGCTTCTTTTAGAGATCTCCCATTATATAATAACGTGGAGTACGATAAGCGTGAGTGTCGCAAAACTTACCAAATAGAGAAATGAAATGTCCATCATTTTTTGGTTTCTTGTTAGAAAAAACAATATTTGACATTTCCATTAACTCCCACATATCGAGGATGGTGTTTTTTAGGATTACTTACTTGACGTTACATATATTTATCCATTCATGATTATGTTTCGATTATCAAATACGAGAATTATTCGTAGCAAGTTTTCATTGACCTGTTTTGGTACCAACTTTTGATAGACCTTTATTTGTACCAAGTTTTCATTGACCTGTATTGGTACCAAGTTTTATTGACCTGTATTGGTACCAAGTATTTATTGACCTGCATTGGTACCAAGTATTTATTGACCTGTATTGCTACCAAGTTTTCACTGACCTGTATTGGTACCAAGTTTTAATGACCTGTATTGATACCAAGTTTTATTGACCTGTATTGGTACAACGTTTTATTGACCTGTATTGGTACCAAGTTTCATTGACCTGTATTGGTACCAAGTTTTGATTGACCTGTATTGGTACCAAGTTTTGATTGACCTGTATTGGTACCAAGTTTTGATTGACCTGTATTGGTACCAAGTTTTGATTGACCGGTATTGGTACTAAGTTTTGATTGACCGGTATTGGTACAACGTTTTGATTGACCGGTATTGGTACAACGTTTTGATTGACCGGTATTGGTACCAAGTTTTGATTGACCGGTATTGGTACAAAGTTTTGTTTGACCTGTATTGGTACCAAGTTTTCACTGACCTGTATTGGTACCAAGTTTTGATTGACCTGTATTGGTACCAATTTTTCATTGACCTGTATTGGTACAACGTTTTGATTGACCTGTATTGGTACCAAGTTTTCATTGACCTGTATTGGTACCAATATTTTATAGACCTGCGTAAGTGAAAATATATGTTTACTTAACTTTTTAAGTGAAAATATTTGTATGCCACAGACAACATGCATACCGATGAAAAGTGTGCAGTTTATTACATATATCATAATGGTACAGGTTATCTGTTCAAATAGTATTGTTATAATTTTAGCTCGCATGAAACGAGACCGCAGATATGCAGGGGAGGATACGTATTAGTTCAACTTGTCGGGCTCAGTAAGTATTTACAATAATGTCCTGCCAAAATGTGTTCCTTTAATCCTACAAGTTTTAGTTTTAATTGAGTACTGCTTATATATAATATATAGTAATACTAAAGTGTACGTATACATATATGTCTAATTAAGCGTAATGGACATGTACTTTTGTAATTGTGAATTGTGTCATGATCTATTACATTGTATTGTTTTGTAATGTTTCTCTGATGTGTTGAAAAACACAGGGAAATAAAGAATCTGACTCTGAATCTAAATCATGTAATTTCATCATTGATATGCTGTATTATATTAAACATATAAACATGTTTAGTGGCAGCGTTTTATCAACACGCAGCTTTGTTGAAATCCGATTATCAGTTGAAATTTAAACACGCCAAAACACGTACATTTACAGCCAATCGATACCAAAATTCAATGGCTTTTCGTGTGTTCTTTCCCTTCCCCAACTATCATAATGATTATTGTTTTGTTTTATTATTAATGTTATTGTAATATATCAGTTTTGTTAAGATTTCATTCGTTATTTTTTTATTTGTTTTTTTTTTTTCTATTATTATCATTGTTTTCTTTTTTCTTGATTTTGTCAATTTATTTGATTATTCATTTATCTTCACAAATAATGAATAATCATGCATCCATACTTGGAGTACAACCAGGATTATATTTTTTGTTGTAGGAGAGCAGACGTTATTAATACGGAACTCAGGTTTTTCGCTGAATTCGCTGAACGAAAGTCATAGCTTAATTATAAGGCGGAGTTTGGCGTCATCTACCGAAGTAAGGTGGCATCGACATCGACAAGTAAAAGCACCAGTAATTTCAAGAATGCATTTAAAAAGGTTTACAATATTTAAATGATAATGTATAACTATTTAAGATGTTACTTCCGACAAAAGAATAATAATTGAAAAATGAATTCTGACGAAAGAATGATAATCAATCAATGAATTATATGATAAGCCATTGTATATATATATTATTTGTTTTACATCCTTTGTGTTATTACTACCTTCTTTTAATGGAGGGATTTCAGTCAATGTCTCGCATGGTCAAATACTATATAACATGAAACGTTAATTGTATATTAGCTTTCGTTGTTTTCGTGGTTGTTATGGACAACGAATTGATATATGCATTATTGTTATATTATTGGGCGAACCACGAAAGTTTGTACCCAAGATATTAGCTGAAGCTCTTCATCGCGAAAAAAAGTAAACACGAACATTTCTTAATATTGGTTAATGAATAAATGCAACCCGAAAAAATCTATCGTTATACGCCTTTAATTTGGCATTATATCGAACATAGGACTCTGTATTAGACTATACCGTAGGTTCCATTGAATGACTTTTTGTGAGAGAGTGTTAATGCTGTCGATGATATAGCATCGTTAAATTTCGCTGAATATGTATTAAATAATAAAATACTGTAATGAGAACTGTAAAAATATGTATATTTCAGGTATAATTGTAATGATTTTTAAACTCATTTTTAATACATATCAATGAAATACTGGAATGGGAAATGTAGAAATATATACAATTCAGGTATAATTGTAATGATTTTTAAACTGAATTTAAATACATATCAATGAAATACTGGAAAGAGAACTGTAGAAATATATATATAAATCAGGTATAATTGCAATGATTTTTACACTGAATTGAAATACTTGTAATCAAAGGAGATCTTAGAAGATTTTTAGATGTTATTCATTCATAATAATCAAGTAGAAACAACAAGGTTCTAGAGAATTGGTGATTTTACCATCCTGTAGGTGGTTATATAAATATTTGATATTTTAATAAGGGAAACCTGTCAAATCCTACAAATTCGTTTTGTCGGATATAACAGGATTTTGAATACAAAGGTTATTTGTTGCTTATGTGAGATTAGATTTTATAAAAATAATTTTGTTAACGTAATATTATTATGGTTATTGTTTTACTTTTTGGATGATATAAATAGATATTAGAATAAATATAAATGCATATTTCAATAAAAATTTGCGTAGCAAAGTCTTTAATCATAAAGAGCTAATGAAGAAACTCAACAGATATGGGATATCCCGGTGGAAATTTTGTTGTATATCCCGAGAGGAATTCAAATGAAATGTGTATCATTTGGTAACATATGTATTGAAAGACATATTTCGATGTTCATGCTGGCATGAACGCATATCTATGACTTTTGTATTCTAAAAAGTGTATGTGCCATGTGTTTTCATTATACAATATACTTTCATGTTTCTTGCTGTTTTTGAAAAGATAGTTTTAGATCGCTTATTGATTTGGGGATTAAATGTTGTACTCAAACCTGAAAAATATATGCGTCCGAGTATTTGTGTTTCATTAAACATGTATTATTGTTGTATCCTTATCTTTATCTACTAATGTAGTATACAAGCTTAGGTACATGTATATTAGGTAGTCAATATAAAGATTGTGAGTGCGTACGTGCGTTCAAGTGTGTGTATTCCCCTACAAATCCAACAATCACTGGTGTTCTTGTACATTACCCTATATCAAACATGCAAAATGGTTAAATGCATAAATATTTAAAAAAAAAAAAAAAAAAAAAAAAAAAAAATTGATATCGCAAAGCCGCTGTCACGCACAATCGGCGAGATCCAACAAGGGAAAGCCTAAATAATCTGCAGATTTTGTAATCGGACATTGAAAAATCAAGTTTACCAGCTAGAATCTCTAGGGTAACAGTGTACATGTATTTTGAGAACCTGTCCCGAACAAAAAACATCGGTGATCTGGCCAAAGCTAAGAGAGAAAGGAAAATCCACGCGTTCTGGATCAACGAAGGTCGATAATATTCTACAGAGTCAAGAGTCCAGTACGAATATTGTAAAGTCCTCGTCAAACAGTACAACGATGTAGCTAACCTGTAACCGTCCATGGAGAAACCCTCTGCGAAGTTTAGATATGATTTGACGTGTCGGTGATTTGTAAATTTTACTTGATAACTAGTTTAAAAATATAGGTAGTTACCTATAAATTAAAAAAAAAAAATTTAATAATAACATATTTGTACAATAGTGATAGTCAAAAAGAATTATATATATTTGTTGTTTCATAAATTGCTCCAAATTTTCCTACTGTCTGGCTGTCTGTCCAATAGCCATTTTACTGTAATGATTTACATTATCTTGATTGTTGTGCATCTTATACACGAAACGAATGCGAAACATGAGAGATAACAGATGATGTATGTACATGCATGGCGTGTAGTATTTGTAATCAAAATCAAGAAATAACTTATCACATTTTAAAGAACAACAGATTAAATGAAGATAGGTATCAACAGGTAACATACCGGTATTTATGGTTTATGAAACACAATGTAAGTTAATTTCAAATATACTTTTGTCCCGGAATATACATACAAACCAGGACCAGCGGTGAGTTCCACCTCATTTGATACGTCAGACGCTGTATCTGTCTCTATTCCCTTGCGCTAACTCTCTTTGCATTATGCATTTGAATATTCGAAGCGTTAGAAATACAATTGACTTTCTTGGTAGTTTCTTTGATGATATCGACATTTTGTGTTTAACAGATACGCATTTAGGTCCTTCTATCCCCGATTCTGATCTTTTTACTAATTTCTCAACCATATTCAGAGAGTACAAGACTTCTGTTGGTGGTGGTATAATGTTCTATTTTACCAGCTACGTACATACATGCACTTCCCAAACAGACTTCAACTCGAAACTAAAATGATGATATAATGTGGATTAATCTTTTTCATTGAAAAACAAAACTTCTCTCCTTCGAGTACTTTGACTTAGCATTTAATTAAACACCACCTGTTCTATTGACAGCGACACTAACACTGATCTACTTTTAGGTAATACCTATGATCTTAGCATTCTTACCCAACTATATAATTTAACTAATCTAATCACCATTCTACATTAGCGATACTATTAGAGCCGATTCATCCATGGTTAAACCTGTTTTAGAAACCATAAGTGATCACAGAACTGTTCTTGTTTCGATAGCTTGTTGTTTTTTTTTTTTACCAAAACCTGAGTCATTTAAGAGAAAAATTTGATTATTCAATAGAGTAGAGATTTTGAATCGTGACGCTGAAGTTGAAAATGAGAATTGGAAAAAAATGTTTTCTGATACTGAAAATGTAAATGAAAAAATGACATATTTTCTAATACCCTGATCTCGATTTTGTTGAAACGTATTTCTACAAAGACCATAACCGTGAACAAAAATAACAAACCATGGATGATTGACATTTAAGAAAGAAAATGAAGCGTAGAAAAATATTAAGGAATTAGTTTATCAGAGCTAAATCGCCATAGTCGGAAATTAGATACAAGTGTGTCAGAAACAAAGCAAGTAACACGCTCAAACACACAATAACCCGTTTCTACAAAAATGTTGTTGGAATAATAAACGATAGCTCAGCTACATTGTAACCCTAGAACATATTGGAAATCAATGCGCATGCTCTTGAAAGGTAATACCACTACTGCTCTCCCTCCTTAACTCTCCGTAACTTAAATCCACAACAAACCGTCTTACTTCGGACAACTATGAGAAATCAACATTCCCAATAACCTTTAATCTTTTTCTGAACTAGACGACCCAGACGATGATACCCCCTCTCTGAAACTCAGAATGGTACATCCCTTTCTGAAATTATTGTAACCGAACAAAAGGTTGCTTATAAATTTAATACCTTAGACACTATCAAAGCCGCTGGTCCTTATAGAATTGGTCATTTCTGTTAAAATTAAAAATACTAACCTCAAAAATAGCCACACATCTTACCCTTTCACTTGTCTTGATTCATGGGAGCTAGCTCATGTTACACTCATTTTCAAAAAGGACAACATGGATTGGCTATAAACTGTGTTGGTAAACTCTTTGAACGACTTATCCATGTACACATTTACAACTATCTTTTAAGGAACAAGCTTCCCCACACTCTGGCTTGCTATCTAACCACTATATTACTCTCAACTAGTTAAAACCTCTATCACAACATACTTCTAGCATTGGAAAACTATGAATATACTGTCATCGTTTTCTGCGTCTTCTCTAAAGCCATTGATAAAGTTTGACATAAGGGCTTCCTAATAAAAATAGAAAAAAAATACGGGCTAAAAGGCAAACTTTTGGAATGGATGAAAAACGTCCTAAAGGTTCATGACCACACTTCTGACATAAAATCTTCGTTCAGATTTATTTTACCTGTAAACCCAGGGCTTCTTACGAAGCGACTACGGTAAACACACCTGGCCGTTTATGCCCAGGGCTATTGAGACAACACTGTCAGTGAATCCTATTGTAACACCGTCATGCTTGACCGCAGACACTATTCAGGCTTCTGTTTTGCTGGTGAGGTACTGCATTGGGTATTCAACGAAATTGAAAACCGTTGTTTTGTAAGATTCCATTGAAAATGTATACTGTACCCGTAATGGACCCCAGGTTACCTTGCACTTTTACAATCCAAGGACATATTATCTGTGTATTTCACCTATACATTGCCCAATGTTAGCAAATCCAATGGCAAAATGTATTTCCTTTAAAAAAATTATTATAAATACCAAAAAATCATTGACACATGTACCTACCCCCTCTAAAGTGGTCTGTTGTTATATAGGGTAGGTGAGTTTGCAACACTAAAAGTTAAAATCTAAAATATATTTTTCGAATTCAAGTATAGGAGTACCTTTGTAAATGTCATGGTTACCCATAAAAAAGAAGTTCGTACATGTTCCCTGTTTTCATGTAGATTTTTTGAAAGTTTCTACTTATTTTCGCTGTAAACAAACCAACCAGTTTGGTTTATTAGGAAGAGTTGGTAGGCCTTTGTGGAAAAACAGATAAAACAATAGCTAATCTCGCAAACACCCTGGTGTTTATACAAACTAGTTCAATAGCAAGTAATATTTACTGGAAGTCAGGTCATGAACCTTAACTAAAAGTCATCAATCAGTTGCTCTTAAAAATACTATTTTTCTCACTGCGTATACGCTAATTTATTCGCAGTCAGAGTTTACTAAGCTGAAGAAGGGAGAGATGTAAATATTAGCAAACATACGAAGAAATAGAAATTGTGTATGTTGTTTATGATATTTGTAACGATAACTTTCCTTTTTATTTAAAGCCCCTACTTCCGCCAATAGTGTCTAACCATATTAATTTTAATATTTAAAACAGCAATGACTTCCAAAAACCCACACTAGAGACTACAAGTCACAAAATCGTGTTTTATAGAAAACTACAGCAAATTCCTGGAGCAAACTAACAACAGAAGAAAAATCATCAGAATCAGGAATGATAAAACCTATCTAACACACCAAGGTACTATTCTGGCCCTATTTTAGCAATTTATCAAAAAAGGGCAAAGAAAAAAATAATCATAATACATTGTCAATTACGTAATACGTGTTGTCCTTTAAAAAGTGATATTCATAAAGTCAATCTTTCATAATACTCTACCTGAAAACGCGGACATCACTGGACAAATCCTCTAATTTCTTATAACACTGTAAAAACTATGATCGAACCCGGAGCATAATGCTTCAATTTCTGGTACGACGAAATTACTGTGAATTTCACGTGAAGGAATATTGCCTGTGTACCCTAGTTGCTGTTTCCATTCTCTTTCTTTTCTTTCTTTTTCTTTCTGCCACTGTCCTCCTAATCTAAATGCCTCCTTCCAACACCAGTTGTGTATTAGTACCAGTAAAATGTATCATTTATCGTATATAAATGAGTATATATCATGTCGTATTGGGTGTACCTGGTATCACTGGTCTTGTCGGAAAGGGAAACTAAGAATATGTACAGTATTCAAAGTGAGACCAAGGAAGGATTACGAGTGAACATTTGGAGCGGTACCTAGCAGAGGATGTGAGGAAAACTAGAAAGCAGAAGGATTTGCGTGTTAGAAAAGCAGTCTACCAACGCCGACAAGACCAGATGAGCCACATCTTACAAAACTCTACAATACTTTACATTCTATTTTTAATTTTTTTGTATGTGCTCCTTTTCTATTTTACTCCTTTCTAGGGAACAACCAACCAATTGAAAAAATAGACTTTTAAAACATCCCCTGTGTATAGAAAGTTGAGCCAGAGATACAATGTCTGGCAGCCACTGATTGGCCAGTATGTTATGAAGTAACAAAATAGATATGTGGCCTGATAGGTAACTATCCATAAGAAATGTTGATATAAATTTCGTAAGTCGGATTGAGTTTTCCCCCGAAAGTTCAGGTAATAATAACTAACAGGTAAACATTTCAGATTTCTGAGAATTTTTACTGCGAAATTCACCTATTTTCAAAATGACTACCCTGGAAAAAATTTGAGCTGAAGGACCCAACTTTTATTTTTATTACGTGTTATATGAGACCCTAAACTTTTGTTATAAACCATAATTGCCATATTGAATTAAATAATTCGAATGATAAACTCCAAAACGTTAACACCAAAGTCTATGGAAAAACAATTGGTTGATTGTTCTCTTCTAACTTTATCCCCGTCTTCGTTTAAATACAATATTTGCATAAACCTGTTGCGTGACAAATAATGTATATACACCATTTTTACGGAAAGGACGTAAGTCAGTTGAATGATCTAAACTAAAAAAAATAATATTGAAATACGCATTTGTTTTGTTTTGTTGTATAGCTGCTTGAATAAAAATGAAAACTGCTAACCTTATTTTCTTCTGTGGTTTCATTTTAAGAATATAGAAGCCTACCTACCAATGCCTTTTTCTCACCATTCAGTCACTATGAAACATGTTGTCCCACTACACTATACTCACTTAACACGGCGCCCACAATTTAACATAACATAGCAAAATCATTGCATTTTCAGGATTTGTATTATCAATAACTGTATCGAATATTGATAGACTATGAAAGAATTATGATAAGTAGTTATCAGACATAAAGGACAATATTCAACTATCAAAAAATCAGATATAAGGAATTTCAAATCATTTTATGTTAAGGAACTCATGTAGGTCAGTGAATGTCGAGGAATGCATATATAAACTACATATTACGGCGGTTGAATTCTTCACCGGCGACGGGGGCTTTTGTTTGTTTGGTTTGTTTTTGTTTAACGTCCTGTTAACAGCCAGGGTCATTTAAGGACGTGCCAGGTTTTGGAGGTGGAGGAAAGCCGGAGTACCCGGAGAAAAACCACCGGCCTACGGTCAGTACCTGGCAACTGTCCCACGTAGGTTTCGAACTCGCAACCCAGTGGTGGAGGGCTAGTGTTAAAGTGTCGGAACACCTTAACCACTCGGCCACCGCCGCTCCTCGCTGCGATGGGGGCAAAAAATCTAGAAACCCAGAAGGGGAGAGAGGGGATAGGGAAAGCAATGCAAGCCCAACACGTTCTCACACAAAGGAAGGCATGCTAGACGGCTTGTCTTCTCTCAAATTAGTCCGTTCATATTGTTCTTCCTATTCGCTGTTAGATACATGCATAATCAGGTAAACTGTGATTCGTACGATTTGACACCATTGCTATATTATCAAAGATAAAAGATGGCTTCTTGGAAACAATTTTCAATTTAAAAATCAGTCTCAAATTTTACTATATTCAATTATGGAACAGGGGCGTCAAATATTTCAATATTATTACGATCTCTGAGGAAAATTTTGAAAATGTCAAATCTGAGCGCCAACACCTTTGTGACCATTTGCATTTGGAGCATGTCACTTAACCCGGATATGGCTTAGATTTCCATGTCGGGCGTGTCGCTTAAGAAGTATTTTACACTCGTTTTATGAATATGGAATTAGAATTAAGTTTCGGTTGTATATCGTTATTCCCTGTTGTTCTTACCAAACGGTCATACACACAAGCGTACCAACGGATGAACGGGTATCATACCAACGACTGAACACAAAATTTAATATCCTCCCATCTGGTGATTGATAGCTTAAGATGGCTTAAATTGTTTCCCGTATGGAATTCCTGTGGCCTGAATGGAGAACACGGTAAAATACCGGGTGTATATCGTTGGTGTGGGATTTAAATTTTAACTTTGTAAAACGCCTGTGTGTATACAAAAACATGTAAATGCTAATATCCAGGGTACAGCTCCATCAGGGGTGACACTGACCATCCACGCCCGCTAATGTATTCGAATAACTCGTGAACCGGAACTTTCTTAAGAAAAAGTATAAATATGGGGATGAAGAGTAAATTCATGGATACTCCGTAAGTAGCCAGTGTCGACCATGCGTGGCTATATATTCCCCTGGATCACGATTCTTTGCCATGTCGGTGTTTTACGTACAAGTGCAATCCGCTTTGAAGGAAAGTTTGAATGGGAATCGGAAGGTAAGACGTACGGAGTTTAATTCTGTACTTTTATTTATAAGTGCATTAAGTAAGCGGCCAAATTATTTCTCCTTATTACTTTGATGACTGCTATAAAGATTTGTTAGCATGATACATGTCTGAAACAAAATTATTAAATATTTTCTAATGAACGTTTATAAAAAAAAATCCGTGTAATTAATATGACTGAACAGGGACAGATATCATATTGTAATATAGAGCTTGTTTAACTTGCAATTGATTTGAAAAGATTAAATTAAAAGTTTGACTTTATCAATTATAAAGCTAAATCATGTTTTTATCCATAGATATTCGTGTTAGCATTATGCGTGAAACATTATACTTTAGATCAAGCTTCACGTTTGATTGCTATATATCGCAAAAATTATGAATTAAAGTTTTTAATTTTAACGTTTGCAGTCATCTATTTCAATTGTCAAATTTAAGTTATTGCTTTCAAGCTATTACAACATCAGATTTTTCCGTTTTCTTCTCCGGTGGCAGTTCGTAGTAATAATGTTCATACCAATATCCATTTCCTCGCTTTTGACGAAAAGTCGCGAAAGTTAGACTATGTAGTGCTACTATTTTTTCTCTATCCAGGGTTTTAAGTTATATACAAAATCTGTAAATCTTGCGAAGATAGAGTTACATTGCTGAATATGAAACAGATATCCAAACGCATATACAAAGCTTACGATATTCAAACTAGAAAATACTTCACGGTAGCCATTCAAACCCCTTAGTCAGGCGTGATGGAAGGCGGGATTGATGAATGTAACTTTCTGAACAGGTGTATACAAATTAATTTAATATATTTGTTAAGTATAATGTTTACATATTTAAATAAACTGACATTGATCGAAGGTTGACGATCGAACGATATACGAAGAAAAGAAAATAATGAGTTTTTATTATGTAAGTGTAGACTGTTGATGTCTGTGTGAACTATCGTCTGTTAACACGTGCTTAACACACACACACATATACCACACACACATGCAATTCGAACGAAGGAGAGACGGCCCTTAAATCACCTTAACTATTGAAGCGGGCTGAAGTTAGCAGCGGATTCGTTATTCGTTATTGGGGATTCGAATAACGAATCCGGGGATTCGAATAACGAATCCGCTGCCAGCAGCGGATTGGGGATTCAGTTTTTTATGTTTAAATGATGTTTCTTTTTATTGACGTTTTGACGATTGGATTCAAATAACAAATCCGTTTCAGCCGTGGATTAGAGATTCAGTTACATGTAAGTATTTTTCTTATTATATGTGAGACGATAAACCTCCCACAAGAAAGAAACTCTTGGCAGCAGATTTGAACTAGAATTCCATTATTGTTGATTGAATTACCAAGTAATTATATCATTGTAATACCCGCAAATTACCATTTTCGTAATTTATGATAAAATACGTCAATTAAACATCATAAACTGAATCCACAATACGCTATTGGCAACAAATTTGCTATTCGAATCACAAAATAAAAATGTAAAATCGAATCTCCAATCATAGTTTATCAAGCGGATTCGTTATTTGAATCCCCAATCACATATAATAAGAAAAAAATACTTATATGTAACTGAATCCCCAATCCACTGTTGCAGCGGATTCGTTATTTGAATCCAAACATTAAAATGTCAACTTAAAGAAAGATCATTTAAACATAAAAAAAAACATGAATCCCCAATCTGCTGCTGGCAGCGGATTCGTTATTCGATATCCCCAATCACATATAATAAGAAAAATACTTATATGTAACTGAATCTCTAATCCACGGCTGAACCGGATTTGTTATTTGAATCCAATCGTCAAAACGTCAATAAAAAGAAACATCATTTAAACATAAAAAAACTGAATCCCCAATCCGCTGCTGGCAGCGGGTTCGTTATTCGATATCCCCAATCACATATAATAAGAAAAATACTTATATGTAACTGAATCTCTAATCCACGGCTGAACCGGATTTGTTATTTGAATCCAATCGTCAAAACGTCAATAAAAAGAAACATCATTTAAACATAAAAAAACTGAATCCCCAATCCGCTGCTGGCAGCGGGTTCGTTATTCGATATCCCCAATCACATATAATAAGAAAAAAACTTATATGTAACTGAATCTCTAATCCACGGCTGAAACGGATTTGTTATTTCAATCCAATCGTCAAAACGTCAATAAAAAGAAACATCATTTAAACATAAAAAACTGAATCCCCAATCCGCTGCTGGCAGCGGATTCGTTATTCGAATCCCCAATAACGAATGACGAATCCGCTGCTAACTTCAGCCCGCTAACTATTGACAGGATATTTGTAATATAATACCAAATTCTTTGAAATAGAACATGAAGAGACCTACCCATCAGAAGTTGTGTTACAATTAACTGTGTGTTAGGCGTAGGATTGGATCCACTTTCTGAGAAAATGGCACCTTCGTTTGTATAAACTCAGATATACCTGGCACATTTTACCAGAGTTTGATACAACCCAATATATCTTCTTTTTTTTTTTTTTTTTTAAATCATATGCATACCAAGGTGGTCCAATTTTGCCTAGACTGTAACGAATTCTGTGGTTCCTGTGGTCAGTATAAAGTACTGTTAGCTTGATTGACCACATTTCAATTAAGATGCTGAAACGCATTCAGCGTATGAACTGTTTGAAATAAAAGTGCAGAAAATGGCGCCCGTGGCATAACAATATTTCTACCACAATACGCCGTGTTATTCCACTATCAAGCCATTGTATAAATGTGCCGACTGTTGGATAAATATATGTCATATACCACTAGTGGTATATGACCTTCCGGTCTTTTGATTGGTCAAGAATTCGAACTTTGACCCAAGCTGCAATTGTTATTGACGTCATCAATAATCGAATGACGTCATATTACCGGGTCCCGGATGTCACCGGTACCCTTAATTTGCATACGCGAAATTATACTTGGTCACGTTTCCCTTTGATTCAAGCCGATATTATTGTGGTAGAAACATGTCACACAACTCGTGATTGTTGGATATGGAATTTATTTCACACTCGTAAGTTAGTTTTTAAAAGTTGCAAAAGACACTCGCTAAAGCTCGTGTCTGTTGTAACTTTTAAAAATAACTTACTCGTGTTAAATAAATTCCATATTCAACAATCACTCGTTGTGTAACCTCTATATATTATACACTTATATCCTGGGTGTCTTAGTAATAGTCCAGAATATTTGACACTAGGCACTCGGCCTTCAGCCTCGTGCAATAGAACATCGATCGATTACCAGTACCGAGGGTCAAATATTTTGAACTATTGCACAGACACCCATGATACACTTGTTTTATCACTGATATATCGACTCTCCTGTAGGCCTAGAACTCACCATGACTGTCGTCGGTAGGGTTGACATCTGAGTGGCTTAGACGCTTGAAAGGGTATGACAAATTCCGAAACGTCTCAGGTGTTCAATAAGTTCGCACGTGGCCAAATTATAAAGCCCCACAGGTGTTCATTAGTTCACACGTGGCCGTGCAAGTCATTGTAGCCGTGCAATTCAAAGTATAGCTTATGTGTATTGTTAAGGAAAATCAAACGCATTATGTAATAAATATATGTATGTATATGTAATAAACATCAACAAATAAAAACTTCCATAAATGAGATGCAGGGTAGGATATATTTTGTTAGAGTTGTTTTTAATTAACTAATCACTTTAAATATGAATACATAATTTCTGAACCAGTGAAATATCTAAGGATATCATATGTGTATCGGTATAAGAGATTTTACTATAGAGTTGAATTGCCTATGATTTTCTCTCATATGTAGTCCACAGTATTGGACAGTATTTTGTGGCAATGAAACATGTAACACCTTCAATAGCGATGAAAACGAAATGTATGTATCTTATGTGTTGTCCTGAGTTTCAGTTTTATTTTTATTCCTTTTTTAAGCACCTAAAAAATGAATTCATTGAACATTTTAGTCATCCAACATCTCCTAGTTTAAAGTTCTCAGAAACGACTCCGTAAAATGTCAAACTTCTGAGTCTCATTAATTTTGATCAAATTCTAAGATTTAACGCTATAGGGCCATATCAAACGAAACGGAATTTAACCTTTTATTTTTCTGTTTAAGGTAAAAGGAGTTTCGTGTGCAGGCTCAATTATGCAAAACAATCACCAAATTATCATGGGCTATCTGCATGTTCTGGTCATATGCATAATAAACAATGGTTACATTATTATAAAGCTCTATTATTATTAATACAATGTTGTTTTAGACAAAAACATACTAATTTCTCTTTTCAGAACACGTGACATTAAAAATCAGTGATGAAGCACGTCATAAAAGGTCTTCAGATGGATTGACGTCATATCCGGATGTTTTTGGTGTGACCTTTGACACGGCGAACACATCTATCGACCTCACTTTGAGACGCAATTATGGAGTTGATGAAAACGTACCTGTCTACGTCATCCGTGGAGAGAGGGTTGTCATGGAAACGCTTCCTCCTCCAAACGTAAGACCACTTCCAACATTAGACATAAAATCCATTTATATTTGATCGTGGGGTAATTTCAATTCGAACCTGCTTAAATCATAAAAATGGTCACCTAGTTCGACTCAGTCAGAATCTGCAATCCTTTGCATTTTTCAAGAGCATTTACGTTGATATATTTCAACAAAAATGCGCACTATTTCGCATGCGTTATTCGACTTCTGGTGACCAAGAATCAAATCATGAGTGAAATAAATCTGTTTCAATGCGTTGCAGTACTCATCTATTTTTGTTTACTTTTAGCGGACAGCGTTCTACCAAGATAGTGTTCACAGCGCGGCGTTTATTGTACAGTATACAGACAAGGGGATGACGAACATGGTAAGTTTGTATTGTCTACATACATGTATATCACATTGTCATAATATTCACGGGACCAAAGTTCATTGTAGAGTACTCCAAATGGTCCATCGCCAAAAAAACGTCATACGGAATGGCATGGTAGTCTTAACGATCCATCAACACAGCAAGGTTATAGAGGGCAACACAGCAAGGTTATAGAGGGCAACACAGCAAGGTTATAGAGGGCAACAAGGTAGTCTTAACGGCCTCCCAAAACAGTAAGGTCATGCAAGGCCACACGGTAGTCTTAACTGTCAATTAATACCATGCCTTAACAGCGCATTAACGCAATAACGTCATACAGGGCTACACAGTAGTCTTAATGGTCAAACAACACAATGATGTCATACATGGCCACACGGTAGTCTTAACGGTCCATCAACACAATAACGTCATGCATGACCACACGGTAGTCTTAACGGTCCATCAACACAATAACGTCATGCATGACCGCACGGTAGTCATAACGGTCTTTCAATACAATAACGTCATACAGGGCCTAACGGTAGTCTTAACGGTCCATCAACACAATAACGTCAATCAGGGCCACACGGTAGTCTTAACGGTCCATCAATACAATACTGTCATACAGGGCCACACGGTAGTATTAACGGTCCATCAACACAATAACGTCAAACAGGGCCACACAGTAGTCTTAACAGTCCATCAAAACAATAACGTCACACAGGGCCACACGGTAGTCATAACGGTCTAACAATACAATAACGTCTTGCAGTACCACATGGTAGTCTTAACGGTCCATCAACACAATAACGTCATACAGGGCCACACGGTAGTCTTAACGGTCCATCAACACAATAACGTCATACAGGGCCACACAGTAGTCTTAACGGTCCATCAACACAATACCGTCATACAGGGCCACACGGTAGTCTTTACGGTCCGTCAACACAATAACGTCATACAGGACCACACGGTAGTCATAACGGTCTAACAATACAATAACGTCATACAGGGTCACACGATAGTCTTAACGGTCCGTCAACACAATAACGTCATACAGGGTCACACGGTAGTCTTAACGGTCCGTCAACACAATAACGTCATACAGGGCCACACGGTAGTCTTAACGGTCCATCAACACAATAACGTCATGCATGACAACACGTTAGTCTTAACGGTCCATCAACACAATAACGTCATACAGGGCCATACAGTAGTCTTAACGGTCCATCAACACAATAACGTCATACAGGGCCACACGTTAGTCTTAACGGCCCATCTACACAATAACGTCATACAGGGCCACATGGTAGTCTTAACGGTCCATCAACACAATAACGTCATACAGGGCCACGCGGTAGTCTTAACGGTCCATCAACACAATAACGTCATACAGGGCCACGCGGTAGTCTTAACGGTCTAACAATATAATAACGTCATACATGACCACACGGTAGTCGTAACGGACCATCAACACAAATAACGTCATACAGGACCACACAGTAGTTTTAACGGTCCAGTAACACATACAGGGTCGCACTGTAGTCTTAATTGTCAATCAACACATATATGCGACAACATCAAAAGTATGTATAATTCAAGACAGTTTTTTTTATTATTTATATTTTGTAGCATGGTACGGTTGTTGTCAAGGGTGTGCAGTACTTCTTAGAAAAGTCACCTGGAACCAGTCAAGTTTCAGATGTTGCCGAGTTCCGTCTGCGCAAGTTCAAATCGAAGTCTGTAGAGTTCGCCGATCCTATCCCGGAAGGTACGGTATAATTTTGCAATCAAAAAACTATTTTTCAAAGCAGTTTTTCTTTTTTTTCTGCAGTCAGTTGCGATGATCACAAGGCACCGTCTTCGTAATATATAAATCCCACCGTTTTCTTCGGCGTCGTTTGGGAGTTTCGTGTTTTTTTCGGATATAGCATCCGATAGGTTGTGTTAAGCATATTTGGGGAGCTCCATCCGTGTCAAAAAACGTGATTAGATAAGTCAACATATAACTTATTCGCAGTTAATGTAAAATACAGTTTACAATCTGTATGTCCTGGTGTATACCCATGGTATGTGTCATCATTTCTTGTGTATTCATTTGAAATGAGTCATATGTTAATGTGTACACTTTTTATATGTGTCATCAATTAGTGTATACACTTATAGATGTGTCATCAATTAGTGCGTACACTTTTAAATGTGTCATCAATTAGTGTGTACACTTTTTAAATGTATCATCAATTAGTGTGCACACTTTTTAAATATGTCATCAGTTATTGTGTACACTTTTTTAATTTGTCATCAATGATTGTGTACATTTTTAAATGTGTCATCAGTCCCTGTGTAAAGCTTTGGAATGAGTTATTGTGTAAACTTTTGAAATATGTCATCTTTTCTTGCTTACAAATTTGTAACATGTCATTGTGGTGTATTCCTTTTAGATGTGTCATCAGTACTAGTGTATAGCTTTAAAATGTTTCAGGAGTTTTTTTCTATTCATTTTAGATGTGTCATCAGTTCTTGTTCATACCTTTTAGATGTGTCATCAGTATTTGCGTACATGCCATCAATATTTGTTTTCGTGTACCTTAATGCATAGATAGTATGCACCATGAATTATATATTCTTGATAGCGAGCGATAAACTCTTGTTTACAGAGGAGCCTGAAGTTGGTTCCGAGTTCCGAGTTCAGTTTTACTTAAACCGAACGCGGAACTCGGAACCAAGTTCAGGCTCCATGTTTAAAGGAGAAATATTCAGTATTTTTTATTTATGTATTGTGGGTGGTCTATCAAAATATCGATGAAAAAATATCTCGCTCAAAATATACACTATATTCATACGCATATCATTAGAATGCGATAATCCCATGTACGGTCACGTCCCTATTGACAAGACCTCACAGGACCTGCGGGAGCCGCTCCATACTTGACATGGACCACGGATTCATATAAAGGGTCAGTGTGTCCCGGTAGTGAAAATGATTCTTCTCATCTACCACACCTCGTACCAAGATCTCCCTAAACAGCTGATTTTGTCAACATTGAAATTTTTCAGCAATGTCATGTTTTATCCTACGTTCTCTACATTGTACATCGTGATACATGTACCATCTATCTCGTGCTTGGCCATTAAATCTATATAGAAATAACTGTTTCTGATTTACCAGTTACATCTTTGTCGTAATTAGCCGTTACACAAATTATTTTTGACTATCTCGTAATTAGCAATTTCATAATTAGTAGTTGCATACATTATGTATGAATATCTCGAAATCGGCAGTTACGTAAATTATTTATAAGAATCTTATAAATAGCAGTTACATGAATTATATATAGACATCTCGTAATTAACTTGCAGCTAGTTTGTATTCACTTTTACCACTTAGCTGTACCATGATTTAACTTACACGTACCGCTTAGGTTGGACATAATTTAACATGCATGCACCACTAAACTGTACCGTAATGACTCATAAGCTTAATTATACACAGTGTATTTACTTTGAATCTCGCTAAAACATTGAGGGTAATTACACCGAAATAGTCTGGTAATAAACTATAAACTGGCTTTAATTTACCATTAACAAGTATCGGAAGTATTCTTCGGCTCACATGTAATCACCAAGTGGCAGCTTGTAATCAACCACGTGTAATTACCATTTTATAGTCTTAGAATTGTCTTTCATCAGATTTAAGAAAACACTCTTTCTGTATCTTTAAATTTTGTGTTTTATAGGCAAAGGAGATGACATCGACAGGAACAAGAAAGAAGACTTCTCCTCAGATAATGTCAAACTAGACGACGCCATACATCATGACGTCACATTCAATGATGTCACGCATGATGGCGCTACCTTGGATGACGTAGCAGACGCGATCCCAGATTTGATTTCGAAACATCATCTCGTCAAACGGAGTGTCACTAACCATGAATTGGAATTTCTGGTTGTTACAGACTATTCTGTATATAAATAGTAAGTGTCACTCTATGTATTTATTGATAATTCATGCAGGTGGGAATTCGGTCTTCGACTATATTTGTTTTGTTGTTGTTGTTTTGTTTTTTTTGTGCATTTTTGCAGACTTCTATTTCATGTCACCTACCTTTTATGAATCCATTAACATTCGAGGCGGAATAGGTTGATATTCCGTGCTTTCCTATTTTCTAATGAGGTAATTGTCTGGATATGTGTTGGTCATTGACCCGGATCCATCAGACATGTTTGTTAAGTTTTTTTTAGGACGACTTCGCCGTGTGCGAGATACATGCGTGTGGTGACTGAGTGTGTTTTGGGAGGCTGTGGCGTTGGTATTTGTTCCCATATGTTAGCATGGAATCGATGACGGCTTTATAGTGCTGTCTCACCGAAACATACTGCGGAAGACACCTGACGTAGGAATAAGGAAATGGTAGTACATAGTGATTTTTTTTTTTGGGGGGGGGGGGGGGGGGGCTAAAATATTTTCGTGCACTAGAAATAATAGTTGGAAGACTTTACTAGTAGTCTATAACAACAGTAAATTGGCGTTTTTGTTTGATAAGCATCATAAATGTATGATGTAGTGCCATGCATTCCCATTGGCTGAAAAGATTATACAGTTCGTTATCAGCTCATTGCATGGAACTGTTGGTAGCGTTTGTTAAGATGTTTTTGATTGGCCGATAAAGATTCCGTAAAAAGTGCTCTTGTGGCGTCACGCCTCCCTATGTGCACAAAGGAATCGCTTGGTGTGTGGTCATTGACGCCTATGATAACCTTTCTCATAACATCTGACATTTCATCAAACACAGGTCACTTACGATGACACGACACTGATTAGATGCCGAGAAAAGAGTCTATTTAGTTGACGAACGATCCATCAAAGTTATGCCGGGCCGTACTGTATATGACAAAGCCGTAACATCCACCTCTTAAGAACAGTTCCGTTTAAATAGGAATTACCAGCATCACTAATTTAAAGTCGAGATGGGTATTTTGTTAAGATTAATTATTTCCTTTCACATAGTTCCATTTTTAAAAGTACAAACTAAATTCGTAATAGCAAAGATATTTTTTTATGTCTTGATCCGGGTACGATACAATATTTAAATGATACATTGATATTATTTAGTGTAGGTTTTCGGCAAAAATTTCACGCACATGTTTTGGAAAACAGTAATCAGGTATTTTAGGTCTATTGTTGATATCACCGATTAACTTCGATTTGAAAGGGTTTTACAAGTGAACAATGTCTTTAAATATAACTTTAGATACAGATATAGTAAAAACCCGAATACTAAACACAGAACTGCGCCTTACAGCTGTTTCGTGTCCTTCTTGGGTTCGTCAATAATGCTTGGGAACAAAACTGTTAAAATCAACAAGGGATGTGATGGAAATCTAAAAGAACTTGGCATATGTTAAAATATAGAGGGGATGCGTAGTGTTTGTGACACATGTGGATCTAATTGAAAAATATTAAAAGTTACATGTCTATATTCTGCAAGTTAATATTCTGTATCGGTAATTGCCTGTGCCACCTGGCGAGATCATTTCTCACATCATACAAACCTGCACATATTTTTTTGCGTGGCAGTAAGACATCAACCTATTGGACATTATTTGATCTGCAGTTAACCTGCTGTTTTATGTAGAAACAAAATTTAGAGAATAATCCCCCTCCCAAAGGCCCCATTAAGCTCAAGACATAGTTAGCTTAGTATATCAATGTACATCCATCACATTTTCATTCTTCCAGAATTTGAGATTTTTTGAAGCTTTACTTTGACAAACCGGTTTTGTTATTCTCTATTCGGTATTTTAGATATAAACATTCCATACATCCACAAGTACGGCATTCAATGGTCGACAAAAAGTTAATATGATTACAACTTTATAATTATATTGTACTTATAGATATCTATATTAATCACAATATATGAAAAAGTGTAACACAATACCATATCCAGGTAGTACACACATAGGGCAGCTATTGTGTTTTGAGGACAATGGTAATTTCTCGGCTTGTTCCGTCAAGTCTCGGAAGCAGTTACGAACATTGACGGAATTGACCGAGATATCACGATTGTTAAATTGGTTAGAGATCTATGGGACCAAGTTTGAATCCCTGTTGTGTTGTTGCAGATTGATGAAGTCTACATACAGCTATCTGAGTTAAGTTAATTAGTAAACAATAGTTCATAATAATGATATTTGGTAAGTCATATTTTCCATATGTATACAAAAAATTACCGTGGCTTATGACTTTTCTGTCCTCAAAACGTACTTTTCTTTGGTCGTTGAGTGTTTAATGAAAAAAATATTGTTGTTATTGAAACTCATTTTGACTCACAAGCAGAACTGATTTATGGGCGATATTATTGATGAGAAAATAGGATGCTACAAAAAAAGAAGAGGAACCTTCGCCCATTTCTTTGACAGTAATCTTTGAATACAGCTTACTAATGGCACGGAACTAAATGATTTTATGGGTCTCGACAGCTATTTAGGAGAAAACATGAGGTCGACCCCGGGTCATCGGCCGCTCAGGTAAATCATTACCCAGACCAATTAGCATATTAATGGCCAATATATGTGTGGATAGGTATATTTGCGCATGTGTAATGTATCATATTGTTGCATGGGCATATTTATTCTGCGTTTTGTTTTTCTTCTGCTGGCTATAAAAGTCTGTCCTCCGATCAACCCCAGTCAACCAAACAGTATGTAAGATTAGTTATCGCTTCGCGTACTTAATAGATTTTTTTTCTATAGAATTAATGATAAAAAAATAAACAACTAAATGAATGTTTACGGCAATCATTTATCCATCCAATAGCAATATTCACATACCATCCATCAAAAACATTTTAATAAATGTGTACACAACATCGAGTAGTCTAAAATTTGCTAAAACTGACTCATATGTTTGCATTTATTTGCATTTTTTGTGGAATAATATCTTCCTCGGTGCATGATAGGTCGCCGTGAAGACCTGAAATGATGACGTAATTATTTAGCCGACAATAAATTATTAATTATTAAGTCACTTCCTAGTATAACGTCAGAAGCACAATATATGTATGCACAATACCATCCATTTTTATTGTTCTTAGGATGTCGCCATATTCTTTCTAGATTTAAGATGTCCCGGATGTGTTCATCCTCGGCCCCAGGTGTAAATAAGCGATAGTGCGATTTCACCTGGGGCCGAGGATGGGATGTGGTATAATCGTTCAATTTCCAATCTTCATTATTTGCACAGTGACACAAACAACAGTTTGTATACTTCATCGGGGATATGTCTATTCATGTTTATCAATTATTAAGAATTACATTTTTGTTTATTTGACGTTCTTTTGAACTAAAATATTAAACAGTATGAAAGTTATTTAATCACAAATGTATTGGAGCTTTTGCACCCGACATCCGCTCCTCCATTTGTCATTTTTATTGACCTATTGAGAGTAACCAATGTCCCCTCCTGGATGTCAACACGTTATGCTCCTGGCATTATTGACGAGTCTTAAAAGGCCAAAACACAACACAGCTGTAAGATAAAGTTTAGTTCGATTTTTTTCTCTTAGGTATCTAAATCTCAATTCATTTTGATAGGTGCGTATATGTAGTGGACTCTCGTTTGAGGCAGTCTCGAGCGAGGACGAGAGTCCGAGGAATGCGAGACTAGTCTTTTGAACATTCCTTAATGGATAACACTGGAATTATATCAACACTAGCTGAACTAAGCTTATTGGTCCGAGTTTGTATTATGCATTGTATACATATTCGGCCTACCTTCGATGAGTGTCAGGATCTTTACGGGGTTCAACGTCCTCGCGAAAACTAGTCGTCCGACCACGGAAGGGGAATGGGGTAGGACACGGACACGACTAAGGACAACAATAATCAGAAAAGAATGTCTACCCTATGCATCGTTTAATCACAGGACAAATCTGAAAAATTGATGGAACTCTTTTGAATAGGAGATAGAAAACTCAAAATGATGATCCTGGTATGTGTAAAACTATATGATTCATGAATCGTGATGTACATCAAAACACATTACATCGTCTGAAGTAAACAAGGGCGTGTTAAAATCGAAAATATACAACAAACAAACCATGTACGGTAACTAACTACATTCCCTGTATGCTCTTGTTTTCGTTTTAAAATGCCGTGCTGTTTGGGTAACTATTTTAATACAGACTTGGCCATTTCCCCGGAGAGCCTGCCGTAAACAAACCAACAACACCCCACCATTTAAAAGTGTTTACGTTTTACATGATGAGCTTACACTATTTGAGTGAGAGACTTCTTTTCAAATAAATCCTTACGGTATTGGATTAATAATCTAAAATTCGTCATGCGTAATTGCTGACATTTGGTTTAGCTACTGGAGACGTCCTGCCCTATTGACGCAGAATGGAATTGAGATCTACCCAGCAGGTACATTCTGTGTAACGTGAGATTGCTGCCTTTTAATGATGGAAAGATCAGATTGAAATTTTTATTTTTCATTTTTTATTCAAACATTATTCATTTAATTAATGCAAAATTTGCCTATGTAATAAATGCTATTCATAATACCGTACAAAAGCACGTGCTTTGTCATTAAATGAAATACATTGTAAAAATCTTACAATTAGGGGAAATCATACGCATATTTACATGAAGGAGGGCGTGGCCAAGCCAGAAATTAAAATTTACGGTTTTATTCAAATTAACTTTGTGAAAACATAATGATTTTGCTTATTTTATACTGTATATATCATATTCGATCAACTAAAGTTCATATTATATCATGTACCCATAAAAATCGCGGTTTTATCAAAATGTGTAAATCTCGTTTTTGAGGAAGCTAAACGTAATTCATATATACTATAATCGATCAACTGAAGTAGACTACATATTGTACAATGTAACATCACTCAGGTGATTTGAAATCTTTCGTGTGGCATGAAATAATTCAATCCTAGTTATCAAAACATCTCTAGAGTTCGGCTGTCAGCTATCTGTAGCTGATCTCGCCCCGCTCTAAGCTAAATAGATATACGCTGCGATTGTCATAAACGACCTGTCAATAGCTTTAAAGGATCCTATTAACCTTTCAGTTATATGTTTAATGCCCATTCACACAATATAGTCAATTTATTTCCTACTCCAATCCACAACATCGTGAATGCCGTAGGATATGGTTTTGCTGATGACGTCATATATTGTTACGTCAGGCACATTTGAAAATCGCTAGCCACGGTTGTCCTTTTTTTTCTTCTTTTTTTTTTCTTACGTTTCATTTTGTTTTAACAGTTGGTATGACGTCAGCACGGCCAGTACTTCTTCAGCCAAGGCCATTGAAGCAAAAGAGTCTATTCGTCAGTATTACGCATACGTCATCAACGAGGTATTATATGGAAAAGAGCATGATCTAATCTAATCCGTTATGGATCGAACCTGGGACCTATGTCTGACTAGTGTAACGTGAGCTGGAGAGTTAACGCTAGTATTGACAAGGGCTATTTATATAGCTACATACATTTATGAGATAATGATTAATTGTCCAGTGTTTGTACGCATAATGCGGCTTTCTGATTGGTTGAGGTTATCTTCTTACCTGTATGAAAAAAAATCCGAAAACGGCGCGAAATAGGTGACGTCAGAATACGGCCATTGACATTGCGTATTGTTTGTGAAAAAGAATTCCTTATTAGATCAGTTCATTTGTACAAAAAACATGTTTTAATTTTGAAAATCAGTTTCCAAAATTAATTATAAGCGTTGATGTAAATTATTATGCTTGCAAACTTTTCAAGAATCCGCTTTTCATACCCAAATGAAACTTTAAAAAATGACACCAATCCTTAACACAAATGTTTACTGCGTTACCATTGAGACACACCTTATATTTACTGTTACATGTTTAAAAAAATATCTTTGAAAACGAAATAAAATCTAATCAATTAAATCTCGTTTTTTTCCTATCCGAAGTTCGTTACTGGTATTATGATATCATCGGAAACATTTGATCTGTTAGATTACGTGGCATCACCTGAATTATTCCTAGATTTACAAAGTGTCTTCAATGAAGCGGATAAGCGCTTTCTCTTCCGAAACACCTGGTCCCAGTCCCATTGTTCTTGTTCTTTGGTCTCCATGTGAATCTTTGATAACGCTCGCCATCCTTTTGTCGAGTATAAGTTAAAACTACATTTGTATCTGTAACTCACTTCTAAAGAGATCCGGTAGGGTGTGGCTTCTCTGCTTTTTAATTCATGAACGGGATTTTAAGTGCTTTGGGCGGGCTAGGATACCAGGAGTCTTCTTCTGATCAGCATACAAATAAACGAAGAAGAAAGACCATTTTAATAAGGACTTTTGTAATGACCGGACCTTGAGCTCACGATCTACGGTACATGACCGCTTAGCCAGAATAGGTGTATACATACATGTATATATAGTAACATTCGCATGCTAGTAGATTTCTTTTTAATATATTTTTTTACACAATATAAATATTTTATTCCTAGCCCAGCATTAGAATTTATATAAAATGTATAGACTATATACTTATAGCTTCGCCATAATTATAAAAAAAAATGTGTTTGTTCTTATAAATATAATCATTCAATGAGTTAAGCTTTGGTAGCCGGGTTAGCGTTGTTATAGCTACGATTTTTTTTATCAATTTACAGATAGACATGAAATATAGTAACCTGCAGTCCTCCATTATTTCAATCGACGTGGTCCTCGCTGATATCGTGATCGCCGACGTAAGTACCAATGTATTCGAACTATTTTCATGATCGCCATTTTAGATACCCGTATGTAGCCTTGTGATTGCCTTGTTTTTGGGATTAGTGACCCGTATGTAGCTTCGTGATCTCTTACTCCAGTAACGATATATAGTTTAGACAGGATTACCCACTTCAGTGTATTTTCTTTCCGCTTGACTGCACTGTTGGATTTTAAAAGCGGATAAAGGAACTACGAAGTATCTTGCTCGTCTATGTGGTTACAGTACCAGTCTGAAGTCCAAGAATATTACCTATGTCATACATTACACCCATTAAAACGTTGTGACAGTATAAATACATCTGTACATATGAAGAAGTGTTGAGTATTTATGACAGTAATTATATCGTGTTCTCTACCGCGATCACGCTGGTAGTATGAAGTCCTTTTTATCGTTTGCGCTGGTAGTTTTTGAGTTATATTGCGTTCACGCCGGTAGTATCGAGTTCTACTGCGTATACTTCGATAGTTTCGAATACCGCGTTTGTGTCGGTAGTATTGAATATTACGGCGTGCACGCCGGTAGTTGAGTTCTAGCTATTACGTTTACATCTGAAGTATTTAGTTCTACCGCGTGCACGCCGGTAGTATTGGATTCTAAACGTCCCCGCCGGTAGTATTGAATTCCAGACGTTCACGTCGGTGGTATTGAATTATATTGCTTTCGTATCTGTAGTACTGAGTTCTACAGCGTTCACGCCGGGTTCGCGCCGGTAATTTTGAGTTACATTACGTTTCCCCAGTAATATTGAGTTTCATCGCGTTCACGCCGGTAGCATTTAGTTCTACAACGTTCACGCCGGTAGTATTGAGTTCTACAAAGTTAACGCCGGTAATATTGAGTTTTACCGCGTTCCAACCGGTAGTATTGATTTATACCGCGTTCACACCGGTAGTGATGATTTATACCGCGTTCACGCCGGTAGTAATGATTTATACCGCGTTCACGCCGGGTAGTAATGAGTTATACCGCGTTCACACCGGTAGTAATGATTTATACCGCGTTCACACCGGTAGTATTGAGTTATACCGCGTTCACACCAGTAGTATTGAGTTATATTGCGTTCACGCCGGTAGTATTGATTTATACCGCGTTCACACCGGTAGTATTGAGTTATACCGCGTTCACACCGGTAGTATTGAGTTATACCGCGTTCACACGGGTATTATTGAGCTATACCGCGTTCACACCGGTAGTATTGATTTATACCGCGTTCACACCGGTAGTATTGATTTATACCGCGTTCACACCGGTAGTATTGAGTTATACCGCGTTCACACCGGTAGTATTGAGTTATACCGCGTTCACACCGGTAGTAATGATTTATACCGCGTTCACACCGGTAGTATTGAGTTATACCGCGTTCACACCAGTAGTAGTATTTAGTTATATCCGCGTTCACACCGGTAGTATTGATTTATACCGCGTTCACACCGTAGTATACCGCGTTCACACCGGTAGTATTGAGTTATACCGCGTTCACACGGGTATTATTGAGTTATACCGCGTTCACACCGGTAGTATTGATTTATACCGCGTTCACACCGGTAGTATTGATTTATACCGCGTTCACACCGGTAGTATTGAGTTATACCGCGTTCACACCGGTAGTATTGAGTTATACCGCGTTCACACAGGTAGTAATGATTTATACCGCGTTCAAACCGGTAGTAATGATTTATACCGCGTTCACACCGGTAGTATTGAGTTATACCGCGTTCACACCGGTAGTATTGAGTTATACCGCGTTCACACCGGTAGTATTGAGTTATATCGCGTTCACACCGGTAGTATTGAGTTATACCGCGTTCATACCGGTAGTATTGAGTTATACCGCGTTCACACCGGTAGTAATGATTTATATCGCGTTCACACCGGTAGTATTGATTTATACCACGTTCACACCGGTAGTATTGAGTTATACCGCGTTCACGCCGGTAGTATTGAGTTCTACAAAGTTAACCCCGGTAATATTGAGTGATACCGCGTTCACACCGGTAGTATTGAGTTATACCGCGTTCACACCGGTAGTAATGAATTATACCGCGTTCACGCCGTTAATATTTAGTTATACCGCGTTCACACCAGTAGTAATGATTTATATCGCGTTCACACCAGTAGTATTGAGTTATACCGCGTTAACACGGGTAGTATTGAGTTATACCGCGTTAACACGGGTAGTATTGAGTTATACCGCGTTCACACCGGTAGTAATGATTTATACCGCGTTCACAACGTTAATATTTAGTTATACCGCGTTCACACCAGTAGTATTGAGTTATACCGCATTCACACGGATAGTATTGAGTTATACCGCGTTCACACGGGTATTATTGAGTTATACCGCGTTCACACCGGTAGTAATGATTTATACCGCGTTCACAACGTTAATATTTAGTTATACCGCGTTCACACCAGTAGTATTTAGTTCTACCGCGTTCACGCCGAAAGCTTTGAGTTCTACCGCGTTAACGCTGGTAATATTGAGCTCTACCGCATTCATACCGATATTATTTAGTTCCATTGTATATGTATTTCGACGTTCTTCCCAAGCCACTGTACAAAGTTTCATCAAATAATATTAATATGGACATATATCGATCAAGGCATCCGAAGAAATATCAACTGAATTCCATGGGATTATATATATATATACATTTTGTATATCCATTCCAACGAGGCGATACAATAACTCTTGTCAAGATATTTTTCTTTAGACAGTGGCGACAATTGGTGTCATGGAAAAGAATGTATATCTTGTATTGTCTTTCTTTACAGACCGTGGCCAGCTCTCCCTGGACGGAGGATACAGTGGTCGACGGAAAGGTGGATGCTGCGACCGTTCTAGTGAATTTTACGACATGGCACCAAACCGCTACCAACCTCCCTGGACACGACCACGCCATGCTGTTTTCAAAGTAGGTCAAGGTCACTACACCTAACTTTCTAAACTGATATGACCTACATAGAGAGCGATGTGTCACTCCCATTCGTTTATCATTGAGATTAGATATCCATTTTACGAACTGCTCCAAACCATTTTGAAAAGGAGATTTAATTTCAGTTAGATTTACAGTAATAAAACTAAATAAAATTCCTCTAGTACTTATGACGTTGCTGTGAATGGTTATGAGAACATGAACCGGCAATTTTGTACGGTCTTGGTTTTGTTGCCCTTCATTTCACGAAACATTTACAGAACTTGTCGCTAGCTGTTTATACGTTAGATATAAATCACAAATTCCGTCTAGAAGGACGGAAACAAGAACAAATGTTTCATGCAGTATCGAAATGACTTGTGAATGGTTCCTGTCCACAATCGGGTATCTTCGGGAGCATATGCCGGAAAGTTCCGAATATGTCCGATTGTGATACACCGAAGCAGGCCGTTATACATTTTTTTTTGTAAGTCTTAATCTGGTTTATTTTGGCTTTCAGGTATGATTTCACGGCTGTCATCGGTGGAACAGTGTCTAGTGGCGTGGCTGGTACGTAGTAAATAGAAAAGTAACAGAAATGATGAAAAAAAATCACTTATTTGATTAGAACAGTATAGTCGTTAATATACACATGCGATATGTTCGCGATGGCCTGTTTATGGTAGCGCGAGACGAATATTATTTCGTTCTCGCGCACAATAATTTTGTTTTCACGTTTTTATATTTCGTTTCGGCGCAAATATATTTTAATTTTTATCACATCCGTTATCCTGATATAAAAAAGAGATGTTCCAAAAAGTTGAAGTAGAAAAATATATCAACTGTACATCCATGTGGAATGAAGATATCGCCAGTTTAATTAAGTCTTATTTTAAGGTCCTTTATGATATTTTGTTTCCTTTAATTATAATTGGTAATGTATACTAGTAATAGAATCATCCAGATAACTTTACCTTAATTTCATCACATATACCTTTAGGAGTATGTGGAGAAGTAAAGTGTAGATGATCTATATTAGGACGGTTTCGATAACGCACGTAACGAATGGAGGCAATATATTTTGACTTTCTGCCGTGAGAGAATCTCTAGGCAAAGAAATATGTTATTTCTGTCTAATAATACACAAAATATGTAGGTACTTTGTACCCCCCAAATT